>NC_092820.1:66192452-66792452 GCF_023375885.2 Dermacentor andersoni
GGCGGGGTAGCTCCGTCCCGGTGCAAGTTATACAGCCTCACTTAATGGGGGGACATAGGGCTTGAGCCTGGTGACGTGAACAACATCGCTGGTTACGTTGGGAGGCACTGAAGGCTGACCGACTGGGGCGATCTCGTATGTCACGTCGGACAGTTGGCGTAAGATCTGGTACGGACCAGAAAAACGGGACAGTACTTTTTCGGACAAGCCGACGCGACGTGAAGGCGTCCAGAGAAGGACAAGGGAACCAGGTGAAAAATGGTGATCTCGGTGCCGAAGGTAGTAGCGTCGCTTTTGAGAAGCTTGCGAGACTTTGAGGCGATGACGGGCGACATCTCGGGCCTGGGCGGCTAAGTCAATAGCATCGCGAGCGTAACCAGTGCTGGGTGACTGTACTGCGGACGGTAGCAACGTGTCAAAAGGCAAGGTGGGGTCGCGGCCATACAAAAGGAAAAATGGTGAAAATCCGGCAGTGTCGTGACGGGACGAGTTGTATGCGAAAGTGACGTATGGTAAAGCGACGTCCCAGTCGCGGTGATCGTTGGAAACGTACATGGCGAGCATTTCAGTGAGTGTGCGGTTGAGTCGCTCGGTGAGGCCGTTCGTTTGAGGGTGGTACGCGGTAGCAATCCGATGTTCTGTAGAACAGGAGCGGAGCAGATCATCGACGACCTTCGATAGAAAGTAGCGGCCGCGATCCGTCAGCAACTGGTGAGGGGCGCCGTGGTGCAGGATGACGTCGTATAGTAAGAAGTCGGCGACATCTGTAGCGCAGCTGGTTGGCAGCGCTCCTGCGATGGCATATCTAGTGGCATAATCGGTTGCTACAGCAATCCATTTGTTCCCTTTGGTGGAAATTGGAAACGGGCCAAGGAGGTCGAGGCCCACACGGAAGAAGGGCTCTGTAGGTATATCAATTGGTTGAAGCAAACGAGCGGGAGGCATAGCAGGCGTCTTCCGGCGTTGACACAGGTCGCAAGAAGCGACATAACGGCGCACAGAGCGATAAATGCCGGGCCAGAAGAAGCAGCGCCGCAGGTGGTCGTAAGTACGAGTGACGCCCAGATGTCCAGCAGTAGGAGCGTCATGAAGTTGCTGGAGCACGGCGAGTCGAAGGTGCTTGGGGACGACTAGGAGGAGCTCCGGTCCGTCAGGACGAACGCTGCGACGGTATAAAGTTCCATCGCGCAAGGTGAACATCCGAAGGGGCGGGTCATTGGGCGAGGAGCTTAGGCGTTCCATAAGTGTTCAAAGAACAGGATCCCTGCGCTGCTCGTCGCCAATATGGAGGAAGCCAGAGAGGGACAGAACACTGATGTCCGAGTCTGCATCGGTATCGTCCGGTTGATCCACGGGATTGCGGAACAGGCAGTCAGCGTCTTTATGCAGGCGCCCTGACTTATATATAATAGAAAATGTATATTCTCGTAGGCGCAATGCAAATACTATTGTGCGTGTTTAAATTCAATAACTGAAGTGACCCGCCTAAGTGATAACGAAGAATACAAATGCATCCTTCGTGACTAAATAGTAAAATCTGATTTAAAACAGTATTATGCGGTGATTTTTTTTTAGATCAATCAGATCATCATCGCGACCACCCTACATTTTATAAGACATGCGTGTAGATGCTGAAATGTTTGCGCCATTTTGATGCTCTGTGTTAAAAGAACCTTGTGCTTTCTGAATCATTGAAATGTGCCTTTTATTCAAGATAAGACAACCTATTCCGTAATTTACTCCTCTAAACACCTCTTTCAACTGGTGCAAGTTCTGCATCAGGAAATTTATCTATTTCCTATCCTTTTAAGAAACTATTGTTTTCACCGTACAGGAGTAAACAAAAAGAAACAGATCATTGAATCCCCAAAATGTCTACTGGGGCGCTATAGCGAGAACTATTCCAAACTTTTCTATTCCAACTCCGCAATCAGCCCACCGCGATTGGCGAAAAACTTTTTTGGACCACCCCCACTTCACCTGTCTGTCAAGCGACGTCGCCAAAACCGTGATAGCTTCCCATCTGATATGACGTGTACACACTGAATATGCATAATCTGACCGAACAAAACAAAAATAGTCACGTCCCATTCGACGCCTTTTTGCCATTAGCCCTCGCCCATTAGTCAGAAGTTTTCGGGCTGCACCCACTTCACTTGCCCCTCACGCGACGTCACAAAACTGCAAAAGCTTACAGCGTCAGAAGTGACACCTACGCGTTAAAGGTGCATTAATATGCCGAACAAAACTGAATTTTATTCTGAATAGCCACAGGCTGCCCAGTTCCGAAAGGAATAAAAGATGTCTGCGGCCGATCGCTCCGGCACTGGCTACTCGCCCCTGCTGGAGAGCATGGGTTTATTTGCGTGTAATAAAACTTTTTGCGTGGCCGAGTAATGTTTTCGAGAATTTTCAGCGCGTTTACGACCTCGTTCTGCGAACTCTTCTTTGCTGAGATTCCGTTTTAGCGTCATTCTTAACCTTCTGTTGCATGCTGCCGCGATTGTCGACGAGCCACCGCAAGCTAAGCAAGAGAAAGCGGACCAATCGCAGACGCCGGCAACACCCTCTTCATCCGGTTATCGATATTCAGTGCAGTGGCTCGGCTCTATCGAATCCCTCTCCACTTGAGCATCCTCCTCGCCTCTTATGAGCCAATTAGATAAGACAAGCCGCTCAATCCAGGCAATGTTATTCGTTTTTCAAGCAAACAAAAGTGACCTCCTATGAACGCGGGGAGCATTTGATTGGTTAGTTCAGACAACCCTGCGGGTGACCGCCCGATGCTTGCGTCGGTGGTTACGCAAATTTGACGTCCGGAGATTGGAATAAAAACATATTGGAATTGTTTTACGTTATACGGCCCCTGTATTGTTTCGCCCACTTATAGGAGTGGTCGAAATAATACCCCATTAATATTCAAGACAACCTCATTAGTATTCAAGACCTCATAACCGCTAATTTTAATACCGAATCTAGCAAACTATTCTCTAATTTATGTAGAATATTATTATGCGTCGTTTAAAGAATGCTTCCTCTTCAAACAGGCAAAATCTAAAAGTTCTACGGGCTTGAATACTGGTGAGATGTTCCAGTTGAAAATAGATAAAGATGTCCCACTATATGTATGACAGTCCGGGAAAATTCACTTACAGTTCCGTGATGCTCAATTTGCAACTGAGCTTCATTAGCGAGACTTTGACACAGAGCTGAACAATATCCTAATATTTAGACAGTTGTCCTCACTTACCTGTCGAAGCTGCAACGCGCGTATGACAGACTACCTTCAGTTTTCTAAAAAGCCATTCCGGTACACGTTCACGCCACTTCCACAAAGCTGGTACAAATGCAAAAATTTATTCTCAAGGAGTATTCTAACCTCTCCAATGTGTACTTCCTCTTTGTTGGGCACCGCATAATTTGCTGTAAATATTTGTACTAGCTAGCCAAACGTTTTTCTACTGAGAAGCCCTGTCGCTCTTTGGCAGAGCAGCGAGAAAAGAGTTCCATAATGAGAGCCATAGTTGGTACCACGAGGATGCCTGGTGTGACCTTGCGGAGAACTGTGGTTCTCAAATAAATGTTCGGAAACTGTTCTGCGAAGGATTGCGTGGGTGTTGACCACAGAAGTCCTGCTAATCAGAGTCTACATACATTTACTGTTGCTAAAATTCCACTTAAGTGGTATCAGAACCTGTCTTTTCTAAAACCGAGCAGCTTTGCGAATAACTGCTGAAAGGACTCAGAAAAGTACAGTTACTTATGCGGAATCTTCGGCAAAATGTAGCTGCAGTTAAATGTAGAAGCAGCAATGATGACGCTTAGTCACACAAGTCCGAATTTTGAATGCCGAACTCACATATTAGCCGATATGTTGTTCCTCTATCTAGCGAATGTGGGTATTTCGGGTTGATGCCGGACGATTTGACCACATGACAAGTGAAACACTAAGGAGATTCCACTTATAGTTTAGAGAATAGATCACAGTCCACACCAACACTACGATTCATGGAAGCAATTAGCTTCTTGCGAAAGCAGTTATACACGAGCACCGCCGTCACATTCAACCTACCGTAGTGGCGATCCTTGGCAGTATTCCTCAGATAGCTTCGGCTAAGCGGAATCCCAATTTTAATTATCGACAACTTGCATTCGCAGCCCGAACAATTTACTGCATTGTTGTATCGCTGGCAAGAAGACTATCGCACCAGGCGTGGACATTTCTGAACCTAATCGGCATCAACTGCTTGTTTCGATGCTTACTAGAACAGACATCTTGCGCTGTGTGGTTTCTTCACAACGCTTCGACGTCCACGAGGCACTCTCAGCCCACAATTGTATATCACTAGTGAAGCGTTCCGTCATTCGCTTGCCCGAGTGCGCGTGCCTCATCTCTCAGCTTCTCGTGACGAACGAACCAGCGAGCTGACCAGCAACACAGTGCCCCGTCCCCTACTTCCCGCCAACCGCCCCACCACTCAGGTACGCGATGGATCATGCGCGACGCACCCCTCCTCCAAATCCACGCGTGTTCATCTCTGCAACTCGCTGCCATTAGGCACGCGTCCTTTCCGTCAGCATGTTTTTCTGGCCTCCATCGCCCACGTTCGAGCACCGTCGTAGCACCGACCCCTCAGTAGGCGCCACTTGCTATTTATAATACTGTGGCGAAACTTCTAAACAACCCAACGGTTTTTGAAAGCATAAGGCAAATTGATTTTTATTTTTACATTGCGGTCTTCGCCAGAATGCTTCCTAATTGCAACAAAAGGCCCGTATCATACTATAAACGAGAATAAAGGGAGTTAACTGAGGGGCCTGATTTTTATTATTCATAACATAAGAAGCCAACAAACACTGACACCAAGGACAACTTTGGGGAAATTACTTGTGCTTGAAAAATGAAGTAAAAAACGATAAATTATTGGAAATGAATGTGCATAAAGAAAACAACTTGCCGCATATGCGGAACGATCCGACAACCTTCGCATTTCGCATCCCACGCGAAATGCGAAGGTTGTGGGATCGTTCCCCACCTGCGGCAAGTTCTTTTTTCCTCCACTTTCATTTCCATTGTTATAGTTTTTTCACATCATTTATTAAGCACAAGTAATTGCTCCCATGTTGTCCTTGGCGTCAGTGTTTGTTGGCTTCTTACGTTATGACTAATAAAAATCGGGCCCCTTCGTTTACCCCCTTTCTTTTCGTTTATTACATAACGAGGGTCTCGAATCCGCCAAAATTGATGCCTTCAGGTAGCGTCTGTGGGCTTATTGACCGGTTCCCTCCACCCAAAAAAAGATCACGTTCCCATGACTTGTGCGGCAGAAAGGATGTTCCACATCCACCGCCGAGGTCTGTGAGTCGTGGCGCTGGCTAACACTTCCAGGGTTCTACTAGGAAACATAAATACCCAAGCAAGTGGGTGGGGAAATGTCTCCGTGGTAGTGCAATTGGTAGAGCATAGCTCGCGAAATGCGAAGGTTCTTGGATCGTTCCCTACCAGCGGCAAGTTGTTTTTCATCTACTTTCATTTCCGTTAATTTATCGTTTCTTTACTACGCTTATTAAGCACAAGTAATTTCCCCTATGTTTTTCTTGATATCAGTGTTTGTTTCTTCTTGTGTAACATCTTATACTATGGTATACGAACAGCTTTTTCCTCTAGCGTGGGGCCTTGTTTTTTATAGCGGAGTTGTGACAGGCATGCTTGCCCCCATGTCGTGCATTATACGTATCTTGCAGAAATTACATTCTTTGAACCCACAGAATAAATATGACACGGCTACGAGGCTGTGGCTGCATCCATTCCTATGCCCACTGCTACAGTCTTCACATCAGATTGTGAGTTTAAATGCGCGCAGAGGAGGCTTAATCTCAATGGCTTCGCAAAGTCAGTCTGTTACAGTGACAGTATGTGTTTTCTGGCTGGTACACAGAAACAAAGCAGTATCTCGAGCTCCTTGTTGGTGATGACATCTGGTGGCAGATCCACCCCTTAACCCGGACTTTGCATTACTCTCTCCTCTCTGGGTGCATCGATGTACCTTCATCAAAATTTAAGGCTTTCTAGATGTTACTACAATAATTATGTTCTGTGGGTGGCGAATTGTATTTGTACTATAACCTAACAATTCCTTGTGGGTCCCTTTTCTACGGATTCCCAGAGAGCCTATATCACAACAAAAAATTTCCACGTCGACAGGTAGTGACGCTTATATTACCAGCCAATTGGGGGCTCAGTTTCGGACTGACACAGTATAGCGGGCTTGCTGCCTTCCTGTTTGAGGTATAAGCTTGTGGGTGAAAAAGCGAAGCGGGCTGTTTTCTCAGCCGCAGTTAGATGGACACGGATTTATTTTGCTTTGTTCACAAAAACAGGTATTAACAACGGTAAGCTAAAGCTTGAAATCTTCTACGGTTCTTCAATGGCAGGGGGTGCTAATTTCTTTATAGGATTTGATTCAAACGCAAAAGGCATATTTGGTCGCTGCGATTGCACTGGCAATTGCGCTGGGATTTCACACGGGCCCACTTCGTACTGAATTCGCAATGTATCCAATTCATGTTTTTCACTTATCTCGCGCATCGCATTATGGAGTTCAGAATGCTTGTGCAACATAGTGGGTTTTCCAGCTGCTGTTTCTCCATATGAAACACGTCACACACCCAGGGACTGATGTTTTCTACAAGACAAGGCCAGTAGGAAAGCGCTGGCGTCTTGCCAAGCAGACTACATGGGGCGCTGGGCTTGTGCCCAATGACTCACTTGCTGCTGGCTGCTGTCTGGTTCTGTGTAGATACTTGCGTCACAGGGTTTGGGACCCATCAAAAAACTCCACCACGGCGCAATTGAAATTGCTATGTGCCCGTGCCTGGTTGATCCCCTAGAATGGATTTGCCAGGGAGACAGCGCCATGCAGCATTGAATAAAGTAAAGCGATAGTGTCCCCTCCGCGTAGAGTGCGACCGCTTGACGGAGAGCCACTGCAACGAATCAATGACTATCCTTCGCAGCACCGTAATTAAATGGCAGATGGTCTTTAGAGCAAGGCAGGGTGGAGAATCCCGTCTGCAGTGCACAGCTCATGCAATAGGTCGTTGGACGTATTTGTTTTCGTGGGCCCTTGTACCGTCTCCATGCCCCGCCGAAATAATCTGCCTACCACTTGTGAGTCTGAAGAACGCAAGCTCCGTCACCCCGAAGCCGCTATGCAGCTGGGCCACCACAGGTCCGTGCCGCTCGATCGCAGCAAATACTTGCAACAGGCAACTGCTCTGCCTGTGAAACAAACGAAGAAACATCATAATAATCATCATTGGACGTAAAACACATTCTAACAAATTCACGTTCATCATAAGAATGCCAGGTAATCACAATAGATTGCCAATCGTCTGTAAAGTATAGATAATCCGCGATTTTTTCCCGCAATCAAGCTTCTCGTGTCCACCATAGGCGCCGACTACGGGGGGCTCCGGTGCCGAATCCCCTTCCGGAGTTTTCCGTAGGGGGCAGAACCTTTATCCCGGCGGTGCCGAAGGATTGCCACTAATTCCTTTTTTAAACACTGAGATTTAATTAGGTAATCGTAATTGATTATCTAATGTGAGACGTACTATCCTAATTATAAAAGTGTCAATGAGGCATATGTAGGCACAACTAAGGGACATATAATTGCAGTATTCTCAGCCACGTACTAATTAACGACCAATTTTTCCGACTGAGAAATAAATCCCGCGAAAAAGCTCCCTCTGAGTTAGCCAGCATGAAATTAAGAAAATAAAGAAAAAAACATCGTGATCGACCTAGGTCATTATCTCCCGTGCTCTGGCTGAAGTAACATGCCGCGGTTAGTGTTAGTTTGAAACCGGATGTGATAGCTGTTTTCTTAGCGTAAAGTGAACAGATGGTTTTTGTTTTTTTCGCCACGACATCTAACACCACAAAAGAGAACTGATGTCAGTGCAACGGTTTAAAGGTGCGTTTTCTTTCGTCCCAGTAGCCATGTCTTTCTCTAATGGGCTCAAAGAAGCCATGATCCTTGCGTTTGGACCTGCAAATATGAATAGCATGAAGGCCGCAAATATGCAGGGTGTTTCAGCGAACACTTTCCAAAATCTTTAAAAGTAGCCTGTGGCAGATATCAATTCTGGTTCATGAGCTGCTCTACTCGAAGCAGCCGACAATACTTGCACCAAAAAGTGAGATGCAAAATTGGCTAAATAATAAAACTTCACTAATTATGTTTTTAACTAATTACATTGTAGCCCATATTGCAATTTACAAATTTTAGCCGGGGAGTTCACAAGGCGGTTCCACTTGGTACAAATTTTCAAGATGACGCCAGTTTCGAGATATAAATTCCCGAACCTTGCGGAGAAATGCATTGGCGTTCCAGTTAATTTGTTAACAAAACGTCGTTTCATGCACTGAAGCACACAAGTAACTGGAATGCCGGTGCATTTCTCCGCAAGGTTCAGGAATTTATATCTCGAAACTGGTGTCGTCCTGCGAATTCGCTCCAAGTTAATCAGCCTTGTGAAGTCCACCGCTAGAATTTGTAATTTGCAATATGGGTCTTAAGATAAGCTAAACAGTTCATTAGTGAATTCTTGTTAATTAGTTGATTTTGCATTTCAATTTTTTGTGCAAGCAGTGTCCGTCACTTCGAGTAGGCGGGTCGACGACGAGAGCAGCAATCCACGCATCAAGGCGTACAAGCGCATAAACAACACGGGTGACATCAGGGACGCCGACAACTGCGACGGCGGTGCCATGAACGTCAGCAATGGCTAACACCACACGCAGCGCGCCCGAACACCTCATGATCTGGCAGTGGAATTGTCGCTCTTTCAACAAGAAGGCAAGTTCACTCCAACTTTTCATCCAAAATCACCTATACCCCCCCGACGTCATCTGCCTTCAGGAGGTCGGGAACCAGCCGATCAGGCTGCGGGGTTACTACGTAATTAAACACGCGGGATCACCGAAGGTCGCGGTTTTAGTTCACAAAACGGTGACGGCCGTGGGACAACATTATCAACATCATGACATTAATCATATGCTAGTGGAAGTCCTCCCGCAGAAGAGGGGTAGACGTAGCACTTTCATCCTGAATTTGTACAGTCCCCCGAGGGCTCAGAAAGACGACTTCCGCAACATCATTTACGAGAGCGTGAGAGCCGCTGGCGGCAACCAGCTCGTAGTGGTGGGAGACATGAACGCTAGACACACGACTTGGGGCTACCAACAAGACACGCAAAAGGGAAGGTCGCTCCTCGATGCGGTTGACCAAATGGGCCTCGAATTGACAACCAACCTCCTCCAACCAACCCGAGTAGGCAATAGTGTAAGTCGAGACACGTTTCCGGACCTGTCATTTGTCAAAAACGTAAGGGAATACTCATGGGCGCACCTGGGCGAAACATTGGGCAGCGATCACTACATCCTCAGCATCTCGGTATCCACGCCGAAACTCAAGAGAACAATTGGTGAAATTAGGCTTACGGACTGGGAGGCATTCAGGCAGTACCCCCCGCCCGAAAACGGTATAACGGACATAGGGGAATGGATGCAGCACCTCCGGGACGCCCACATCCAAACCACTAAAACCATCCAGCGCACGGTCGAGACGCCCGAAGTCGACCGCAGGCTCTTACACCTGTGGGAAGCCCGTGAGGGCCTCCTCAAACGGTGGAAGCGACAGCGGTTAAACCGGAAGCTACGTCTACGAATCGAGAAAATAACAGACGAAGCCAGAAATTACGCAAACGAGCTGACGCAGCAAAATTGGGTACAGTTTTGCACCTCGCTCAAGGGTACCCTGAGTACGGCGCAGACGTGGGCCATCCTACGTTGCCTTATCGAGCCCGACAAGGCGAAATCGACAACCAGTCGGACGCTCCTAGAAATCGCTCACAAGTTCCCCGGAAACGACCAGGATCTGATTGACACCCTAAAAACCAGATACCTTGGTAGCGACTCCATACAACCCTGCCTCCTAAAATATGAAGGAGACCCAAGACCAGAACTGGACGCTCCCATCACGGAGGAAGAGGTGTATGCCGCGGCACGAGCCTCACAGCGCAACACTGCTCCCGGAGTTGACAAAATCACCAATGCCATGATTAGAAACCTGAGCCCGATGCACATCCAGGACTTCACCGAATACCTAAACGAGGAACTCTGGAGCAAGGGCCACGTACCGAACGAGTGGAAACATGCGGAAATCGTGACCATTCCCAAACCCGGCAAGAAGCCCGCGATCGACGCCCTGCGTCCCATCTCGCTGACTTCGTGCCTCGGCAAGCTGTACGAGAGGGTCATCGAAACCCGCCTCCAACATTACATAGAGGACGGTGACCTCTTCCCGCACACCATGCTTGGCTTCAGGCCGGGACTTTCTGCGCAAGATGCGTTCCTAATCCTAAGGGAAGAAGTTCTTAAGGGCATCCCGAAGGGAGGAGAACATCTGCTCGCACTGGACCTAAAAGGGGCCTTCGATAACATCTCTCACGAGGCCATTCTCAAGGGACTAAACGACATCAGCTGCGGGGAGCGCATCTTTAATTACGTTAAATCGTTCTTGACGGGCCGGACGGCAACCATCGGAATAGGCCAGACTCGATCGGATACGATCGACGTACCGAACAAAGGAACACCGCAAGGGGCGATAATATCCCCGATTCTATTCAACGTCGCGATGCTAGCGCTGACCAAAGAGCTGCGGAAGATCCCCGACCTAGGTTACGCCCTCTACGCAGACGACATCACGCTCTGGGCCACCAAGGGCTCCCTAGCGCGAAAAGAGGCGACCCTTCAAGAGGCCGCGACGGCCGTGGAGAGATTTGCGGCAGCGAGCGGGATGCGTTGTGCGCCAGAAAAGTCCGAGGTGATCCGGGTGCACGGAGGAGGAATCTACAAGTCCCCCGGCCCTATCGACCTCTATCTTGAGGGCCAGAAGATCACGGAAGGCAATAAGACTAGGATTCTGGGTTTTTGGATCCAGAGCAACCTGAAAGCCTCCCACACCATCCAAACCCTAAGGTCTGCCACCAACCAGATCTCGCGGATTATAAAACGAATTACAAGAAGCCGCAAGGGCATGCGAGAAGACGACACGCTTCGCCTCGTCCAGGCTCTGGTGATCAGCAGAATCACGTATAGCATGCCGTATCACTATCACTCGCTAAACAAACGCGACCAAGAACAAGTCGATGCCATCATCAGAGGCGCATACAAAACGGCCCTGGGTCTCCCTGTCACCACCTCAAACGAGAAGTTAGCTGCCCTCGGTATCCACAACACCTTCGCTGAGCTGTCGGACGCGGTTATGGCTTCGCAAAAGGCCAGACTACAGAACACGGCGGCGGGCAGAGCCATCCTCCACCGGACCGGAACGGCAACGGAGCTCCGTGCCCTCGATGGGCAACGATCACTCCCGCCTGAAGTCAGAGGCAAGATCAAGGCGAACCCGATACCGAAGCACATGAGCCATGAACTCCATGAAGGACGACGCAAGGCTCGCGTCGACAGACAGCGCCGACAATTCAAGGGTGACCCGTACGTAACGTACGTGGACGTGGCGGCGTACCCTGTAGGGGGCCTCTTCGCGGTAGCCGCCGTGAACGGGAGAGACAACTCCTTGACTCTCGCGGCCTCCGTAAGGGCAGAGACCCCAGCTGCGGCTGAAACCATAGCTGCGGCGCTGGTAATAAAGCAAGAAGACAGGGTAGGCAGGGAAGCCCATGTCGTTACCGACTCGCAACAGGCCTGCCGTAACTTTACCAACGGCCGAACACCGCTGCTGGCGGCTCATATTCTAGGCCCGAGGCTGCAAGAATACCATCAAATCACGTGGACGCCGGGCCACGCGGGTCTGGAGGGGAACGAGAGGGCGAACGCCCTAGCTCGAGCGCTAATCAACCGAGCGGGGCAAGACGAATCGTCTCATCAATCCCCACCATTTACCTTCATGCCCCTGCCGTCCAATTACTGCGACCGACTCGAGATCCAGCGACTCAACCGCAGGATTTATCCTCCGCCTCACAG
The DNA here is from genome assembly GCF_023375885.2 of Dermacentor andersoni. Taxonomy (NCBI): domain Eukaryota; kingdom Metazoa; phylum Arthropoda; class Arachnida; order Ixodida; family Ixodidae; genus Dermacentor; species Dermacentor andersoni. Next base: position 66,204,505 of record NC_092820.1, read on the forward strand.
AAAGCTCAGCACTGAAGATGCCGTAGCTCTCCGACTTATTCAGACAAACACATTTCCTAACCTACACAAATACAGTAAAATGTTCCCACATACATATCGCGGCATCTGCCCCTGGTGCGGCGACACACGCCCTACACTCTTCCACATCTCGTGGGGGTGCGGGGGCAAACCTCAACACTTAAAGACGCCTAGCACGTCATTTGAGCGGTGGGAGGTACAGCTGACCGGCGATACCCTGGCGGGACAAGAAGCTCTCGTCCAGCAAGTACGTCGAGCAGCCATGGCCAGTGGAGTCCTGGAATGAGGACACCACCCACTCGACCTCATAGCAACCACCTCGATGGTTCAAATAAATGTTTTTTCTCTCTCTCTCTTCGAGTAGGCCGGCTAATGAACTAGAATTGAGCAATCTCCCACAGGCAACCTTTAAAAAAAACTTTTTCAAAGTAGTCGCTGAAGCACCATGTATATCGTCACGGAAGTCGGGCGATAGACCGAATGCATCGACTATCATCACAAATTATGAAAACCTGAGACAAACCAGCAGCTTCCAGAAAAAGCAGTGAAGGACTTCAGCTTTGACTTCTATAGCCTACGCACGTATGCTCTGGCATTAATTGCTTCAAACCTTCATGCTAGTGTGCGAGACGCGGCCGCCCTGGTACCAATTTCTAAATGACTCAGGCTTTCACCGATACCACTTCAACCTACAACAATGCTTGAAAGGTAGGACCTTCAGAGTCTTCTACATTTATCTAATTGGGTCCTCACAAATGCCAATGAGTCACCAGACTTTTCGAGCAACATCATGGGCACAAATGAAGCCAATTTTCGCAGAAAGAGCCAGGTAAATTTCCAATGGAATGACTCCAATTCACACTGTGTAAAGCGCAATGGTCAACAACGCCAGTGGTCATTCAATGTGTGGTTCGGAATTTGTGTCGGTGGTATCTGTCCCGTCTTCTTCGATCGCACACTGACTGAACAGCGTTACGTGCACGAAATCCGTGAATGAGTGAAGGAATTGTGGATGAGTTTTTTAGCGAACTCCCGCTGTCACGCCTTACACGTCTGTGGTATCAGCAAGACGGGGCGCCAAAATCCAGCAGCAGCCAAGCACGAAACTGGCTAGATACGGCTTTTTGTGCGCAATACATTGGAAGGCAAGGGCCTTCGAATTGATCCGCGAGGTCACCTGACCTCTCTCCACTCGATTCCTTTTTTTCGGGGGTTATATGAAAGATCGTATTTTCTTGATTGACACGGATGACAGATGAGCTCAAGGAAAGGACAACGGATGTGCGCCGTAGAATTCTGGGACCAGTCATCAGGAAAGCCACAGAAGATGTGATAAAGCGGACTCAGTACTGCATAGCTGCAGAAGCATGCCTATTCTAACACATCATCGAGGCAGCAGCTGGTGTTCAAGGGCGCTTGCGACATCATCAATAATAAAAGCACACTGAAATATGATGGCTCCAAATGCGTCATCATTTCTAACCTCGCCCAACAGAAAAACCATTACTCCGTCCATCCCTTAAGACGATCGCTTTCATCATAGCGCCCGCACTAGCCGGCGTATTCACCTGCGTGCTCCCTCTCGCTTCAATGCCAACGAAGCGGCGAGAACACAGGGTTCACGGAGCTCTCAGCACATGCCAAACTCTGCCGCGTTCGCAGATGGCTTTCAAGGTTCGCGCCGCGCCGCCCACGCCAGACTTAGCCGGCTCCGGAGCACCGTTCATCGCGGTTCGTAATGGTTGAGTGTACCTAATAAATGTGGCATAGTATTTCTTCTTTTGCTACATATCATTGGTGCTTTCATCCCCCGTCCGCATCCGCTGCGGGCTATCTATAACACCTGCTAACCTTGCTCACAGGTCTTACTTGCAGGTCTTACTTGACAGTTCGGTGTATCAACCACGCTGCTCAATTTCAGCGTTCTTTCGCGGTCGTTCTCACAATTAAATGAAACACACCAGCACACTACCACGAAACACCACGTCAGTAATATGAAATGCTTACGCATCATTTAGATAAATGTCAGAGAAGCATCAGCGTGGATTTTTTTCGTTCTTATTTTTGCCGTCAGACGTCCCGATTGCCAATTCAGCTAATTTAGAAGTGGTAAATTAACTTTCTTGAAAGCATCTGTTTTGCTTTTTCTGTACACGTGAGCCGCTTTCCTGTTCGTATATCTCGCTTTTATTTTTCGCCCCGAACCTATTTTTTCAAAACGTATACACTCTAATTAAAAATAAAACCATCAGTTTAATTTGGCTTTGTTCCGAAGCAAGTTTCTGCCGCGAAATATAGCGGCAGGCGCACTCTTTCGATGCGGTGCGAGCAGAGCCGGGATTTTGAAACTTTCTAGGCCTAGTCCATTGCATTTCACGTTTTGGGCGTGACAGGGCAGCGCTTCGGCCGCGTTATCAAGGGGCTTTTGTTATCAATGTGATCAGTTAGCCATGGGATAACGACAATACTGTGACGTAGAAGGGAGGGGAAGGAATAGCTACCAAGCCGACAAACCTGCTGTTAATGTTAACTTAATATTAGAAGTTGGGTCACACTACAAGTATTTAGTGTACAGAAGGCGGTTCTATAGTAAAAGACTGTATCGGGACCTTTTATTGTTTTCAATCAGCTTATCTGAGGGCGCTGTTTTATGATCCATGTGAGAGCGCAGTCACGTGGTATTTTTCATTTTTCATGGGTGTCTTACCAAGAAGGAAAAACATTTGTACGCAATTAGTGCATCACTGAAAATATTGCAGATAGATGACATTGGGGAGTGCCTACAAATGCTCCACTGACACTTTGATAATTAAGTCAGTACTTGTTGAGTTCTACAATTAAGTATATTAACCTAATTATATCTCAGTAACGAAAACATTACTGCTCCACAATATGCACTAGGTTTTCATGGAATAATTCAAACGCATTTTTTTTAAGTCTTGATGCATGATAGTTGAAACACCGTGTATACACCATGGGCACCGGAAGCCAAGCCGGATTCGTTCAAAATCAGAATCAACAGCAAGCAAGCACAACAGCACTTATACTTGGACTCACCGAAGAAAGAGAGAGATTCTGCAGTTTATCTGGAAAGGCGAAGCAGTATTACCGATAGCGAAATATAAAAGAAGTTCACAAAGGTTGGTTATATTCCGCTCATCAGGTGATAGAGAAATGTGCGGAATATAACCAACCCTTGTATATAGCTTTCATTGATTGCGAGAAAGCGTTTGATTCTGTTGAAACCTCAGAAGTCATGGAGGCATTACGGAATCAGGGTCTAGACGAGCCGTATGTTAAAATACTGAAAGATATCTAAAGCGGCTCCACAGCCACCGTAGTCCAACATAGAGAAAGCAACAAAATGCCAATAAAGAAAGCCGTCAGGCAGGCAGATACGATCTCTCCAATGCTATTCACATCGTGTTCACAGGAGGTATTCAGAGACCTATATTGGGAAGAATTGGGGATAAAAGTTAATGGAGAATACCTTAGTAACTTGCGATTCGCTGATGATATTGCCTTGCTTAGTAGCTCAGGGGGCGAATTGCAATGCATGCTCGCTTACCCGGAGAGGCAAAGCAGAAGAGTGGGTCTAAAAATGAATCTGCAGAAAACTAAAGTAATCTTTAGCAGTTTCGGAAGAGAACAGCAATTTACAATAGGTAGTGAGGCACTGGAAGTGGTAAGGGAAACATCTACTTAGGGAACGTAGTGACGGCGGATCCGGATCGTGAGACGGAAGTAATCAGAAGAATAAGAATGGGCTGAGGTGCGTTTGGCAGGCGTTCTCAGATCATGAACAGCAGGTTGCCATTATCCCTCAAGAGAAAAGTGTATAATAGCTGTGTCTTACCAGGACTCACCTACGGGGCAGAAACCTGGAGGCTTACGAAAAGGGTAATACTTAAGTTAGGACGACGCAACGAGCTATGGAAAGAAGAATGATGGGTGTAACGTTAAAGGATAAGAAAAGAGCGGATTGGGTGAGGGAACAAACGCAAGTTAATGATATCTTAATTAAAATCAAGAAAAAGAAATGAGCATGGGCAGGACATGTAATGAGGAGGGAAGATAACCGATGGTCATTAAGGGTTACGGACTGGATTCCAAGGGAAGGCAAGCGTAGCAGGGGGTGGCGGAAAGTTAGGTGGGCGGATGAGATTAAAAAGTTTGCAGGGAGGACATAGCCACAATTAGTACATGACCGGGGTTGTCGGAGAAGTATTGGAGAGGCCTTTGCCCTGCAGGGGGCGTAACCAGGCTGATGATGATGATGACATCACGAAAAAAGATTGCACCACTGAGAGACGCCAGCTTCTTGGCGGTGCGAGAGAACTGAGGCTATGAAATGAAGCGATCTTCTACTGCGAGGTCTCGTAGACGCTCATAGATTGTGGTAACTTCAGAGACAGGTTTTTCTAGGTCAAACGAAGTTTCAAATGCAACTGTTATTAACGGCTATATATATCTATATATATATATATATATATATATATATATATATATATATATATATATATATATATAATTTTGAAAGTGGGTCGGCCGCCGCCTCTTCCTTCCCCGCAAAAACGAAACGCCTATGGTGTCCACCACTATGTAAGACAACTAAGGCGGTTGTCTTCATGTAATAGGAACTCCCTGCTCGTCTATTCTTTAGACTTCTGCATGTAATTTGTTCCTGAATGTTTTGAAGTCTTATTTTGTATAACGAGATTATGTCTACATTCATCCGGTACAGCATTTGGCAACAGGACAGAAAATTTGGATCCAGCACAGCAGTTTCAAAAAGGCCACTTACAGCCAAAGGCACATGTGCATATATTTTGTAGTAACCCCGCAGGTGCAAGGACAATATTTATTTTCTGAGCATTTCGAGGTTCAAAGCCGACGGCAAGTATTTTCCTACTGTTCTCTTTGTGCGACCCACATAAAACAAATAAACTTGCGCTTCATTAACTCGTTGCGCTTTGTTTTCTTTAGAAATATATACTATATAAGATGTGTACACGATGCAACAGCCAATAATTGATTCTGACGTTATAAGTAACACCCGAAGTGGGTGCGTTGGAAACACTTCTTGAACTATGGTTTTGAACAAATATGCAGTATCGTGCCTAAACCATTATCTTTCGCGTAGACCAGCGCGAGTTACTGATTCATCGTTAGCGCTGCTTCTCCTGAGCGTGCGAAGGTAAATTTCAATGGTGGAATTGTCATTTCTGATAATGCGCGGTTAAGTTCTTGGTCTACCTTCTTTTCCGTCAGTGCCCGTTATTTAGGTTTATAATAAGCGTTTGTGTTCTCGGTTACATTCTCCTTGTTTCCACATCTTCAGACGTAGCGTTTCTGTAACATGAATTGCTGTCAACTAAATCAACTCTCCGTGGTTGTATTAGGTTGATGTTTTTTCCGGACAATTAAGATACAAGCAATTGAACCGGGCGAATTGGTGCAAATCCATGATTCTAGGCAATGCAAAGACTTACAGGGACTTGTATTCTGCATACAATGGCTTATATGTATACACTTTCTGCAATAAATTTCAGTTAAAGTTGGCCCTTCTGGTGTTTAGTTCTTTGTTTAGTGTCCCTGTAAGGAATTGTACATTCCTGACCACCGCCCACTCTGCTAATACTGCGGAGAAACTGGCCACGTCTGCCTGCGATGCCCATACCACGACTTGTGTCTACGAGGGTTCACCATGAAGGTGCCGCGACCAAAGCAAGCAGAGCGGTCCCGTGATATCGCTGACTAACTCGCCGCGTCGCAATGGAAATTCCTACAACCTTCCCGTTCGCCTTTACTAGCAGCAACCGATGCAGGTGCGGTTACTGTTCGTCGAAATGTCGAAGATCTTCCACCGCTTACGACGACGTTGCCAGAAGGAACTAGATGACTCTGCTACAGAACGCCACAACCGAGACGACACATTGAAACCAAGGAAGCGCTGGCTCAATAAAGCCGAACGACGCGACGACCCAGCAACAAGACAACCTGACGCAGCCCTGATCAACGCCACAGTCTAACCCCAACGCAAGGCGAAGAACCACCGACCTAGGGAGGTATTCTGTAAGAGTCCACCTAATAGACATGCCCATTTCGTCTACTGCTGAATTTCTGATTAGCTGGGCTGGGCGGCGCATCCACAGCAACCAGGCGTCACAGCCAATCAGCACAACAGCAGCAGACGATATGCACATGTCTACTTGGTTGACTCTTAGCCAATACTTCCCCTGGACGTGCTTCTGGACGGCTTCGAAGCCACCGCTTCAGTGGGCACAGGAGCCAACTATTCCGTCACAAGTGTATCATTTGCCTCCTAATGGAAGTCAGTAATTAATGGGACGGTCCTCAAACTCGGACAGCTGGCGCATACTGGCGGATACCAGAATCAGCACGGAAAGAATTACGTTTCGTGACCGGACCTAGCCGGTGGCGTTCGCGGTGCTCCAACAGTGCTCGCGATACGTAATTCTCGATATGGATTTCTGAATATCACACACCGCAATCATGCACCTGTCCAAGTAGCTAACGCTACCCAAAATTATGTGATATTGCCGGAGAGCTCTCTGATTCACCATGCTTTGATGGTGCTTGAAAGCCAAGTCTTTATTCCGCCTCACCCAGTATCATGATTTCCGTTGGCACCAAATTACTGCTACATGTAGAAGTCGTCGCCTAAAATGACCAATATCTACTGCATCACGGAAAAATTAGCGTCGCAAGAGGAATCGCTAGACTTCACGGAGGGCAAAGGGAAGTGATGCTGACAAACTTCCATCAGCAATACACACACCACAGCAACGATACGACAATCACGTACATTGAGGGAATTGTGGAAGCCATCGATGCGTTGGTCATCTTGGATTCTACCGCATCTACCTCGACGGCCGTAGTTCCCAACAGCCTTCGACATCAATCAACGTCTCCCCATGAGCAAGCCGCAACAGTTCAAAAGTATTTTCTCTCGATACAAAGACTGCTTTTCGCTGTCGTTGAGGAGTCGACAAGCGTCTGTTGGTAAGCTTCGCAGAATAACAAGAGAATGCACTCGGCTACTTCTTCAGAGTCTCTACAGAGTTTCGACGCGGGAACGAGAAGCCATTAAGCAACATGTCGATAAAGTGCTATGCGACTAACTCATCGAACCTTCAAAGAGGCCGTGTGGTTCTCCTGTTGCCATGGTGAAGAAAAAGGACGGAAACCTGCGTATCTATGGAGACTATCGTCGGCTGAACAAGACCAAAAGAAGCATATATACCCACTCCTACCCGCCACCGCAAGGCGACGAGGGTGACAACGCTTCATCGTCCTCATGCGCTGGCCTATGGCCTTGCCGAGCGCCTGAATAAGGCCCTCGCTGACGTCTTATCTGTGCACATCGACGTCGAAGACAAGACCTCGGATACGCTTCTGCCCTACATAACGTTCGCTTAAATACGACGGTGGAAGAATCAAGAGTAGTCCACATTGTTCAAGCTGGTTTGCGCAGGCAACCGGACAACTCTTTGCGCCATGCTGCCACGCTTTACCGACGAAGAGAGTCGCGACGTCGCCGCCTATCTGCGTTTTTTAGGGTTGTAGGGCAGCTCAGAACGAGCAAAAAAGGGAGGTGGAAGGAGTAATGAAAAGAAAGAGCAAGGTGAGCGCTCACCCTGTTCTGCGTTCCTTTTAATTACCCTTTCCACCTACCTTTTTTGCTCGTTCTGAGCTGCCCTACAACCCTAAAAAAGGAATGACATACCCGCTCGCCCAAACTGCCACGCTTTCGTCTATCTGCGGCGCGCTGAAGCAGCACGACAACTCGCCTGCCTACGCATAAAACACGCGTAGTTGAGAATAGAATCTTCGAAAAATGCACGTGGAATACCAGCCCGGCGAACATGCTTTGGCTTCTACCCCGATACGTCGACGAGAACTTAGTGAGAAACTTTTGCAACACTATTTCGCACGGTACAACATAACCCAACGTATTGACGCCACGTGCGACCTGAAGTCGTCCACGTGATGCGCCCTTAGCCCATCTATGCACGTGGACAGACTTTAGAACTTTGTTTCTTTGTTACTCATTTAGCGCCACAGCGGTAAACGGCCCCGTGTCACAGAAATTCAGGCATTGGCGTCGCCCACCGACCGTCTTTTCTCGAACCACACATACTCAACCACGCGGGCCCTCCGTGTAGCGCAGAGAAGTTACTGAACTAATTAAATTTCTCAAAATAAAATGCGTCACACACAATCTACAGACATGGTAGCGTTGCAGTGTACTTTGAATATACGGTAAAGCATAATTCTGTTATGCTCAAACTCAAACACAAACCCTTCTACAGCGTTTCCAACATTGATAGAATGGCGCGCCCAGTTCCTTGCAACACCTCCACATGGCGCGCTCGACCTCGCGCATTGTGGCCCATGCAAGAGGCAGCGTTTCTACGAGAAAGCTGTCCTTCGTGGATAACGTTTGCCGCCAGAGTTTCCCAATAAACGTTACGCTTACATGAGCTGAAGTTGCCGGGAAGCACAAAGAGGAGTCAGCGATTGTTGAATGCTATCGCGTTCCACCCCTTAAGGAGGAGCTTACCTGCCCTCCAGATTTTTTCTTTACCACGAGTGTTTTTGTTTCTCGCTTTCTATATCTCTTTCTAGGAAGGGACGAGGCTTCAGGCATCGTCTATCTAGTTTTTTTACCAATACCTTGGTACTCCGGTCAAGGAGCTGAAGGAAAGCGGAACAGCCAAAAATTTCAAGCAGGGAGCAAGAACCCACACAGCAGTGGTGGTGTAGAGGTAGAACACCCGCCTCGCGTGCAAGAGGCCCCTGGGTCGAATCCCGGTGCCGCGCGATTTTCCACCGGATAAAAAAAAATCCGCGTGTTGATAAAATTGCGTAAACAGGCCTGGAGTGTGGCCTGATCCCGGTGACCAGAACCGGCAACGCACTCCCTCACTAGAGCAGGATTGGCCAGCCTGGTGCAGTGCTTGGCCACAACCTCCTATACGAACACAAATGGAGCAAGCCTAAAAGTAGTGAAGAAGAAACTAGGAATTGACAAGAATCAGATGTATGCGTTAAGAGACAAAGCCGGCAATATCATTACTAATATGAATGAGATAGTTCCAGTGGCTGAGGAGTTCTATAGAGATTTATACAGCGCCAGTGGCACCCAGGACAATAATGGAAGGGAGAATAGTCTAGAGGAATTCGAAATCCCACAGGTAACGCCGGAAGAAGCAAAGAAAGCCTTGGGAGCTATTCAAAACGGGAAGGCAGCTGGGGAGGATCAGGTAACAGCAGATTTGTTGAAGGATGGTGGCCATCTCTGTGAGGTGCTTCTCTGTAACATCTCTGTAAGGTGCATTGTGGTGGTCTCGTGCTGACGATGCCCTCTCGGTGAGCGCATATTTCCCCCCTCATCTTTTAAGAGGCTCAATACATACAAGCATTTGTCTCGCAAACCAGATTTTTTTCAAGGGAATTTTCCACGTCTCAGTAATTTCTCTCGTCGTATTCGAGTGCTGATTGCCGTGTTATAGTTTGTTTACGAAGCTTTCCCTCAAGTCTAAATATTTTAAGGCAGTTTGTCGTGTGCGTATCATGGCCACGCACGCTTATATCGCCTTCCGTTTCTCTACCACGGGTGCGCTTTAAAACCACGGCGCTGTAATTTTGCTTTTCTTTCCTTTCTTCTTCTCCGCCCTTAAACTGGCTCTCTTAACTACTACACACAGAACAAAGCAACAGCGCGCGCATTAGATCCCATAGGTGAGATGAATATTTACAGTTAGTATTAGGGTTATAATTATATTCGAGTGCTGATTGCTGTGCTATCGTTTGTTACCGAAGCTTTCCCTCAAGTCTAAATATTTTAAGGCAGTTTGTCGTGTGCGTATCATGGCTACGCACGCTTATATCGCATTCCGTTTCTCTACCACGGGTGCGCTTTAAAACCACGGCGCTGCAGTTTTTGCTTTTCTTTCCTTTCTTCTTCTCCGCCCTTAAACTGGCTCTCTTAACTACTACACGCAGAGACAAAGCAACAGCGCGCGCATGCGATCCCATAGATGAGATGAATATATATATATATATATAGAAAACTATCAGTCATAGCTCTCGTAGTATAGCCCTCTGGGCCGTTTTCTTTTTTTTTCTTTCGAAAGTAGTCCTACTGGATTATTATAATTACACGAAGGTATTTCGCCCTCGTGAGCAGCAGTTCTTGGTATAGTTATTCTGGCGGCTAGCTTCCCACGCTATGCGTGCCGCCATCGCACCTGGTTAAGCTTTTCCTAGACGCTAGAGTTATGCTTTGTCCGCGCAACCTTGAGCGATCCGAAAGCGCGTTTTCCCCTCTTGGCCGGCGGAGAGAAGAGGCTTCGTTCCGGCGGCGAAGCTCTCCACATCTCTGTAAGGTGCCTTGTGGTGGTCTCGTGCTGACGATGCCCTCTCGGTGAGCGCATATTTCCCCCCTCATCTTTTAAGAAGTTCAATACATACAAGCATTTCTCTCGCAAACCAGATTTTTTTTTCAAGGGAATTTTCCACGTCTCAGTAATTTCTCTCGTCGTATTCGAGTGCTGATTGCCGTGTTATAGTTTGTTTACGAAGCTTTCCCTCAAGTCTAAATATTTTAAGGCAGTTTGTCGTGTGCGTATCATGGCCACGCACGCTTATATCGCCTTCCGTTTCTCTACCACGGTTGCGCTTTAAAACCACGGCGCTGTAATTTTGCTTTTCTTTCCTTTCTTCTTCTCCGCCCTTAAACTGGCTCTCTTAACTACTACACACAGAACAAAGCAACAGCGCGCGCATTAGATCCCATAGGTGAGATGAATATTTACAGTTAGTATTAGGGTTATAATTATATTCGAGTGCTGATTGCTGTGCTATCGTTTGTTACCGAAGCTTTCCCTCAAGTCTAAATATTTTAAGGCAGTTTGTCGTGTGCGTATCATGGCTACGCACGCTTATATCGCATTCCGTTTCTCTACCACGGGTGCGCTTTAAAACCACGGCGCTGCAGTTTTTGCTTTTCTTTCCTTTCTTCTTCTCCGCCCTTAAACTGGCTCTCTTAACTACTACACGCAGAGACAAAGCAACAGCGCGCGCATGCGATCCCATAGATGAGATGAATATATATATATATATATATAGAAAACTATCAGTCATAGCTCTCGTAGTATAGCCCTCTGGGCCGTTTTCTTTTTTTTCTTTCGAAAGTAGTCCTACTGGATTATTATAATTACACGAAGGTATTTCGCCCTCGTGAGCAGCAGTTCTTGGTATAGTTATTCTGGCGGCTAGCTTCCCACGCTATGCGTGCCGCCATCGCACCTGGTTAAGCTTTTCCTAGACGCTAGAGTTATGCTTTGTCCGCGCAACCTTGAGCGATCCGAAAGCGCGTTTTCCCCTCTTGGCCGGCGGAGAGAAGAGGCTTCGTTCCGGCGGCGAAGCTCTCCACATCTCTGTAAGGTGCCTTGTGGTGGTCTCGTGCTGACGATGCCCTCTCGGTGAGCGCATATTTCCCCCCTCATCTTTTAAGAAGTTCAATACATACAAGCATTTCTCTCGCAAACCAGATTTTTTTTTCAAGGGAATTTTCCACGTCTCAGTAATTTCTCTCGTCGTATTCGAGTGCTGATTGCCGTGTTATAGTTTGTTTACGCAGCTTTCCCTCAAGTCTAAATATTTTAAGGCAGTTTGTCGTGTGCGTATCATGGCCACGCACGCTTATATCGCCTTCCGTTTCTCTACCACGGTTGCGCTTTAAAACCACGGCGCTGCAAGTTTGCTTCAGAGACTTTCCTTTCCTCCCCACTTCTCCGCCCTTAAACTGGCTCTCTCAACTACTACACGCAGAGACAAAGCAACAGCGCGCTCATTAGATCCCATAGATGAGATGAATATTTACAATTATTATTAGGGTTATAATTATATTCGAGTGCTGATTGCCGTGCTATTGTTTGCTAACGAAGCTTTCCCTCAAGTCTAAATATTTTAAGGCAGTTTGTCGTGTGCGTATCATGGCCACGCACGCTTATATCGCCTTCCGTTTCTCTACCACGGGTGCGCTTTAAAACCACGGCGCTGTAATTTTGCTTCAGAGACTTTCCTTTTCTTCCTTCTTCTCCGCCCTTAAACTGGCTCTCTTAACTACTACACACAGAACAAAGCAACAGCGCGCGCATGCGATCCCATAGATGAGATGAATCTATCTATCTATATATATATATATATATATATATATATATATATATATATATATATATATATATATATATATATATAGAAAACTATCAGTCATAGCTCTCGTAGTATAGCCCTCTGGGCCGTTTCCTTTTTTTTCTTTCGAAAGTAGTCCTATTAGGGTTATTATAATTACACGAAGGTATTTCGCCCTGGTCAGCAGCAGTCCTTGGTATAGTTATTCTGGCGGCTAGCTTCCCACGCTATGCGTGCCGCCATCGCACCTGGTTAAGCTTTTCCTAGACGCTAGAGTTATGCTTTGTCCGCGCAACCTTGAGCGATCGGAAAGCGCGTTTTCCCCTCTTGGCCGGCGGAGAGAAGAGGCTTCGTTCCGGCCGCGAAGCTCTCCACATCTCTGTAAGGTGCCTTGTGGTGGTCTCGTGCTGACGATGCCCTCTCGGTGAGCGCATATTTCCCCCCTCATCTTTTAAGAGGTTCAATACATACAAGCATTTGTCTCGCAAACCAGATTTTTTTCAAGGGAATTTTCCACGTCTCAGTAATTTCCCTCGTCGTATTCGAGTGCTGATTGCCGTGTTATAGTTTGTTAACGAAGCTTTCCCTCAAGTCTAAATATCTTAAGGCAGTTTTCCTAGCCTCTAAAGCCGCTCGAGTTCGGTCTTCTCCTCGAGCGGCCATTTTTCCTAGAAAGTATGCCTTCCAACCACTATCGCGGACAACATGAGTCTCTTTCCACGTAAGTGTGAGGCTCGGAGCAGGAGCTGTGGCGCTTGAGAGTAGCTTTGGGCCTGACAAACCAACCGACTGAGCTATCTTTCCGGGCAACATCGAAGGGTCACGAGTTCAAATCACCTGTTATGTTCCTTTTTTTTTTCGCCCCTTTTTCTTTCTTTTTTTTCTTTCTTTTAATGTCTTTTCCTTTATTTTATCACTGTACGGGAACCCTCCTAAAAAAAAAAGAAAAGAAAGAAAGATATATATCTTCAAATATGTATGGCCTCACATGTGCAGGTCATAAATACCAGGTTCTCTAGCCGAGTGCCATCCATGCGGCATAACCGAGCTCAGATTGGTCCACCTTGACTGATCAAATAGGGCACCACTGTAGGTTAAATGAGGCGTACAACTCCTGCGGGACCCGCCGTGGTTGCTCACTGGTTATGGTGTTAGACTGCTGAGCACGAGGTCGCGGGATCGGACCCCGACCACGGCGGCCGCATTTCGATGGGGGCGAAATGCGAAAACACCCGTGTACTTAGAATTAGGTGCACGTTAAAGAACCCCAGGTGGTCGAAATTTTCGGAGTCCTCCACTACGGCGTGCATAACCAGAAAGTGGTTTTGTCACGTAAAACCCCATAAATTAATTTTTAATTTAACTCCTACGGGGACGGTAGAGTATCCGTCTCCAGTGCAAGAGGACCGTGATCCAAATCCCGGTGCCGCGCAATTCTCCACCGGAAAATACAAAAAAAAAAAAACGTGTGTTGAGAAAATTGCTCAAACAGGCCTGGAGTGCGGCCTGATCCCGGTGACCAGAACCGGTAAAGCACTCTCTCACCAGAGCAGGATTGGCCACCCTTGTGCAGTACTTGGCCACAACCTCCTATATGAATACAACAATCGAACCCCGGCCCTCAGTCCCCAGCAGCCGCGAAGCAACTGACCACGGCGGCGGTCAGATCTGTGACGCTGCAGAGGGTGCTAAGAATACCTGGCTCCGGACAGGCCGCCATTGGAATCTGAACCTGGCAACGTTTAACGTTAGAACGCTATCTAGTGAGGCGAGTCTAGCAGTGTTATTGGAGGAATTAGAGGGTAGTAAATGGGATATAATAGGGCTCAGTGAGGTTAGGAGGACAAAAGAAGCATATACAGTGCTAAAAAGCGGGCATGTACTGTGTTACCGGGGCTTAGCGGAGAGACGAGAACTAGGAGTCGGATTCCTGATTAATAAGGAAATAACTGGTAACATACAGGAATTCTATAGCATTAACGAGAGGGTGGCATGTCTTGTTGTGAAACTTAATAAGAGGTACAAAATGAAGGTTGTACAGGTCTACGCTCCTGCATCTAGTCATGATGACCAGGAAGTCGAAAGCTTTTATGAAGACGTAGAGTCGGCGATGGGTAAACTCAAAACAAAATACACTATACTGATGGGCGACTTCAATGCCAGTTTAGGCAAGAAGCAGGCTGAAGACAAGTCAGTGGGGGAATATGGCATAGGCTCTAGGAATAGCAGAGGAGAATTATTAGTAGAGTTTGCAGAACAGAATTATATGCGGATAATGAATACCTTTTTCCGCAAGCGGGTTAGTCGAAAGTGGACGTGGAGGAGCCCGAATGGTGAGACTAGAAATGAAATCGACTTCATACTCTGCGCGAACCCTGGCATCATTCAAGATGTAGACGTGCTCGGCAAGGTACGCTGCAGTGACCACAGGATGGTAAGAACTCGAATTAGCCTAGACTTGAGGAGGGAACGAAAGAAACTGGTACACAAGAAGCCAATCAGTGAGTTAGCGGTAAGAGGGAAACTAGAGGAATTCCGGATCAAACTACAGAACAGGTATTCGGCTTTAACTCAGGAAGAGGACCTTAGTGTTGAAGCAATGAACGACAATCTCATGGGCATCATTAAGGAGTGCGCAATAGAAGTCGGTGGTAACGCCGTTAGACAGGAAACCAGTAAGCTATCGCAGGAGACGAAAGATCTGATCAAGAAACGCCAATGTATGAAAGCCTCTAATCCTACAGCTAGAATAGAACTGGCGGAACTTTCTAAGTTAATCAACAAGCGTAAGACAGCGGACATCAGGAACTATAATATGGATAGAATTGAACAGGCTCTCAGGAACGGAGGAAGCCTAAAAACTGTGAAGAAGAAACTAGGAATAGGCAAGAATCAGATGTGTGCGTTAAGAGACAAAGCCGGCAATATCGTTACTAATATGGATGAGATAGTTCATGTGGCTGAGGAGTTCTATAGAGATTTATACAGTACCAGTGGCACCCACGACGACAGTGGAAGAGAGAATAGCCTAGAGGAATTCGAAATCCCACAGGTAACGCCAGAAGAAGTAAAGAAAGCCTTAGGAGCTATGCAAAGGGGGAAGGCAGCTGGGGAGGATCAGGTAACAGCAGATTTGTTGAAGGATGGTGGTCAGATTGTTCTAGAGAAACTGGCCACCCTGTATACGCAATGCCTCATAACCTCGAGCGTACCGGAATCTTGGAAGAACGCTAACATAATCCTAATCCATTAGAAAGGGGACGCCAAAGACTCGAAAAATTATAGACCGATCAGCTTACTGTCCGTTGCCTACAAAGTATTTACTAAGGTAATCACAAATAGAATCAGGAACACCTTAGACTTCTGTCAACCAAAGGACCAGGCAGGATTCCGTAAAGGCTACTCAACAATAGACCATATTCACACTATCAATCAAGTGATAGAGAAATGTGCAGAATATAACCAACCCTTATATACAGCTTTCATTGATTACGAGAAAGCGTTTGATTCAGTCGAAACCTCAGCAGTCATGGAGGCATTACGGAATCAGGGTGTAGATGAGCCATATGTAAAAATACTGGAAGATATCTATAGCGGCTCCACAGCCACCGTAGTCCTCCACAAAGAAAGCAACAAAATCCCTATAATGAAAGGCGTCAGAAAGGGAGAAACGATATCTCCAATGCTATTCACAGCATGTTTACAGGAGGTATTCAGAGGCCTGGAGTGGGAAGAATTGGGGATAAAAGTTGATGGAGAATACCATAGCAACTTGCGATTCGCTGATGATATTGCCTTGCTTAGTAACTCAGGAGACCAATTGCAATGCATGCTCACTGACCTGGAGAGGCAAAGCAGAAGGGTGGGTCTGAAAATTAATCTGCAGAAAGCTAAAGTATTGTTTAACAGTCTCGGAAGAGAACAGCAGTTTACGATAGGTAGCGAAGCACTGGAAGTGGTAAGGGAATACATCTACTTAGGGCAGGTAGTGACCAGGGATCCGGATCATGAGACTGAAATAACCAGAAGAATAAGAATGGGTTGGGGTGCGTTTGGCAGGCATTCTCAAATCATGAACAGCAGGTTGCCACTATCCCTCAAAAGGAAAGTGTACAACAGCTGTGTGTTACCAGTACTCACATATGGGGCAGAAACCTGGAGGCTTACGAAAAGGGTCCTGCTGAAATTGAGGACGACGCAACGAGATATGGAAAGAAGAATGATGGGTGTAACGTTAAGGGATAAGAAAAGAGCAGATTGGGTGAGGCAACAAACGCGGGTAAACGACATCTTAGTTGAAATCAAGAAAAAGAAATTGGCATGGGCCGGACATGTAATGAGGAGGGAAGATAACCGATGGTCACTAAGAGTTACGGACTGGATTCCAAGGGAAGGGAAGCGTAGCAGGGGGCGGCAGAAAGTTAGGTGGGCGGATGACATTAAGACGTTGGCAGGGACAACATGGCCACAATTAGTACATGACCGGGGTAGTTGGAGAAGTATGGGAGAGGCCTTTGCCCTGCAGTGGGCGTAACTAGGCTGATGATGATGATGATGATGATGATGATGATGGTGGCCAGATTGTTCTAGAGAAACTGGCCACCCTGTATACGCAATGCCTCATGACTTCGAGCGTACCGGAATCTTGGAAAAACGCCAAAATAATCCTAATCCAGAAGAAACGGGACGCCAAGGACTTGAAAAATTATAGACCCATCAGTTTACTGTCCGTTGCCTACAAAGTATTTACTAAGGTAATTGCAAATAGAATCAGGAACACCTTAGACTTCCGTCAACCAAAGGACCAGACAGGATTCCGTAAAGGCTACTCAACAATAGACCATATTCACACTATCAATCAGGTGATAGAAAAATGTGCGGAATATAACCAACCTTTATATATAACTTTCATTGATTACGAGAAAGCGTTTGATTCAGTCGAAACCTCAGCAGTCGTGGAGGCATTGCGGAATCAGGGTATAGACGCGCAGTATGTAAAAATACTGAAAGATATCTATAGCGGCTCCACAGCCACCCTAGTCCTCCATAAAGGAAGCAACAAAATCCCAATAAAGAAAGGCATCAGGTAGGGAGATACGATCTCTCCAATGCTATTCACAGCGTGTTTACAGGAGGTAATCAGAAACCTGGATTGGGAAGAATTGGATATAAGAGTCAATGGAGAATAGCTTAGTAACTTGCGATTCGCTGATGACGTTGCCTTGCTTAGTAACTCAGGGGACCAACTGCAATGCATGCTCACTGACCCAGGAGAGGCAAAGCCGAAGGGTGGGTCTAAATATTAATCTGCAGAAAACTAAAGTAATGTTTAACAGTTTCGGAAGGGAACAGCAGTTTACAATAGGTATTGAGGCACTGGAAGTGGTGAGGGAATACATCTACTTAGGACAGGTAGTGACTGCGGATCCGGATCATGAGACTGAAATAATCAGAAGAATAAGAATGGGCTGGGGTGCGTTTGGCAGGCATTCTCGGGTCATGAACAGCAGGTTGCCATTATCCCTCAAGTTTATAACAGCTGTGTCTTACCAGTACTCACGTACGGGGCAGAAACCTGGAGGCTTACGAAAAGGGTTCTACATAAATTGAGGACGACACAACGAGCTATGGAAAGAAGAATGATAGGTGTAACGTAAAGGGATAAGAAAAGAGCAGATTGGGTGAGGGAACAAACGCGAGTTAATGATATCGTAGTTGAAATCAAGAAAAAGAAATGGGCATGGGCAGGACACGTAATGGGGAGGGAAGACAACCGATGGTCAGTAAGAGTTACGGAATGGATTCCAAGGGAAGGAAAGCGTTAGCATAGGGCGGCAGAAAGTTAGGTGGGCGGATGAGATTAAGAAGTTTGCAGAGACAACATGGCCACAATTAGTACATGACCGGGGTAGTTGGAGAAGTATGGGAGAGGCCTTTGCCCTGCAGTGGGCGTAACTAGGCTGATGATGATGATGATGATGATGATGATGGTGGCCAGATTGTTCTAGAGAAACTGGCCACCCTGTATACGCAATGCCTCATGACTTCGAGCGTACCGGAATCTTGGAAAAACGCCAAAATAATCCTAATCCAGAAGAAACGGGACGCCAAGGACTTGAAAAATTATAGACCCATCAGTTTACTGTCCGTTGCCTACAAAGTATTTACTAAGGTAATTGCAAATAGAATCAGGAACACCTTAGACTTCCGTCAACCAAAGGACCAGACAGGATTCCGTAAAGGCTACTCAACAATAGACCATATTCACACTATCAATCAGGTGATAGAAAAATGTGCGGAATATAACCAACCTTTATATATAACTTTCATTGATTACGAGAAAGCGTTTGATTCAGTCGAAACCTCAGCAGTCGTGGAGGCATTGCGGAATCAGGGTATAGACGCGCAGTATGTAAAAATACTGAAAGATATCTATAGCGGCTCCACAGCCACCCTAGTCCTCCATAAAGGAAGCAACAAAATCCCAATAAAGAAAGGCATCAGGTAGGGAGATACGATCTCTCCAATGCTATTCACAGCGTGTTTACAGGAGGTAATCAGAAACCTGGATTGGGAAGAATTGGATATAAGAGTCAATGGAGAATAGCTTAGTAACTTGCGATTCGCTGATGACGTTGCCTTGCTTAGTAACTCAAGGGACCAACTGCAATGCATGCTCACTGACCCAGGAGAGGCAAAGCCGAAGGGTGGGTCTAAATATTAATCTGCAGAAAACTAAAGTAATGTTTAACAGTTTCGGAAGAGAACAGCAGTTTACAATAGGTATTGAGGCACTGGAAGTGGTGAGGGAATACATCTACTTAGGACAGGTAGTGACTGCGGATCCGGATCATGAGACTGAAATAATCAGAAGAATAAGAATGGGCTGGGGTGCGTTTGGCAGGCATTCTCGGGTCATGAACAGCAGGTTGCCATTATCCCTCAAGTTTATAACAGCTGTGTCTTACCAGTACTCACGTACGGGGCAGAAACCTGGAGGCTTACGAAAAGGGTTCTACATAAATTGAGGACGACACAACGAGCTATGGAAAGAAGAATGATAGGTGTAACGTAAAGGGATAAGAAAAGAGCAGATTGGGTGAGGGAACAAACGCGAGTTAATGATATCGTAGTTGAAATCAAGAAAAAGAAATGGGCATGGGCAGGACACGTAATGGGGAGGGAAGACAACCGATGGTCAGTAAGAGTTACGGAATGGATTCCAAGGGAAGGAAAGCGTTAGCATAGGGCGGCAGAAAGTTAGGTGGGCGGATGAGATTAAGAAGTTTGCAGAGACAACATGGCCACGATTAGTACATGACCGGGGGAGTTGGAGAAGTATGGGAGAGGCCTTTGCCCTGCAGTGGGCATAACCAGGCTGATGATGATGCTGATGAAGAACCCACTCCAAAATAATGCTTATTTTTTACTCAAATAGAGTATCATTTGCGATATTCAGGTACAACTCTTCTCGTTACAGAGAAACTGCAATGATTAACAGTAACTTTATTTAATTAACCTATGACCACTGATGTGTTTTATTGAAAAACGGATTCATATAATTACCCCACAGTAGCTACATTCTGTATTTCTGTTATTAATATTTCTTTTAAGAAATATAATGCTTTCATGGAGATGTTTTCATTGTATATGTTAAGGTGATATCACTTAGGAATATTGTTTGGTTCGTTTATAAATCCCCATATGTTCAGGTACAATTTTTATGTTGAAATAAAGGTATTGCATTAGCTATCGCTGCAGAAAATGTCTTAGTTCTCTTAAAGAACGGAGTCTTTGCGTACATATCACGTCTTTGTTAAACATACACATCGTAGTCTCAAAATCGTGCATGTGGTATCGGGACACCATGTACTTCAACCATTGGCAATGAAAGCTCAGAAATCAATAACCTGTTTGATTATGCCTGTTTTCCTGTTACTTATATTACCACATTGATTGCATCATGTTTGGTACTGTTACCCACCACTACAATAATCGTCAGCAAAAATGTTACGAACGCGCATTTTATTGCAATACCAAATATACGGGTGCAAGAAGGGCAAGAACGCCATCGGCACAGCTGCTGTCGCCGTTGCTGTGCTTCTGTGCTCGATGACGCATGCGGGGTTCCAGGCATAGAGTTCCTGTAGCTGCAACATAATATAAAAAAAAAAAAACAAAGCACGGTCGAAATCAAGGCAGCCATTATGGTTACGCGCAGTCGTCTCGCTGGCGGAACCAGAGTAGCGTTGTGTCTTACGCTGCTGGGAAGAGCATCGCACGTGCTCGCGCCAACATAAGGAGTGCCCAACCGAATACATAAACACCAGTAGTCCTAAGCACACCGTCCACTTTGTTGCTCGAGATACACCGGGTCTAAATAAGGTGCAACTTTAAAAGAAATTAATTATGGGGTTCTACGTGCCCAAACCGCTTTCTGATTATGAGGCACGCCGTAGTAGAGGACTCCGCAAATGTTGACCCTCTGGGGTTCTTTAATATGTACCTAAATCTAAGTACACGGGTGGTTTCGTATTTCGTCCCCATCGTAATGCGGCCGCCGTGGTCAGGATTGGATGCTGGGACCTCGTGCTCAGCAGCCCAACACCACAGCCACTGAGCAACCACAGCGAGTGTGCAACTTTTTGACCATGCTCGTTTTACTGCAATGTGGCGAACTTGATGGCGTCAAAGCGCGCCCCGACACTGATGTTCCTGCAAAGCGGCCGTATTGGTGCGTTGATCTCAGCTGAACGGGCAGTTAAGATCGAAAAGACGCTGTCTGATATTTCACTAGGTATGACACAAGGCTGAAACTTGTCCATTGGTCTCGTAGTTTGCGCCACCGAGTTGCGACGCCTCGAACTCCTCTGGCGCCGCTGTCCGTCACGTAAGCTTCGTCAGACGATCTGGTAGCGTCCATGATGCTGTTTTCTTCTACCACGCTGCATCTACAATGGCCACTCCATTGATACAGATAGCGCTTATACACGGCAGGAATTGCCTTGCCAGCGGCGTCATGCGAACGTATCGAGGGCGCGTAAAATATGAACTTCATCCTACGAATACAAGCACAACGCTAAATTTTGGTATCACTGTTAGCGCTTCAATTTTCAGCCAAAATGACATTTTGTTTTTGTTTCACAGATAATTGTTATTCAATGAACGCCCATAAAGCTATCTGAAGAACACTTTAAATTTTGTTGCATTTTCAGCATTTAGAGTCTGAACAAAAGAATCCTAAATGTTTTTCGGCTTAACATCCTTGAGGTAGTAAGACGCGAAGCATTATTTAACGATTGTATATAGTATGAAAGAATTATTCGGATGTTCCTAAAAAGTAATTTCACTGGCCCGAATTCATTAATATTCTGCAATTTAGACGTAGTGTATGGTTAGACTTTGGGGCAGTGGCCGTTGCGTCTCCTTTCTGTACAATGAGGTTCTTGCATTGCTACATTCACGAAATCAAGCCACAGAGGTGGTTATATTGTATTTTCTGTGTCTTAGAAATACCAAAATCTTGTTCTTGTCTTTATCATGTGTTGGTGGTGAACGTGGTGTGTGTTTATGAAGTTTGGCACTCATCAACGAGAATCATTTTAGCCAAGCCTGGTTTTGCATTGCTGTCCCTTTTGTTTGATCTGTATGTGTAAATCTGGAACAAATATAAATTTCAGGCAAAAGCAACAATTTTACGGATCAATTTTTGAAGGAAGACAAGGACCAACAATGCGTGTAAGCCAGCGACCAGGTACTGTACAATATGCAAATCATCAGTAACCTTTTGATGGGGATGGAGCAGCCCACTTACCCTGTAACTGAGTAGCTTTTCGGATGCAGATTCATGTACAAATACAAGGTGACTGTCTTCAATTTAGACATATTATAGCCGTTAACAGCAAAGCAGGCCTAGACTACGCGTCATAGTTATATTGTTGATTATTTTTCGCAAGGACTATTCAACATGGTACGTTCATCCGCATCAATATTCAACGAGTTCACTGTTATAGATGTGATACCTCCATGAAACGGCGTAATCCTAAACAAATCTTCACACATAATGAACGGTATTGTGGGGACTGCATCGCACAAATTTCGTCGCGGCATAAAATTGCTTCCTGCGTCGGACGAAGAAGGAATGCACGATGAGAAGAACACAGTGCAATAGGAGGGAAAGAGCAGTTATCATGATAAACTACTTAAGCCATATGCGCCTCCTCTCCCATCAAACTTGACCAGAGTGCCTGATCAAAGTATATATATATATATATATATATATATATATATATATATATATATATATATATATATATATATATATATATATATATATATATATATATATATATATTATATATATATATATATATATATATATATATATATATATATATATATATATGTGTGTGTGTGTGTGTGTGCGTGTGTGTGTGTGTGTATGTGCTCTTCTCATACACGTATACAGCAATGAGATAAAGTCATTTTACAGGCAAATGTTTTTCTCACGTGGTTGGTTACCAACGTAAAAGACATTTATTATTTGAGGAAAATCGGCGCAACCTATCTCACGATGACTGTCTGCGGTTGTGCGTTTAGCGCGGCATCAATATAGCGACACAATGTATTGCAACTATCAAAACTACTTATGTGTGAGGCGTTTTCTACAACCGGACTCTTCTTTTGTGCTACCCTAACAACACTGGCCGCCCCTGTCATGAAGCCTACGCGTGGCGTCCGAAATGCATGTCGCGCCGATTATTGAGGTCGCTGGAACACGCGCGTTGGGGCAACCAAGCTCCTCTCCCGCACTTTGACGATGATGTTGATTTGTTGCCATCCCCTCTAAAATGGTGGGGTGACAAATAGTCATCCAGAATGCTTAACTTAATGAGATAAGCTATACTTGCTTTCCATTCTAGAATGTTTGTATAAGCTTTCCCAATCTATATTTTTTTGAAACTTCTCAGCAAACTTCTGTCGCTACCTACGCGCTCAGTAGAACCCATCTTATCAATTGCTCCTCTGCCTTTTCTTTTGTTTCACTTTTATACTCTAAGCGTTGCTTCCTTATCGCGGTTGTTCACCGGTTGAGACTTCCAACCACTTTAAGGCCAAGCTCTTCGTGAAGTGGTGATTTACCAACGAATCTAGCAAGGAAAACCCTTCGCATTCCTTGAGGATGTGGGGAGTGGTCTGCAGATTTTACAGCGTAAGTTGTTATGGGCTCATTCCAAAAGCCCTGTGGGGTGGCGATGGTGTACGCCGCACCCTCAACCGCTTCTGCCACCGGTGTCCTAAAAGCTACTGCGGCGAATGAGAAAAAAGAGAACCAGTTCTCGCCAGGATCGAACACTGCAACACTCACCCATGAGAGCACTTTTTTTTTTCTTTTTACTAGCATGCACCGGAACAATGTCCTATACAGGAACCCTAGTGCGCGAGGAGCCACGCGATGTGACATGCGCGCAGCATAGCGTCGGTATGGCGCATTTGCCGTTGCACTTGCATAATATTGCAGCATCTAGAACGCCATGTAGCAGATGCACATGCAGTGGTACAAGGCTGTTAAAGAAGGTTTGACCAAGAGAAAGAATAGTAAGGAGGGTATGCAAGCATGCTAGAAAAATATTCATGGTGTGCCTGAATAAATCAAACTGGCTAGGCGACTGGGTTACCGTAGAGTTTGAAACAAGAAGCCAATAAACCTTCATGATCATTGTCACCGTATCGTGACACTTACCTTGCAATGTGAGATTCGCGCCGCGTAGCGTCTATACGTGCGCGCTTTCCATTGCAGTTGCATATTATTACATTAGGTGGCACGCCAAGTAGCAGTTGCATAGGTAGCAGTGCCAGGTAGAGACGTCTTGAGGAAGGAGAGAAGTTTATGGATATGCATAAATATTCATGTAAGGAAAAATGTCTATAACATATCTGAATAATTTAAGCAGACTAGGTTACTGTTTTTCACCACCCCGTTTCAAAGAGAAGGCTACTTATCTCCTCTCCTTCAGCAAGTAAATATACCATGATTACGTGAGAGCCACCGGTTCACACTTGTCATGTTTGTGCCGGTGAATGCTGCCGATAGCCTCAACCGGCTTAATCGCAAAGCCATGTCTGCGTCTCTTGAGGCCTTTGTCATGGGACAAATCACAGATGTGGGGATTAATGGTCGCAAGAATGTTCTCGCTATAGACGTTATGCAACGTATTGTGCGGGATCAATTGAATAAAGTCAATGTATTGAGGGACACCAATGTACGTTCATACTTATGAGATTGCAAGGAGACTAGGGCTGGTGTTATTTAGTATGTCGACACTTTCATCAGCGAAAATGACCTCCTGATTCTCATCATGCCAGTGAGGAAAGGTCTTCTCATATTGCAAGCCCGTCGTCTTCCCAATTTGCGATGTTTTTAAAGCTTCAAAATGATTTGGTCCTTTTCGACATGCGTTTCGGCCGTTGGTGCCAAGAGTACTTAAGTGCTGGAATTACTGTAACATAGGACACTTGAGCGTATTTTGAACATATTGCTGTGATCGACAAGTGCCCTCACGACGTTACCCTCGGATTGAACATTTTAGCCCATTATTTTGCTCTCATCGACTGCGCAACCAGCGTTCTTCAGTTGGAACTGCCTCAAGTCGCCGATGCTCCAGCAGTGCTCCACCGCACTTGTGTTCGCTTCAAGATGTGCGTCTGTCACCTGAGGCAGTCACTTACGTCGCTTTCACCGCACAGCCACAGAATCCCGACGGTGAATATGTCCTTCGCCCCATCATCGACGTGCTTTTGAACCGGAACGTTTGTCTTCCGCATACGCTGGTGACGATTACTAATAACAACGTCGTTCTTCCGCTTCTGAATTTCAGCCTGTGCCCTCAAGTGCTTGCAGCCGGCATGTTCTTGGCCAGCGTTTCTGGTGATTCCGAATTTGACATAGGGAGTCTGGATGCCGAGAGTGGCTAATTAGCGCCAAGTGCAGCTCACAATCTGGTTCCTTAACGGATGACTTCGCGAAAATGATTGCACCTGACCTCACCTCCGCACAGGCCACGGACATACGCCTCTTGCTTCAATCGTAACGGGACATCTTTGATTTTGGCGGCAGACCTTTAGGCCAAACATCTGTTGTTGACCACCTTATAGACACTGGAGACACGAATCTCATTCGTCGGCGTCCCTATCGGGTATCGCAGGCTGAACGTCGAGTCATCCAATAAGAAGTGGACAAAATTCTCCGCAAAGGGGTCAACGAACCATCAGCCAGCACTTGGCTGGCAGATGGCTCATCTAAAATCTGTCACACAAATGCGAAATTTGCGAAGTTAAAAACCTACATTAAATCCTTAAAGCAGTGTAAATGTAGATTGTTGGTATCTGTATAAGCTGTAAACAAATAAACGAACGAAATTCCTACCTGGAAGCTGAATATGCTCGGTGAATTTCTCCGCCCGCCAGCTGTTCCATTCCATGCCTGTTTACATGTCGTTCACGCGTATAAAAATATGTGCGTTCAATGTGATCGGCAGGAAGTGGCAATATTGGCAAGCGACTGACAAGCGAGTGGCAAGATTGTCGAAGGATTATTTTATTTTCTACGAATAAATTTGACAACGAACATTGTGAAGTCTTATTTGCTTGAGCAACCTTTTTTAAAAGTAATCTTGCATTTTTCTATTGGTGGGTCACGTGCACGTGCTCTGTAAACGGTCGTTTTATATCGTTCTTTTGTTTCTTTTTGTCGAATGAACGCTGATAATCCAATAAAACTTCATTTGTCATGTCAACGACTACAAATCTTTACATCCACATGCAGGCAAGAGCAGGTGGTTTCTCCAGCCTGACTGGGGTAGTCGTGCAAACTACTCATGCGTCGCACGTATCAGCCTGAACTGACTGGCAGCACGGAGATTACGGCAACACGCGCCTTGGAAAGCCGACGACTATATATGCCCTGGGTGTTTTCAGAATAAACGTTCTTTTCATTCTTGGATTCCGTCCAAACGATTCATGGTGTCAGAAGTAGGATCGCTGAATGAATGTAACCATTCAGAGCAATGGAGCTAGTCAAGCCACCGGAGGATCTGAAACTTTCCGGATCATCCGACAACATCGCGCAGAATTGGAACCTGTTCATCCAGAAGTTCGAACTGTTCTTACAACCGATAGCATCTACGAAAGAACCAACGTCAGAAGCTGTCAAGGCTGCGCTACTGCTGAGTGTTGCTGGCGACGATGCACTTGAGGTGTTTAACAACTTCACCCTTCTGGAGGCGGACCTTAAGGATGATTACACGACGGTCGTGCGGAAGTTTAAAAAGTACATTGAAGAACACTAAAAAGAAGTCTATGAGAGGTATATTTTCCGGTGAAGAACCCAGGACGAAGCGGAGCCCTTTGATCATTTCCTGCGCGACTTGCGCAAGCTGTCCCGAAGCTGCAACTTCGCTGAATTAACCGAGTCAATGATCCGCTGCCAGCTTGTATTCGGTGTACATAACCCCAAGTTGCGGAAGAAGCTCATCAAAGTAAAAGACCTTACGCTAGCCAAGACAGAACAAATCTGCAAGGCTGCTGAACTGTCCAGCCAGTAGAACAAAGCATGGGCTCAGGCGGAAGAATAGGTCGCGTCGGTAAAGAACCGCCCGTTTAAATGCATAAAATGCAACCGCTCGCACGAACGTAGTAGGTGTCCGGCGTTCGGGAAGACGTGTTTTGTATGTGGTGGCGCCAATAATTTTGCAGCGTGTATCAAGAAAGGGTCTACAGTAGGCGAAGTGGTCAACGTGCAGGACACTTTCGACATCCTTGATGTAAAAACTTGCAATGTGAGAAACTCGACGGTCTGGATCGTAAACGCTAAAGTGGCCGCCAGGATGCCTTCTTGAAAGTAGACACATGCTCCCAAGCTAACTTGCTGTTACTCGGTCTATCGGAAGTGCAAAGGGATGCAAAGTTTGAAGCCGAGTAGTTCCATTCTGCGGTCATATAGCGGTGACGCCATCCTACACTTCGGTGTTGCGACGTTACCAGTCACCATAAAAGATCAGGCTGGGAGTTTCGACTTCTTAATAGTAAAAAAGGCAACCAGGCAATACTCGGACTATATGCAAGTGAGGCGCTCGGACTGGTCGCGAGGTCGGTGGATGCAGTCAACGCTAGCGCTGCCGACGAAGTACTGCAGGAATTTCCTTAACTCTTTCAAAGAACAGGCTGTGTTGCCCGCCAGTATCGGATGGTATCACGCACTGGTTCGATAACTGTAGTCAGGCCAGCGCGTCGCGTACCCTTGACACTACAAGAACCACTGCGGGAGGAGCTGGACTGCATGGAACGGGGCGCCATCATCACGAAAGTGACAGAACCAACAGACTGGGTGAGCCCGCTTGTTATTGTACGTGAAAAGGACGGCACACTGCGTGTATGCATCCATCTTAGGCATATCAATGAATGCCTAAAATGTGAGCATTATCAGATGCCTAAGCGTGAAGACATTGAGGCTGAGCTCACCAGCACTCAATATTTTTCCCGCCTCGATGGGAATTCAGGTTTCCACCAAATTCCTTTGGATGACGCCATATGAAAAATCGGCACATTCGGCACGCCCTTTGTTCGCTACCGCTTTCTGAGGCTGCCCTTCGGTATCGCATCGGCTCCTCAAGTCTTTCAAAAAACTTTGAGCGAAATTTTTGACAGTGCTCCGAGGGTGCGTGTATATGTAGATGACGTTCTTGTCTGGGGCGTCACTAAAGAAGAACATGACACACGCCTTCGAAATGTATTGCAACTGGCATAAAACACTGGCTTAACTTTTACTGCAAGCAAGTGCAATTTCGAGCTTACTGAAGTTGACTTCTTGGGTGATGTCATGAGCCAAGACGGAATAAGGCCGAATGGCACACTGAGCATGCCCCTTAAAGAAATGTTGCAACCAACGGACAAAGCTGCAGTGCACAGAGTGTTAGGTGTTGCCAGTTACTTTGGGAAATGCATTCCGAATCTAGCAGAAATGACGCAACTATTGCGCAGTCTCATCAAAAAGCACACCAAGTTTGAATGGTCGGCCAACCACGCAAATGAATGGACAGCCATCTGCACATGGCTCAGCAGCGCACCTGTGTTGGCTGCTTTCGATGCTGTCAGAATTACGTATATTTGAAGCTACAGGTATTTTTCTTCGTCGTATCGCCCATACTTATGTTTCTGTAGTCGCTTTAGGGTTGTGTTTGGAGGCATCCTTGAACAAGGTAGCTTCTACAGCAGGACATAACGTTCACAAGCTTTTGCAAGTACTGCACTACACTGTTTGATATGAACCTGTATGGCTTGACGTTATGCACGACGGGCCGTCCTTTCTTGTCAAGCCTTCTGCTTCTCTGAGGATGATTTCATTTATGATTTTGAAGGTAGTGTAACCGCTACACATACGATTTTGTGGATTTTGTTGTAGCTTTTCACGCCGCGAATTAGGTGCGATACTGGGGTGCCATGACCGGGAATAACTGAGTCGTGAAATCGTGCCGTGAAAACGCGTCCATGTTTCCAGCGATGCTATCAATAGATATTTGTTCTCAAGAATTGAAATATAGTTTGTAGCCCTCAAATTGACGTTCACACACGTAGGACTTATCTGTGGGGCATTCTTCCTTTCGCTGCAGCATATACTTCCACATAAAAAACTCTCTGCCGTCATCGCAGTGCGAAAAAAAACATAGTGACCACCAGCATCACGTTGCATCCGGCCGCTGGAGCAGCCATGGGCAAAGCAGAACTGCATAGGAAACTTTTTCCTATTATGAGACGCCGAAAAGCTTGGTCGCGAAACTTTTTTTTTCACCGGAAGAAACCGCCGCCCGTCACACAACGCCAACATGACCACAGAAGCGACAGACGAAACAGCAGAACCGAAATGAAAGCAGAATTGAAAGCATTAGCGAAACCAGAAGTGGTAGAACGTACAAAAGACATGATCGCAGTACCATTAATTTGAGTGACCGCCACTTCGGCCACCTCCCGAGTGGAGCTGTGAAACTGAAGTATGTGTAAGAACGTCCCGCGCAGAGTGCCCGGGTTCGATCCCAGCGGTAGCTTGTTTTTTTGTTGTTTTTTTTTCATTCCCGGCGAGAGCTGATACGGACACCGGTGGTGGAGGCGGCGGTGGCGGACACCATCGCCACCCGAAGCGGCTGTTGGAATGAGCCCTTAACAGCTTACGTCGTAAAACTAAACTACCAGAGTTTGCCATATATGCACTAGCATTGCCTCCATACTCGAGGAAAATGAGGGCAGCGGTCACGGTCGTTAGATGACGATTCTCAATGTTATTTAGAATCTCCAAACGGATAAATAAGAATGTTATTTCTTATTTAATGACAACACCTTGTTATACCTTTTAAATACACGTCTTTGCGTGTAGCCTTGCCTGTGGTCATTGTTACTTTTACAGGCTGTATGAGGTAAGAGTATTTCTTTACGCTTTCCCTAAATTTCCATAAGAAACACTTTTTTCCACAAATTTTTTGCCCATTCAAAACTTCCGAAATAGGTGTATCTTTACAGCATCGGCGATAGAAAACAGAGAAAGTGATGCGGCGCGCAGGGGCTTCCACACTGTGGTGGGCATCTAACAGCCGCTCGCTGTATCTCACATCGCATATGAGAGGTGGGTGCCAGTGTCCGCAACAGATGGCGCCAGTCCGAGTTCTCATTTTTGTAATTGCGTCGCTTACAATGTGTCTGGTATTGTGGCATATGATGAATTCGTTATTAATGAACCCTGCTATTTCAATAGAACTCTCCCCAATATATTGTCCTTAATAGATTGTCTTTTTCATTCGGTTCTTTCGGTGGCGCTGTTTCAGATAAACTCTTCGAGGGAGAAATTACCGTGAGAATCTGATATTAGTACAAGCTCTTACCGATTGTACAACTATAATGTCACCTTCAAAGCGGAGAAACGGCTTCCAATAATTATTACTGTATAATTCGGTGTTCTCCATACCCATGTTTTGAATGGCCCGTGCTTATGTCCGTGTTTTCATAAACGCAACCTCCGAGCTGTGGATGATAAGTCCGTTCGTTTAAAGTACAGGAAACCTGAAGCCCCATTCACAAATATAACAGGAGGAGCCGAGCCAACTATGCTACGAAACCCTGGGAGGCTTTAATTAGCACACACTAGATTATTAGCATTTTTGAAAAATTGATTTCACCAAATTATTGGTCCTTGAATTGCACTGCTAACTGCGGTAAATTTAAACTGACTTTATTATTCCACACCTAGTGCGGAAGCCTGTAGCCTGAATAAGCCTGAATACGGTAGAAACTGGTAGCTTAGAAATAGTGTTCAATGGCGTCGCCTCCCCATTGGAATAAGTCTACAATGCGTGAATGAAACTTTTATTACTTTTCATAAATATAATATCACCTACAAGGATCAGCCCATTCAGGTGCATTAGATGGGAGAGGGTTTAGAGATAGTGATTTTTAAATATACATGCTCCCAATTATTGTCACGTGTGATGTGACGTTTTATACAACATAAAATCGGCTTAACTTGACAGAGGTTATTGTGGTGTGCGCCTGCCGATTGACGAAGAATAAAACAAATATTCTCCCGCTAATCCACCGTCCTGGAAAAAAAAACGCAGACAGTAGGCGCCAACACACTTTCGCTTGTCCTTTGCTAAATCATCGCGAACGCCATCGACGGTGAAGCGAGGAAACAGCCCCACTATTGAAACTGCATATGGCGTCAGCTTATCTCAGCCTAAAAATACAAATCATGTATTGGCGTCAGCTTCAGTGAAGAACACACTCACATGCACACACAATTACATACAAAAACTCAAGAAAGTGCCCCCTTTTGCATCCCAAGCGCCCGTGAAAAAGCGGGGGGGGGGGGGGGGGGCTGCTTTCTTTTATGCTTAAGTGTGTGAGCGCGTGCGTGTGCGTGCGTTATTGCGGCCCCAAACGGTCACCTATATGTATAAATTGCTATCCTAAAGTCAACTTCTTCTACGAAATAGGTCAGTCTGGAGCATTGGTGAACACCTTAGAGAAGTACTTTGAACACAGCAGTCCGTATTATGACGTCGTATATTAACGTTGCAACGTACTGGAAACAGCGTGACTTGAAGCGTATACTGCACATAACAAACACTGTTGAATGTCAAAGAGTGGACTTACTATTTTGGCATTCTGACTGCAAGCAGTGTAGCAACATTGCTTTTAGTGGAAGTGGGGCTGTGGAAACTGTGCAGTTGGAATAACACCGGAGTCATTCCACAATGTTAAACCTGGGGAAGGAAATGGGAATGAAATAATGTCACTAGTGGGGCAGATGGAAGGAGAGTGAAATGTGTGTGCGAGATTCCGGAATGGAGCTGTCATAGATTGGGTGCATGGCCCTGTATTGCTAAACATTTATCGTAAACGAGAGCTCTTCGTAGAAAGGCACACGCTTTCGATGTTTCTAGCAGAAAGATTTTAAAACTCGGGTAGTCTTTTCAAATATCACTTTTTTCAATATGCTTGCCATATAGTTACGCCGGCAGATTGCATTGATGTTCCACAGTTAGCCGCAGAGACGATGTCTGAGACTCATGGGCGTAATTGTGGAAGAGAAGAAAATATAAGGAAAGCTTTCTGTCCGTGCAGTCCGTGTCATCGCGCTCACATGTGGGTGGCTTAAGCTGATGACGTGTTGTGTCAACGTAATCCGTAGCTCCAAAAATCACCCAATATGACGGAACGTAGCTGCTACAGTGGAATACGTGGCTATTCTCTCGGAACAACCGCTTTCGGTAGCTGCAACAGGCGCTCACATAAGTTTATGCCAGAGGAGCTTTCTCAGCAGCTGACTTCCTGCTGCGGTAGCACAGCACATTTTTACGCTTGGATTGACTGCGCCTATCTCA
Organism: Dermacentor andersoni; assembly: GCF_023375885.2. Lineage (NCBI taxonomy): Eukaryota > Metazoa > Arthropoda > Arachnida > Ixodida > Ixodidae > Dermacentor > Dermacentor andersoni. The sequence continues at coordinate 66,236,676 of NC_092820.1, forward strand.
AAACTGCCGTTAGTGCCATTAATCCTTCCAACTGGACATGCCCTGTGGAATCGCAGGGTTCATTATTTGCAATATGTGTCCTAATGTTATAACTTGAAAAATGTATTAGTAAAGTTGAGTAATTATTCAATTATGCGTATTTATTTCTAGTGTAAGTAATGTACACCTCTTGAAGTATCCCGGCTGAATTAGTAGAATTGTGCTTAATACCACAGGTGATTTAACATTCAAATAAAGCACCCAGAATATTAAGATGCACTTTGTGCGGATATATTTCGCGATGGCGCCGCTAAGTGGCAAAGCGCGTTCAGAGGGATGCACGAAAGAGACGTTCAACTGGATACCCGCCCCAAACATCAGGCGGGCGCTTTCTCAATGGCAATACGGTTTGGGACTGCACTGCTTATTGCTAATCGCAATAACATCAACATTCATCGTGCGATAACTGCAACATTCACTGAAGTATTTTAGTTAAAACGTATTCCAGTTAGCCCAAGTGGTGCATGGATTTGCGCTGCCGCAGACAGACAGAGGTTCACAAATGTGCGGAATGCGTAATCTTGTGAAACAAGCATTAGCTAGACAACTACGAAATAAAGTTATTTTGCTGTGGCCGTGTCTTACCCACTTGGTGGTGCAAATTCTTCGATAAAACCGCAAGAGTATTGTGCATATATTTTCTTGACCTATCTTGTTGCGAGAACAATGACGGTGCAGAAAAATGTTTTCAGAAGAGTTAGTTGAAGCAATAGTTGAAATGTGGTGCTGCTGTCATTAAAATTGATTTGCATGTTCCCAGTCCGCCAAAGTACAGGAAAACTATGATATTTTTACGGAACATCTAATGCTGCCTAATATGTTCCCAACATGTACAACATTACATACATACATACATACATACATACATACATACATACATACATACATACATACATACATACATACATACATACATACATACATACATACATACATACATACATACATACATACATGCATGCATGCATACATACATACATACATACATACATACATACATACATACATACATACATACATACATACATACATACATCATGCGGTATGTATGAGGCATGTATCGCTCGGTAATTGTTTTTGACAGTTGACAGTGGTAACGCTAACACTATTGCTTAAAGTATGCGAAAAAGCGCTGCAATGGATGAAAAAACCTGTGTCAATGAACAAGCAATTTTTTGAGACGAATGCTCAGTTATTTTAGCATGATTGCATCTGTCGTATATTTTTTTTTTTTTAGGAGTCAAAGGCACTGACTATACTCTCCTTTTTTGGGACGCCAGGGATCACTGCGCTGTTTTTTCGCTGCAGTCTAAAGGTAAGAATATAAGTTGCGTGTTGCAACTACAATGTTAAAGGGCAGGAGAAAAAAAGTGACACTTCAAAAAGCTATGATATCCACGACAGCGCCTGTTGGGCAACCATACAAATGGGAGCAGAACACTGCAGTAGAAAGAAATTCGAGCCGGATGGTAGACTTAGTTAATGCGTAGACGATCTTGTGGAAACAGTTTGAAGTCGTGAAGTAAGCTCAAGGTGGTTGTCTTCACAAACGAAACCAATTGCTTGAATGACACGTCTGAAGCCAAATGAAACTATAGTTGTACCTGTACCTGTACCTGTGCAGTGGATTAATGCAGATTCTGAGTTGGAAATATAGTTTATTCTATGGAGAGGTAGCCGTACAAAGGACTGAGCTCAAGAGGAACGACAAGAAAAGAACAGAAGCTCGTTCTCTCTTCATGCCAGAATTACCTGTCGACTTGACTAACATTGATCTTCGAATATCTATATTTAGGTATCCTGCATGGTCGCGCAACTTGCAGGGCAACATCCTGTATTTGAAAAAGGAGCGAGATTTATTGTGTTACTGCTCTGTTTCTTTGTTTACATATTACTCATCTGTGCGCCTCCTTAACTGCCGCAGTGTCCAAATACAAAGCTCTCGAATGCGTTCTATCGAAGTTTGTAGCACATCCCACGGTCTCAGTAACCATAGAATTAAGTCGTCGAAATATCGCTTCCCCCACGCAAAGTAAACATACGTTTACACAACAACTACGCGTGCCTCCCAAGGCGTTTCCGTTTTTTCCTTCAAGTTCTCAATGCCATCACACTTCGGATGGTCCTTCGAAATAACTTTTGCGGTTTCATTCGTACATAAAACTATAACTTAACTCACTCAGCGATTCATTTCCCAAAGAAAGCATTTACAGTGCTGACCGACTGAGCTAGGTTCCGGAAGTTGCAAAGTTTTTGTGCACTGTTCTAAACCCTTAAGCGGCAGTTCATGAGGATACTCGAATCATGAACCTGAAAAATGGAGTCAAATCACTAGACTGCGACTATATGTCACGTGGTGTAAAAAGCATGCAAAAATGCTTTCTAAATAATATTATTGAAATATTTACCTTGATTTTGAAGTAGTAATACTAGCATTGCCAAGACTAGATGTACTTCGCATTCGTTAGTAACTTTCGCACTGGTCGACTGAAAGTTTCATTGGTAGCATGGGAACAATACTAAAGATTGTATAGAAATGGCTCTGTTTGATCTGTGTACTGCTCACAAAAAGTCGTAGGTGTGACGCCATAAAAATGGCAGCAATTTAAAGTAAAATGCGTTTACTTTCGCAGTTGTTATCTGGATCAGCACTTAAACTTTTTGAACACTGCATATTCAACTCAGGTCAGGCACTTAAACAATTTCGTAGCCAAGGAAAACGCTATCACATTATAGGAACATCACGCCCACAAAGAATTGCCATTAATTAAATAGATGATGCGTTCATGTCTCGGCTACCATCGTGGAGCCTATATGCCTGATGGCACTAGTACAGTCGCTTCTTCCACCACGGGACTCTATGATTACTTTCCAATACATGGGTCCCACCTCCCTCCCCCCCCCCCCCCCCCCCCCCAGCGATGAAGGCACTGCCGTTGAGCGGTTTAAGTTGTGGGGAGGGCACTGTCAGAGTCTAAATGAGCTGGCTTCAAGCGGTCGATGGAAATTGACTCTTCGCGTCCGCTGACAAGACATGTGAAAACCATAGCGTCACGCTTGAGGATTTCGAAGGACCGTCGTAAGGAGCCTGTAAAGGAGCGCAAATAGCGTCGTGACGGATAAATACGTGGCTGCTGCGAAGTAAAGATGGCCTTACGTAAACATTCCTGCGGTCGTAAGGAAGCTGTGATGGTCTAACAGTGGCCATTGTAATGCTAAGGCGGTCGGCGTAGGATTGTAGGTTAGCAGATGACAATTCCGAGGCGAAAAACTCATCGGGTATGCGAAGTGTCGTGCCGAAAACCAGTTCTGCTAACAAACACTGTTCATCTGCTTTCACAACTGTCCGATGACTTGGTAGAATCAAAGGCAGGTGCTCGGTCCATGGGATCATGGAGTCATGGGCACGAAGTGTCGCTTTTAGTTGACAACGGAAGGGTTCTATCATGCAGGGGCGTAGCCAGGGAGAGGCGAAGAGTGCTTCTAGGGCTTCGGCCCCTCCCCTCGAAATTTTTGCGTGCTATCCATGCACCACCGACCAAAACAAACCCCGGTGCCGGAAATCATTCTGGAGTTTGTCTAGAATACATTTTTGACGCTTGCAAAGACATCTCAGCACGTACATTCCGAACTCGGGCTGATCGCAGCAACGCGTATGCACAGCCACTCACAGAACGCAAGGAGCCCTATTCGAGCATAACGTTTCAAGGGCGTTGTGATGGCGAGTGGGCTCGTCGCGGCATCTCGCGGAGGCCGCGGAATCTACGGAGCGCATGCGTATCAATTCTAAAACTTTATTGGTAAAAAGTTCATATAAGCTTTTGATGCGAAAGTTGCAATGACATTTCTAATGTTGTGCTTGAGGTTTGCGATTCCGGAACTTTGTGGGTTTAATGTTGTTATTATAAGGAATGTTGTTATTATAAGGGATGTTGTTGTTATATGGTGATCAACGTGATAAATACACCGATGCGAGGCGCCATCGTGAAGCTTGAATTGTTTAAGTTGTCGACGGAGTCGGGCGTTCGGAGAGGAAGCAGAGCCTAGCATGCGGTCGAGAATAGTTCGGCAGTAAGGGTCGGCACGTTGGTGGCAAACAAGAACAGATTGGTGATTACGTTTCAGCCAGTCGAGCGTTGAAACGGACAAGGGTTAGGAAGTGGGCTCGGGCTTTACATCTGTACGATTAGCCGATGCTGAGGCATTATTGCTCCGTAAACGGCAAGGAGATAGAGCATCTGCGTGTTGGTGACTCTTGTCGAACCTATAGATAACGTCGAAATCATACACCTGCAAACAGATCACCCAGCGACCTATGCGACCCGATAGGTTCTCGAGCGACCATAGGCAGCAGAGTGCGTTGTGGTCGGTGACGTCTGTAAAGCGACGCCGTGGAGTTATGGCCGAAACTTTTGCCCTGCCCAAGCAACAGCAAGGTACTCTTGTTCAGGATGCTGTAATTTTTCTCATCAGCAGTCAGCGCCCGACTAGCGTAAGCAACGATTCGTTCACGCAAGGTGGCGTCAAGTTGCAGAACAGCACCGAGACCATTACTGCTGGCGTCAGTGTGAATGATAGTAGCTGCACACGGGTCAGAGTGGCACAGTACCGCGTCGGTCATCATGGCCTGCTTAAGCGTAAAAAAGGCAATTACCAATCAGTGGATCAAACGAAGGGCGCGTTATATCAGAGAAGTGGGAGCGGAGACGCAAGCGCAGCGAAGTTGCGTATGAAGCGCTCGAAGTACGAAGCCAGTGCGATAAAACTGCCCATGTGTTTTCGGTCCAGAGTACAAGAAAACTCAAGGATGGCGGACAGTTTCTCAGGGTCCAGTCGAATGCCATCTTTGCTGACTATGTGCCCCAGAACTTTGATAATCTTTGCTGCGAAAGTACATTTTTCGTGTTGAGCTGTAGGCCAGCATTTGCGAAGCAGGCTAGCACTTGTTCAAGACGCTACACGTGTTCTGGGAACGTGGTGGAAAACACTACGATGTAGTCGAGATAGCAAATACAGGTCTTCCATTTTAAACGACGCAGGTAGGAGGGTCTCTGGTAGCTCGTTGCTGGACGGACGCCTCTTCGATCTTCGGATGTATAAGCACGTTGCTCATCCTGTTGACGCCGTTGACAGAACTTTGCAGATATGCCCGCGGTAGCCACAGTAGTAGCAAATGGGTCGAGCAGGAAGCGGAGCGGAACGGTAAGGCTGTACACGAGCAGGTGGCGACAATGAAGCCACAGGGTCATAGTGGTCCGTTTGTAGAGGGGCCGCGGTGACCGGAGGGACCGCCGTGATTTCGGCATATGTAGGCACCTGTGGAGCCCAGGGGCCGTCGGAGCACGTTGGACGCGGCGCCGAGGGGATCTCTTGCTTTCTTATTTCGCGTAAGCCGGTCGGAGAAAGGGCGACGCCAAGTTCTGGCGCACAGTAAGAACACCGCCCTTGACGTTGCTCCCGAACGATATCACGTATGATCGTGAGCAATTGTACTGCTGACGACAAGCGAAGGTCTGGCATGTGACTATTACATCATGGATGGTGACAGGATTTTGACTGGCGAGTGCGCTAAAGGCGACGGTGTTTATGCTTTTAATAATATGCCGCATGCGGTCGGTCTGGGACATGGTGGCGTCGGTGTACATGTTTGCGCCAAAGCTAGCACATGCTCAGTGTAGAATTTGTATGATTCCCCGACGCGTTCGCCGAGCTTTTTCTTCGCCACCTCGGTGAGGATATGACGAAACTGCCGCGTGAACGTGTCCCAGTCGCGATGATCAGGCTGATAGTTCCAAAACTAGGTTTTACCGACATCGTTGAGGTAGAAGGGAATATTGTGCAACTGCTGTGAGTTATCCCACTCACTGAAGTCGCTTGCCAGGTTGTAGTTTTGTAGCCATTCCTCATTCCTCAGGGTCATCTCACCGCAGACCAGCAAAGACTGGCGAGTCATGGTGGATGCCGAAGGCTGTGCTGGGGTGGTAGTATCGGACGTGCTGGATTGTTTTTACAAAGCATGGCAAGATGTGGTATGCGGCGACCCGAGCGGAGCTCCAGTGACAAGGGCTAGAGGTCACGGGGAACGAAAAGCCCCTCTACCACTTATAAGGAGCCGCCTCATCCAGCCGAGCTCGATCTATGCCAAAGAAAAACAAGCTGTGTGGCTGATTGTGGTAGTTACAGATGAGGAATTCGTAGAAGTGATTATGATGCATATGGATGAAGAAGAGAACATTTGACCCCAAGGTACCTTGACATTTATAAAGTCGTACATCGGAACATACAACGAGACAAGCCAAATCAACACACTACCAGGCAAGTTGACAAACCACGCAGTGAGGTCCGATGAGACGAAGCGTAGTGGTGGTTCATTTGCGCCGTCATGTGACAGAAAAAAATATCAGTTTTTTATTCGCGCCAACGCCTCCATGTCAAGACGCTGAAACCAGCAAACGTAACTGCGTTCTTATTTATTTTTCTACTTTGACTTTTATTCGCGAGGGCACATTGAGCCTCTTCCGTTTTCTTGTTCTCACTACCCGCGGGCTGCCAGAGCCAGCTTGAGTTTTTCTCGTGTTGCCCCGACCACGGCGCGGCGCACTAGGGTGCGTGTTCATTTTTCTCTGACCGAGTGGATTTTTGCCTGGCATAGTTTTGGACACCTTCTGGCTAGCAGACTAGAAAAAGAAACAATGGTCGCTCGCCACCATCACTGTGGGGGCTCAACGCATTGCAACGCGTTCGCTTGAGGGCAGCTTTTCAAGGAATGCCTTGTCTCGCCCCTGTAGGATACCGAGCAGTATGCGTATGGTTCTCTGTGGACTAAACATTTCATGTTTTCTTCGATATTCCTTCGGTAGCCACATTACGTGCCCCAAGTAAGCATTTGATTGTCGCATTCAGTGACCCCGCCTCACAAAAATAAGTCATTGTTGCGTCGCAGCGAATTGTCGCATTGTGAAAGTTCAATTTTGTTACTTTTTCTTTTGCGAAAAGCCACGGGACGCTTCTGTTGCCGGATATTCTTATTATATTATTGTGAGAGAAATTATATGGACACTCGAGGCGCGTTCTTGTCGCCTTCGCTCTCATGTAACGTATAAAGTCTAAGGGCGATAATTTAGTGACCACGCGCTGCATGCTGTATGTGCAAGTGAAACAGGGGGGGGGGGGGGGGGGGGGCATGGGTCAGCCTACAATTGTGGCTCAGTCTCGTGTGCGCAAGGTAGAAAAGCGGCGAGGAAGCGCTGCCATCCGTCGCACGCGAACCATAGGTGAAGTGGAAGGAGAGGGGCGGTCCTTAGGATCCTGCGTTCTGTCAATCCCTGATTGTTCAACTTCTTTATTTGTCTATTTTGACGCATTATATACCCTGACTTTATCTTAGATACGTAGATTTATTGGAAACTCATGCGTATATTTAAATATCTTATTGCGAGGTTTCGTGTATACCTGGTAGTGAAGTTTGTATCAACTGACACTTTCTTCCCCTTTACCAAGCTGTATCTTCGCATTTGTATATACCATCGTATCTTCGCATTTCTAATGTACGAGGGCGAGTCAAATGAAAGTGAGTTTACTAACGCCGACGTAATAATTGTTCTGTTTATTATCTGCGACTCATGTGCATAGCGCACATGCATCTCTCATTTACAAAAGTGGCACGCATGTGTCAGGATAAAGGTTTTTTTTAATGCTCATACATAGGGTTGAATAAAATTGCGTTTTATAATGGGCACTCCAAAAGTTTAAAAAGCTTGGTGTCTGAGGTTTTTGACAGTTGAAGGTGTTTCCTTAAAAGAAATTAGTCACCATATGGCTTCCGTGTACGCTGAACATTGCATTTCTTTGGAAACTGTGAAACGTTGGAGGAAACGGTTCAAAGAAGGACGTGAAAGTTGCAAAGGCAATCCAATACCGGGCCAAACCCAATGTGCAATCACCTCCCACATAATTGCAATGGTTGATGAGCTGATGAGACAATCACGGAGGATAAGCATCGATGAACAGGCAAAGTGTGTCAACATCATTCACGGCTCGGTTCGCACCATAATTCATTAAAATCTTGGTTTTCGGCTCTTGTGTGTGCAGTCGTTACCCAACATTGGGACCACCGCCAGAAGACGGAGCAGTTCGTCGCTACCTTGATTCATCTGATCTGGTGCCACAATGAGGGTGACAACTTCTTGTCTGCAATTGTGACCGGGAACAAAACATGGTGCCACTACTAGGAACCTGAAATACGACGGCAAAGCTTGCAGAGGAAACATTCGAATTCACCATCCCCAAAGAAAGGAAACGCCGTAATTTGCGCCGGGAAGGTGTTGACTTTTTTTTCGATCGTCAGGGCCCATTGCTGATAGAATTTGCTAAATCTATCAGCTAAAGACTATCAATCCTTTCCGATATTGTGACGCACCGGATTGGCTACTTGTTGTAATGAAGAACAAACGACGTGAAAAATTGATGAATGGCATCGTCATGCTCCACTGCAATGCCCGTGCCCACGTCGCTTATGTGCTTAATACAGAACTGACAAAGTTCAAATGGAACACGCTGCAGCATCCGCCATACAGCACAGACAATTGGCCTTGCGACTTCGTCGTTTTGGAGCAATTGAAAAATAAACCAGATTTGTGTAAGGCGATGACGTTAACGAGTCAAAAACAGACTTTTTGAAGCAGCTACCCAAAGAGTTTTATGAGACGGGAATTCTGCGATTCTTTTTCAGTGGGACACATGTCTTAATGCGTATAGATACTGCTTTTAAATAAAGTATCCCGTTCATCATATATTCGCATTGGCTCGCGTTCATTTGACTCGCCCTCGTATATTTTCCCGAACTACTGCTTTTTATATATGCTCCCTGTTGTGGCTATAATTTCGGTGTAATTGCTCACAATACGCAACCGGCGACAGCTGCTCGTGAACTCGCATTGCTCGTGAACTCACATTGGAAGAAAGGACAGTGTCATTGAGATTTTTCCTCAGCCGTTGTGTATGTACAAAAATGTAAACGAATTTCCTGACCGCAATATTTCATTAAAATGTTTGTCCTGAGCCTGTTCTTGGGGTTGAGCAACCTAAAAGAACCAACAGATATATCCTAAAACATCAGGGAAATAAAGAGATCGCTGCTACAACTCTCCCGTACAAACTGTGGGTCAAATCGTTTATCCAATTGAGTCCTATCCTTATTAAATAAACTTCATGAGAACCGTGTCGAGATAACTGACATTACTAGGAAGACAATACGAGATTTCCTACTTCAAACTGACTAATTACTTACCTCATTTAATTAGGTGGTTTTACGTTTTGATGACATTTTCGCATGTAGGATGTGACCTGCAAGACATTTATACACACCTTTATTTGCTATGTTTTCGTATGTTAAGATAATGTTATATCATAAATTGTTCAGCAATTGAAAATAATTAAGTATATCTGTAATATACTTTATATTCATATATGTCATTTGTACTGACTCAACACACTGCTTAGTGTCACTGATTGTACATTTTGCCTTACACATTTTTCACTTATGCATTTGTACATTGCACATAATAAAGTGTACAAACTTTATTTTATTCTGTCCCCGTTGTCACGAATACGGGCAAGAACCTTGTCAAGCTGCAAGAACGCAGCTTTTAGTGCTTGACCCAGCGTTCATTTTTCGTAAATGAATGAATGTGAAATAAAAATTGATTGATTTATTGATTGATTTCACTTCCTTTACATTGTTCGTATCAGCGGCATGCAATGCTTTGCTGGTTTTGATTTGATATATATCTAAAGTTCGTGTGATATTTCCTTTACTTAATAAATCGACAAAACACATGGAAGCATTGACATCAATTATTTCGGGCACAATTGTAGGGACATACGAGCGTATCCTTTATTGAAAAAAAAATACATATTTTACTTGTCTTGACAGTGCGTGGCGTTCAAGAATTCGTTTGCACCGTCTTTCACGCAGGCAATGCCATTACTATCCGTGTATTTGATTCGCGACAAATTCAATAAATAGGAGGCCGAGCTGCAACGTGAGCCTCCCCCCCTCCCCCCCCCCCCCCCCCCCCCCCGAGCGGAATTTCTGGCTAAGCTACTGCTACCATGCCATTGGAACTTGGGTAATAAGCTGTCGTTTGTGCGTGCGTTACACTTAGAAGGCGGTAGAGAGGTTGAAAGACGGACGAGTCAAGTAGTCTTCCTCTGTCTGTGGTTATGGTGTGTGGCACGCCATAAAGAAACATTCAGGTGTTTAACATGGCCTGGGCTACGGACTCTGTAGTAATGTGAGGTAGTGGCGTTGCTTCAGGCTACCGTGTGAAGCGCTCGTTACAAGTGAGTATGTATCATTGGTTCGAGGACGGTGGTAGCGGACCAACGACATTGATGTGAACATGGCTGAAACGAACGTCTGGTCTTGGAAAATGACCAGAGGCGCTCATAGTGTGTCCACTGACCTTGGCGCACTGGCACTGTATGCATGCCCGAGAACAGCAACGGACGTCAGCGTTCACACGTGGCCACAGAGTGGGGGAAGTGACCAGACTTTGTGTTGCACGTACTCCAGGGCGCGAAAACGAATGTACTGCGTCAAAAACTTGCTGCCGAAATTGTTCTGGAACGTATGGTCGAGGATGACCCGTAGACAGGTCGCATCTCACTATGACGTTGCAGCCAGACAGTATCTTCGAAGCACAGATAATTGTTGGCAGTCCGGAGTGCTTGAAGTTCGCGGTCTGTGACTTGCGCGGTAGAGAGGCAGACGAAGTCAACGCCCGAACGACTCACTTGGTTTGCATACATATGAATACATGACAGAGCGCCAGTGACGGAATTATCGGCACCACTAATATGCCGAATATCAGTATTTAATGCGGAGAGATATGCAAGCTGGCGAATTTCGCGGGGAGTGTGCGAGGAACTGTTGGAGGTAATAGCATAAATGAGCGGTTTCTCGTTGGTGAGAATAGACAATTGAAGCCATTCGAGATTGTGACGGAATTTGCGGACTACGAGGTAGAGTCCTAGAAATAATACTGAAGACCACGTTTGCGTTGGACAAGAACCGCCCCGAGGCCCACTCTACTAGCATCTGTATGCACTTCAGTTTGGGCATTGGGGTCATCATGTCACAGAATAGGAAGACAAGTGAGCAGACAGCGTAGGGCCGTGAACACGTCATCACAATTTTTCGACCAGGCGGGTAGGGTGTTGCCTCCAGCCAGCAGTTAAGTCAAATGAGCCATGATCATTGCGAAGTTTTTCGCCAAACCCCGAAAATAGGAGTATAGCCCACTAAACTGCGTAGTGTTTTAGGGCGGTGCGTTTGGGAGTCTTCGTAACAGCACGGAGTTTCTCCGTATTCAGAAGCAAGCCTTCTTTAGATACGACGTGGCCTAAGATCCTAAGATGTTAAGCGTACGAGCAGCAAAGAAGTAGTTCTGATATTAAGCTGGAGGTCGGCCTTAGTAAGACAGCTCATTGCATATCTTAGTCATTGGAGGTGAGTCGGGCAATCATGTGAGAAGACATCACCTAGGCAGCACAAAGACGTGTGCCACTTGAGACCGCGCAAGATACTGTTCCTCATGCGCTTGAAACAAGCGGGCGCATTACATAGGCAGAATGAAATGACATAAAATTCGTAGAATCCATCTGGTATGACGAAGGTGGTTTTTGAGCGCTCAGCCTCTTCTATGGGTACTTTCCAATATGCGGACCTCGAATGCAAAAGGAAAAGAAAACGGAACCTTGCAAACAGTGAAGGGCATCATCTATGCGCGGAAGGAGACATACGTCTTTGTGCGTAATTTTGTTAAGACGTCTGTAATCAGCGCTGAATCGCATAGAACAACCTTTATTATTTACTTCGGCGATCGGCGATGCCAACGAACTATGGGACGGCTCAATCACGCCACGCCGAAGCATATGGCTGACTTGTTCCTCGATGACACGGCGTTCAGAAGCTGAGACACGCTAAGGATGTTGTCGGCGTGGGGCAGGCGACATGGCGTCGATGCTGTGCGATACTGTGGTGTTCCAGCGTAGAAAAAGTTGATGACAGTTGAAAGAGGCGGTAAATTCACTTAGCAGGCTGACAAGTTGCACGAATTCTCTGTTTTAAGATTACCGGAGATTGCCGCATGGAAGCATTCCTACGGCGGTCCACTCACACTGTCGAGCGCGGTGAGGGACGTCGAATGTGCGTCGTCGGGAGTATTGCTGAGCATTCAGGTATCACTGAGCGTAACCGAGGCATTCTTCGCTATTCAACGTAATTGACAGGAAAAACACTTTACACGCACACACACACCATGGCAAGCATTAAGAGCGATTACAGCGATAGGCAAGGGAAGTGAACGGCGAGGGGCGAAGGAATCGTATGGCGTGAATAGCGCGATTGCGCCGCGTCTTGAGGCCCGCGGTATGGAGACGACGGTGGCTGACTGACGAGCGATATTAGTAACTTCGGCAACAAGCGTTGTTGTAGACGTCAAACGATCTTGGTCCTTGGCTACATCGGAAAGAAAAGGCAACTCCACCTCCGCGCGGGCGCACTCAATCATGGCACTGTTGGACGAAAGGGTATTCTAGCCTTGAATGACATCGTGGGAGCAGGACGACAGTACAACCAATTCATTGACAGGAGGAGATTTTTCGATGTCTGTACGTACAGCGGAAGCTCCCAAAGGTCCGCTCGCACTACTTGAATTCTTTCTGGAAAGTGACGTCGTTACATTTCCTATTCGGCGGCAAAGTCCTACGCGTTCTACCAACATACACCTACATTGCTGCGCCCGTATTTACCAGCGCGATTGCTAGAACCTCTTCGACATATACCTCAACGATATTGCGGCGGTTATTTGCGGACCTTGGCATTGCGGGCCTTCGGTAAATTGAAGGAGACGCAGGTCTCGCCTGCGAAACTGCCACACCTAGTTTCCCTGTAGTAGAGGGCTTGGCCGAAGCCTCATCAGTGAGATTGGGTGACGGCGTTGGGATGAAGAACGCCGACTAGTGTTAGGAAGGGGGATTCATCTGGTGGCACAGGAGGTTGTAGCTGCCGAAGATCCTAAGTGCTCGTGAGTCCGCGGCAATCATATATCGGCCGCGTACAGCGTCGACAAAAGTGGGCAACGTATCCCGGAATACCACAATTGTAACATATGGGGAAGTCTTCCTCTGTACGCCAAGGATTTCGCTGGCTTGTCCGCTGTGGTGCAGGCGGCGAGAAGGGCATCGGGGGAGGTCGTGGACGTGGAGCGAAGTGATGATTTGTAGTGACCTCAGTGCGCGTGAAGGGCGCTGTGACGGTAGGTTGTAGCATCTGGCCGTCACTCACGGACTTGCTCCTTGATGACGGCTTGTAACCCCGAAGTCAATGGTTACACGTTCATAAACGGCACCAGGGAAAGCTGCCGAGCAACTTCTTGCACGAACTCGTTTATCTGGTGCAATAGAGGCAACTCGTCAACGTCTACCGTCAGACCTGAGACAGAGGCGAATTCTGTTGGCGGAAATCGTTTGACTACTCGCTGCCTTCCAAAGTCCTCGTAACTCTGTCACCGCGCAATGACGACCGACACTGTGTTCGGGTTTTCGGCGACCAACATCTGGAAGGCGTCGATCTAAATTTCCTTAATTATATGCCTCATCTTGTTCACTTTTAACATCGCAGCGTGGACGCTGTAGCACAGATTCACGACGTCTTCGATGTAGCTGGTGAAAGTCTCACCTGGATGCTGGGCACCTCCGCGCAGGCGTTATTCGCCCTTAAGTATACGGACAGCATGACGACCAAGGAGTTCCGTGAAGTTTGTCTTAAACATCGACCACGTCCGGACGTCGTATTTGTGGTTACCACACAACACATGTACAATGTTGCCCAAGGCGATAAATATGGTGTGGACCTTTATCGTATCATCCCAGTGGTTGTGCGCACTGATTCTTTCGTACGAGGCGAGCCAGTCCTCGATGTTGTGATCTAGGGTGGGCGTGCAAATAGCGGGATTGAGCGGGAGCCGTATGCCTGCAAAGCTAACACATCGCACTATGGCCGGAGGTTCTTGGGCTAGACCTCAGGCATGGCTTGAGAAGGCTGGGCTAGCTCGTCCGGCATAGGCCGAGATGGTTGAATGGCTCACCTTCAATGTTCCAGCGTTGATGGAGTCGTACCCACCAAGCTCCACTTATTGTCAAGGTGTTTATGAGCAGGGAACGCAAAGAGCTAGAGGTGGAACTTCCTACGGAAGTGAGAAACCTGCGAGGAGTCAAAACCGGCCTCGTGCGTAAAACGCGCGTAATGGGCCTGACAGTCTGGCACACTGTTGTATATAACATGCTGGAGATGCACCTGGCTAACGATAATATGACGTTGATCAGATCCGCAATATCATCCCAATTAATTCGTTTGCCAACCCTGTCATACGAGGCGAGCCACTCCGCAAGTCATCGCCTCCTATCTGGCTGGAAATGGCGGTGTACCTAGACGGAAACCCGCGCTGTGCGCGGAATTCTTTGAAGTCATTGCACGTGGTGACGGGCCTACCGCCAAGACTAGAGTGCGGTGGCAGAGTCCTGCTTCGAGTTTTTCGTTTCGACGCGTACCCAGCACCTTCAGCTAATGTGACGAGGTGTGTTGGAGTCGTCGAGCGACCGCCAGAAACGCCGCAGCAGCAACGAGAGCTCTCCTGGATGGGCCAACTGGCCGCGAGACACGCGATGATGACGGCACTTTCCCAGTAACCTTCTCATTCCTTGCATCAGAAACTCAGTGCGCTTCCGCTCTGTGAAGAAGGATGACTAGCGAAGCTGTGTATGTGGGTCCCTTAATGGCGAACTGCACCTCCACCGCGGGTTAGCGCCGCATTACACTATCTTGGGGATCGGCTCATGTATGGAGAATGCTTAACGTTTGCTTCACCCCCAGCCCACGGACGGCTCGGCATTGCACTTCTTCAGGGTCCCTGCACACAAGGACACGATTATGGGGGAACTAGCCCTTAACAGCTTCGGTGCAAAATTGGTCATCTCTGCGCTTCTTAATTATTTAATAAACAACGATGACGACCGCGGCAGCACTGGCATGAGCGCGTTCACGCGGTAGCGCCAAGGTGCGTGAACGAGCCAGCTGTGGAAGACGATGACGATGCTGGAGCCAGTTGTGATGATGATAGTTTTGTTATCACACGGACACTATCATGGGGAAGGTAGCCCTAAACACCTTCGCTGTTAAACGTAGAGTGAACGAGAAGGTAATTTGCAGCAGGTCGGGATAGAACCTATATGTCATCATCAGGAGCGCGCTGCTCTACCTATTCAGGTACAATGGCGCCTTAAACAGCTGGGGTTGAAACAGATTAAACAGCTTGAGTTGGGCTCGTAGAGGCCGATAATTTGAATAAAAAATAATTGCTCGCTACACTGGGGCAGCCACAAGTTTTCATGGATGCTGCTAGTTGTCGTTCATATTTTGAATTACCATCAGGCGGAATGCTCCTAGACATTTGAGTATGCATACAAAAGAAGGTTTCTTCGAAAACCTTCACAACCACACAAAAAGCACCAGCTACACTTTGTATAGAATAGTTCGCAACTATTTAACGGGCATTATATACCTCATCTCCTGTCTGCTACAATCTCGCAACGTATACTTCTACTTGTCAGCAAACTGTATGGACGACGTCTAGGATCCATATAGTGACGTGGAAATTTTTCCCTGACGGATACAGATCTCAAGTAAGTTTTCTTTTTTTCAGGTACACAGGGATATGAGGTGCGCACATGGAATGATCACATTCGCCGATATGTACCTCGTTGTAGGGCAATATTTAAACTACATACTTCACAATTGTTTTCTCCTTTCACGCACAACTGCACACATGATTGAGAAATCCTCTGCTATAACCGTAGCAAAACAGCTGAAAATAGAACTCAAGTTGAAATAAATATCCACATGGAACACACGGCTCCGAATAAACTACATTCTACCTTGCAAAAATTCGTTTTTAATAAGGTGTGTGCACATAGAAGTTCTTTCAGTCATGTTTCAAAGAATGTAAGGAATATAGTGTAAGGAAAATAATTTAGCTCTTGGAACCCGCCCGAAGATGCGAACAGCTACTGTTGATAGCAGCTGTGGCCTTTGGGATGGATGGATAGATGGGTGTTATGAGTCTCCCCACCCTTCCCCCCTTTGAAAAGGGGTGGTGGGTTTCGCCACTAAGCTCTTGTCCTTATTTTATATAATGTATTACCTATATTTAAAGAAGAAACACTGAAGGAATTCCCAGTATTAAACTTTCTCAACCACTATTGGGAACTTTGTTTTTGTAGTCTTCAGTTGTTTGTGGTCTCCTTACATTTCTGCCACCAAACCACCAATTGCATTTTACTAATCTCAAGTGCGGGAACGTACACTTTTCCCCTGATATCCCAGAACAGAAAGGCTTCAAGGAGGCCAGACGAATCTAAACCGACCGCTGGTAAGGTATCTTCACATTCTTATAAAACACGTTCCATCATTTGCCTATGCCTGCTGTGTTTGCTTAGTGAATATGGTGTTGGGCTGCTACACACGAGCTCGCAGGACCGAATTCCCGCCATGGCGGCCGCATCGATGGGGCTAAACGCGAAAACAGCCGAGTACTTAGATTTAGGTGCACGTTAGCGAACCTCAGGCTGTCCAAATTTCCGTATCCGCCCCTTCCTACCCCCTACTACTCACTACGGCATGCATCATAATCAAATCATGGTTTTGACACGTAAAACCACAGAATGTGCTTTTTTAATCGTTTCCCTAGCTTTACCGCAGCAACCATATACGTATTGTTGCTGGGTGCACCTCGCCTTATAGCTATGCATTCTAATGCAGCCTGATGTCGTTTTGAAAAGTAAAGAGCTTCCCTCGGGCTTTCCTGATTTAGCTTTTACCTCTCAGGTAGGTTTCTCATAGTATGTTTCTTTTCCATGGCCGCGACGCAGCAGATTGTCGTAGCCTGTTTGACATTGCATTTGACATTCTTTGTAGCGACCTT
The DNA here is from genome assembly GCF_023375885.2 of Dermacentor andersoni. NCBI lineage: Eukaryota > Metazoa > Arthropoda > Arachnida > Ixodida > Ixodidae > Dermacentor > Dermacentor andersoni. The sequence goes on from NC_092820.1 coordinate 66,253,760, forward strand.
GCTTAATACACTGGTCGCAGACTTACTGGTAAGCTTCCTACTTCTTTTCCCCCACTCTTTGTGAATGTTATTCCTGTACAAGTACCTGAAGGATCTCGAAACTAATCCACTTTCTTTCATATTCTGTAGTATTTCTGCAAAATCCATTTTGCTCGCAGCTTCCCGGGCTTCACAACTTGTCCAGCCCAAATCACCCTGTACAGCTTCATTTGTAGTCTTCCCGTAAGCGGCGAATGCGAGGCGTCCCCTGGACCTTCGATTGCCATCGAGTCCTGATTCTACCCCTGACTTCAAGCAAAGAACCGCATTTCAGCGTGGAAGTGCTGGAAGTGCTTTCGACATGTTACGGAGGACTTCGTACCTATTGTATCTCCATAGGGCACTGCGTTTCGTGTGACCGCGTTTGTCTTCCATTGTGCTATTATTGTTTTTTACAGAGTTTCCAAATATATATTGCCTTCGTTTATCAACACACAAAGATAGTTGTATTCTTTTACCCGCAGTATTTCAGGGCTCTTTATTGATACTGTATGTTCTATGTTTTGTGTGTGCAATACGAATATAAGGTGAGTATGAGGTACCATGCAGGTACCATGCAGGTACCATGCGCATGTACCATGCGTCTGCCGCCGTTGTCGGCGCATGAAAGAGTGTAAAAATGTCGGATTTCACTTTAAGTACAACCTAAAGCATTTTTATTTCAGTTTCGTGTTTTCTTTTTGCATCCGATGTATTTTTTTTTATTAGGTGGAGTTGCCGCAAAAGACAGGTACTAAAGCAAATAGCAAGAGGCGTAAAACAAATTGACACAGCCAGCCCTCTTTCATGAAAGTACTAGAGAAATGAATGGGTGCACTTGCCCGTTAGCTAATGGGTAAAGTCCTCCAGGATTCTTCGCTTTAGTTTGTTTTGCACTATCAATTTCTTTCGAAGTTTCATATGGGTAACGCTTTGTTTCTCGTTACCTTCAACGTTGTGGTGGGCAACCTGTACACGCATGGTGCATCTCGTCTTCTACTTTAAAATGTCTTTTTCTTCGGCGTCACGAATAGGTATCGCAGTGTTCCCTACACAAGCTTCATTGACGGTGCAGGTGGAGACTTCAGGCGGCTGTCACCGCCAATACCTGCTGCTGGCAGCGGTGTGGCTATTGTTGTTACGGCTAATCTGAATATGCCAGCCGGGACCAGGACGAATCTTCCCGATTAAGGCCAATGAATTTTTCCTTTCGCACTGTGATTTGCAATGCTAGAATTGTACTGGTGCTCTTTATCTCTGTCCATGAGAAGACGAGGGTAATCGACCAGGTCGGCTACAAAAGCTTAGAACAAATTCGGCGTCGATAATTCCTATCTTTGAGAAGACCACGTCATGGTTCGTTTCCCACACTAATGCGATCGCAGTAAATACAACACCGGGACGATTAGGTGTCGTCTGCAGATTAAATATTTATGTCACAATACAAAGTTAAAACGGCACAGAACGATGCCGCAGCACATGGAGTAGGACCACCAGGGATCCATGGTTATGCTTTACAACTACTACCGCCTGCTTTGAAAACTGGTCGGTAAAACGTGCCCGAATCAAACATCGCTCTTGTGTTTTCTCTCCACCAGGAGACGTTTGAAGACGGACACGTGAATTTTCGTCGGAAATATTATATTTTGTAAAACTTTATGCAAAATGCATAAAATTATAAAACGAATGCAAATTCGTCCAACTTATCTGAAATATCAGGATTTCGCGATCGCATGGCGCGCATACCATCGCGATCAAAGACAATTTGGGTGTGATACCCCGGTTTCAGTGGGGTCATTTGCACTAACTATGGAGGAAGCCAAGCGCGATCAAAAAAAATTCATCCCCATGGGGCAAGATCGGGACGAAAAGTGCTCCGCGAATAGGAGTCATGCCTGCATAGCGAGATTCATGAGACCAGCACCATTATGGGACCTCAGCATTTGCAAGAAATTTCGCATTCCAATAAATAGTTTCTATAATGCGTGCCTCTGTTAGTTTATACAATCCCTACTTGAAAGCGAAAGTACAATTTGCAAGATTACGGGAAATGATATTGTTCGAAAGTGGTGCTAGTAGGGATTTAGTTAAGCAGGCATAGTTTCAATAGTCTTAGTTCTAATTTTGCAAATACATATATGGCCAAAGCTAGTAAAAATAACATTTAGCAAATACTATTTACTGCCAATTTGAAATTTTTCTTTCTGGTAATGTCCCCTTAACCGCCAGGGGAAAACAGCAGGCGCCTCGCAATAGAGATTGTCAAGTGTTTCGCAAAGAATGAAACATCTTTCATAATTGTGCCTGCCAGTGAAGTTGTGTGCTGCTCGATACATATTTCTCATTTATTATCAAGCAAGCTGATACCTGACGGAACGTTAACTATGATGTATTGTGTGGATTGCGTTCGTTCATGTTACCGCGCCATAGCGCAGCATGTTTTGGGCGCAGAGGCCTAATCGCGGTGAAATTGCTGGCGAACTGCGCGCACGCATACCGCCACCTTCCATCTCTCTTTCATCCGTGCATGCCGTACCGTAGCAGGATCGCAAAACAATTGCTGCTGTCCGCCCGCCAAAGCGACTAGCCGCTAAACCTGCTCACCTGTTTTGGTGGGGAACCACGTGTCCTCTCCCCCGGCGGCACTGGCCGACCGCAGAAGCTGGAGCTCGGAGAAAAGCTTTCGGACGGCGAAATGATAGGTACCTTATTACGATTCTCTCGGTAATTGCTCTTGTTCCCCAGCCTTGCCGAAAGTCCTGGACGCGAGGCGGATGCACACCCATTCGCTGCTCCCGTTCTGGAGGCTACGCCAAGGAGACGCGGCTCACTTCACTTGAGCGGTCGTACTGCGCCGGGTAGCCCTCGGAGGCTACACCAAGCTCAGTGAATGTTGCCCTGGTGGTGCGGCAGTTGGAAGCCGTCCTCCCCTGTTACGGCGTGTTACAGCGTTCATTTATATTGTTGCGCCACGCTTGATTTGCGGGAGCCCTGGTTCATGTGAACGACACAAGAAGGGTGCAGCAGTTGGTCAACGCCAAAGTAGCAGTTGAAAAAACGCCTTCCATGCACTCTGGGCTGCTTCTCCTTACGGCACTCAGTCTCATTCCCAGTGGCAACGGAACGAGCGTCAGCTCCGGGCCCACGTAGCATACGCGGCTGGCCTGATCGTACCTCGCAGGGCTCGGGTCCTTGAACACGCACGGTGATCTGGGTCATTCCCGTCTGAGGGCCGCGAAACAGAGACCACAGTATGAAAGACTAGTTTTAATGTGTCAAGGGTAGGCGAAATTAATTTTAATAACAAGGATGGCTCAGCGGCCTAAGCAGGAGGAACGAAACTGGTCATGATTATAAAACTCAGGATTAGCTGGAGCCTTAGACGAAACATAAAAAAATAAACAATTACTTCGCATTCATAGCCACTGTGCTGTACAATAGTACTTTGCAGTAATGCACCGTTGGCTAGGGTGGCGTACAGAAGGATATCATAAATTTAAGACAACAAAACCATAATATCGCTGCTGTAATTTTCATGCAATTATTTCTATTATTTCTAATGATATCTGCACAGTATATCTGCCTATCTGCGCTGGTAAGCTGCTGAAAACATCACGTCATTATACAGAGTGTTCTTGAGTGTTATGTGCAACATCGAAATCAATAATCTTATAACAATGGTTACTTGCCGTCTAGGACAACAAGCCCGGTAAGCTTTACCTCGTGGCGTACCGGTGACCGTTGACTTGACTACCCTACGTCATCCACCATAACCAGTCGGGACTGTGTAATCAAAATCTGCAATTTCTGAAAACCTTTTAAAGATGTACCCCGCAGAATGTAGCTCCCTGCATTGAGCGTAGTGATCAGTTATATTTCGATAGATTGGTCTGTAATTTTTAATTGTTATCAGGCGGTTCAGAAATCACCGACACCAACACGCATGCCGGAGTCGCTACTTACTGACAGTTTTTGGCTGAGCTACATGTAATACTAAAACTCAAACCACAGGAAAACGAGAAACATTCCCATTAATACTGAGCGAAGTTTGACCAGTTGGATAACATTTGTGAGAACGAAAATATTCTGTTTATAAGAAGTTAAATAATAACGACATAAGATCTCTTTTTGCATTTATGTTCATGTTTCATAATATCACAGCTGCAGCACGTGTACCAAGCTCGGAAACATTGCCAGAAACAGTACTATTCTTGAATTTTCAGTTCAACCGTTCTAGATAACTCCGCGCTCCGATTCATTGTAGAGGACAGGACAAAGCTCCATAGTTTAAACAGCGGCTTATGGTCGTTGAGGATATCTAAATTTGTGAGTGTGCCTGAAAGAAGGCGAGTATTTCTTCTACAAGTGTGCTTGCAAAACAGTTACAAAAATGCACCAGATGCGCCAACGTTCACTTTATTGGACAGAGCTTTCGTATGGAGGGCTCCGTAAGCTTTGTGAAATGAAAATGCCTCCTTCAAGGTTTGCCTTGTTTATTATCATGACCGTTGGAACTGATACTGTCACTATATATGATCTGAAGAGCGTAAGTCTTCCTGATATGGAATTAAATATTTAAGTGCTTTTGATTCAAAGGATAAATGAAAATGCGAATAACAGGCTGATGTGTAGCTACCTGTGAAACATATGGTCATCTGACTAAATCGCAGTGATCGGATTAGCAAACTTAAGTGGCGACGGACACCTTCGGATTAATTCCTAAATGTGGAAATATAAATAAAGCACACTTCCTGTACCCTTGAGAAATTTACGTTTGCTATCTGTTGACCATCTAAATTGTCAATGCGGTCTGTTGTAGTTCAAGAAAAGGACATTAGATATTGCCTTGGGAATGGTGACAATGTCTCTTCCTCGAACTTAACATTACATCTACGCTTTTATTCGCAGTTAAAGCATTGCGCTTTTTGTGCACTTCTTTACATTAGGGGCCGCATAACGTAAAACTATTACAATATGTTCTTATTTAAATCTCCTGACGTCAAATTTGCGTAACCGCTGACGCAAGCATTGGGTGGTTACCCGCAGGGCTTTCTGAACAAACCAATGAAATGTTCCCCTTGTTACAGGAGGTCACTTTTGTTTGCTTGAAAAACGAATAACATTGCCTGCACTGAGCGGTTTGCCTTATCTAATTGGCACACAAGAGGCGAGGAGCATGCTCAAGTGTGAGAGGGATTCGATGGGGCCGAGCCACTGCACTGAATATCGATAACCGGATGAAGAGGGTGGTGCCGGCGACTGCGATTGGTCCGCTTTCTCTTACTCAGCTTGCTGTGGCTCGTCTACAATCGCGGCGGCATGCAACGAAAGCTTAAGAATTACGCTAAAATGGATCCTCAGCAAAGAATTGTTGGCAGAACGAGGTCGTAAACGTGCCGAAAGTGCTCGAAAACGTTTCACGGCTACGCAAAAAGATTTATTACACGCAAATAAACCCATGCTCTCCGGCAGGGGCGAGTAGCCAGTGCCAGAGTGATCGGCAGCAGCCATCTTTTATTCATTTCGGAACAAGGGCAGCCTGCGGCTATTTCGAAGAAAATTCAGTTTTGTTCGGCATATTAATGCATCTTTATCGCCTACGCGTCACTTTGACGCGGTAAGTTTTTGCGGTTTTGTGACGTCGCGTGAGAGGCAGGTGAAGTGGGTGCAGCCCGAAATCTTTTGACCAATAGCCGAGGAATAATGGCTAAATGCGTTGAATCAGAAATAACTATTTTTGTTTTCTTCGGTCAAATTATGCATAATCAGTGTATAGACGTCATATCAGATGGGGAGCTATTGCGGTTTTTGTGACGTTGCGTGACAGACAGGCGAAGTGGGGGTGGTCCAAAAAAGTGTTTGACCAGTCGCGGTGGGCTGATTGCAGAATCGCAATAAAAAAGTTTGGAATAATTTTAGGTCATAGCGCCCTACGCTTCTTTATGTTTTTCGACCCCTACCAACAAGAGTCAGCATGTTTAAGGCAGTTGCAAACAAATTAAACAATGAATTAACACCTAATTAAAAACGAAATACAAATACGGAATTTAGGGAAGATAACTCACGCTGCCATGACGCCCAGGGTCCCGTTATGCGGAGGGTTTTACCTACACTATAGCTATTGTATTTACAAGGGAGAATGTTGCCACGTCACTACAAGGAATATCATCATAGAGTTAAAAATTAGCGCAACAACAATGAAAAACATTCCTGCAGGTTTCGACAAAACCATTCCTATGCACGCCTGTAATACTGGACACAGGGTGTATAAAAACATGAAATCCTACTGCGACATCGGTAGACTGACCTCTTGTTGAGGTCTACGTAACATTAACTATGTTCGCCTTGGCATAAAATGGTTAGTATAAATGATGTAAGCGCTCTCCAGCGAAAGGTTTCTGCTTTATTGACGTGTGAATGCAATAGATCTGGCATGCAGGGTCTGTAAAATTAAGCTTTATGGTTTTCTCAAAATTAGGCACTGGGAGGCACGCGAAGACCACCCGTGCAAGGAAGTCATGGGGCCAGAGGGATACAAAGTGAGATAATAATTATTGATGTCAGCAGCCCAATTAACTAAAATTGAATAATATGGTTTTTGTTGGCCACATTTTGCATTGAAAAATTAGGCAGTCGTGTTTCTACACTGTATCAGTTGGAAGTATTCTTCTAACGTGCCTCTCCGACATATCCGACACCAAATATTTATTGCCGTTTGCGTCATTACGTATACAAGAGAGTTAGGATTGGCGCAAAGCTCCTCCCTGACGTGACGCGGCTGTGGCGTGCGGTGCTTAGTCTGACAACGGGGCGGAGGCATTGGCGAAGATAACTGTTTCCTTTCCCCTCTTGGCTGGCGAAATCAATATATCCAGTGCCTACTTTTAACCGAACCATGTAGCTTAAGATAAAACACCCATTATGTATATATATATATATATACATATATATATATATATATATATATATATATATATATATATATATATATATATATATATATATATATATACATATACACATATATACATATGTATATACATATGTATATACATATACACTTGGTTCCATTTCTAATGCAGGTAATTACATCGCCTAGCCCTGTCGTTTGCGTGGGAACTCTGAAAGCTGTTCTTCTGAAACTCTGAAGCAAACTTCTGCTTTTTTAGGTGTAGCTCACGTGCCAACGCAAGTTGTCGTGGCGCTTCTTTTGGTCAAAGGCAGCAGGCATTACATAAGACCCTCTCGCTTATAAAATTTTGTAGACTTGAAGTAAATGTAAACGGCTAATCACCACTATAAAACCCATTAGGTCATTCTTGCACAAGCTATTCGTAAAAGTAGTTTCGCTTAGGACCAGCAGCTGGACCCTTCCTAGCGCATTATAGGAAGGGTCCACGTTCCTATCATGCGATAGGAATGTGGACTCGTTCGTGGACTCGTTCGATAGGAACTGAACTCGTTCGGTTCGACGTCTATCGCGGAAATTACCTAGCCACCTTTGCCATTTCCAGGTCAATGTCAAGGATCACTGTTAAGCTTTACCTATAAAAAAATATGGTGCAAACGATGACGCGATCTGTTCTACAGGAATGCGGGAATGTTATACAAGATCGCGCGCATATCGTCGAGCTAAACAACACAAAACGATAATATCGAATTACTGCTGCGGATAAGAGATATAAGAGAGATTAGATAAGAGAGATAAGATAAGATACTGGAGCGAACCGGGGCGCCGATTTGATAAGCGTTGGTTATCGCTGTAACATTCTCCTCATTTTTGTAATATCTTCCCTCATAGTTTATTATCATAAAGAGTGCGGCCACAGTAAGATAAACCATGAAGTTGATGTATGGTAGCAGTGCGGATTTCTGAGCAGTGTGAAGAAACGGTCACGATATATTTGTATGTGGCGATAGCAGTAACGCTGCGTGCTGTGCCACGAAACCTGCTATAGACTGCAATCTACTGTTCTTGTTTTTTTTTTGTGAATGCGTAAGCTTTTCTACGCCTACGCAATGACATATTTCTCTGGAATGCACTGGCTCCCGCGCCCTGTACAATGGCTCATAAACTTGCAAGCAAGCAAAAACAATGCAACGGCTGATACCCACATTAGACAGGAACTACAAGCGTTCAGCAAAATACAGTTATGAGTGAATACATTCATTGAAATTACCTATACAACACGCCGGACAGCATATGTTTCAAGCAAGAACAAAACAAGCATCTGAACCATCAATAAAGCATGTCATACCCTCGTCAGGAATTGTAGTGGTGGGTTTGGAACAGTTTCGCCAGCATACAGCTTCATAAGGACCAATAAGAGTTGAAAAGGGTTTGATCATGTTCGATAAGGTTCATAACGACCAATGAGAGTGGATAACGATTTCTGCTGGTCGAATCAAGTTTCATAGCATTAATAATGATAACAGGCTTCGTGAAGATGAGCAAATGGCACAATGCTAACGCATACTTAACGCCCAGAGGAGTTCCTGCGTGAATTTTTTTCTTCTGTGCTTACTTATGTCCTATATAACAGTAAAAGTCATTGGACAAGACATTTGATGCGGTTGTCTCCTTTAAATATTCACTTTATCGTGAACATTCCTGAGTATTACTAACATACCTTCTTTTTTCCTAGACGTATTGAAAATTTGATGTTTATAACGCCTTGATATTGGCATTACACCCTATTTAGCACCTGGCCACCCATGACAGAATCTGGACCCGTTACCGCAGTTATGAAAGCAGCACTAACGGAGATAAGCACGTGTGCATTTACCTCGAAGCAAGGAATCAGGGGCACTCAAATTATTTCTTCACTAAGCATTACGAGGTTGGTCGCACGTGGTAAGTATGTTCATACAGCTGCGTTGATAAGGCATGTCCCCTACAGATAACTTTTGTATCTTTGTTTGAAATCGCGCAGTTAAATCGCTCTTTTCATCTCGCAAGAACGTCTGAAAGCACGATCACTGACATGATCTGTATGTACGTTTATTCTCGGCGGCACGACTGGAACAGTGCGCTATCCTTTGTCACCTTTACGTATAAATGATCACGTCATGACACCTCCGGCTATCCTCCCTTCTATCTTCTGTATGGGCGCGAGCCAACGCTCCCTTTGGACACCTTCTACCGACTCCGGCCGAACTGCCGACTGAAGACGCTCGCGAAACTATCGCTACAGAAGAAAAGGCACGTCACGTTTTCCGTCTTCGCCCCTCTGCTTTGCAGACACGGCATATGTTATTGGTCATCACCGGCACCGCGACGCCTACTTCAGTGCGGATAACCTAGCCCTTCTGTGGTCCCCGTCTCTCAGCGTAGGCCTTTCTGAAGGACGTCTTCCGGGATACTCTGGCCCTTATCGTGTCCTGTCTTAAGTCTCAGTACGGCGATGAGTATTCCTTAAACGTTTACCACGAGGCGACCCCCCCTCCCCTATTCATTAGCGCCTATACCGATGTCGACGCAGTGCTGACGCCGGCTGTTGACGAGTCAACACAAGACCCCTCTACCTGAACCTGACAACTTGAACTAATTGTAGAAAATTGCCAACATCGAATGCTATCTTGGGAACAGCTTTGAGCTCGGGTGCCCAGATTGCTACGCGCTTGCGCCATATGCAGGGGCAGAGGGGCAACATAGGAGGCGGAGTTAGAAGGACGCGATAACAAGGGCGTGCTTCGCCGACCCATACAACGATTGTGAATGGCCGCAACCAAGTAATCAGATTCCCTAGTCTAGTCTCCTAGGGAAGACGGCGGTATTTAAATGGGAGACCTTTGGAGCAGAGAGACGTGCTCACGTGTCCTGATGTGGACTCAGGCATTTGATATGATCATACATGGAGCGGGCTTCCGTAATAGGGGCCCGTATAAATGACGTAAAATAAACCAATTTCCATCCTTCCTACTACCGGATGTACTCGTCAATCGGCTTTTTGTGTTGCTGGCCGAAACGCCACCTCGAGCCCTAATAGATGCGATAAGTGACAGACGTTACTTGTGACATAGCGTCGATCGATCCTCCCTCATCTCCTAGGTACTCAGACGTCGTGCTCTTGGCACACTCCAAGCCATATCTTTTAGCCACCTGAGAGCAATGTCAAAAAGAAGCCAATGGCGGCGGGGGGGGGGGGGGGGGGGGAGAGGAAAGAAACATTGTAAAGATTGTCCTTTCTACTATCTTGGCAGTGCTGCAGCTCACTGTCGAATGCTTGTCAACGTATTTTAATTCATATATTTTCCCATGGCAATACTTATACTTCAAGACATGCAGCCGGGTTACCAAGAGAAATGATGGTTTGTTTGCGAAATTCCTCTTAAGTGTGAATTTGCCTCTATTGAATTTAGGAGAAATTAAACAGAAAAATTATTTCAGAAAAAGCAGGGGAATTTCAGGATCTATAATAAAAGAATGTTTTAACAAACTGAAGAAATTAACACGCGAAAAGTTAGGAACATAAAAGAAACCTCAGATGTGCGCGACAAGCGTTGGAATGAGAAATCGAGGCGCAGGGAATGAGGGGGAGATACGCTTCGGCATTGCGGGAGGGTGGGCAGCTCTGCCCCACCCCGACCTGCGAAGAAATCTTTCGAGCCTCTCCCCTCCGTAGTCGGCGCATAAGTCCTCAGGACAAGATGTAGTCTACCCTAAGAAACAAGCCATCTGTCTTCAGAAAGTTGCTTCCATTTCGAACAAGAACCAAGAACAATATGGCTCTTGTGATGTCGCCAGGGTTGCCTAACTCGGAAGCCGCCGTGCCAGCTCCTGGGTGCTGCCATGGCTACTTAGCTTGTGGGCGCGAATAAAGAAGCATTCAGCCTTTCAAGAAAGCAAGCCTGGACATTCTCGTAGGCTGTGCATAACACGAGCCCGCCAAAGAAAATATGCATTGCCTGCAAGCTGGGTAGGAAGCTTAGTCTGGGAATCACATGTTTTATTGATTGCGAGGGTAACAGATGCTCTCCGATGGCTTTTGTCCAGGTTCTTTATGATTTCCATACGCTGAGTGTAAATTGGGGCACCTCCTGATTCCAGGATTCTTTGAGCAGTTGGTTGCTTTAGTCCATTAATTTTTTTATTGCAACTTCTTGGCTGCCGTTAAAAGGTGATCATTCGTGTTTGTAAACTATATGGTCCCCTTACAAAGCGATGTATTAAGCAATTCCTTCGACACTGCACGAACATCACAAGAAAATATAAGCGTTTCTCAGGCTCCTAAGTTCTGCTTCAATTTCTTGCCTAAACTTATAGGATGGTTCATTTATTTCATTTAACATGACAGATTACCCTAATTACATTCACACTGTTTGTCAGCAGTGCAGGCGTCCATAGAGTATAAACATTAACACTGGTGTATGCACACCTGCGTTTAACAAGAAGTAGTATTTAGCAAATTGAAGTTTCGTAAAATGTGTACTTCAACACTTATGTTTCTTGCAGAGTTTAGTTCTGTGACATCATTTTAATATGAGCGTATTTATTTCAGGAGGAGTCGGCAGTTGTATGGAACAATAGCTGAAGGCAGAGATGGACCCATATTAGTAGTTACAAGCAAACAAGGTAAAGGTAAAACAGTGCGCCTCATCACTGCGTCGTTCACGTGGAACTGCAGAACTTGAGTGTATCACCGCAGAATGTAACTTTAAACTGAAGTAAAGTGCACGTAAGTAGGCACAGATAAAATTAGCAGTGCACAATTTATATCTATAAAAATTCTTAACACATCAAGCTTTATTTCAGCTTTTGTATCATAAACGCGCTGTAGCTATTGAATTCTGCATGCACCTGGACGTTCCAAAGCGTTGCGAAGAGTAGCGAAGATATACGCAACGATGCTGCATTGCCAGCACAAAGCATATGTCCAAGGCTGGACAATGTGTTTTTTTTTTTGCTAAATCCTGAATTTAGCTTCTTGTAGCTTGCGTTTAAACGTGCTTTGTTAGCTTTCGTAATGTTTGGTGGAGGTGTGGAGTATTGTACAATCCTAGAGTTGCGCAGCTGGACGCGACCCATCATAATGACCGCTCATAACAGTACGAGGCCCATCATCACCTTCACCCCGAACCATAGCGTCATGTGCACGCTCTATGAGTGTAATCCCACCATTATTACCGCAATGGGGATCACAGCCTGCAAAACTGGTTGCGATCGTAGAAGCGGGCGAGAAAAAATTAAATTATAGGGTTTTACGTGCCAAAACGACGATCTAATTTTGAGGCGCGCCATAGTGGGGGACTCCTGAATACCTTGGACCACCTGAAGTTCTTTATCGTATACTTAAATCTCAGTACACGGGCGTTTTTGCATTTCACCCCCATCGAAATTCGGCCGCCGTGGCCGAGCGAGCTAGTCGACACAGCGAACCAAATCACAACACCAAGTTCCACAACCTAATTTTTACAGCGAAGCGATATATGGCAAACCGATTGGTCCGTCCGTCGATTCGCCTGTCTCCTGTACGCCGAAAACTCCTCCATTGCAGCCCCATGCGTATGCGAGAGATTGGCTACGCCAGTAGTGACGTCGCTACTCTCCGTCGGAGCACTTTATCTCCAGCTTCAAAATGGGTAGGCGCGCATCATACCTACTCCGGAGCAACAGGTAGCTTTTGATCAGCAACTCCGGGAGCACAATCGTGAATGAGCTCGTTGATGTGCTGTTGCTGCAGGCCGGGCACGAGAACAGGCAAGTGCAGCCATGCGCAAGCAGCAACTGCGTTCCGAGGATCCGACAGCATAGCAAGCCGTCGTTTATTGAATCATCGAGATTAACCCAGTGATAAACAACGGGGCAGTACGTTTCAGCTACGCTGGTTAACCATCTATACGGAGTGCTTGGGTGGTAATCTTTTTTATTTGACGCAGTCGCCAACATCCAGAGCTGGACGGCATTTAAGGCAACTGTAGCAGTCTTTGCCGTCTTGTGGTTCATAAGCAACGAGTGTTACCGTGTCTGCGTTGTCGCGCGTGGCATCCCGGTGAAAAGTTTCCAAGTTATCACCAAGATAGCGTAGACATGCCCAAACATGTCGATCCATCAAATCGTGAGGCGGGAAAGATCACATATGTGCTAAGCAACATTGATGAGGACGCATTTGTAATGTCTATCACGAATAGTTTTCACCTGCCCTAGAACCTACTGATTTTCGTCATACCTATGACGAGCTCCGTCAACAATGCCTAGTCAACCGTCTCCCTCATGTGCCAGAAAGGTTAGTGTGTTGTTCGACTCCCTACGTTGTACGACCCCTCTCTTCTCTGGCGTATCAAAACGATTGTGCGTTAGGATGTACCGTTGCGAGTTTTCAGTAATTTTCCTCACGTAGGATGCAAGCTAGTCCCTCAATCCGGCAATGCGATAGGTGGTACTGAAGAAGGTGACGGAGGCATTTTGCTCGACCATACACCTTAAGTAACAACTTCGCCGACGTACAACGGAGTCACTTACAATGACTAGAGAGGTAATAAGGATTAATAAGGAGGCTGTCATTAGTTCAAGCCATTAAACCCTGACGCACCATCGACACTCTGTCCATATGATCTTTCTGGAGTATACCTAGGCATGACGCGCACATTTGTACCACCGCCATTCACATGACGACTCACCAAAGCCTGTCTACAGCCACCCGTTGCCTTACGCTTCCCATGGCGAGTTGCTATCTAACCTAGATATTCAACCAACACATGACCACCGCTCGCCTTCTCCCCATCGTCGCTTGCTCTCCCTATGCCTTCACGTCTTTCTATATATGACACGCAAATGTAGCTCAATTTCCGGCTCAAAAGCTGTGCTATTATCTCGAAGCTCAAGCCCTTCTGTATCTCTGAAATATGTTGTCAAAGTTTCTCTGGAAGGTGTTCCCTACATTTGCTCTCATTGCTACAAGAGCAGTTACAGAAGCGTCTCTGTAATTGCCGATTAACTCTGCCGTTCGGTTGGAAACTTCATAGCGCTTGGTCCATTTCTTCACAAGACCAAAGTACAGCTCATAGAGCCTGTTGTTGCGCGCAACGCCAGACACGGGATTCAAGGAGTGCTTTGTACAGTAAAGTTAATCGTGCTTTCCTACTATTCTCACAATCATACTTTATGTTGTAATTTTTATTCCCTTCAACTAGCAGTGATTCACTGCTCACGTCCAAATATCGACTTCTCTTCAATTCGCTATGTGACGTCGCAAAATTAAGTGATGCCGGCATCACTTGTGTGTGATTCCCTCCCTTTACGAAGCCAAATTCATCTAAATTGACACTGACGCATCTTCCCTGGCATTCTTTATCTGTTCCAACGTGTCTGATTCTACTTTAGTCTTCGTGATTTCCACTTCATTAGTTCACTGATACTGGCCACCATTACGAACCTCCATGCTTGTGCCACTGACCTATTTATTTTGCAGCCAGTTTCTGTTCCAGCTTACTTTCCTTCGAATGTAATCTGTTGATTAAGTGGGGTCTTTTGAAGCTTTCACCGCTTTTATAATTTTGTTTGCTTATTAGAGAACAAAGTTCTCTCCCACAGCTCCCTAAATTTATATCTATCGATATACGTCTTTCATCACGCCATCGTCAACTGGTTGGACCTGGCGCAATGCCGAGCTTTCTCCAGCTCCTTAACAAATTTTGTTCTGCTTATAACTGCCACAGAACTTCCCTGGGCAAACCGTCGACTCTAGGCAACGAGATTGATAGTGGGACTTATCTCTCGCTGCGGCAGCGACCATACCGTGTATCGCTGACAGAACGGCGAGTCATACGTGATGACGTAGGGCAACATGCCGACACATGGCGTCGTTCTGCCGCCAAACAGTCGAAACGTGTCTAGATGGAGCGCCACCGCAAAGCTTCACTGTAGTGACGCCACATGAAGCCTTCCAGTGGTGGCAGTATGATGTGACGCTACATTGGCTCAATACTAATCGCATTACGTCGGTATTCATCGCGAGATGGATACCACCGCAATATTTTTGTCACAAAGGGCGACCTACTGATTTAGACTATTTAAGCGCCCACCACTTGAATATACCACTTGCCGCTACGAGAAACTTTCTCTTGACGGCCCAATGACCATGATTTGCCAAGCTACGTGATTCGCCACTGTACGCAGGATCCTAGGTCTTGTATCCTAGGTCCTAGGATGCACCTAATATCCTAGATGTGTCTTGGATGCATTGTTTTCATACCTCTCAGAAATTGGCCTGTCCAGAAAGTTTTAACTATGGTAGATTTGTTTATATAGGAAGGCTTGAATTGTCACCATTTTCTAATTTGCGAAATTACTTATTCGCACAGCTTGTTTTTCCCACTTTTCTCTGGAGTGTTCCATTTTCATATTCTCTCCTATGCAGAGTAGCATGTCCTTGATCATATGCAGGCCGCAAACATTTGTGCCTACCAAAAGAAGAGCTTTGCTCTCTTCTCATGCTCGCAGCTATGTTTGCTTAGTAAACTTTATTTTTACCGAGAAACTAAACGTAGCACAAGAAGCAAATCTAGCTTCCGTGTAGCGCTTCGCACAATCGTATGTTGTAACTTTTTTCTCAGGAACACCGGGCGTGAGGTTTACTTTGGTTTTCTGGCATCCAGTGGAACACTGCGCCGTTTTTACTGTGATGCACAGAGGTAAGAACAAGTCGATGTCATCGCTTGAGATCGCTCACAAATTTATCTAGTAGACCGGGCGAGATCTTTCTTAGCGCATACGCTAATAGAACTTTAAGGCACAAACATTATTTTGACATTCTTTTACACCACTCCGGCACTGATCGAAATGTTGTTGGTGGAAATAAGAGTTATTGCTTCTTTACGTGGTCTCAATTGACAAATAGAAGCCAAATTAGCGGTCCTACGCGCATACTTGTAATAGAATTACGAATATATCTTTAACGACCTGGGCAGTGCTGCCGTAGCCATCTGAAACGACTAGTTGAATATGCGATAACGGTAGCTGAAACAACTACCTTGCTTAAAATTTATTTATTTATTTACTTCTTTATTTATTTATTTATTTAGTTTAACGTCTTATGAAGCGAGGGTCTCAGCAGGGCACGCCTACTTCACAGGTAGCACCGGAACTATCTAACCTTAAGAAAATAACAATAAAACATAATGTAGCTTCATACTATTCTGCTTGTGTTCTTGCCTATACATATATATGTGTCTACGTTTCTAACCGTTTTCCCTTAAAATGACATAACTTGGCAGTACATCATCCAATGCGTACAACATTGTGCTGCTGAGCTGAGAACATCCGGTTCCAAACCAATCGTCGATCCAACTCAGGTCACAACACTGGGTATATGCCACTCTTGATAGAAGATTTTGACGCCAAAAGGGGTCACTGGGTTTGTGGCACTGGACAGCGCGGCTGTTTAACGAACCTTTTTGTCACCAACTTGAGTCAGTCATTGTATGCCAAGGGGTAGCGGTTCTTAAAAAAAAGGCATTTAATCTTTATGCAGTGCTGGACGAAATAACACCCGCAGCACATAATGTTCCCACATTTTCTTTTGCATACATATTCACAAATGTGTCACGTAGACTTCGCGGCGGTGCTCCTAGATGGCGCAGGGGGACCAACGGGAATAAAACCCTCAATGTCTATAAGCAGCGCCAACCAATTCCCTCCTCCTCCACTCATTGCCCCGCTCCGCGCGGCGTCGACAGTGGCATCGCCTATGCCGACCTTGCCGCTGCAGACGACGGCTAAGACGCTAGTGGAGGCAATCCGCAGAAAACTTTGTTCCAGACTTGCGGAGGAGTTTTTGAGGAAAGATTTGGCTTCGTCTCTCAGTAACTGCCCCAATAATGCCGTGTTGTAAGTGCGCAATGGAATAGACAAAAGGACCATTAGTTAAGGTGTAAATCGTCCACAAGTTGAGAGTTCGTGTTGGCGAAGCGCGCCGCATAACCGCGGTGTGCTCAAACACGCGCGAAACACCAGAGTTTCAATTTCTGACTGCTGAAAGTATGTGAACGTCGTTTTGTAGATTCACTCACGTCCCTGCAGAATACTTTTGTTTGGCCAGCGCGTGAAATATTCTCTTGGGCCCAGCAATGCCCAGCGACTGTGCATCTTCCGCTCTGAGTCTTTTACAGATATGTGTAGCTGATTCACTGGTTCTGGCGGCAATGAACAACGTTTTCACACGTAAACGGTAATAATAATGTAAACAAAGTACCGGTACTTTTCGCAGCACATGTAACCATTTCTTATTTACTTTTGCTATTACGGTGCAAGAGGCTAGAATTTGATGCCATGAACGAAAGGCATGGTAAAAATGAACAGAGATTTGAAAAATAATCCCCCCCCCCCCCACTTAGCATCAGTAATACCTTAGCTGATGCTCTAGTTTTAGATATGTATAGCGCGGGAGTCTGTGTTCTTTTGCGTTGTAAGTTTTCGCTGGGAATCAGTGTCCTTATCAATCGAACACGACAGACAACAGAGAAAATTCATTCTTTGGTTCTACGTGCCAACCCCACAATCTGATTGTGAGCCACGCCGTAGTGGGGGCGCTGGTATTGATTTTGGCTAGCTGGGGTCGTTTAACATGCCCCCAAAGCACATGACACGGATGTTTCTGTATTGCGCCACCATAGAACTGCGACCACCGCGGCCGCGATTTGATGCTGCGATCTCGTGTTTAGCAGCACCACATCATAGCCGTTAAGGCACGTGGTGGGTCCCGGCACAGAGAGAACAATAAGGTTGTAGAACTAGACAGTCCTCAAATGTGTTTAATGAAGGTTCTTACCGCGGTCTTGCAGATAAGGAACGTATACAGCACAAATACACACCGTCCCATGAGCTCTCAGGCTCGCACTAGCAATAAAACCCGAAAGAAAAGGAAAGATCAATTAGCAAAGCGAATTTCAACAGATGCACTAATTATTGTCAGTGAAGTGGGCTGCCAACTTACATAACTGCTCTACGCGCAGCTTCGACGGCAACTCATACCGCACTTATTAATCAACAACGGCGAAATTATTCGTCGCAAGGGATCGAAGGCAACATCCGGTGCATGTGAAGCCTGCGATAGCCATTGACTTAATCGGACTGATAAAAACCTTAAGATTAAGCAGTAAAACTGTTCGTCGTTAGGTGGTCCTTTGCGGCATTCCTCTGCTATGATAACCGTGTACACAAAACGTCCGAGTAGCCGCTGCTCATCTCTCCAATACCGAGGACGCGTCCTGCCGCAGCCGGGATCGAGGCAAAATGCAAGAGGCCCGTGGGCTATGCTTCGTTGGTGTTGCGTAATTTCGTTTCGCACGGCGGGGTGCTTTTGTCACCGCAACAATAGATGTTTCTTTTAGAAGTACCGCTCCCGAAGGGCACATGTAAGCGGTAACACGGGCTTCAGGAGAGCACCTGAGATTATAAGATTAAGGTGATATAACGCAGGACCGCACGGAGTGTTCGCGCAAAAAATTGGTTGTCCGCGACGCTACAGAGGACAGCCGATCTTATGCCGCCCTGGAATGCACAGGTCTCGGCGAGCCCCAACCCAAGGACCAGACCTGGTTCGAGCTTTGGTGTTCTCGTTGCCGCTTTGGTGTTGTTCAGGCGTCGCCAGTAATACGAAATAATGACATGTTGTTACAAATAGTAATCAAAATCTATGAAAGAAATACAATAACGTCCAGGCACCAACATGTGACGCAGCGCTACCGCATCCGTGCGGAGTGAATTAAAAAACGCCAACGAGGAATTTACCGGCCGTTGTACTGTACGGTCAAAGTGTACGTTAAGCATCCCCACGTGACCTAAATAATGTTATCCGGAACCATCCACTACGACTTCACTTACAGCCACAGTCCCTTCGGAACGTTAAATATGTTAAACGCTGCAAACCAAATTAACACGTTCGGGCGGCATTGAAGCTGACCGACTGCATTCGTAAGCGTTAGTCAGCCTTACAATAACGTGGACATTATACTAACTTCCGGTGGAGCTGAAAAAAAATTGCCTGAATAAACTCGCTTCTCTGTCACACGCCCGCTGCAGGTGTGAGCACTTTCGTGGCAGAACTGTTATGAAACAAAGCGAGCACCTTCGAAAATAGTCAACTTAAGCGCGCTAAAAACCACGCAAAGGATGGATACATATGCAAGCACTTTTTTTAAAGAGGCATGCGGGAACTAGGTTCAAAATAATCGGTAGTGAAGAACCGTGGCACTTCACAATGCCATGCGCTTTTTGCAATCTCCTTGCAGTCAGCCCACCCGATGCTTTGCGTCTACAATTTTCATTGTGTGTTGCGCTCGCCAGATGGTCAAGAAAAAAAAAGCCTCTCGCACTCGCCTTGTCGGTTGCGGCAACCAAGCGCGAAGCAGTGCGATATCACAATGAAGTTCTCGTCCCGAACACACTTGAGTTGGTCCGCTAACGCACTCGATCATTCACCTTGCGCATACTTTGGTCGCGCTGGGTCGACAATGGCGGTCGGAGCGTGCTGGAAAGAAAAAAAACATACAAGTGCGCAGCGCGTGCTTCCACATGACACGGATTGGCCAATGGGGGAGCCGAGGAGGCTGGGGCGACAGGAGGAGGCGAGGAGTAAGCGCCGAGGATAGCAGAGTGGCGGAAAGATATAAGAATGGCGCTACTTTGGTAGATTAAGGGGCTTTAAAAGAAACGCTCGAGTGAATCCGGGCTGCGTACATGCATATCTAAGTAAGTTTCTACAGGGCTTCAATTAAAATGGCATTCGTGCAACGTTTGTCATCAGATGGGTTCCGCCGAAACGCTTTCATTTGCACGTGCCAAAGAAACAGGATTACTATCAAATTATAATATTCAGCTAGAAATATGTATAGCACACCCGTAGGGCTTGGCAATTAGAGTACACCAGCAAAAAGATGAACTAAAACAAAATCACCTCTCCTCCCAGTCCATGAGGATGGTCGAACAGTGAATTTGTGAGAGTTACAGGGAGTGTTACACCATTACACCATGCAAATCAGATTTCGCAAGCAGTATATATCATAAATCATTTATTTCACCACTGTTTCACCTCATTTTCGCTTTTACTTACTTCGCATGATGAGCATGCTTTAGGAGTGCTTTTCTTTTGCGGCTCTCCCCATCTTTATTTATATATTTTTTTTTTGCGCGTGAGGTTTCTGCTTGTGTTTTGCTGTATTTTTTTCTCGCGTGCAGGTTGCTCCGCCCCTTTTATGCGCGCCAGTAATGGGAACAAGTCTTAGCGGATTAGTTGGACGATTGAAGTGGCTGCCGGCAGTTCTTCCTGGAAAAAGAAGAGGCGGCAGCTAGCGCGCTCTTAGTGTCGCGTTTCAATCGCTGGAGACTCTTCGTTGGCCGGAAACCGCCAGCATAACGCTTGTTTCTTTCGAGGCAGCATTAAACTAATCCTCTATAAACGCGATGCCCATCTGGCGCGATTGCCGAAAACACACCCTGTGACAAACGTATAAGATTCGCGCCAGTGCAGCCCCTTTCCACCTGTTGAGCTCTTCTTTTCCTCTCGCCCTAGGTCACGTGGCCCATTTTTAGCGGAGTCTCACAACGACGGCACAGGGTACGCACAAACAGCTTCGCTGTAAAAAGAACAAGTATTTATTAAGCTCATGTGAAAACAAGTACGGTTGAACGTAACTTCAAAGGAATCAATGGTCGCATATTAGTTGCACTACTCAGCGGAGTAGCGCGAAGTAGGACAGAGGTGATCTGAAGTGAAGGCGCTAAAATGACGGAGGACAAAGAAGAAACACACACACACGCACACACAGGGCGCCCTGTGTGTGTGTGTTTCTTCTTTGTCCTCCGTCATTCTAGCGCCTTCACTTCAGATCATGCTTAACCAACACGCCCAACTATCCATCCTTAGGACAGAGGGGCACGCAAAGGACGAAGACGAGTGCTTACTGCCAACTGAAACTTTATTGTTAGATAGGGAAATTTATATCGAAAGTAGATTAAAAACGAGATGAGAAAATGCGACGTAAGACAGTTAATATGGCATGCGAGTTAAACAGATAACACGTCGAAGCGGCTAGAATGGCACGTGAAGATTGTACATGCATAAGTAAGCCGTCCCGGGCCTTAATGCAAAGGGAGTTGAAATTTCCGGCCAACGTTGCAACGAACGGTGGGTGATGATGGTACCTCTGTTTTACGTCGCACTTTCGAATCTTTTTTTATGGCGATATCAATTGTATGGAGACTCAAGATGAATTTCTGCCGTCGCCGTGATGCTCCATATAGAGTCCAAGGGCGATAACATCGTCCCCGCGCGTCGTATGCTGTACGTGGGATCGCCAGCGTGCGAGCATGAGCCGACGATGGCGGCTCTATCTGGCGAGCGCAAGGAAGGAAAGCAGGAAGGAAGCGCGCCGTCTGCCTTCGCGCGCAAAGCACCAGCAGAGGGGAAGGACGATGCGTTCCACTTGGTGGCTGCTGCTTATGGCGCGGCAGCGCGGGCCCTATCTTGAAAGCGGTCTGCTACGGGAAGCAAGTATAGGCTGAGGGCCGATAGCTTCGTTCGCGCTGTTTTCTTGCAGCCCAGCTCGCGTCGAAGCGAGAGGCAGCACGAAGGTAATTTCACTCGCTCCTGATGCCGCTTCCACACTCCAGCGTATTGACAGCGACTTTCTGTGGTCATCGAGTAAGATTTTTTCATGTTTGCTTCTTTCCATGTGACACCACGCTTGTTATTTAGTTAGTAAGCGAATGTCACTAAGTTTATACAGCCGTTAAAACTATTATCTTTAAATCGTATAGCTATCTACTAAGTTGTTACTGCAATCGATGCGAAACTGCGACTTTTTACAGCGGAGCTGTTTATGGCAAGCGTTCCGTTCACTTCTTGTGTTCGTCAACAAATCTGCATGAGCAAAAACGATCATCATCAGCAGTGATTCGTGCCACTGCTCGCGCTTTCGTCGTCGTCTAGCACAGCTGGCTTGTTGGCGCCCCTCGGCGTCAACGCGCCAAAATATAGTCAATAATAATAAGTAGGCCGACTGAGGCCGACTCTGGGTATTAAGCACCCAATATATGATTGCTCTATACTAACATTCGCAGTCTGATGCCTAAACGGGATTCGTTATGCAGCCTCACTTCATCGTCGCCCACTATCACTGTAGTACTAACAGAAACGTGGTTAAATTCCACGACACTTGATTGCGAAATCCTTCCTGATCTACCAGAGTTTGACATTTTTAGCAAAGGCAGGTACAATGAAACTCGTGGCGGCAACTTAAGTGCTCTTTTGTTTTGAAAATGATATTGACGTGCTGCCACGCTACTTTATCGCGCACGCTAATCGGCCGTTGCTATAGTCCACCCAGCACTGATAGCTCCTTTCTTTCGTTTTTTCACGATGCATTGTTTGAACCAGCAAAGGCTTATCTTAACACCCCCTATACTGTTACTCGGGGACTTCAACATTCCAACTATAGATTGGAGTAACGTTGCGTCATCTCTAGCACAAACAAACATGGCTAGCGAATTTTTAAACATTTGCTTGCTCTTCGGTCTATCGCAACTGGTTACTGGACGTACGCGAACAACTCAACAATCATCAAATATTGTAGACCTCATCTTAACGCCCCACCCCGATAAAATGCCTCCTCTTACGTACGTCAGTGGTCTTAGCGATCGCACTGTCATTCTTGCCTCGTTTCCTTGGAATATACTCCAAAGCAAAATATCAAAGAATGTACTAACACTACATGATAAATCACATTATTCAAGTATTAATCGTGAACTTTCTCTCTTTCATGAGGAACTTGCCCTTACGTATCAGCAGCGGTGGACCGAGAGTATCTGGGCACTTTTCAAAAAAGAAATGCTGCGTTAAAAGGGACACTATGGTTACTGTGAAGTGAAGTTAAAGTGATAAAGCAATGTTCTGGAACGTCTAAGGCGTCAATATCATCACGAACAGAGCTTTAGTAACCGACAAATTGATGTAAATCCATGACACAATTTGAGACCCCCCAGTGACATTCCGGTACTAGCCCAATGACAAAGCCACTCCTCATCATAATTTATGCCACTAGTATTCGACTACTCGTACTAAAATATTGTTACGCCCACAAAAGGCGTTACTTTGAAGCCGGGTAGAGTTAGAAGCGATGGCCTTGGTCAACTGAGCGCCTGTCGAGACTCAGCCAGCCAGCCACACGTCGTCGTCCTCGTTCACTACCCTTCGGTGCCCCCACATACTGTTTGTTGAGGCGTGAACCCACTATGCACCTAAGCGCGTCACATTCGTGAACCCACTATGCACCTAAGAGCGTCACATTTCCCTCCGCGCAGACGAAGCCCGCCGGGCAAGTCAAACAGGCTGTCGAGAAATAAAGGGCTTTAAACGGGCGACATGCGAAAGTTCAGTCTTTGCTGACCGTCGGCCATTTGATGTGAGACGTGCTATGCGGTAGGTTAATTCGCTGATGCGCTCCGTAATAACATAGGGTCCAACATAGTGGGCCAGCAGTTTTTCACATAGTCCACGTTTCCTGGTTGGTTTCCAGAGCAACACTAAATCACCAGGGTCATATATCACGTGTCGGCGTCGGCGGTCGCAGCGTGCCTTCGAGCGGTCTTGTGAAACAAGAGTGCGTAACGAAGCAAATCGTCGGGCTTCTTCAGCAAGACAGACTGTCTCTGATATACAAAGATTATCGTGGCTGGAAAACGGGAAGATAGTGTCTAGTGTATAACGAGGCGTACGAGCGTAGAGAAGAAAGAAGGGACTGTAGCCCGTAACTTCATGCTTTGAGGTGTTAAATGCGTACGTAATGAAAGGTAGCACGCTGTCCCAGTTCTTATGATCTGACTCGACATACATGGACAGCATGTTAGTAAGAGTTCTGTTCGTGCGTTCCGTAAGGCCATTTGTTTGGGGATGATACGGGGTGGAATGTCGAAACCTTGAAGCACATAGACGAAGCATCTCTTCGACCACGTCTGCAGTGAACTGCCGCCCACGATCGCTGATGATGACTCTGGGAGGTCCATGTCGGAGAATGACAAAACGCAGCAGAAAAATACACACTTCGGTTGCAGTAGCCGATGGTATTGCAGCTGTCTCACAGTAGCGTGTCAAGTGATCGGCACACACGATAATCCAGCGATTCCCATCGGATGAACGCGGGAAAGGACCGAGGAGGTCGATGCCAACTTGCTCAAAGGGAGAGCTGGGGGGTGGCACTGGATGGAGTTGACCAGGAGGAGCACTCGTCGGACGCTTATAACGTTGACACTCGCTGCAGCTGGACACATACTGGGCGGTCGTCTGGCGCATTTTAGGCCAGTAGAACCTTTCTTGGAGGCGGTAGAGAGTTCGCGCAGAACCCAAATGTCCAGATGTTGGATCGTCATGCAAGCGCGCAAGACGGAGACACGGAGACTCTCCGGGACCACCAGAAGATATCGTGGGCCTGTAGTAGAATAGTTCTTTTTGTAAAGAACCCCATCACGAACACAGAAACGAGTGGATGGTGCTGATTGCCTTGCAGTAATGAGCAGTGGTTCTAAAGTTCTGTCTTTTTGTTGCTCGACCTTGAAGGTATTTATATCAGGAAATCCCGGCTCCAGTGATGCGATATAGCAGTCGAAGTTGTCCGCGTCGCAGTCCGTCGTTGGAAGCGGCATGCGCGAGAGGCAGTCAGCGTCAGCGTGTCGGCGGCCACTTTTATAAGAAACGGTAAAGTTATATTCCTGTAAACGGAGTGTCCAACGCGCAAGCCGGCCCGAGGGATCACGGAGATTAACCAGCCAGCAGAGAGAATGATGGTCTGTCACCACAGTGAAGGGGCGCCCGTACAGGTACGACCGGAAGCGCTGTACTGCGAAAATAACTGCAAGACATTCTTGCTCTGTAACGGTGTAGTTACGCTCGGACTTACTTAAAGAACGACTCGCATAGGCGACGACGTGTTCTTTGGTGTCGACGCGTTGAATAAGGACGGCGCCGATGCCAATACCGCTAGCGTCCGTATGAACTTCTGTGGGAGCCGCATGGTCGAAGTGTCGGAGAATGGGATGAGACGTCAGACGAGACTTCAGATCACGAAAACTAGCTTCACATTCAGGAGTCCACTCAAAGGAAACGCCCTTCTGGAGGAGGCATGTCAGCGGATACGCGATGTTGGCAAATCCACGAATAAACCGGCGGAAGTACGAGCAAAGCCCTAGGAAACTGCGTAGCTCTTTTACATGGCGAGGTTGCTTGAAGGCTTCCACCGTAGCAGTCTTCGCTGGATCAGGCCGTATACCGTCCTTATCCACTGACACTTCTTCGAGCTGAGCACCAAACCCGCTTTGTCCAAGCAGTCGAGCACAAGATCGAGACGTGCGTTGTGCTCACTGAACGTGCGCCCGAAAATCACTACATCATCTAGATAGCACATGCATACTTCCCACTTCAAACCACGCAGGATGTTGTCCATGAAGCGCTCGAAAGTTGCAGGCGCATTACAGAGCCCGAACGGCATCACATTAAATTCAAAAAGTCCATCTGGTGTTACAAATGCCGTTTTCTCCTTGTCTGCCTCGTGCATAGGAATCTGCCAGTACTCCGACCTCAAGTCAACAGACGAAAAGTAAGACGCTGATGAGAGGCAGTCGATAGCATCATCAATACGCGGAAGAGGATATACGTCCTTTTTAGTGATGGTGTTGAGGCGGCGGTAGTCAACACAAAATCGCCATGTACCATCTTTCTTTCTAACCAGGATCACTGGCGCTGCCCACGGACTACAGGATTCTTGGATTACATTCTTATTTAGCATTTCGTGGACTTGGTCATTGATCACCTTGCGTTCCGACGGTGAGACTCTGTATGGTTTCTGTCGCAGCGGTTGGGCAGATCCCGTATCGATGCGATGGTGTATACGAGAAGGAGGAAACAATGGTGGTCCCTCTTGCTGGAAGAAGTCAAACAGTCGGGCATGTTTTAGCAGAATATTCGCCACTTCGTGACGCTGCTTAGTGCTGAGCGACTTGTTTACCATAGTCAGAAATGAGGAGTGCGCCGCAGGGCAGACAGCGAAATGGCGCTCATCCGCAGAATCAAGGGCCTCTGTAAGAATGGTGAGCGATAGCACGTGATCTTCATGGTAGGCGGCAAGTTTCAGACCCTGTGGTAGTATTGCAGGTTCACTCGAACAGTTTACGGCCCATAAGTTGGTGCGTCCCTGAACAACTGACAGCGTGCAATACGGTATCAGTACATTCCTCTTGATGCAACTCAGGTGAACGGGCTCCACGGTAGCGTCAAACGTTCCGTCGGTGGTGGGGAAACAGGCGACTGAAACACACGTTGCGGATAACGGAGGCACAACTGTATCCCGGGATACACAAAGCACACTTTCACGACACGGTGGGGCTTCCATAAACGCCGCAGCAAAGCTCGCACTTACACTGATTTCACCCGTTTTGCAGTCGACGGTGGCACCACACAGTTTCAAAAAATCAAGACCCAGGATTACGTCATGCGTAGAATGAGGTAGACCAGCGAACTCCGCGTTAAATATTTGACCACCCAAGGTAACGTCTACATTACACACGCCCACAGGATACACGCCCAATATCATTTCATTAGGGTATAAGGTGGAAGAAAATGCTACTTGTCTACGTCTGTTCGATTCTAATAAAAAATAGCATTTTGACGTTACCCTTTAATAGTATGGGTGGTTGGAAGGTTTCCTTTTCGCTCAACTCTGCGCGCTCGACTCTGCACCGTGCAAACTTTGGAGTTTCAGTTGTTCCTTTATCGCGTCGTGCTTCGCTGGTTCTGCTGGCTCGCGAAACTTGCATTTGGAACAAGCAGCGAGAATGCCACAACCATGTGATGTGGTGGGATGCGCGAACGGTCCGCGGAACTTGGCCAAGGACAGTTGCAGCGGCGAAACCAACGTTACTTATCACTGTGTACTAACTAGTGAACCTCTCCGTTCGAAGTGGTTAAGTGCCGTACCTCTGCCACAACGCGTTGGCAAACAGCCGAAAAATCGCATAGTGTGCTCGCTGCACTTTCGTCCAGAGGATAACGAGTTCAACGCCGACTTATTGAAGTCGTGTGGAGTGCCTTTCAAAGCAATACTTTCCCGTAGCGCTGTTCCGTCGGTCTTGCCTGCATTCTCCGAAGCTCAAGAACAACTGCAGGTTCAAGACGGAGCAGTGAGTGCGGCATTCAGTTTTCACGGAAGAAAAGCTACAAGTGTGCGAATATGTACAGCCATGACATACAGTTGCCGTCGTAGTAGCACCCAACGACGCCGGCAGCGCGAGCCCTCAGCAGCAGGTCACGTTAATCAGTGTTTAAATCGCTGAAGTCGAGCCCAGCATCGCGAGCAAATGTGTCGTTGTCAACGTCGTCCATTGCAACTAGCGTCAAAGTTGGCGTCATAAAATAAAGAACCAGCTTATCGTCGTGCTCTTTCCCTTTCGCTAGCCACCATAGTTCCGCTTTCGCGCTGCTGTCGGCTCTGTCTTGGCTCTGTTTTCGGCCGCGCGTTTGCGTTTTGCGCAGAAAAGCCATAGCGCCGTCTGTGGGCGCCATTTTACTCACCGACGGCACAGCGTCGCTATGAGACCTGACGTTACCGCTCCTCGATCGGAGGGCGGGTGATTTGAACTGCACTAAAGTTACGCGGACGCTTCAGAACGCATTTTCTGTTAAAATGAGTCGCTTATTCACATGAAACAAGCGTTTCGAGGTTTCTGGTATGGTATTTCAACAGTCCACGTTGACTTATTATTAACATTTAGTGTCCCTTTAATAAGCCTTTACATTCCTACTATCACGATAAATGAAAGAGCGCGTCTCCCCTGGTTCAACACTACTTTAAAGCGTTCAACAATAAGAAAAAACGATTATTTCGTGTAGCCAAATGTTCAGGTTCCCTTTCTGCCTGGGAAAAATATGACAATGTCACTAAGAAATATAATACCCCTGTCACACGGGAAGACTTAATGGCATTCGAATCGAATAGCGTTCGCATATAATCCTACTAATCAGGATTTACAGGGGAAAATTTAATGTCATTGGAATGGAATGACATTTGCCATCAAATGAGTTAGGGGCGATTCGCATTCCATTTCGAACCGAATATATACTCTTGACCCCAGATAGACAACAGCGATACGCAACGCGAAAAAATAATGCGTGCATCGATCATCAAAGTCAGAAGATATTTCTTTAGACTTATAAAAAGGAATAATTATTTTTGCCGCGATAAAATTTTCACCACGGGCTCTGCTCAAGCGCTATTACTCTTTGCATCAGGAGTCTGTTGCGGCGATCGGCCATATTGGATGTGTTGATCGAAGTGCTTTTAGTTGTGAATAATTGGCGTCAAAATGGTACAACATTTCTTTGAATTTCACAAATTCTGTTCCAGGTCGTCATTGCTATCATTTGCGAATGACATTATATTTTACTGTATAGCACCGCAAGAGAGCGAATGATGGAATGGCATTCGAAGCATCGAATGCCATTCGATTCGAATGACAATAAATCTTCCCGTGTGACCGGGGTATAACTCATTAAAAGCACACACAAAACGCAATTTCTTTTCTACTACAGTTCCAAACATGATGCACTCTAACCCGCAGCGTTTTTGAAAAAAAAATAGAACTTGAAAATAATAGCGCTATTTGTGTATGTGATAATTCTGGCTCACCCATTTCTGACTCAAATGTTCCTCGTGCCTTGAACCTTGCATTTTGTTCAATGTTTACATAAGAACCTGCGCAATGAACTTTCAGACTTACCATTTTTCGATTTTACACCAATGGAAGGTATTAATTTTAGGCGAGAAGGCATCGTTAAATGTTATAGATGGCCTCAAGTGCGCATCATCCTGTGGGATCGACGGTATTAATACCAGAGTTTTAAAAATACGAAGTACGTCTGTAGTTCGATCCTCTGTATCATTTTTCAGCAATCACTTGATAGAGGCACTGTTCTATGAGACTGGAAAACAGGGAATGTAATTCCAGCCTTCAAGAAAGGTGAGCGGTCTTCCCCAGGTAACTACGATCCCATTTCACTCAGCAACGTATGCTCCAAAATCTTGAAACATATCATCTACTCTCATGTTGCTAAGTTCCTAAATTCAGTAAAGTTCTTTCAGCCTAATCAACCTGGCTTTAGGAAAGATCACTCATGCGAAACGCAGTTAGCTTTATTTATTCATTATATTCACCTAAATCTCGACTGTAATATTCCAACTGTCGCCCTGTTTTTAGATTTCGAAAAGGCTTTGGATAAGATTCAACATTCTTGTCTTTTCATAAAATTTTCACGCCTAAACATCTACCCACTTGTGCTTAACTGGATCCAGTGATTTAACTAACCGAAAACAGTTTGTATATACTAACAACCGTATATCTTCCGTTTCCTCTGTTCTATCTGGTGTACCTCAGAGCACTGGTCTTGGGCCACTGCTATATAACGTCCTGCCATTCACTGTAACCTCTGTAATACGTGTTTTCGCTGATGATTGTGTCCTATACTGCCCTATCGATACGTCGCCAACGTCTGTTCCCTTCAGGAGAACCTCTTTCATATTCAAGAGTGGTGTGCTACTTGGCTCATGCGCCTAAACGTCAGCAAGACTGCACACATTTCAATCCATCGTCTACCTAACTACATCCCCCTGCCTACAACATTAACAACTCTACTATATCTACTACCGACTCCTTCAAGTACTTAGGAAGTCACCTCTCCAAACATTTGTCTTGGACAAATTATGTAAGCCACACAGTTATTTCGGCTAACAAAATTCTTGGTTCACCGTAATCGTCGTAATCCCTCCATGGCACAACCACCCATGAAATCAGCTGCCTATAAAGCACTTGTGCGACCAAAACTTGAATATGCGTCTGCTATCTTTGACCTTTACCAAACTAATGTCACTAAAGCCCTTGGATGTATTCAGAACCATGCTGCTAGATTCCTTCTTTCAGATTACTCGTATCACACTAGCGTTTCATCACAAAAATCTCAACTAAACCTATCGACTCTTGACTCTCGTAGTCGCATTTCTCGCCTATGTCTCTATCACAGGTTTTTTTATTCCATACCTCGCGACAGCCAGCTGGTCCTGCTGGCTCATCGTGTTCGTCGAACAGGCCATCCGAAATCGGTAATCGCGCCAGAGGCCCGCACCACTACGTTGCTGCAGTCATTCTTCGTCCGAACTGCCCGAGACTGGAATGGCCTTCCCAGACAAGCTGCACTCATCCTCGATACAGAGCGCTTTAGATCTGCCATCGAGTGTTGCGACTCATCTTTCTAATTTTATCATCGTCAATCCCGCCTTTTACGTACCCGCCTTTCGTGTAATGTCCTATTTTGACCCTTGGGGTATTAATAAATAAATAAAAAGTAGTAGACATGATGAACACGGTGGAATTTTTAGTATTTGTTGTGTTTTTCGACGCAGGTAATTGCGTTCTTGTATCATTTGATCCAGTGCTCTGTTATTTTCAATTTACGTATTTCTGCAATTCTAAATAATCTACCTGCAATGTAAATGCTCATCTTCTGTCATTACACATAGCCCGCAAAAGGTACTAATCTAATAACTTCACAGCTATCAAGCTATGGCAGAGCACTATATTAACAGAAGTAGGTTATTCGCGGCTGTTTCACGCTGCCGTGTTTCCGCAGCTTGTATTGCTTATTGCTACCGCTCTGATCAATTACAAAGTTTAAATTAGGGATCCCTCATTGCTCCATTTCATTGCGATAGCAATTATATGGACACTCCAGGGGCATCTTAGCCATCGCCTTCGCCGTGATGTTCTGTGTAAAGTTCAAGGGCGATAAGATGTTTCCGCGCGTCGTTTGCTGCATGTGCGAGTGAAAGCAACCGCGAGAAGCCGGCCATCCAGGTTCAATCTAGCGCACGAGAAGTAGAAAGCAGAGAGCAAATGAGCCCTCGTCCGTCGCGCGAAAGGCCGTACGGGGCAAGGAGGGAGGGCGCGAGGGGGAGAGGCGTTGTGCTCCGGAAGAAACTGCGCATTTTCGCGACCGCGCGGAAGGGGAATTGACGATCGCGGCTCAATATGGAGGAACGAGGGGAGGCCGCGAAGTAGGGAGGGTGGCGGTTCGACTCCACCTAGAAGTGCTTGCATTGCAAGGGCGAGTGGAATCGCGCGCGCCGTAATTGAGAGAGAGATCTGCAGACCGCTCATACCTCCCTGTATGCGGCGTTGTCTCCGCTCTTGCGTTGAAGCAAACAACCGCATGAAGGTCACTGCGCTCGTTGCGGCTGGCGCACTTCCTCACACCAGCACTCAGAGTTTTCCAGGGAGTGTTCGTGCTTAATGAGTGTGTTGTCCTCATTTTTACTTGTGTGCGTAGACACCATGCTTGATAATTCAATCAGTAAGTGAATGTTTCCAAGTTTTTGCGCCATTGAAACTACTATCCTTACTTCGACATGTTGTGTACTAATTTGCTATCGCACGCGATGCTTTGCCTTTTGGGTGAAACTGCGACTTTTTCAAATGTAATTTAAAAGAACACGTGTGGGGTACGCCGGCTGCGCTTCTTCCTTCCCTCAGTTTTCAATTTGTATTGCCATGTGATCCCACTCATGTATCTTTCTTTTCAGGCTTATGGCAAAGGTTTGTGTTCTTACATTCACCTATTTCACTGTGGCAATACGTAATGTTTAGCGTGGGAATAACACATAGTTAACGAAAGAGCCGCCTTGAAAACACATCCAATTTAATTACGACATTGTTCGAAACGAATCAATGCATCGCTCTTGCCTGCTGACACAACAGCACAGCTGTGTTATTCGACAAAAAGTGTGTCATCATACTCCGACAACTCCTTCAATTTCGCATTCGTTGACTGCGAAGGCGAATACATTCTACACGCATCACCTTTACAAACCATAGATTGTGCGAATTTGAGAGAGGAGTCTGAAAGTCTTTTATTTTGCATTGTTATATTTCAACGGCTAATGAACCGCAACTGAGCAAGTATTCCAATGCTTTTTTGCATCTCGTTCCAGGCAGCAAACAATGCGAGATGCGCGTTTGGGGAGATCGCGTTGAATCACCCGTGCCGTATTGCCAACGTGCATACACGCAGCATTGCACCTTACAATATAGGCCTTACACAAGCTATTGCGTGCAATGACTGAAAAAATAAACACGCTCTCATTAAGCGGGTTGCATTGCTCCTTGCGAATAAAGACGTACAATATCATGCAGTGAAATAAATATTCTATCGTACAAAAGCGTTTTCTGCAGTGATCTTTTAACACAAGTCAGCAGTCAGATTCAATAACATCATGACTAAAATTTGTTTATTTGATAGATATTCTGAACGTGGCATTATAAATGTTATCTAATGTATGTGCGACTGCACTTGCTTACAGCACCGATAACACATTAAAAGCCCTTCTCGTGTGTTCATTGAAGTACCTACGTATGCTTCCCATATTTTGAAGTATTGATACCTTCCTCCTACACCTCGGTTGCCCTACTCGCCGCCTCTGTTTCCAGCCATCTTATTCCAAGCTCGCATGCGCATAGCGGTTGAAAATGTCAGGTCGACTGCAGGCATCTCTGAATCGTGCTTCGTAAAGTAGAGCAAAACAGAAGTTTAAAAGGAAAGCCGAAAAAGCGCAGTATTGCGCTGCTAAATGCAAGGACAGAATTTTCTGTTAGTGGTTGTCAGCTAAGTGCATTGTTCGTGTCTCGAACTGACAGTTCGGGAGCTCACACGAATGTCAGCTCCCAGCATCATTTTGAAATATCTGCATCTGTAAATGGGGTGTTTAACAAGACAATCCACTTTCTTCTCAACAGCGTCCCTCCCAGTTAGGAACAACACGGCGGCCGGAATTAGCTTCAATATATAAATCGGGCGGGCACCAATAGCATCCGCCGATGGCATCTTAATCAGTTTTGTTACGTATCTTTGAAAA
This sequence comes from Dermacentor andersoni, assembly GCF_023375885.2. NCBI lineage: Eukaryota > Metazoa > Arthropoda > Arachnida > Ixodida > Ixodidae > Dermacentor > Dermacentor andersoni. The sequence goes on from NC_092820.1 coordinate 66,286,721, forward strand.
AAGAGTACACAGGGACTTTAGTGTCGATCACTGTGTAGCGCGTGTAAAAAGTAAACAGAAATCGTATACGGCGCACCGCTCCACAATTGCGTGCTTGGGGAGGGTCTTGCTGCCTAGACATGCCATTCATACAAAAGACATTCCACTACGTGAAGGTGGATGACGAGCGAAGCTATTAAGCGCACGATACATAAATGACACTGAATTTTGAACAAAGGTACGGACATGTTTATTCTCATGTTCTGTGGTCATCGTAACAATATTGGTACGCACATAGATTCATGTATCAATCACCTCTGGTATTAAATGTGTGCGTGACGTTAGACAATGAATGACTCATATAGTATACCCTTGCGCAATGGCTCATGCCCCCATGAACGCGGTTTCTCCATTACAACGACAGAAAAGAGAAATTCTATGCTGGAATGATGAGCGGCAACGGAGCCAGATGCGGAAGAAGACTGTTCTCGCATTAGTGAGGTCGTTATAGAAACCACCTTCTGTCGCAGACGTTGCAGGTATAGCCGAAATGAGGATCAAGGAAGTCTCATTGGAACCTCGAGTTCGCACCCTTGAACTCACCCACGTCGACCCCATGATGCCGAAAGCGGTTCGCGCTATCCTCTGACTCACGGTATGCTTCGTCCGTTGTCGCTAGTCGCTTACATGCTGCCTCACAGGCACGCTAATCGGCCCCCGCATTAAGGAAACCTCTCCCAGACAGCTTTTCAGTTCTGCGCGTCACGTGAGATGACGTAGGCTACGTCACGCCACGCCGGTCGGTTCGCTCCTGCTCGAGCGTGGTGCGTTGCGACTCATGCGTGATACTGCGAGGTTTCATAAAGACTTTTATTCTGTTTACAAGCAATTACGTTTCTCACTTGTGTCCCGCGATTCCATTCGATAAGAACAATTTACACTTCCTCGGAGACTACGTGAGTTATTCAATTGTGAAAGCAGGGGAGGCTGTTTGCAGCATTGAGACTTCGTGCGCTACTTGATTGAAGCCGGACGGTGTTCGCTGAGGTATTCTTTAATGACGACAAGGTTAACTGCCTGAATAATCAACCCATATTTTGAATGTACACTCATAGCACGACAGCACTATAGCGTTTATTTCGATTATTTGTAAAGCTTTACTGACAATAACATCAACACAGTGCAAAAAGACTATTCAAAACAGCGTAATTTGCAAGTTAAGCACCGAAAAATTAGTTCCCTGAAATCAAACGTTCCCTCTACATAACATTGAATTGAAGATACTTCTTTGTTTAGGTCATACATGCAAGGCTCTTCAGATAGGGAGAGAAGATCAGAACATACCTCAAACATTTACAAACATACGAAATATCAATTGGATGCATAGTGACTCTTCAATGCACGAAATTCAGTTATCAGTTTGTCCGAGTAGCACTCAAATGCGTTGAACTTTGAAACACTATACCCCAGCATAGTAGCGTTCACATCGAATGCATCATTACTGAGAGCAGAGAAGAAACAACAGTCCATATACAGGTAAAATATGAGGGCAGTCTACCGCGCACAATAAGCATAGCTTTTAGTTGCCGTCAGCAGCACACAACACAGATAACACAAGCAAACAAGCGAGAAAAAAGCAGTAACTACATCAAATTCACAATGATTCTTTTTGAACAAACAAAATACATGAACTATGCAATTTAGCCTTGCGAGACAGTGAATTGTCAGTAATAACGAGGTTTCGTTTTTCTTGTGCTCTGTCTCGAAACACGTGCAAGGTCCTTCCTCTGCTTGCAAGGAATGCTCAAATGTATGTTAGCCGCACAGTTTGCTAGGAAACTTGTTTAGAACTACACATATACATACACAGATAACTACACAAAGCCTGCACAGGCCCATTGCCACACGATACATGTAGAGATAAAATTCTGCGTTTCATGAAAACATTCGCTTGCGTGCAGAAAAACAACGGAATAAAAATAGCGATGCCACGAATGCGATAATTTTGCAAGGCTTTGTATCATTTTCTAACTGCATCAATACGAATTATATTCACCTACAGACAAAAATGCGCACTTAAGAAATATATTAGCATGAATACAATTGATATAAATGTTTGTCTTTGCATACGTAGTTGATGTGAAATCCCTTTGGGGAATGCCACAAATCCACTTCTTTCGCGTGTCCTTATCTTTGGGGGAAGAAAAGACTTGCACATTTTACCCAGTAACGAAATTGTCAATGCACACCGGCGCAGAACACCTGCTCGGAATCGTGCGTACCGTCAGACAAGACGCGGCGAACAAATATCTACGCACAAAGAAATGTCCACCTAGGAACAAATACACACGCAGCACAACACACAACGAAGAGACCAGGCTTTCGGCGGCAGCAACGAGTCCTAACAGCCATGCGAAGCGAAAATACATCCACAGTAGACGCTACTGTCGCAGCACAGACGCAGCTAACAAACAAGGAAGACACCACGTTTTCAGTGGCAGAAAGGAACCCAGACAGCCAAGTGAAGTGACATTATGTCCGTGGTAGACGAACAGACGCAACACCAGATGCAGCACAACACACAACACAAGTTTTCATCGGCAGTAACGAAACCAAGTGACTGCGTCAGACCACGCTGAAAGCAAGCAGATTGATCTTGTGGGTGCTGGAGCTCTCGGACGGCAGGTTGTGACGTCAGAATTTTGGGTACAAGTCTGAAAAGCTATCTCAGAGGTGTTCATTCCGCACATCATCGGCGCTCACGCTCGCGCCGCTGCTGCCTCCGTCGCTCTTCATACGTGCCCTCTTCTGTAGTCCTGATGACGTGCGGCATATCCATTGCGCTGGCGGAACAAAACTGAGATCAGTCACGTCGCTCACCTGTACAGCCGTGATGTCAGCTGCACTGTAAAGCGCCATTGGTGGTGATAGTTTTTTGCACAACGGAGCCAGCTGTGCAAGAAGACGACGACGACGACGACGAAAGCGCGAGCGGTGGCACGAGGGTGTTCGCGCGGTTGAGCCGAGGGGCGTCAACGAAGAAGGTGACGGCGCTCGAGCCATTATTGATGAAGATGATTTCTGCTCGTCACAAAATCGTCACAAAATCACGGATTTGAGCCACGTGCAGCTCTGTTCTAAATATGAGCGAGTGGGATGTCCAGTCCAAGATAAGGAGCCATGACTTTGTTGAATACATGAATAGGCGGACTTTAAGCAACATTGACTTGCTAGAGCTGAAGTGTTCCACGGGCTCTTTGTCCACTAAATTCATTACAAGCTCAATGATTTGGCAACCTGTGTATAACCAACAGCTTAAAATATGAATCATATATTTGCGTTCGTAAAAATGCACGCAGAGGCGAGAGTACTCGCAGTGTAGTACGTTTTCCCGAAGAACGTTTCATTCTCTCTGCAAATGAAATAGCATTTTCCCAGGCTGATTCTTTTGAAACATCCTTATGACATTAGCAAGTGACGTACGCTCTACTGGAAAGCTGCTCGTTGCTGGGCATGATGGAATCCATCATTTATCATCATGGTGGATGATGGAATGGAGATGCTGGGTAGCATGCGGGGTGACTGGCGCCATGCTGCGTGGTGGGTGGCATGCTGCTCAATGGCTAGGATGCTGGGTGATGGGAAGCATGCTGGGCGAAGGGTAGCATGCTAGGTGGCGGAAGGCATGCTGGATATGACATGCTTGAACACCGGTGGCAATGAGTCACCAAGTCTCCTATGTAATTGTTTGTGCTACACTGCAGTGCTTGTACAATCATAGCATCTCGTCTAGCGCATTTACTCACAGATGGAAAAGCAAGACAACAAATACAATTATCCTATAGCAAGCTGCGTAAAAATCACGTAAAGGTAATCCTATATCCCTTCAAAGTGTTTCACTCAGAAAATAGTTCATAATCTGCATTGTATATACAGTGAGCAGTTATTGCCAATTAAACTCTGTGAAAACTGCACATTATAAAGATATCTCTACCAATCTTAACTTACAAGTAAATGGCATACTTCTTACAAATTACCGCTGCATCTATGCTTTCGAACACATTCTACAAGGTCTATTTATAATTTCTGCTTTTTTTGTGAAGTTCGGCTCCATATTTAGCGTACAGCAGAAAGCAGTGTGCTGTATATTCCTTAATATTTACCTTTCTAAACGTCAATATATTTTCCGGTAAGTTCTATTGCGATTTCTTAATTAGAGAAATTCACTGCAACTATACTGCAATGCTACATTATCTGTACATCTAATCTCTCAAAACAATGCCCGCAAAGAAGCAGAGTACAACTTATTGATAGGCAGTTACATTCTAACTACCTAACAAAACTAGAGCAATATCTGGACCATCCTGCATTGCAGCCAATAGAGCTAGGTTCATTCAAAATGTATCCTACTTGAATTCTTCTGGCCATAACTTTACAAGTTAAAGCAATAAGAGCTGCAATACGCGACAGTATATCTGAATATAAACATCCCTGCTAATGCTTTGTTGCCTTGGCACCTATGCACTAAGCACCCAGTCGAGAAATACGCCAAATTGTCAACACAGGAGCGCATTTTTGGACACGGATGTGGTGAGTATGGTGTACCTGTCCTGGTATTCATAGTGAGCCTTGTATGCTGTGTTCGACATAATGTGTTTCGTGTGCCCACCTGGTGCTTTCTGTATCCTGCTGTGGTGTGTTCTTGTTGGTGCTTTGTGGTGTGTTTGCAAAATTCTAGCATGTATAATATATCCACATATACGAATGCATGGATAATGCTGCAGTATGCACAATTACTATGGTAATCAATCGTTGTACGTTTATCTGTAGATGACAAGTCGCTGTATTATGGGAGGCAAACGGGCAGTGCATATATTGGTTTATTCAGCATATTATGTGAAAGTTTATTTATAAGGATACGCAAGAAATATCTAAGCGCTCCAAATTTTCTCGCACGCGCCTTAGCAATCAATGTCAAGGCGAAATGCTAAGGCTGAGTCGAATAGCTTTTTATTTTTGACTAAATGATACCTCAGCCTCAAGCCTAGAAAAATCTTATCAGGAAACTTGGTAGCCTTGTCGGAGCTGAAACCAATTCACCGCCAGTAGCCCCCTCTTATTCTCCTGAGTGATACAGCACTGCCTCAAGAACACAAAGTAATTTTTATATCACCGCAAATTATTTTATATTAAAGCTGTCCTTGACTCGAATCACGGGATTTTTTCGTCTCCGCTGAGAGAAAAACCATTCCTTGAATTTCGAATCGAAAAGTGTCTAGCTCCTTTGCAATTATACGTGCAACAGATAGCACAAAATTTCTGTCAATAAACAAAAAGCACACGACCTGCATCCAAACCACAATATTGATAATACGCGTGCGCGAACAATGAAGCACGTAGCACTCTCTCGCATGCGTTCCCAGTAAGAATGCTGCTACGTAAGCTGCGCGGCAGCAGGAGAGCACGAAGTGGGGATTTATGACAATAGCCTGGTAACAATGGGAAACAAGTTGATCTCCCCGCGTACATTTCGCGATTGTGGCTGCATATGCCGCCGTGGCACCGGCAGTGAACGATATCTTTTATATATAAATACAAAAAGCGGTTTGCCGGTTATGCCATTGCCAGTTTTATGTCATTCAGTGCTGGTAGGAAAATTAAGTGTCTAACGGTGCAAGAAATGTAACTGAATAAAGTACATACATCCACTGGCATTATTGCAGGGGCTGCAAGGAAAATTACATGGCACAGCTCTATTTGAATATAATTTCAAAGATGTTATACGAACAACACATAAGCAATTTCATTGAGTCCAAGTAGAGTATTTGAGCAAGTGCTGAAAGCGGCGCCGGTTGTGCCAGGCAACCAGAGGAGCTCTCCTATTGTATCACCTAATCACACTGAGAGCAATTCTGATAGTCAGAATACAGCTTGTATCTCTCCAACACTTGACTTTTGCTATCAGGCTATCATTACATAAGCCATATATACAGAACTACATGAACTTGGACATTATAAGAAGCACAAAGCAATCCGAACACAATGAAGAGACACATAGACTAGACATCAAGTGCAGGGTTCAATGACGAAAAGAGAGCAACGCACATACTTGCGCAGAAACATACGAAAAGAAACAGAAGGCTCAATTGGCACGCATAACAATTCCAGGGCCGCATGAGATACCCGTTTTCTTTTGGATGCCAGGTTAGGGAAGGTGTGCTCACACATTTATCAGTTTTGTTGCTAATGCACAAATCGTTTTGCAAAGCTGCGCAGGACACGGGTGCCCATAAGTCAGGGATATACGAGCATTGCCGGCACTGATCTCTGAAATGTCCGCCCCCACCAATGACTTACTAGCTGCGTGATGCTCTCTAAATTTTTCATCGACGCATCGGCTGTACTGACAACCATAACATTTTCCGCAGAAACATGAAGTCATGTAAACTACACTCACTCTGTACTCCACGGAACACGTAGTGTCCTCTTAGTGCAGTCGGCCTTGGCAGCAGCATTCCCGACATTGCACACACGTGCAAGCTTAGCAGACGCTTAAAAAGCGGCCAGGACGCCGCATTTACCAGCCACCGTCTTAATCCTTTTGGACAGGTCATGAAAGTATGGCACAACCACAGGCCACGCCTTTTTGGTTTCAACCTTATGGTGGCATGTCTGGCTCCCTCAATTCAATTCTTTAACCAGACTTCCTTCTATAGAAGGCAACAATTCAGGAAAACCAGCATTGCACAGGCGTCGCACTTTGAAGTTGAAGACTGCACGCAACCTAATGGTCACAAGAGTTTCTATTTTTTTTCAATACCCTTTTTAAAAATTTTGGAATAGACGAAATTGTGGCTAAGGACTGGTTGTTTGGACCTTGGATGATATTTTCAGCACACCTGACTATCATGCAAAATGTTACTGATATCGAGATACTGAAGGCGCCTCTTTCAGGTAATTCAAAGGGGAATTTGAACCGTTTGCTACAAGAATGAAAGACGCCAAGCAGTTGGTTAGCAGTCTCTGCGAAATGCTCAGGCCGCACAGCCTTTACTATAACTAAGCACTCATCAACAAATCTGATAGTGTTTAAAGCCTTAGTAGCGCATGCTGTGTCAAAGCATGTGCAAACACGTGTTTCACAAAAGTATAAAACATCACCTAAAACAGGAGCAATAGATGATCGCGTACGAACACCCTTCTTTCGAAGGACAGGGGTTTTATTAAAAGCGACTGCTCTAGAGCATAGGTAAAATCTCAAAAATTCCATACCGTTGCCGATGTTCAAACCAGTGAAATTTCGGAAGGGAACAGGATAAACATAATGGATGCTTTCAAGGACAGTGCGAGAAAGTTGGCTTAGCAGAACAGAAAAAGATATGCCACATCACTACAAAAAGTCTATCGTGGCTGCAGAGGATACAAAAACTTGGAAATATAACGTAAGAAACTCTGTCAGTTGGGCACGAGGTAAGGGCCATAGACGTCAAGCTATTTGAGATGCCTTTGCAAGAATTTAGAGAAGGCGCTTTGCCATGAATCTTTCTCAGTCACAAACAGCCCTGAATGGCATCCCCTTTTTGTGCCTTTCTACGCAGAAAAATGGCCGACGATTAGGTTAGGTCCCAACGCGAAATTTGAGCGCAGCTCTCATCTGTTTTGGCTTTTCTATGTATTGAGGCAAATAATTCGAGCAAGACATGTATGTAAAATTACAGACAATTTTTATTCTTCACACATATTCCTTCATCACGAAACACTCCACTCCTTGTTGTTGACTGTCATGAAGGAAGCTCTGTGGCCGGAGAAATAGATGAATATATGCTCCATTTGCTGCACCGATGCCTGGTTCGGCGTATAGCACCTCTGGATTCTGGCAACGGCGGCGCTGGGCCTCTGCCCGGGCATCTAGTTTAGCAGCAGCGGCAGACGAAGGACTTCCACCGGTTGTCTCGCTCATGGCTCAAAAAGAACTGGCTGAGAATAAACTTTTTACATAAGCAGGCGGATTATATTATAATATAAACCATCTGTGAGCCTCGGATAAAACGTGTCGTGAGGAACATTTCGCACCAGCCGCCGCAGATGGAGGGAGGTCGGGGAGATGTAGGGAGGTCGGAGAGGCTGCGCGTAGGCGCATAGGAACGTTCCGCGGCGAAGAGATGGCAGCGACTGGTTGACGCCGCTGGCGCCATTAGCGAGTCAACTGAAGGTGGCTATGCGTTTCGGCTTGGGTAATGCTTGGGAAGCGCGAACCGTGATTCGTTGACACAGAGCCGGCGCTTCGGCAACCGGAGAGCACCGTGCACTCTCGTGCGGTCGCAGCCACGGATGACGGGGGGGAAGGGGGGAGCGAAAGGCGGAGGCTATGCGTTTACGCTTGGGCAGCAGCACATCGCGATCAGCCGCCACCTAGCCGGCGCTCTAATTGCCGCCGTACAGGGGTGGCATTGAATTAGGAGAGAACAGAGAGAGGCTCGCGCCGTGCGCGAGAGATGGCGCCAGGTGCGCGCGCAGCTGCAACAGCGTGCTGGCCCCGGCTACGGAGACGGTTATACAGCGAGGCGCAACGGCGACGGCGACGCGAAACGCAGGAGCGGCCGCCAAATAGTTGCGCTCTAAAAGATCCAGGACGTCCTTTTTTGCAACACTTACGGTCTTCAGGCTTTGCAAGTTCATCTGATTGCGAAGATCCACAGCATACTGCCCTAATTTTATCCATGAGGTCATGACGGCCTTGAAGTTCTTTGATAATGCTTGTTGAGCTTTTCCGTTAAGACTAGTATAGGAAGCACCATCATCAGTAGCACTAAGTAGCACTAAGTTATTTTCTGCAAAAATTTATTGGTGTCAGAAACCTGAAAGAGGGCGTTAGTATGTAATCATCTGGACATGAAACAGTCAACGCCTTCTGAAAGATGTCTTCGTTGGTCTATACTCTGTTTTGAAAAATAAAACGAAGTTCGCGTTACTGGTGTTCCATAAAGAAGGTGTATTCGTGGTGCTTCCGAAGGTAGTCCTCTTGGGAACAGCTCAACAAGCAAAATCAATGAATTTCCTGCCCGTCAGGTGCTCACAGAAATAAATAAGAAAGAAAGAGTTCACTTTACGTGAAGAGGTGAACTTGCAAAGGCTCAAGAAGTCCGAAGGTGGTGCAAAAAGTTCCCTGGGTATGTTTTTCCAGGAAAAGCGCACAAAGAGGCGACGCCAATGAGGGCGATTGTGGCTGAACAAGATTCATGGCAAGGCACCTGTTGTAGCGGGTGGCACAGTGACGGAGACGATCCAAGAGCACGTACCGCACTGTTATTTCAGCGACAGCGCACTAGATATATTGGCTGCTTGCCTATGACGTAACATAAAAAGAACGAATCATGTTTGACACGTGTGGCACAGCACTTCATATCACTTCTCCCTTTCTTTTAAAACTGCAGTCTTTGCACGGGTCTTCGTTGTCGGGTAGACGTCCGTAAGACCGGCGGACTTGGGGGAGAGAGCCTGTTCGGCTGGGAGGGACGTCGGTTGGGAGGGACGAACAGGTGCAGCGCCACTTGCTTCTGGAGTGGCCAGGCTGCACCGGGCTTCTAGCGTTGACGTGGGCCGATTCTTGTTGTCCGGGCTAGGTTGAAGAGAGTCGGGAGCCTCCGCTTTTGGGGGTCACGGGTGACACATGCACGCGACGGAAAATTTGGTCGAAGTGACGTCTGGCTAGGCCATCTGGAGTGTCGACCGTTACAAGGCGTGAGCCCTCTATGCTATTGACGATGCCTGGACGCCAACGCTTCCCTTGGCCAAAGTTGCGCACCCACACCTGGTCGCCGGACTGGAATCTGGGAGGCTGCGAGTAACTTTGAGGTAGAGAAGAAACGCAAGTATCCAAGCGCGAACGAATTTGGTCGTTCAGCAGCATTTCTGAAGGAGACTTGCCGCACGGTAGTGGGGCACGTCGATAGTCTAGGAGCACTCGCGCTAGTTTTGTTTCGAGATCGTTCACCATCGAGTGCTGAAGAAGGCCATCCTTTATTGTGCGGACCGCATGCTCTGCGAGACCATTAGATTGTGGGTGGTACGGCGCACTACGTAGATGAGTTATGTTGTTGACAGTCATGAACCGGGAAAACTGGTGACTTGCAAACTGAGGCCCATTATCTGATACAACTGTTTGCGGCAAGCCAAAACGCGCAAACAATTCTCCAAGCCGCGCGATTGTGACTTCTGTGGTCGCCGACCTGACGGGAAGTGCCTCGATACATTTAGTGTGCCAGTCGACGACTATCAACAGCATGCGTCCCTCTATTGGTCCGGCGTAATCAATGTGAAGCCTTGACCATTTGGTTCCCGTTTCTGGCCAACAGATAGGAACCTGTCGATGGGGCATTGGCTGAGCTTGTACACATGAGATGCACGAACGTGCAATGCTTTCGATCTCACCATCCAACCCAGGCCACCAGAACAGCGTCCGAGCCAGTCTTTTCATCGCAGATGCACCCTGGTGTGACCGATGTAGCTCAGCGAGCATGGAGACTCGCGCTTTGCGGGGTACGACGATGCGATGACCCCAGTAGAGCAGGCCTTCTACGCTTGACAGCTCCAGTCTTCTGCACAAATAAGGTTGAAGGTGATTGTGACACGGTGACAAGCGTTTAGGCCATCCATTCAGTACAAAGTGCTGCACAACGCTAAGGTTTTCATCTCCGTTCGTCAGCGCCCGTATGGCATCCGCTGGCACGAACGAGCTGTCAAGGGTCTCTGAAGACAACACGTATTCTGGTAAGGTGCCCGATCGACAAACGTCTGTTATCGGCACGGGCAAGCGGCTGAGTGCGTCCGCGTTGGCGTTTTCCTTGCCGGCCTTGTACTCTATGCGGTAGCTATATTGGCTTAGAAATAGAGCCCATCTCTGAATACGTGCCGACGCCATTAGGGGCACAGGTCGATCTTCTCGTAGAAGTCCCACCAGTGGTTGAAGGTCCGTGACCAATATATACTCGCGGCCCAGCAGGTAGTCTCGAAACTTTGTTACTCCAAATACCAGTGCGAGCGCTTCCTTCTCGAGCCGAGAATAATTATTTTCGGCATGTGTTAACGTGCGTGAACGGAAGGCAATGGGCTTATCCAATTTTCCAATTCGGTGCGAGATTACGGCACCTAAGCCCGAAGGTGACGCATCACATTCCAAACGCACTGGTTGGTTGGGATCGAAATACGTCAGAACAGGCGAACTCAGAAGTGTTTGTTGAGCCTTGAGATATGAATTTTCCTGCGCCGTTCCCCAGTGCCATGTATGCTCTTTTTCACGCAAAAGATACAACGGCGCCAGCATCGTTGACATGTGCGGCAAGAACCGATGATAAGTCAACAGACCCAAGAACGAGCGCAGTTCGCTCACATTCGTTGGCCGGGGCGAGTCGCGTATTGCTGCTAGGTTCTTCTCAAGCGGATGCTAGCCGTCTTTGTCAATGCGATGGCCCAGGTAGACGATTGAGTCTTTGCGAAAATGGTATGATACGCAGATTTGTCGAGCACCTTCAGAATCCACCGCTCGAGTTATTTCCCGTACTTCTCACATACTGCTTTTGTCCAGGTTGCAAAGAAAGCCTGCGAAATATGAAAAAAAAAATGCCACGCGACGCAGCGGCTGCGCAGTGATAACATGATACCCTCATGCGTGCGTTTGATGATAAATGTCGGCTTCATCGCGACTGGCGACGGGGAAGCAGCAGGGCGTTCCTTATCTCCTTGACCGACCTCGGCCATCAGCATGCATTGGCGCCGTCATCCAATGAGAGCCGACCTTGTTCACCGAACACACGCTTGAGAGCAGCACGATACCACTGCGCAACCGCTCCGTCCAGTGTTTTTCTTCTTTTCATATTTCGCGAGGTTTTTTGGAAGCCGGAAAAAAAAGGACTGCATGAGAGGCAACGTACAGGAAATACCTCGGTCGGTGGTTTCTGCAGGTGCTCTGCAAATCTGCGCATCACACTTGGGTAAGTTGGGTAATTAACCTAATTAATTAGTCATGGGGAAAAAATTACCAGAGTTACTATAGCCCAGTGCAAGTAGCATGCGTTCGGTTTGATTCGCTTCCGACGCGCCTTTCATTTTTAAATATTGGCTCAAGTTACGTGGGACACCCTGTATATTGACGCAGGCAGGTTATCCCATTCGATCGAACGTTTGCAAAGGAATGATTATGAGCGCGTTTTGGTTTTATGAATGAAGTGGTGGTCCTAGGAGGGGGGGGGGGCGATGAGCGTGACCTCCCTGAAGACTGACCTGATGCTAAAATATATACATAGTAAACAACATTTTTTTCATTAATGTGGGCAGCACGATTGCAGAAAAATATCTGCCGCAAATATGCAAATCTTAAGAACGCTAAGTTATATTTCGTGACAGAAGCAGCTATCTTGAAGTTGTCCGACAAATGGGTTTGAGATAAAACAATTGAATAAAGAATTGCATAATGACAGAACAATCACTACTTAAATATCACCATATCATCACTGCAACAATCCTACGCCTACAAGCCCAATATTGCTTTAATAAAGGGAATAAATAGCTTTCCAGAAATGTTCCAGCATTCACTTGCATTGCCTATCATTTTCTGTGCTGTCTACGTCCTCTAATTTTAAAGCAAGTGAACCAAAATGGCAAGAGGTTCATTTAAGAGCGGCAGATACCCACTTCCTACATGGCGCAGTTTCATTTAGGGCTGGCGCGAAAGACGTCCGGTGAAATGTGCCACATGCCCAGCGAATTTCTGGCGTAACCGGTTAAAGCGTCGGTTTGTGGTCCTTAAAGAACCCTTGGGATGTGGGCTTGGTTACACTCACCATCGGAGATTGTGTTTATGTTTAGGTGATATTTTTTGGTCGTTGCAGAGTGGCACATTCGCCGTGGCACCTACACAGTTGTCCAAGTTGACGTGAAATGCATTCATTTAAGAGCGGACACACCTACTGCCACATAACCATTGAACCCTGTTTGCATCAACGAGGTTCATTGAATACCAGCAAAGTCGCAGTGAAACATGCCCTCTGCTGTATATGCGCATCGTATAGTTGCTCCGACAATTTTGTTTCGAACCCGATTCCCTCAGCACAGCAGCCTGATGCGCTACCCGTTCGACCAAGTAATACGCTGTAACCGTGGTAGGATATAAAATTATCAGACAGACGGACAGACAGACAGACAGACCGACAGACCGACCGACCGACAGACCGACCGACCGACCGACCGACCGACCGACCGACAGACAGACAGACAGACAGACAGACAGACAGACAGACAGCGTCACGGATCTCCTCCGGAGAACACTCTGGCCGAAAGAATGGACGGGGCGACAGGTGTACCCACACAGACGCACATTTAATACAACCCACGCGACACGAACAGCAGCACACAAACCTAATAAAACTAACACACAAGATACAAAAACTATCAGTACACACGAACCGGTAACACTGCCACTAGCGTTCTATTGAGAGTGGTTGGCGTTCGTGCTCACTTCTGGTTCGGTGCGGATGTGGTGTGGTGCGGGTCCCGTAGCCGGCGTCGGAGTGGCGTTCGACGTTCGAGGGCTGGCGTCGCTGGAGGCGTCGTTGGTTGCGTCATACACACTCCCGGGCCAAACGCCCGTGGAGGTGTGGCCGATGATGTTGGCGTTGGGGCATCACCCGGAAGGGTGGCAACAGCGGTAGACACACCCCTGGCCGTAGCAGGTGGTAGCGTCCTCCGTGGACTTCCCGGGACGGGCTCAGGAACGGCAGGAAGTCTGCGGTGCAAAGCCGTAGATCACGAGCACACCGGAGCAGTAGCCGGCGTCGCTCTCTTCCGGTCGAACCGTCCCTGACCCGCCGAGTCTCCGCTGCTTTCTTCTTCCCCCCCGTGTCTCGCCCTTCCTCGCCCTTTTATAGTCTTCTTGTTAGTCCACGTAATCCTTCTCTTCGTCTTCTTCTGTTCCCCACCAATCATCGCTTTCCATCTCACCGGATACTTCTCCACCAATCATCTCTTGTCACCTCACTGAGAACTTCTTCTTTATCTTCTTTCGTCTTCGGTTAATCCACGTCATTCTTAACGCCATCCTCGTCGTCTTCTTAAAACCTTTCTTCGTCTACCATTTTATTTTATCTTCCCTCTTATATGTGACAGACAGACAGACAGACAGACAGACAGACAGACAGACAGACAGACAGGGCTCGGAAAGCGCGTGAAGTATTATAACAGTGCAAACGCATGAATATAACGCCCTGTACGTTTATTAAAATAAAGCGGCCAGTACATTTCCTGAAATCCAGTAGAATGTAATGAAGCACAAAGGTCTCCAAAATAATCGGTGTGGAATGATCCCTTGAGTACACTGGAAATGATGGTCTGACCTTCATATTTTTTCAAGCTTGAGCCATATGCCATTCTTAGGGTAGGTCAAGAAGAAGGTAGATTCAACCTTCAACTCTTTCTCCTGCAACAATAAACAGCGGGCGGATTACAGCACAGATTTCACATTTAACCACGATGGTCAAAATGGAACAAATTGAGCAATGCTGATGCAAGTGATGCCTGAATTTTTTTGAACCTCTGGCATATTTAACCTCGAAGACGAGATAAATTTCCATGGAGCTTGAGATGAAGGGCCAGCGGACGCGAAGTAAAAAAAACATTCACTAAATGATATTGTTCGATTTTGGATGCCTGAACTGTGAATGCTAATAGCAGAGATTCGTAGTGAAGTAACGCGCAACGACATTGACCGCTTGGGTTGTTTTACTTCCATCAAAATCCAATTTTACGAGTGTTTTTTTTTTTGCAGTTCGTCGCCGCCAAACGCGGCGCCCGTGACAGGGATTTAACACGGGAGATTGAGCTGAACTGCCCAATGCCATAGCCACTGGACTACCGCTGCGTGTAGTGGTGAAACAAGCAATGTAACTAGGTCTATCGCTTGGCGTGGGGACACGTTTGCGTCAGCGGCCTGATACACACAAGGCACCTTGCCGAATGTTGGCTCTAGAGACATACCTCGTAAGATAACAAAATTCTATTCAGTGTGATAACGACACAATACAGGCAGCGAAGTTTACGGCAAGAATATTTACTAATGGACCTCTTGTATACATTGAACCCGGAGGTGGTTATCTCGGTAAACGAACTGATAAAGGTTTGAGAAGAAAAACAGTTCCCGTGAAATAAACACATATGACGGGGTTTGTACTGCGCGCGATTTCTGTGTTGCATTCCATACACGGGAGTTCAAGTTGGCATAGAAGTATCAACTATGTAGAGGATACAGATATTTTAGTCATATAAACAGTATTCATACCTAAGATGTTTCAGTTCTTAATAATCATATCTTAATTCTTCCCAATTGACAGAAAACCAAGTTTGGCTCTCATTTTCAAACTGCGCCGAATATATCATGAGGAAGCATCCACCTTAAGATGGCGGTCGTCCAGAACGAGCTTGTATTTCGCCATTAGCTTCGCCAAGGTTAGTCTCATCTCAAGCTGAGCGAAGCGTATGCCTACGCACATCCGAGGGCCTTGACCAAAAGGTTGGTACGCTGCAAGATCTCCCTGGCCTTTGTTTTCAGGACTGAATCTGCAAAGAGTTTGAGGCAAGGAGTACAAATGTGATTGAAAACTAGATAATGACTGCACCTTTTCGACAGATGTAATGTTAGTTGGTTTACTCAATAAACAAATGCTTCTTCCCTAGACACCGTTCCGAGTAGCGATGTCTAGTTTACCGGCTGAAAGCGACCATCCTTAAAAGCTGTCATTGAGTTTCATTCCGTAAACATTGCATGGAGTATGCTTCATTCAATGGGACGAATTAGGTACGAAATGCTTTCTTCCATTAGCTGGCTGTCTGAATTCGTGAATAGAGTTCTTGATATTTATTATTTAAGTGGCCACATTCACAAATCGTTTCGAAGGTTAGTTGTCTTCAATATTTACCAACTGCCTTCACAAATAAAACGTCCAACATCACTATTAGCTGCAATATACTACTTTAAGTAGTTTTTTTTTTTTAGCAAGAACGCATGTAAATCTCACGAACAGCACGGCAAATGGAACTATGAAGTCCGGAGTGTAATTTCCGTAGCACAAATATACATTAGTATCTATTCTGGAAGTCATTCCGCCCAATAACACGCGCAGTAATCGAGGCTCATTGCTTTGAATACCCCTAGCACTGGAAAGTAAACATAACAAATTGTTTCTATAACATTTCTCCAATCGGCGCTACATGAATAATTAAAAAAATTTAGCCTCACCGACACTTCGCATGTGTGTCAGGTCATGTTACAAGGTACAAGGACTGTGAAAATTAATTATGGGAACGACGTACACACACTGGTCACAGCTAATTAGTCTTAACTTATGGAAAGTCATTAATTCCGGTGGTACTGTTTTTTTACCAATAGCCCTCCGGTATTATTAGGTCAAAAGAATTTCAGGCAGCCCCCCCTGGGCCTCTCTGTCATGAGACTTCAGAAAACCGCGTCAACTCTCCACGTCCAAGTGACATCAACGCATTAAAGATGCTTTATCCGGCTAAAAAAACTGAATTTTCAGCGCAATAGCCCGAGACTACCCTGTTCTGAAAAGAATAGTACGCCAATCGATCTGGCACTAGCTACTCGGAGCTCCTGCAGAATATATTTATTTCAGTATAACGAATTGATAAAGCCTCTGCTTTAAGGAATGGGGCGGCTATCGGCCGTTGTTGGGGATTAGGTTTGAAAGGAATTTAATTTGCCAAATTATTTGCTGAGGCACATCTTCATCTCAGTTTTGTCTTTGATCTTCCGCTTTATGCAGGCTCAGGTATTACTATGTGCATGTTCAGTTCCATCGCTCTCACATGGGCTCGTCCACTCCTCCTACACTGCACGAGCCAGGCCAGTTTGTCTGCAATATGTCGTGATGGCTTTCTCTGTTTCAAGGTGAGTTGGCATTCAGTTTGCTAGGGTTCTAATGTCTTCGTGCAGTAAGTGTTGAATGTCAGAGCTCCCTTATGGAAAAGCTGCGTAGCTCCAAATCAGGTATTGCAAATCTGCTCTGCGTGACTTCTGATAATGTGTGTATCGGTTGTAAGTGTTCGCAGTCGTAGCTTCTGTGATTTGGTGCCATTTGCAAAGTATGTGTGGTATGCAGGGTTGGCCATAACCATGTTCAAGAAAACCTCTTCCGCGTGAGGAAGCTCGCCTTTGTCGTCAAACACATGCACGGTTGTAGCTTCTAATTGTCTCTGTTTGCTGTCTGCTTTAATCTTGATGTGAATGTAATGCGTGAATGCGCTGCTAGGAGAGCCTTGGGCCCACATCTCTCTCTAGGTACCGATTTTGGCACGCGGCCTTTGGAGAGGAAATGGAGTGTGGGGTGCTCTGCGTGTAATCAAGCCCATCCACTTGTGCCGCAACTGCTTCAGCAGCTGCGTTTCCCCCATCTGTGCCAGCGTGACCCTGTGTCCATAAGATTTCAACAGTTGTACCATTGTCCTGTATTCTCTTTAGTTCTCTTCTGGTGTCGCTGGCCTTAGCTTCATCTCTCGTAAGCGCCGTCAATACGGCCACCGCTTCGTATGTGTCAGTAAGGATCCGATGGTTATTCCCCACACTCTGCTCCACAGTGTCCCCCATGTCAATCGGAATGGTGTTGACCGCTCCCTGTATGACTAAGAATTCTGCATGCAAGGTTAGACCCCTGCAAAGCTGATATGTATGAGAGCGATTGTGTTGGGGTGCAGATGAGCTAATGCAGTAAAGCAATGAACGGGGCGCTACGTACCTCCGCGTCCTGGCCCTTACGTTCGTCAGTGCCACACTGTGCCTAATATAATCATGAGCTAACCCAGGACGTGCTGGCTACATCGTTTCTACTTGCAGCGTCCATGTAGATGCCAGTGGTGTGCTTCGAAGTTCGGAGTCCCAATCTCTTTTGAAGGATTTTTCTAACTTCCGTGTTTCGTCTGGCGATGGCGTGTTGTTGCCTACGGATGATTTGTAGTGTTTCCCGTGGTGGCATTATGATCGCTTCCCCGGGCTCTGGCCTCATGTGGACTTTTTTATCCCATGCCATGATCCGTTTTCCTTGAGTCGCGTTTTGCAACTGGCATCGCATTCGAATTCGTGTTTCATTGATTATGTCTCATATGGGTGGTATCACTACGCGCTTAAAGAGGTCCTCTTTCCTCGTGTGCTTCGGTAGCCCAGTGATCGTAGAAAAGGATCTTGGTTAAAACACGTTGGCGGGCCAGTTGGTTAGAATCCATGGTAGAGTGTATAAGCGCGACTGGACGAGGACGAAGGTTACACAGAAAATAGCAGGTTAACACAGAAAATAACAAAAGGCACTCATGTTCTACCCAACATCGCAAACAATTTGTAACCTGTACTCATAATTCGTTGTCTATGCCATCCCACTTTCATGCGGAAGTACGTATATTGGTCAAACCGGCAGATGCATCAACGAGAGATTAAAGGAGCATCAATATAACATCACTGAGGTAATCTCGGGTCATTTGGGTATTCACTGGCGAGATTGTTCCTGCAAGCCCATGTTTGAAAGCACTTCCCTTCTCTATAAGGCTCATAGCAGGATGACGAGGGAGATTGTAGAGGCCTACGAGATAGCAAAATTAGAGCAAAAGTGCGTAAGCAAGCCTTCGGTGTCACTATCGGAAATGGAGATACGATTCTTTGGTTTGTCTTTGTGACGATTGTAATACATGTTTTTCCTTTTTTTCCCTTGCCTTGCACACGTTTCCGGTTGAACGAAATGTACCACTCAATGTTCTTTTTTGCTGTTACGTTTGTTTCCGCTCGCACGGTATATATTTATCGATGCGTACGAAAATAAAATGTATAGTTAAAAGTGAAGCGCTGTGTCTGTGTATCTGTTTCTTTCTTCGTCCTCGTCCAGTCGCGCTTATACACTCTACCGTAGAAAAGGAGGCACACTAACTTTTCGATGTTGCGGGAATCTCGCTCAGAGAAGTCGTAAACGGCTGCCCTGTAAAGAATTCCTCCGATCGCGACTGCTTTTGCAAGCGTTTGGTGCGCTTTCCGACGGGCTCCGCCATACTTGCTTAATATTCGTCGAACCATGTACAACAGCGGCCTCCATTTTTGCTTCAGTATGCGAATCCATTGCTGGGTTCTATTGCAGCTGGCAATGCGTGCTCACAGGTTCTTCATTTGTCCATTGGTTGACGTAATATCGCTTTGGCCGATGTGTAACGTCATCTGCTTGCTCACAGTAGTTGCTTTCTTTCCGTCTACGTTGATTCTCTACGTATTCTCTGGCGACAGTTGCCGTCCGAGGTTATCTGGAGTGTCGGTAAGGCTGAGGATGGCTGCTTGCCATCAGTTTGCATGCTCTGCTCGTCAAAATATTCTGAAGCTTGCGTTCATATTGTCATATCGACAACCTAAGTAGTAAAGCGCCGAATTGTCTCACTCAAGACGTTAAACCACCCATGCCTTGGCCAGATTGAACAGCATAGGTGTATGGATGGAGCCCTGGGCTACTGCCCTATTCATGTAATATGTCTTGGGACTCCATCCCGGTGTCTTGCTCTGGAGCTGGATTGGTGTGCTTTGAATGAAGCTACGGATCCTGTTGTATGCTTTTTGGCCACGGTACCTGGCTGCCAATTCCTGTAGCAAGACCTCTTGTTTGACGTTGTCGAATGCGCTACGCATATCTAATTGAAGCAAATAGGCATCTGTTTGCAAGACTTGCGATTGATCACTCTGATGAGTAACCATAGGCAGCACTGTGTGCCTATGTTCGGCCGAAAACCTACCTGCGCAAGGTGCAAACTCAGTTGGACGTATTCGATGTGCTGCTTTATTCTGGTGTTTAGCATTCTGTCTACCAATTTGCAAACAATTGAAGTTAGACCTATGGGGGCAGATCAGTTGGTTTGGTGTTCTTTGCCCGGCTATGGTATCGGGTAGTTGAGAGATAGCATTAGTGAATGTGGCACTTGTCCTGCTTACCAGGATTCATTGACAAAGGTTAGGAGCTGTTCATGAGCTACATTGCTGAGGTTTCGGAGTTTTTGCCAAGCCACTCCATCGTGCCCGGGAGCTGACTTCCTTTTAGCTTGTGCAAGGGCTGCTACCAGTTCACCAAGTGGGTGTTTGCAGCAACACTTTCGCGTTATCTATTGTGGCTGAAGGCAGCGGTTCTGGAGGCCTTTGGGCAGCAAGCGGGAAGAAAGCGTGGATGACGCGGTCTTCCAGCACTGCAGGTTTTTCTCGCAAAACAAGTTCCATGAGAAGAGGCACGCCTTCCTTTCTGCGAAGCAGGCTCCACAAAATCTGCCATAGCTTTTTTAGACCGGGTTCCTTGCCAAGCATCGCGTACGTACTTTCTTCCCACGCGCCTGCTTCTAGACGTTGTTGGTATTCCATATTGAGTCGACGTTGATGTTTAGGACGCATGCCATCTTTGTGAAGCTTTGCCTTATACCGGAATTGCTGTCTCAAACGGTTGACCTTCCGCCATAGGCTCGCAAGGGACATATTCAAGTCAGTTATAGTGCCATCGCCTCGAACAGTTTCTCTAGCAGCCGGCCTAGCCTCCGCGATCATAGCGCTGAATTGCTCGAAGTCTGCAAAAGAGTCGCCGTTGGCCCCGTTGGCCGCTCAAAACATTTCCAGTAAAAACCCAGTTTCCGTCTTTTATGGGAACGTTTTGCAATTGAGCGTGATGATTATTGGTAAATGGTCGCTTCCCCATATCGTTGATTCAACTTCCCATTGTTTATGAGCTCTGGAGTGGCTAGTATCAAATCAGGTGTTGTGTACACTTGCGGCGCGTGTAGCCTTATGCGGGTTCGTGTTTCTGCTACGTTGCATCAATCCAGAGTTGATATTTTGATTAAGCCGTTAGTGTGCGCCCTCTCGGGTCAGCTTTGGCATAGCCCCAGTTTTGGTGCTTGGCATTAAAGTCTCCCCCCACTAAAATGCCAATGACTCCGGCTTGTGCCTGCACCTTCCCGAGCCTTTGGTAGGCGTCATTCCAGTTCTTGTCCGTTAGGAGTCTGTAGTACGCGCAGACTGCAACCATTGGTCGGTGGCTGCACGGGCACAGCTTTCCAGCCACAATTTCTCTGAAATTATAACACAAACCTGGTACTTGCAGTTGAGTTGCGGTGCAATCCTGTCTAACAGAGCAGCTTAGCCTTGTGTTTGTTAGTTTCCTTTGCCCTGGTGTAGTATTGTAGCCTGTTGAAAGGTTCGGTAACCTCGAATACTGCACAGTCTCCTAGTATCCTATTGGAGCTCGACAAGGGGTTTGAACTCTTTAATTTGCTCCTTTAGTGTGGATCCAGTTTGCCTAAAACTTTGACAGTTCCACTCGATGCATATAGGTCTTGCAGTCATCTTTCATCTGCTTGCTTATGCCTTCCAGTTTGATCACGTTGCTTTGCAATATTTCACTGAATCTGCGTGAATATTGCTTGGATTTGTGCTTGTATTGAATTCGTTACCGTCTCGAATTCCTCCTATCAGTTGTTTTTGAGGCGCTAGGTCTCAAGTTGTCTTTCCTGCCTTAGTATGCTCAGAATTTGCGCATAGGCCGAATCAGGGGTTCTGGGTGGTTTTGACGCTGACGGTGTCTGGTTCCGCTGGGTCTCTGCAGCTCCAGTGTACTACAACTTTTGCAAGTATGCCGTGATTTTAGGACTAACTGATCGGCCGACCCGACTGCTCTAACGCGCGCGTTTTGCTCGGCATATCAGCATCTCGGATTTACGTTGGCGTGGCGTTGTTGGCTACGGCACATCTTATTGCTTTGTCAGTAGTCATGCGAGTATTTCCTGCAGCATCGTTCTCAACTGCTCATATTCCTTTCGAAGTTCTTTTATTGGTTGTTCATATTCAGTGGCTAGCGTGGGCTGTTTGGGTGTTCCCACCAGTACTTTTTCTGGCCAAGTCACTGTCCTCTGACCTTCTGCTATGTTCTGCACGAGTTTCTTAGCCTCTTACGGTGCACGGCTAGGGTAAGCTGAACTTCACGATATATGACACTCTTTCGGGCATGCAAGAGAGAACAGGTCTTCGTTTGCGTTCCTTGAATTCGGGGTGTTTTTACCACACTGTTTGCAAACTTCATCTGAAGGGCGAAACTTGGCAATGTGGCGCAATCATTGACAATTACAGAAGGCTGTAATGGTCTGTACTCGTGCGTCCTTGTGATAGTCGAATACGAGCCTGTTTTGGGGAAAATTCTGCGTTAAGAGTTAGTAGCAGCATGTTTGTCTGCCCGAGCAGGTGTGCCTGGAGTCTCGCTTCTCAAATGATCCTTGATATATTCCATGATCTGGCTGATATGCACCTTCATGACCCCCCGACTGTTTGCGACCTTCTGTGTTGACATTCTCTCAATCGTCATTTCATACGTACGAACACGACCCCTCATCTTTCCATCCAGTCGTGTCAGCGCCGCAAGCTACTCCGCGTGTTCTTGATGCATGACTGTAACCTTTATGCTGTTTGCTATAGAGTTGTAGTGGAAAATGGCCAATTCTGCAAGTTCCTAACTTTCTGTCGTAATCTTCAAAGCTGCTGTTATCGCCTGCTTACGTATGTCATGCACGTGTACCATGTAAGGTGGCGTCATCGAGAGGGCGAAATGAGGTTGGCATACCCGCTCGAGGCTAAGGTATACAGGCTTAACTTGTCTGTTTGGTTTCTGCTTGCTGAACAATGACCATTCTATTATTCTGTTGTCCTGCCCGTTGTCTTCGTCGTTGTGATCGTCGTTTTCGTCCTCACTTGCATCCTGAATATCCAGTTGGTAGTTCACTTGCGATTTCCTCCTTCGAGCTTCCTTCATCGAACGACGTGCCTCGTAGTGTGCGGCTGCAGCTCGGTGTTCACTCGGCGTTTCGACCCCCTCAACGCACTTTGGTCGCCGCGATATCTGCAATTTGCGAGGTCTATTCTTCAACTTTAGGCGTTTCTACGCTTCCGTGAGCATGAAGCATCCAAGCTGGGTCCACCCGATTGCGAATCGTGCGGTGGCGGCGTCGACATCATGTCCTGCTCACCGGGCCGCCCACGCCGAGGCCACACTCGGGCTACGCCTACGTCAATATCCTCATCGTAGCGCGGAAAAATACGCAATTTCAACCCTTTAAAAATCACGCCAACACTCCCACGAAGTACTCACAATGTTGTTCGCCATTGGTTTCCCACGCGAAATGATTTTTTCGTATACGTTTATAAGAAAACATTGAAGAGCCAAAGTGGGACACTTCTTTAACTCTAGTGATCGCAACGTCCCCCTTAAGTATAATAAAAACTTTCGCCTAGCAGTATAAGAATGTCGAGCCATTTCGGCAAGTACGCGACAACAAGGAGAGTGTGTTGGGAGGCTACTTGGTAAGACATAATTTAGGAACTAAATATGCGCTAGGGACGAGACACTGAAGTAGAAGACAGACAAACGTTGGTTCTGTCTTCTACTTCGTGGTCCCGTCCATAGCGCAGTTTAAATTCCCAAAAATAGGCGACGTCACTCTGCCAACTTTGCTTTGGTAAGAATCCGTTTTAGCAGCATTAGTAACGGTACGTTGCATTCCGGCGCAATTTTCGACCAGCTACCGGAACCTAGGCTAGGGTAAGCGGGCCAATCGCAGATGCCGGTACCACCTTCCTCCTCCGGTTATCTACTTTCACTTCGGAACCTCCGGCCCACCGAAACGCTCTCGATTTCTTCGTGCATCTTGCCTATTGTCAGCTGATTAGATCAGAAAAACCTGTCAATGGAGGTAACAGTATTCGCTTTTAAAGCAAGCAAAGGTAGTATTCCGTACACGAGAATAGCCTATGGTTGGGCTGTTCAAATAAGGCTGCGGGTCTCGGCCTGCATCTTTTGTCGGCGGTTCCGTGGGTTTGACGTACTAAAATTGGTATGAAAGCAGATGGGAAAAGTTTTACGTCCTATGACCCCTGGAATGCTGCACGTAAGTTCAGTCAGCCACCCCGAGTAACTTCAGTTTCCCAAGAGAGTACAAGTTCTGAGCGTTACACCAGTGACAGCATTCACAGAGATGTCCATATGCTTGATCTTCTCATAAGACATTCAAATTCATCATGACGCCGGACAAATTACCTTTGTGAGAACAGCTCAAGTAACGGCCTCTGGAGGTTGCTTTAATAATTGCCTTCGCTCGCAAACCTTCGTATTTCCCTCATTCGGCAATGCGTTTTCAGACATCACGAGTTCCTGGCATGAGCTCTTACGAATGTTATTCACTAAGTCGGTTTGGCGAATATGCGCCCGGATGACTCACATGGGCAACACATGTGACTAACATAGGAGAAGGATAATCACCTTTCGGGATCGAACATTTCGGGTTGCTTCCAAAAAGCTAGGTCATGGTGCATGTGGTAGTTGGGAATAAGGATGGTGGTTCCAGCAGGTATACTGATACCCTCGTAGACGTAGTCTGCGGCACATCCTCTTGTTGCGAATCTGTTGAGCAGAGATAATAAACTTGTGTGATTTGTTTAACTTCACCAAACTGAAAGCGGTAAGAACGTTAATTAGCTGCACTGATATGAGAATATGGCATGATATAGGTGCTGGAAAGAATATTTTATAACTTGTTCGAATATCAATCAGGAAGTTGCTAAGTGTGGGACACTGGCATCTTCAGAATATCTTTGCGTTATTACAGAGAAATAAAATGATCACGAGCGCCAAAAGATTGCGCTTTGTATAACTACATTTCAAATAAAGAACAGCGCTATTATGTAAAGGCAATACTCACCCTGTGACAGGCGCATAAAATCGAAGCGATTCCGATATAACTTGCTCCATGTATTTCATGCTGAAAACATTGTCATACGTGAAAATTCCCTGAAACATCACATGTTCTTCAGCTAGGCTCACATGACGAATAAAAAAATGCCACAGATGATTATGAATATGTCGTACATCTCTTTTCAGGACGCCCATGACTTCTTCTCGAAGGCGGCCTTGAATATTTGGGTGTCTCGCCAGAAGATAGGCTGTATAAGCCAGAGCTGTGGCTGTCGTCTCAAACCTGTAATTTACTTGTGCTTTAACGCTGCAATGATTTGAATTAGCAACAGAGAAATATGGAGAGACAATCTGAAGTTTGACGCATCTTATCCTCGCCTTGCTTGGAACAAACAATGTTTGCATAGAAGCATTGTGACAGACAGTAAGTTTAATAATTGTCTGTGGTTTATATATATATATAGTGCGTGCAAGTTGAAGCCACTGGCGTAAATAAACCTACTAAGAATTATCCGTGTGCTGTAAAGAAATTGTAATATATTGTCATAGTGCTGGAGCAAACAACAATGTTACTCAAAACTTTTTAGGCCACAAGAGGAAATAATTTTAATAATGAAATACAGGCATGCACTTATGTTATCCATGGAGGGCATACAGCCGTGATCGTTGTTCACACTCCATTGTTTTTAATATACATTATACAGTGTTTCCAGCAGACGAATTAGCAACTGATTACAGCAACCCTACTTTGGTATATAGCAGTGCACAATGTTAGCTCCAGGTGCAAGCCACCAGAGGCCGACAGGCAGTGTATTATTTCAGGAAAAGTCCAGACTTGGAGGCACTTGGGGTGTTGTAATTTAAAGTGAAAGAGTGAAGGGAAGAAAGAAAGGCAGGGAGATTAACCAGAATGAGTGCAGTTTGAAAGTGCCGTGTAGACTCATGTTTTTTCTCTCTCTCTTTTACTCCCTATTCCCCTCCCCACGTGGAGGTGGCGTAATTGCTCATCGTGTTGTCATGGTTCTTGCAATTTCATCCACCTGTTCCAATTAACTACGCGCACAACACGCAACCAAAATGAAGAATTTGCAACCTCTACGAATATCAATCGCGTTTGGAGTCAGCATAGTTTGCATGAAAACCACAGGGCAGTCTTCTTTTACGACTTGCTAAAAATGGAAGTTATGTTGGTCTTTAAATTTTTACCGCGACACTGTATATATCGATTTCTTTAAGTGACATTTCTTTCCAAGAGCACATTGTAATATTGAGGGCCAATCCTTTAATACAGCAGTTAGCAAACAACCATCTCTTGCATTCTCACCCTGCTACGAAGAAGGAGATGCAGTTTGCCATAACTTCCATGTTTGTTAGAAAGCTCTTCTTCCTGCTGTTTACTTTGGCAGGCTGGCTCTCTGAAGGACATAGCAGAGATGGAATTCATTGCGATATCTCAAGATTAAACCACTTATGCAATAATCAGATGCGTTATGAGAAATGGGCAGCTGTAAGCTTTACCTGTATATGTGCTATCTGCATCGACGGACGTTGTGAGCAAATGCATGTCGATGGGGGCTTCATCTTCAACTTCTGCATTGAGCATCAGCTGCAGGAGATCGCTTCTGTCTTTCTGAAGCCATTGAAAACAAGCGATTAAATGAAAATTTTTAATAAGCCTGACTTCGAGAGATCAGGTGCAATCGAAGTCGCGCTTGAGGACTTGATCTTTCGCGACCCTAGGTAAGTTAGCCTTGAAGGTGTCACACATTGGTGGCACCATCGCTCATTGGTGGTCAATCACACTTTAATGATTCCACAACACAGCTATCCGTTATGAGTAAGATTTGGAGCTAGCTGCCTTGGTTTCCATTGGCTGTCAAAGTTAGGAATCTGATTTTCTGCTTATGTGTCATTCGGCAATAATGCTGCGAGTTCACAGATCTCGCTGAAAGCTGAATATTAAGCGTAACGAGATTGTCTGCATTATAATTTTAGTGACAGGAAGACGAAACTATTTGAAAGCTAAATCCTACAACTTGCCGGCATAAATGTCTAGTGCAGGTTGTTCTTGTGCAGTCGAGTTCCTTGCCAAATAGGTATTTTCGAAGAAGGATCAGGAACTTAAACATCAGTCATGACTGCACGATTGAAACGACCTACCTCGTGGTTTCCACGACGGAATTCTACGACAGCAGAAATTTCATCACACATCCTGTCTGTAGCGGTCTTGCTGAGCCCCGAACTGTATGATATGACCATTGTCCATAAGGGGGTGAACTCGGGAAAGCACGCTGAAAGAAATTGACGAGGTCACCGGGTTGAAGTTAGAATAAGAGAAAGATTCCTGCAGATCTTACGCGCTGTAAGAATCGATGTAAGTGAAGTTGTTTCTGCTGTTTGTGTTGAGTGACAATAATTGACGGTTACTTTAACCGCATACACAAATTATGAGCAGCAGGTAAATCTTCCTTTGCGTTCACCACTTGGGTCTGCCTGCATTGTACACAGAACGGACTGCCATACGGACTGTACGGACAGAACGGACTGTACACACAGGACTGCCACCACTGCGGCGCGAGACCCGAGCTCGGGCTGCTGATGCGAACGCCTACGACTCGCGATCAAGCGCTACTTGCGATCCCGCGTACGAGCTGCAATAAACCCCCTTTCAATATATATATATACATATATATATATATATATATATATATATATATATATATATATATATATATGTGTGTGTGTGTGTGTGTGTGTGTGTGTGTGTGTGTGTGTGTGTGTGTGTGTGTGTGTGTGTGTGTGTGTGTGTGTATACACAGCCCTGTTTCCGGCCTTTCTTTCCAACCATAGTAAAAAACCAAGCGTCCATTGCGGAGTGGAAACCACGTCATAATATTGAAGTATTCTAGTCTAAGCTTTTGTGACTGTGTACTCTAACACGCGCCACACGTGGGCTTTCTGATGGCGGCAGGAGATGGCGCAGTGTGTCCATAAGGAGTAGAATGCCTCGATGCGAAACATCTATAAGGGATGCGTGACGAAGAAGCGCGACTGTAGTAAACGCTTCATATATGAACAGTTTTGGCCTTGCAATGCGCTGTGTTGGTACATTGCTTCAGTGCTAATCGTATAACAGTGTAAACTCATCCTGAGGTGATTTGTGCAAGCATTTTTCAACCTGCTAACAATTCAATCAGTGTACACGTGTGTGTTTTGCTGTTTCCACAAAGTTATTTATACAATCTGGGAACTTACCAGTCAGGAAGTTTATCCACGCACGACGAAATTGCTGAAAACTTGCCAAGCTATCCTGAAACAGTGACTCTGTTGTGCTGTTGGTTCGACCTTTTTGCTGCAGATTAGATTTTAGGCCGAACGCTGACCGAATGATGACGTCTGCCGCAAGCCTCTGGAACAGCTGCCGAAACTCGATGGCTTTGTGCTTCGGCCGCAGGGTCTCGATGATATCGAAAAACTCATTTGTGGTGTCGTCCATGTGGCTCATCATCTGAAAGCATAAGGGCGCCATTTTATCACTCCT
The DNA here is from genome assembly GCF_023375885.2 of Dermacentor andersoni. Lineage (NCBI taxonomy): Eukaryota > Metazoa > Arthropoda > Arachnida > Ixodida > Ixodidae > Dermacentor > Dermacentor andersoni. The sequence goes on from NC_092820.1 coordinate 66,315,041, forward strand.
CCCTAGCACAACCATAAAAAGTATGCGATGACTTGTGCCAACTTCAGCAACTAATACACTGAGGACAGCAAAGTTGTGCGCCTTAGATCTGACAGCCTTTGTCGGAAATAGTAGAGATCTGTTTGCTGGCTGTCGTTAGGAATGTATAACCATCGAAGCCCTGGTCACATGGCCGATACGGAACTTCCTAGGAGGCTGTGGTCCTAAATCATCATCTCTGCTTTCCTGCAGCAGCTGTACAAACTCCTGGCTGATCTCCAACGGGGTGCAGGTAAAACGCAGCGTTATGACCAACAATCTAAAGTGACAAAAAATCAACGCTAAGAATTACTCTTGTCCAGTCTGATATGAGCGAGGCTACCTTTACTTTTCTTACTTGTAGTAACTACACATCAAAAGAAATAGCTGGCGGTTGTTTTTTCAGCACTTGATACTGAGGATGCTGCTCCGAACATGGTACAGCTGCACGAAGACAGTTGTGCAAACCCCCTAACAGCTTAGCTCTGAAATTCTGCTAGTGAGCCGTAAATGCTAGAGTGCTAACTTAACGTCTTCACTTATTAACGAGTATATTGAAGATATGATAAAAAATTAAGGATATCAATTCATACCAAGCAAATAATTTTCGCACTAAATGTTGCGTTTTTTCTGCGGTTTATAGCTGGCAGCAATCTTCTTTTGGAAGCTGTGGGTGTCTTAAAGGTTTAGTCGTGTTTCCATCCTTTCAGTGGTAAAGAGATCCGTAATTTAAGTCCCTGCTGGTGCTGCAAATGGGAGAAATAGAGTTTACGCTTCTCAATTGTAAATTAGAAATAGAAATTTTTATCGTTAACTTCAACTGGCACATCCGTCAAAGCTTATTCCTTTATTTTTTCGTATACCAAGAAGTGCTAACATAGTCCGTTGTGACTTGTATTTTGCTGAACAGGGTACAGGAATGTTCTTGACAGCGCGAATCTTATCAGGATCAGGATGTATACGGGCATCACAGCAAGATGGCCAAGAACTTAGAATATTTGAGTTGAATACCAGCCTCCCTAAAGACTTCACGAATAGCGGCCAAGTGACTCAGGTAGCTTTCATATGTATACGATGATATCGTACATATTATATAAGGAGGTTGACTACTTATAGCCCTATAGCAGATAGTCTATTATTCTTTCGAAAGTTCCTGGACATTCCAAAGTCCGAAAAGCATAACCTTACGATGGTAAATGCCGTCCGGTGAAATAAAAGTGGTCTTCTCGCGGTCGAGTTCATCAACCGAAATCTGCCAATAACTGCATCGGACGGAGATCGATTGAAGAAGAGTATTTCGATCCGTGAAGGCAGTCGACAGCGTGACCAATTCGTGGGAGAGGATGCACTTCCTTTTCGTGAGATGGTTTAGCTGACGGTAGTTCACACATAATCGCCAGCTGCCATCCTTCGTTTTGACCAATATAACCGGCGATGGCCAAGGACTCGAAGAGGGCTCATTTACATTAGTATATGGGACCTCATTTACATTAGTAAATGAGGTTAGTATATTGTCTATTTCACCTTTAATAACGAGGCATTCTGTGTGGGACACGTGATAAAGTCGTCGCCGGACAGGATTAGCATAACCGGGGTCAATCTTATGGCTCACAATGGAAGTCTTTCCCAGCGGGTGATCCTCAAAGTCAAAACGTCGCGAGGAGACACCAGGACGCGACATAGACCTGCAGCCTCTTCGGGAAGCAGGTCTTGAGCTATCATCTTCAAGATATGCCGAGATTGGACGTTGTGGAAATCATCGGACAGCAGGTGGGTGCAGACAAGCATGGTACATCTAATGCAGAGATGGCGGAATCTTCGATTGGAGAAGCGTTTGGCGAGCGACAACCCTTTCGGCATAACTTGCGTAGTTAAACCAAAACTTAAAACAGGAAGAAATACGTGGCTACTGGCTACAGTCACTATGGTATGAGGAACCGCAAATGTGCGTGGAAGGAGAACATTGGCATTACGAGTCAGCACATTGTCACCGTCAGGAACAGATGGGAAGGACGTCTAAGGCACATACATGGAGACTTGAGGCGGAAACCATGCGATTTCTACAGAACACAAACGAGGCTCAGCTGATTATGGAGCACAGCAGTAAATAGGCTGCTCGAGTTGGAGGAGGCCAGCAGCGCAGTTAATCAGTGCTGAATGGTCCTATAAAAAGTTCAGGCCGAACATCAACACATGGGAACACTGTTCCTGAACAGCAAATAAAACGCAAATGCTGAAACCAGCAATAGTTATTCGCGAAGGGCACATGCCAAGGATAACAACCGTAGCTCCATTAGTGGCCCGGATAGCACGAGATGCGGCCGGTGTAAGGACTTTAAGACGCTTGCTCATCATCGGGTTATGGCCTCCAGTATCAACATGCTCTGGGCAAAATACACGGTGAGCTCCTACATCGACTATATTGTGCCTGGTCGGCATGTTGAGAGGCTTCGGCGGAGACGTCGGCAATGCAGAGTCAGCTACGGAAGCTGCATCTTTTTTGTTTTCTGAAGGTATGCACCCAGGTCGGTATAACGGCGACAGGAGATGGTACTGTTGTGACCTGGAAGATGGGCGTTGATTTTTGGCGAACGCGACTGGTGACTGGTCGACGACGGCGATCGACTGCGTCATGCAGTCGTACCGTCAATGGCGTGCAGGTTCCGCTCGGCTTGCGGCTCAATATGGCGAAAACCGCTGTCTCGACGAGGACTGTTCGAGAACGGCATCGAGGACCAACGGTTGCGACAGTATCAGGCGACGTGACCAACCCGGCGACATTGAAGCAAATAGATCAGACATCCGGTGTTCGCCACTCCGCCATATTGCGAGAACCTCGAGGGATCCACTGACTTTGAGTATGCGCGAACGAAGGACGTTTGGTTAGCCAGGAACTGGTCAAAGTGGAAACTGACTGCGAGATTACGTTAGCGAGTTCTTGGCGCACAATAGCCTGAACAAAGGGAACCATAGGAACGCATGTGTGATTGACAGGTTGGTGCAGAGCCGCGGAACATTCTCCTCCAAATCACGGCACACAATCTCTGTCAGCTACGCTGAAGGCTGCCGCTGGCGTGAAAGAGAGTCCTGTCAGCCTTCACAAGATGATGTTGCAGCGATATTAGGAAGCCGTGCATATGACTGACAAATTCGCTGTCTTTTCACCTCCTCAAAACGCTCGAAGTATGTGATAACATCATTACCCGAAGTACAGTTCCTACAGATGAGTAAATTCAAGGCTTCATCGGTGATACACTCTAGGTCATGCCCGACTGTTTCAAACCACGGAATTTCAGCGTCGGCCTTGCGGCAGGATGCCAGCACGCCTTGAAATAGGCGAAGTAGCCTTCGGTGGACGTCTGAACTCATGATACCAACCCTTTCTTCGGGACGACATTCTGACTCGGTGGTTTCCCAAAGAGATGTCCCAGCTTCTGCTTGCCGACATCACAGTCACGGAGTTCTGTTTCGTGGTTTTGAAACCACACTCGTGGAGTTCCCCCAAAGTAAAAAAAAAAATTTCGTCAGCGTCACCGTGGGATTCCACTTATTGTGGCTGCTTAACCCCTCATACATCTCCAGGCAGGTGTCGACGTTGTCGCCATCGGTGGCTCAGAAGGTTCCTGCTGTCGACGCAGGCGTTCGCGAATAGGCCCCGTCTCCTTCGACATCAGTGAAGAACCGAAGCGCCGGCCACTGCGAAGCGCCGTTCTGGGTCGCTACCCCACACTTGGACGGAATGTTACGAAGAGGAAGCCCGATGCACAAATGTATTTACAACTATACACATGGGAAAACGTAAGTGGTAATTGAGGTGGCGTGTGCAAAGGTCGAAGCTCCAGGAGACAGTCTACCACTTCCTCTTCATTGTCCTCTCTTGCGCGCACCGTCCTACCCAAAATTATTTATCTGCCTAGTAATGTTTACCTGGCCAAACTAACTCAACAATAGCTAATAATTGAGGAAAGTAATTTTTGATCTAATGCTTCTCTAATCTCGTGAGAAAAGTTTTTTCTACTCTCATAATAAAGCAACCCGTTGTTTCGCTGTGCCCTTATGAGGAACAGTAGGGTGGGTTACAACAAAATTCGCATAGTAGCTAAGCCAGCAAAAAATTGTGACAGAAATATTCATGAACTGTTCATTTGTGCTACATTGAAGGGCCTAAACTTTTTCACAAAGGAATCCCAAGTGGTCGAGCACCAGGCTAGCGGGGAATAGCCTACTTAGACAACTGAGGCACACGGAGAGCCAAGTGATGTGTACGTCACATTACGTTGAGGTGCAATTATTTATCCATACGAAAAAATGACAGGTATTCTATCCTAGAATCAGTTTTCCCACAATAAATGATACTTATTGCACACTTATTTACCTCTAGTCCTGTGACTTGAGTCTGTTTTCTATATCTGCTATGTGTAGATGGTAAGCTTCAGGTTTGGCTTATAGCGAAGAATATTTTAGTGTTTAGAGATTTGAACTTGTGTTTTTAAGGTTGTCTCGACAACCTCTTGGAAACGGCGCATCTCTTGAAACCTCTCGGAAACGACGCGCAACGAGGCTCCACGCATCTATATACGATGAGTCCGGGGATCACGGTAACCAGCTGTGCTACAGCGTGCAACCTTTCGTCACCCTTCTAGATGTTTCAATAATTTCCCTGCTGTACCTCGGCAGCCTTGTACCCTGGCAGCATCACCAGCTGTGACCTCTTTTCGAAACATGAGCGAATACTGGGGTGGACTGTTACCTAGGCTTTACTTTCCATTTGTCTCTTAGAATTCTTCGCAAACACTATTGGTAATGTAATTGATAGGCGTTTACAGTATCTAATTTTTAATAGTTCCTTTCTGTTAAAGTCTCAACAACATATCCTGCTATTTTTGTGTTTGTGTATGTATTCCAGAGGTTCTTTATTCTCGTAATGCGTCTTGCCAAATTGCTGACCGATGCCATTTTTTCCCTTTATAATGTACAGCACTCCAAAATTTTCAAAATATTAAACTTATGATGGGCTCTATGGCAGGATATGTTTAAGAGCAAGATAGAGCACGTATTCTAATGGATACGAAAACAGGTAAAAAAGAAAGAAGAGCAGATGACGAGAACGAAGAGCTTTAGAGGGCAGACTGCGCTACGATCACGCTACGAGCATCGTCAATTTCCTGTGAATAAAACCATTTCGTCCGAACACTTCGTAACAGTTGTGGTGGAAGGTGCAGGTTAATCGACACAAGAAGACGGAGGCTGAACCAGAAGTTCTTCTACGGAGCCGTCGCCTTGCTGGACTCCCACCGAATCCAACGGAGTTGAATATGTCCAACGACGTGGATGAACAACGGTCCATTCCAACTGCTGCGCCGACCACTTCAGTTCAACAACTGAGAGATTCGCGTCCCTTCGCCGGAAGATCGGACGAAGACGTCGAGGAATGGCTCATCCATCATCACCGTGTGCGTGCCATCAACAAGTTGAACAGCGCTTCTCAGCTTTTGAACGTCGTGTTTTTTCTAACGGATTCTGCGTTGGTGCTGTTCGCAAATCACGAGGGAACGTTCACAACATGGAGCAGATTTGTTTCGGAAATCAAAAAGCGATTCGGCGACTCCGCGACGAAAAAGAAAAGGGCAGAACAGACGCTAATGCAAGGCGCGCAAGTGCCAGGCGAAACCTGCACGGCCTACATTGAGGGAGTAATAAACTGTGCAGCATGACGGACTCAGGAATGTCTGAGGAAGACAAAGTCGGGTGCATCCTAAAAGGAAGTGCGGAAAATGTTTACAGTTTCCTCATCGCAAAAGACACCCTGGCTTCCGTCGCCGACATGAATCGGCACTGTCGCGCATTAGAGCAACTGAAGACGAGGCGGATCACGCCGAAGTTTGACAGGCTAGCGAATGTGACGACAGTTGTGAGCGTAGATAGCAACACGCTCCTCGATCTTGCATCAACGATAAGACAAATATTTCGCGAAGAGCTCAGCCTACAAGCGCAAGTGACACACTCAGGCTCTCATAGCATCCGCCGACCACCAGATTTCGAGCCAAGCATGGCACCCTTCTCCTTGTATCCTGCGGCGAGGGGAATTGAGGATTGTGAACTCGCGCCCCGACAGCAGCCACGTCTCTACGACAAAGACCCTACTTATGACTCCCGGCCACAACGAGAATAGCCACGTTTTTATCACCGAGGTCCTGTGGCTTCTTTCAAGCCCCGACAAGAACAGCACCGACCCTCTACCACGACGTCACTTATGACCGATATAACGGATTTCAGCAAGCAGCAGGCACACGTTATCCACATGACAACAAACTTTCTCGCCGCCCCCAGCAGCCTAGCATTCGTTTCGAGGAAGACGCTGTGAACCGCGACCCTCCCGTGTGCTACAACTGCGGTTGAGCAGGTCATATAGCTCGGTATTGTGCCAAGGCCGTCAATAAGGAAGGACACCACCGATGTTTTCGCTCCCCGGAACCCGTACTTCATATGACTTGCGGACGACCGTATTGCTTCCCATGGACCGCTGCTCGCACGAGACCAGACGCAGCGATTCGCCAGCATCTGAGCGGAGTTTGCGCAAACCAAATTACCGCTCCCGTCACCGTCCGTCCCCTCGGAGTCGTTCTTTTTCATCGCCGCGGCGACTGTGTCTGATGAGCCTCGCTTTCAATAACCATCCAGGCCACAAAGTTATGTTTTCTTGGAACGACGGTATTACCGCTCGTAGAGTAGGCGGCGAGTGGCTTCACCCCCTTGGTGTTTGCGCTGTGAGTGTTTTGTTGGCTGGGAAAGTGTTTGTGTCGGAATTCCTTGTTTTTTCTCGCTGCTCGCACGATGTTATTCATGGTATCGATTTTCTTGAACAATGCGGCGCTTCCGTGCATTGTGCTTGTGGCGAAATATCGTTGACGAAGTTATTTATATCAGCACATTCCGAACAAAGCTCGTGTAGCGAACAGAGGGACACAGACACACTTAGTTTTCTTGATGATGTGATTGCACCAACGTGGTGTCTGAACCCCGTTCGTGTTTCTGCAACAACTGTTCACGCTGATTGTGTTGACCTTGTAGTTTGGCCTCTCCGCATAAACTCTGCTAAAAATATATACTTGTGCACATCTCTGTCGTGTGCATGACGAAAGGAGTCGCCACATTGTGGACGCTGAACTGTTCCGCCACGCCAGTTGTCATTCCTCGCGGTATGAAAATCACTCTCTTCAATGAAGCCGCATGTTGCGCAATAGCAGCATTAACTGCGGACACCTCTACAGCTTGCTCTCCTTGTGATAATCGTCGTTCTGAACAGCTAATTCTTGGCATGCTCAGCAAAGCTTTCTGTACATCGGAACGCCAAGCACTGCTACAGGTCCTTGCCAGAGATGAGGCTGCATTCGACTTCACGCATGGAGATGCACCCGTTCATTTAGCGTCGTCCCGCACTCGTCACAGAATAGATACCGGCTCAGCACACCCCATCCGCCAGAAGCCCTACCGAGTGTTATCCTTTGAGCGCAAGGTTATTGCAGACCAAGTCAAGGAGATGATGGACAAAGGTGTCATTCAAGAGTCGTCCAGTCCATGGGTAGCCACAGTAATCCTGATCCGAAAAAAGAGAGGGCTCCTGGAAATTCTGCGTGGATTACAGACATGTAAAGGCAATGATGAAGAAGGATGTATATGCGCTACGGCAAATCGACGACGTCATTGATTGTTTACACGCTGCTTCTTACTTCTCAACAATTGATTCGCGATCGGGGTATTTTGCAAATCACTATGGATTCTGCCGACAAGAAAAAGACCGCTTTCGTGACTCCAGATAGCTTATTAGAATTTAGTGTTATGCCTTTTGGCCTTTGCAATGCTCCTGCCACCTTGGAAAGATTCATGGACACAGTAATACGTGATCTAAGGTGGGAGATATGCATGTGTTACCTCGATGATGTAATCTTTGGCCGTACGTTTGAAAAACAAAACGAACGCCTCAGCCTTGTTCTCGACTGCATCGCGAAAGCTGTACTGGTTCAAAATTAAAAAAAAAAAATGTTGGTTTGGCGAACGTCAAACACTGGTCCTGGGACACTTGGTCGACAAGGATGGCGTCAGACCCGATCCTCGTAGCATTGAAGCGGTGAGCTCCTTAAGCCACCGCAGTCTGCATGAAAACTTCGCTCATACATTAACCTATGCCCGTATTTTCCTTATTTTGTTCCCCGGTTTGCCGACATCGTTTACCCATTGACAAATATTTTGCGACAAGATGCGACCTTGAATTAGACACCAGTGTGTGACGCATCATTCTCTCAACTGCGGTTTGTACTAACGTCAGCACCCCTCTTGCGTCACTTTGATCCATCTTGCCCGACTGAAGTTCACACTGATGCTAGTGGAATCGGGATAGGAGCGGTGTTTGTACAACGTCATAGTGGCGCAGAACATGTTGTCGTATATGCTAGCCGTTGTCTGAGCAAACCTGAACGCAATGATATGGTTACAGAACAGGAATACCTGGCAGCTCTTTTCGCCATACACAAGTTTTGGTGTTATCTTTACGACAGGCCATTCAAGATTATCACCGACCGTCATTCTTTATGCTGGCTGGTCGGTTTGCGTGATCCCTCTGGTCGCCTCGCACGCTGAGCGCTGTGCCTCCAGGATTACAATTTTGTGGTATCGTAGAAGAGTGGCCGTCGTCACTCTGACACAGACTGCCCCTCTGGGATTGCTCTTACGACTACCGACTGCGATGCTGAAAATTTTGAAGACTGTCTCGCTGCTGTTACTTCTAGGTTCCCTGATGCGGCAGACTTTCAGCGAGAACAACGGAATGATCTTATCGTCGATCCGCTTTTTCTCGCCGCCCGCACTTCTCAAGGCAGCGGTTGCTTTCTTGCCCGTGATAAGTTGTTCTAGAAAACTAATTACATCAGGCGGGGAGAGCGTTTTGTGCTTGTTTTCCCGGAGAGTCTCCGCTCCGAAGTTCTACGCACCACGCATGATGATGCGACATCCCGCCATTTCGGCTTCGCACGAACGATACACCGCACGCAGGAGCACTTTTACTTGCCCGAGATGTACGTAACAACCAAGCGCTATGTCGCTAGTTGTGAAAAGTGTCAACGTCACAAGCGACCGACCACCGCAGCCCCGCGTCCTCTGCGGTCATTGACACCGCCCAGTACGCCATGCGAGCAAATAGGCATGGACCTTTTACGTTCATTCCCGTTATCTAACAACAAGAACCGTTCAATACTTTTCTGCGTAGACCATCTTACAAGGTATGCAGGAACTACAGGTTTCGCGTTGCAGCACAATAAAATACTCTTTTTTTTCCTTCAACAATAGATCTGTGGAATTCCCAGCCAAGTGACATCGTCTGCTCACAATCTGCGTATTCATTCGTATCGACACTCGAATTGCCCTTCGAGTCATTATCGGAGTGATGACCGCATTGTGGTCGTCTTGGCTGAGCGTTCCTCAAAAATTATCAATGACGTATTGCCCTGCCCCAACTTCTTTCACACGCCGGTGTCCGTACGTTCCTTCGTACTTTTCTGTGCTTAGTTCTTACGCACGTTTGTCCATAGGATGGTATGATAATATTCATTACACTTGATACTGTTTGTACATTACACGTCACAGCCTAATGCATTTTTTCCTGTATTAACTGCTTCTTACACTTTACATGACGTACGCACTGTATAGGTTGTTTTTGCTTCCTTATATTTACTTATTGCTGACATGGCGCGTCGATGGTAACCATTGCTTTTTTGTTTGAGTTTGCTGCAAACCCCTTGTATAACAAAGCGCTATGCCTGTACTGTTTGTATGTCCACTCCTGTATGAGCCTTTCAAGGCTTACGGTATTGATAAATAATAGTACCCTCTTCCAGCGCTGCTTGCGTGGTGGCCTTCTTGCTGCGTTCCGTGGTCCTTCGCGATGACCCACCACGTGTCATCATCAGCGACCTTGGTCGCCAGTTCACTGCTTGATGCCAATGACGTATTACTTCGTTTGTGTACTTCCCAGTTCCGTCATTGCATGCCGTATCATCCACAGACCAATCGCCTCGTTGAAACGACAACAGAACGCTGACCAACAGGCTTGCCATGTACATCTCTTCCTATCATAAGAACTGGGATGACGTGTTGTCCTCCATCACTTACGCATATGACATGGCGAAACACAAAACCACGAAATATAGCCCATTTTATCTCCTGTATGCAAGCTTATCGAGAAGCCCTCTCGACCCTTTTCATCCTCCGTTCTGCACAATGACGATTCTGTATCGAAGACTTTGTCTCTCATCGAAGAAGCCCGTCGAATAGCTCTTCTTCGTACTCTGGTCTTGCAAAGTCGTTCGAAAGAGCGATACGACGACAATCACGTACAAGTATCGTTCGAAAAACGTGACTTGGTCCTTCTTTGGACACGGCAAAGCAAGCGTGGATTGTCACAATAAAAGCTCATGTCACAATAATCAGGCCCATTTGTGCTTGTGGACCGCCTGAGCGAACTCACTCACGTAATAGCTCGCCTCCTGTGCAATTGTCCGCGTTCAAGCGGAACTCAGCTGAATAATAGTGCTCGCCTGAAGGCTTTCTACCCTACTTGTCCATCCTGACTCGCCGCATGGGCTTTGTCAGCTTGCGGGGAAATGTAATGGATACGAAAGGCAGGTAGAAAAGAAAGAAGAATAGATGAGGAGAACGAAGAACTTTAGAGGCCGGACTGCGCTACGATCACGCTGCGAGCATCGTCCATCTCCTGTAAATAAAACCATTTCGTATCCGTTACGTTCGAACAACCTTTATTTTTGAAAAAAGCAACAATATAGGAGCACGAAAAAGAAAAGAAAATGTAGAAGTAGAGAAACACGGCTGTCCATGGTATTCGTGGCCAATAATGTGACTTTATTTCAGTTCAGTTATGCCAATAGCAGTGGCACACAAGGTGTGAAGCATGAAAAAAACATAAAAAATATGATATCCTTGGTATTCGTCAGGGTTGCGAAGAGATTTGCAACACTCACGAGTGTCAATGGCTTCGTAGGTTTCATGCGCTCATTGGTCCAGTTACACTTTATGGGCACTATATTTCTCACACCAAATGTTCAGAGCAGTGCTTTGAATGGCAAATACAGTTCGTCTTATGCCAATAGATACACTCGCTTCTTCGGATGACGTAGCACCGACATGTGCGGATGGTATAAGTGCCTTTGTTTTGAATTTAAATATTGGCCTCCAGGCCTGTGTTAATCTCTTCCTGCATTGAGGATTATAGTGGCGTATTCGGTTGACTGCTCTCATCCTCTGGCTCAGAATCGGCAGATTCTAGCGCAGCGCGCAATCTGAGCGGGAGGCGCAGTGTACAACCGAATCCATGAGCGATCTCGGAACAGCGCGCCGGTCGCTACTGCGCAGATAGCGCGGGAAGCCGCCGTGTAACGATTCCTGTGCATCGTTGAGTTCGAAAGTGGCGTCGTTGAGTTCGAAAGTGCCTCAACTTAGTAACAGCTCTCTCAGCCTAGCGCAGTCACTCTTCCGCACTATCAATGATTTTAAGTTGAGCAGAAACTTACAAAAACCGCGGCAAACCACGTCGGTTAATATCATGTGACAATCTTCCCGGCCAGGTCGCGCCAACGCTCTGACTACGAAGTCTGAGCGGTTGGAAGCGCTCTGAGTCGGAGGCTGACGCTCCGAAAGAACCACACGAACGTAGTCTGAGCGCTTGACTTCTACCACCGGAAGCCGCCACCACTTTTGACAGCCCTGTAGAGCGTTCGAAAACGACCGCCCGAATACACCATAAGCAATAGTCGATGTACATGAGGGAAGTAAACTAAAATGGGGAGCATAAGCATAAAAAAAGATGTTCGTGACATTGATGTAACCATCAGCAAGGTTTCTAGTGCATGCATTTCCAAATTTGTAAGGATGTATCTTATGTGAACGCTTTCATAATAGTGAGAAGAGCCATTAGTTTACTTTCACACTTCTGTTCATAGCACCCATATGCATACAATTCCTTTAGAGGCAAACAAAAGAAACAAAGTATATCACTACCACTGGAGGCAAAAACTCGTGTATATATTCTGTTTTAGGCTTCGCACACTCAATGGTAAATGTAACGCTCAGCAAGGTTCCTTCTGTATCCATTTCAAAATCTCTGATGATATATCTTATATCACTGGTTCCAATAATGTGAGAACATACATTTGTTTATTATCACGCTACAGTTACTAGCACCCATTTGCATACAATTCTTTATAGGGCAAAATTTGCTGTATTAATATGGCGTTTCCAGCTTTGCACACTCAATGTTAAGAAACACAGACGATGACATTCAACCGAATACAAAAGTATAAGTGCACGTGCAGGGCATGGTACAGTTTAGGCAGATGCTTGGGAGTGCCACAGTTCTAAAACTCACTGTGGTCTTCCTCAAGGCATTTTCTTTGGTAGAATACATTGGCAACCACTTAGTGCAAAATTTATAAACTGAAAGTGTCCCTTGGTTTGCAGGCTATAACATAGAGACACAAAATTGCAGGCAAGGCCCCTTGTTAAAGCGACTCTGGCCTTTCTTCCCCTGGGCGTCTATAAAGCACTGTGATTTGTCCTACATTCGCCAGAAGTGCTATACTAAATGTTACGAAGACTAACAGGGAAAAAAGCATTTGTCCGAAATGCAGAATCCAGTATCACAGTGTTCGACATTTACATTTTGACTACACATATTTTTTTTTACTTTCCTACTGATTTTTTCAGCGATGACTGCCTGTAATTAATGAACATAACTGCTTCAAGACAATGCGGCGATTTTCATTAATAAAAATGGATAGCAAAGACAGTCTTTCGAATTACAGCACTCGAGAATTTCTGCTTTCTAAGAACTCATATATTCGCACCACACATTCGCACATAGACAATCACAATGTCACTGATCGAATAGATTTCCTTTCCACAGTGAATTGTCGAACAGAGCTTCAAAAAGACTTTGTGGCAAAGGAATATTTGGAAATGCAAAATTTCGTCCACCATGTTTGAGGCAAAATATTTCAGGGTTGCCAGTCTGAGGACAACTACTGAAGACACGTTCAGCACTGACTTTTTTCAATCGCAAAATGTTTGAATTCTCCTGAAATAATTAAAACTTTAACTACTGCTACCTAGTTTGCAAACATATTGGCAATTATCACGCAGTTCCAATTGTTGGCACTTTTGTAGACAGTGTTCAATTGTTTTTTGGGCCTACGTGTCTCGGTACTAGAGATACTCATCACAGGAAGAGATGGTACATTGTATATAATAAGAAAGGTATTGGTCATTCCTAAGTTATTTTGTCTTCAGCATTTGTTATGTTCCATTGTTGTTTCTTGAAATCTGAGATGATGTATCAGCCTCCTTATGTTGGCAATTTACAATGAAATATGCCAGTATGTTTGTTTACAATACTGTGCACACCAAAATACAGTGAACTCTCACTTGAGTGAACTTCAAAGGACCGAAGGAAATAGTTCACTTAACTGAAAGTTCGCTTAACTGAATATTCACGAGACCAACATAAGACATGGCATACAGAGTCAAAAGTTTGAAGTGCAATTCGTGGAGCAAGAGACATGGCATGCCTAGTGTTAGAAATGTGTGAAATGGAATTTGTACATATCAACAAGTACAAGGTTCATAACAGTTATAATGCTGCCTTTCTCACTTAGAAAAAAAAATCCGTAATCTTCTTCTGCACTTGTACTCTTAAAGCACAGGAAGTAACGAAACTGTCCAAAAAATCAATTGCCGTTGTTACTTAAAACTGGAAGGCTGAACGGAGCCGATGAAAAACACACCACGTATGTCGTTTGTGCGCTCACGCGGAACCGACGAGACTGGAAAGAAGGAGACGGGACGACCACACCACGACTAGCCAGTCAGAAAAAAAACACACCACGGGGTTTGTGATGTGACAGATCGCCGCTTTGCTCTGGCGGCGTTGTAAGCGTTAGCGATGTAAATTTTTTCATGGCCTCCGAGATTACATGCTTGCTCATTTTGTTTGGGCGATCTCGGAGGCTATGCCTCCTTGCTGTTCGTTCTCCACGCCGCCGCTTTGCCCTAGGGGCGCTGTAGCGCCAGCGACGTTACATTGCCGCTGGAGCGGCGGTTTGCTGAGGCCTGGCATCGGTCACGCCTGCAGTGCAGGGCGCAAAACTTCGTTGAACTGATCGTAAAAATGAGGCTTGGTCCTCTGAGCGAGTTCGTTGAACGGAAATATTCACTCTTCCGAAATTCGTTTAATTGGAACATTTTTGCATAGAATCTATAAGAAAACTACCGGGGATTTTTAAAAAGTTCGTTATTCTGAAATATTCGATAAACCGACGCTCGTACAACCGAGAGTTTACTGTACTTTCATAGATAATAAGGTAGACACAGATAACAACATTAAACATTAGAATTATGTGTCAGTCCATCTGCGACGTTCAGTGCTTATAGAAATATTCTTTCAGTATATCTGCCAAGCCACAGTGAGGCTTTCCCTAATTCAGCTGCCGAAGTTAAAAATGAAAGCAAGCAACGTCACAAGACCTCTATACGTGTGAATTGAAAATGAGTCGCGTAATGTAAAAATGTCATATATTTAGTGAGGGTGCATTACTGCAGCTACATAATCTACTCTTACAGGGTGACTCGTTATGAGTAAAGGAAACCATCCTCACGTCTTGGTTTCTCTTTGCGTGATTTGGTTCTCTAAGCACCATGTGGATTATATTGTTAGTGTGTGTGTCGCTGGACACAGTTTATCTGTCACCCGTTCTTCATTCCTTGTCCTCATCATTAATGCAATATCTTTGTCGTAACAAACTACACCTATCTGTGCCATATATTTCGCCACCGTGTTTGCTTAATGACAAGTTTTGCATTAGTACTTCCTGCAACCTCTGTGAAATTGTCGGTCGGTGTCAGCTTTCATCCTTAGTATGTATAAAATATGGTAACGCAGAGTAAAATTTATAGTAGATACACTGGTGTATGTTTTTGTAATATTGCCAGTTCTAAAGATATTGTGCGCAGTTGCACGTTGTATGAAGGATAAGAATTGATGCACAACTTTTTAATATGGTGTCTTTCAGATCAATGTTCAACTAAAGGTAAGAAAAATGCACGAGTTCTGTAGAAAAAGTGCCAGTAAGCGTAGCATCAAGGCTGACTGCGGTTTTTCCTGCTAAATTGGCTTATTAATTGTCAACTAGTTGCTTTCAGGAAATATTTTGTAATTCATGGATTATGTAACTTAGGTTCGAATATCTTTTTATTGGCCCTAATTATCCCGTCCGCCTTTCTGCATCCATGTAGCCCTTTGTTTTAGCTTATGAGTACCTTATTTGCGTAGGAGGTTAAATCCTTAGTTGTAAATAAAAATCCCTTTTGCGGTATGATAAGCGACAAAAGCTGTGGTGGATTGAACCACTGCACGAGTGGCGTGCTATTCGGGGTGGCATTGTGAACATGCACCTTGCACATGTATTTGCGAGGTACATGTTGGATATCTCTTCAAAACTGTCTTGCATGGTTGACAATTGATTATAGCTTAATAATAAAGAGAACTGTCTTCTGTTCATGGTGATGCTTTGCTGACTGGTGCATTTCACGTTTCCAGAATACAATAAGAAAGAGTGAGGAAATATTCAATTTTTCCTCCTAACCTGCCATGTGCTTTAAGGCAAGTTAGCCACGAATTTTTTATAATTCGTATCTGCTGTTTTCACAGTAGTGATTTTCTAAAGTCCCTTTTCACTGCTGGCAAACGTTTTTGATTTAGCTTGAAACGCGGCTCGACATTGCTGCTGAATGACTTATGCGGATTAGTTACTTAACTATCTTTGAAAGTGTCCGGCGCCACGCACATAGGGTAACTTGACAGACTGCTGGAGTCAATGTAATTATTAAGAATACTTACCGAAATCCTTCAGTAGCGGTCATGTGACCCTTTATTTGTGCCGCCTGATTCACCTAAAATATGCAACAGACTGCCTCAGCAGGAGTGTGGCAACCGTCTTGAGAGATTGTATGAGACTACTCGAAAAGAATGCACCTGAATATTTTGTGCCGAGTTATCTAACCACAGCGTGTACAGCCAATATGGCTTCACGACACTTAGCTGAAAGAGAGTTCGGGTGTCTCCCCCGAAGTATGTCCTACCGGGACGAGTCCGGACTCTTCGAACTCTTTTTTTTTTCATAGAGTGTAGCACAACTTTACTAGCTAGTCATTTAGTTACCGTGCCATCCCTAGAAGTCGTTTTAAGTGGATATACTTGGCAAACTCATCAGCTACAATTAGTAAGTTTCAAAATGTACCGTGAAGTACTTATTTAAAATTAGTCAGTTAATTTTGTTGATTGTTGAATATGGATTTCAATTTCTCATGCGAGTAATGAAAGTCGCTTCGAGAAGTCTAGCTAAACTACAGCACTTATCTGCCACAAGAGAATTATAAAAATTTATGTTTTTAAAAAAAAAAACGTATCCAATAGGACGAACTAAATCATTAAAGATAAGCAGCACTTAGACACAAATTTGTTTTGTCTTTGTCTCGTCTAAATTGAAATTGGGATTCCTATGAAAATAAGGAGAAAGCGATCAACATTAGTATAACAAGGGTACCCTCACTGGGAAATCGAGGCTTTGATATGGCGTTTTTATAATATAGTCTGGGACATTTTGTTCGACCACTTTCAATCGGATCTACATCTAGGTTCGTGTATCCGGTTCACCATGTGAAACTAATAGAGTATTTTCCAATAAAGCTAACCGCATCGCTGCCTACCTTCTTCATGTTGCTCGTCGTAAAGGCTGGCGTGATAAGGCTGCGCATTTTCTTCCAGTGGTCCCCCTCAGCGTGCGTCACGCTTTGAGTGAGAATCGGGTGGGTTCGCGCGAAGCCCGACATCATCTGTAAGTGTTCAAGCACCACCGCATTCGTTAAAACAGAACGAATTGTTAAAAAACCTTGCAGAATATGGCCATGAGCCTGAAGATATGAATATTTACGAGGTCACGGAAGCAGCTCGCGCAAACGCGTGTACCCACAGAAAAATGGTAATAAATGGTAATAAGTCCCGCTCCAACAAGGCGCCGGAGCCTCGTCTATTTTAATGCAGGGCAAACCCACCGCAGGTGGTCGATCAGGCTTCTGTTAAAAACATCTTCTCAAAGAATAATTGCAACTGCTTTTGTCTAAGCCTTAAGAAGAAACTCAATAAAAGCCGGGAGGATGTAATGACTGTGTTCCGCATCTTTTACTTTCGGAGCAACCTTGAGGCTGGGTGCGCCAGCGTTATCACCAGTGTCAGGCTGTCATGAGCGAAAGGTGTTAAAAGAATAGAATTCGAACGAATGGGTCGTTACATTACCCCAGTCTTGTTTCGCGCATTGTAAATACAGAAGGCCAGTTCATATGTCACGCCTTAATACCTTCAGAATGATCCACCGGCTTTTGCTTAGAATACAGCACAACACTAAAATGAAAGCCTGCACCCCCGTATTCTCAGCGGAGCAAAAAGAAACAAATCAAGCCGGATTTACACGCATCTGTGACGCGGTGCTTCGGCTCCGGCGATAAGAGGCAGAAGTGAACTGTTTATTTTGGTATATTCGGGAGGATTGGCCGCAAACCTTCATTGTCAGTTACGAGCCGTGTTCGAGCCAACGGGAAGGAAGGCGTGCCACTTGCTGCAGGAACATTAGCTCCCTTCTTCGCGTCAATTGAGCGACAACATTTCATTGGACTCTCTATGAGCTATTGGCAAATTATTCTTGAAACGAATCCTTATTTGTATACTTTTCCTGGTTTCGGCATAGGCCGTTCTGTCGCTCGGTCGAGTTCTTATTCGATTGTCACTCAATCAAAAAAAAAGGGAACACGTACTCTTCCAAACGGGGTCATTCGAATATTGTGTCTTCGTTCCAAATATAGGCGCAAGATTCTAGCGTACGCTAAATTTTCAGCTTTGTATTATTGTTTGCTCGCGGCAGCGAGCGCTTTGAATTGACCACCGAGAGGCGCAATGCCGTTTATAAAACGTTCCAAGGTGTGTGCAAATTATCTCAATTTTCGCATTTATCCTGTAGGTTTGCAGGCTGTTTCGTGCGGTGGCATCTGCTGGAAACAAAAGAAACGACCACACCGGGCAGAATATTTGAATGTCTCGTGATTGCTTCGAAAGTGTCTTGCTCTTTTTCGATAGTGGTAGCAGGCGCACTTAGAAAACGGAAATATTTATTGATGCAGACAAAAGCGCTGACGTATCCAAAGCCAAGGATAACTCACTTTCTCCACGCCACTCTTCGGTTATGATTCCGAACACTTAATTGAGCAGCTAAAGCGATAAATAACAAGTTTAGTGTGACTGCCGAAATAAACACATTTAGTTTAATAAGTCTTGTAAAATAGACAAGCACGGAGGTTGAACATTTGTACTCACTCCTCGACTTGTAAAATTGTTGAAATCATTTATCTGGACCTTCTTGATTAGTTCGAGATCTTTCACGATAATAAACGGATGAGCCCCGTTGTAGAAGCTGCAAAAAGTCACGCCACAAAGCAAGGATACATGTAGAAGATTTGCTGTATAAGGTACCGCGTTGACAGTATGACGTCATATACAGGAATTACGGCTCCAGAAACCGGTATGTGTAGTGTATTTTTCGTATGGATATCTGAACATTCGCTGAAGACATCACTTTTCGAAATTATGTGAGGAAATTTTAGGCGTCCTGAGATGAATAGTGGTCATGAATGGACAGAAACCTGCCGAGCGAGAACACGGTATCACTAAGGATGCCATGATTATACGTTGCAGTTTATTATTTTCCGGACGTCATGCAGCGGATAACAGCAACCGTCTGCTACGTATTGAAGAGAAAATAAGCCTACTACCTCTGAACCAGGCAAGATTATCGCACCAGGTAGACAGCTTTTTTGTTTGTTTACCCTGCGGGCCACATGGCATTAGTATAAATTAATTCACATTCCTTTCTTCAAAGAAACAAAGCACAACAAGCGCTTACCCTACAATGTCTCCGTATTTTTCTAGCCATTCCTTGAATGTGACCAGTGCTCCCTAAAAAGAACCACCAGAAATAAACTGCTGTAACCATTCTATTCCTTGGCGTAGAAAAAATGAACCAACTATATGTGACTGGCGTGAGGTTGGTTTCGTGGATTCAGAAGAGGGTATGGTATACACACCTAATATACAATATTTTTAGGAGTAGGATGTAACAGCCGAACTAAATTTACTATTTTAGGCAGCACAACATCTGTCACTCTTGCATGCTCAACTGTGAAAGGTGACTTGCTTCTCCACATCAACTTTCGCGTGCTGCTAAAAGTGTGCTTGGTGAGGAGAAATGTGTTCTTTAAATCTCCGAAAGGTCCTTTTAGCATTGCAATATATGTGGAACCTCACTTCTTACAGGCGATATTTGTACGGTGTGTGATCACTGTGAGAAAAGCAAAGCAATGGTCAACCATTAAATATGAGGAAAATGCATATATGAATGTCTAAACTTGAGAAAATTTTATTTTCACCTATCTATGAAAGCTGCCTAGTCGGGACCTGCTAGCAGAAATGCGGAGTGCTACTTTTACAGTATCGTTATACTAATTTCGGTGCAACCAAGTTCGGCACAAGTCCGTCAGTGCGAGGATTTTTCATTAAAGACAAAATATTTATCTACCCGACTGCAGCATGAAAATATACAAAGGCCGTTTGTACAGGTTTCCAAGAAAGTAAGTTTGCAGTCGGAGAAAATTTGCCCAATCAGAGGTAACGTTGTTGCTTCATGCGGCAACTGGGCGACAACAATTTTCCCTTTCATCGCTAAAGTTGTTCGAATCTAACAAATATTCAAGAAATTCCAGCACGAAACAAAAGTTCATGGGAATTGCATTCATTGCGGCATAGTTCAGCACTCTTTATAAGGCGAATGAAACTTTCTAGGTGTCGTTATTAAGCAAAGTTTGTCTATTGAGGTGTCGTGCTTCAGGTCTTATGCTTGAATTAGTAAGTCTTCAGTTATACATTATTGTGCGAAAGCGAAGGCTAGTGGGGTTTATTTGAGCATGAATACTTCCGTATTGTTAAATCGTTGGAATTAATTTACTTGCGCAAACAACTCTATTTCGTTATAATAAATTAATTTATAGCGTTTTAGGTGCCAAAACTAGGCTCTGATTATGATGCACGCCGTTATGGGAGACTCCGGGAATTTGGACCGCCTGGGGTTCTTTAACGTACACATAAATCTAAGAACACAGGTGTTTTCGCATTTCACCCCCATTGAAATGCGGCCGCCGTGGCGTTCAGTTATATAAAACATTGTAGTTAACATTATATGTAGGAGTAATATCCAACGGAGCTATTTTTTTTTCTGATGATCAAGAGTTCACGTGCTTAACTCCCCGAAATGTCCGCTATGTTGCTTTTTGTGTTGATCGCTATTTCCCAGCAGTCAATGCCGATTCAGGTCAGAGAAAATCCAGGCAGCAAATCTCTATCGAACTGTTTTAATCTGTGACCTTGATAACCGTATCGCACTGTTAAGTGAAGCCACAGAATGTAAATCTTCATTGCCGAGCCAGCCGACCAGATTACACTTTTCAATATATGTATGAACTTATTGGATGGTGGCCGCAGTTTTAGTATTTCGTAGAAGACTTTGCTATTGTGAGAGTGTTTGTTGCTATCGTTAAGGTTATTTGAAGCAGCATAATTTCAATACAGTACTGGAGAGTTACCGCAGACACAAAACATAAACACTAGCACGGACAATAAAGCGCTTCTATCAAGAAAATTTGAAAAGAACACAGGGATGGTGAATGACTGAACGGAAACTTGTGTACCAGCTGATAGAAGCGGTTGATCGTCAGTGCTCATATTTATGTTGTCTGTCCGTTTTAATTCTACAACACTTCATTCTAATAGATTGTTTAAGAGAGCTTACCAACTATGAACATTTACGGCGTGTAATGCTTCTTCAACTGTTTTAACGCAGTAAAGAAGTGATTTGTGCAAGCAGTATTGTCACTGTATTCATGCTGCCCCACTACTTTTCAAAACGTGTTCGCGTTTAGCTGTTTTGTACCGACGTTAATCAACATGATTCTAAATTCTGGTTTTGTAAAGCAAGCTTTACCTTCCGTATCACCTCAGAAAGGTTTCCTGAAATAAAACTTGGAGGAGGTCCGGGGATTCCGAGATCTTTAAAGAATGACAGTCGTCTCTTCCGTTGTCTGGAAAACATATAACAACGTATGCTATCGACGAGATGCAATACAGTTTTTTGTTTGTATTTATGGGATGCATCTAACCTTGAATACAAAGTACTTTTCATTTCCACGGAGCCATGCTTTCTACGAAGGTATACTTTTAACCGAGAGTTGAAGATAAGCGCCTTGGATCGGGCTTAAAAATTACATAAGAATGACATGCGAATCGTGCCCATGCAGTTCAAAGAGTTCAAGATACAATGCACAGTAAGGGGGTTGGGAAGAGGAAAATAATCGCTGGAAAGAACTATCATGGTCCGGGGAGCTATATCCGACGAGCTACCCATTATTCTTTCTGTCATATCAATTCAATAACAGCAAGTTTCGTAGCAAGGCTATATTGTTGAGCATACGCCTTCTGCGTTCACCAAATGGGCAAACCATTCATCACAAGTTGTCAGCCCGGAAACTTTTGACAGCTCATCTGAAAATCCAAAGGGTGGTAGCTCTGTATAAATAAGCTGCAAAGAACAATGGAAGGCTGTCTGATGAAGACCTAGTGATAAACATGTGACCATTCCTTAGCTGGATAGCAAGAAATTGGCACGAGTGGCGACTTTCACAATAAGAGCCTGAACTTGGCTTAAATGGAAGTAGAGTTTCCTTCTGACTTTCAACATGAGATCGGTTGAGGGGTGGCATCAGGCATTATTATACCGTTTCAAGTCGTGCAACCCACTGGAGCATTTTTAGAGAAACAGCGACTTCTTCGCCTCCCTGGACCTGCACTGTTATTGTCATTGCTATTTACGCTTATCATCCGCTGCTCGCTTAGAGATTTGTGGCGAAAAGTTCTAGCAAAAGCTCCAAAAACACTGGAAGCGCTCTTGTAGCTAGTAAAGCCATTTGCGCATTCCTTGATTGAGCAAAGCTAGAAGATTATAAATGTTCTTGCAGGGACGCCGAGCATGAATCGCTTGCATGAGAAGGGTCCCTCGGTGTTGGAAGATGTCAGGTCCAACTTTGGCATGAGCTTCGCAAGACCTATAACTCCCGTAAAGAAACCCACAGAGTCAAAAGTTCAACAGCGGGAAAAGGCAAAGGAAAATTTTAAACATGCCTCTACAGCAAATGACACCGTCCAACTGATGTCATCTAGTTAGTTTCATGTACACCTTGATGTGGATGGTGAGACGATGCCAGCTTGTGTATGCAGTGGTGTTTCGGTCTCAATAATAAAAAAGCAGAGCCATTGCAGATAACATATATTCAGGAGAAACAGTCGTTCGGCAAGGATACAATGGGCGTGAGAAGAAAAATTACCAATGGATGTGCTCAAAATTTAAGTATTGGTCACGAACTGCAGGAATACTGGCACAGGTTATAGAATGCATCGAGTATGAATTTGTACTGTTGCGTCCCGTTATTAATTTGCAGAACCTTAACATAAGCAGGCGTGACACTGTATCTGTGAGCAAAGATGTGCATCAGCCGGGACTTATTGGTGTGTGTGGACTAGTGCACCAGGATGGCGGCACAAAAATTGGGGAGGAGGACGCCGGCACTCTGATCTCCATATAAAGCCTAGATGTGTTTGACAACGTGAAAGCATTAGGGTCAGACAACGAACCTGCCTTGAAGAAGGAGACCTTGCAGAATACCCAGTAAGGGAGGCTGGGCGAGAAGAGCATAAGAAGTTTGAAATGGCGACATGAAGAGTAATCTGTCTGTTTGGTATTTGCAGGCTTTTTACAATGTACGCAAACCAAAAAGAATAATAAATCTCAACGCGTTTCACCTTTCATGCGGAAGGCTAATTCACATAGGTTTCCGTATGGAAGCCGAAATGTCTTGCCTTCTACAGTTTTGTTTGGTCGGTATACGTATTTCTCTTGCCAAGCTATACTTCAAGTCAACATGTCAGTATAGCCATACTTACATAACGAACCATGCAGCAAGCCCGACGATGACGCTCAAAAGTAGGGCTTCAAGCATGGCTTCCGATGCCGGCGTTCAGAGCAATTTCACGATGCACGCGCTGCAACGAGAGCGGAAAAGGGATATGAACAGATGTCGCTGATGGCCTACAGGACGCTGCGCTGTGCATTTGTTTTGCTCGGTTGCTTTATTTAACGGTATTCATGTGCCCACCTGACATGCTGAACATTTATTCTGATATATTACAACCACATTCAGAGCTACTGCCGGACTGGAGTACAACAAATACAAGAAGCATACATAAAAGTAGTAGAGCATATTAAAAAAATAATACAGCAGACGTGTCACGCAAGTGCTTTTATAAAATCAGGTCATGCCACTTCAGCAACAGAACCGGGTAACTCGCTGCAGCAATCGAGAATTGTTGGAGAATAACTGAATATTATAATGTTAGTGCGCGCAAAAACAGGCTTCACGTTGAGTCTGTGACAACGTCTCGTTGGAAAAACACTGGCATGCATAATGTAATTATCAGCGGATAGGCTACAAGACGAGTGAACAAGTTTATGTAATAGCTTCATGAACTCGGTAAGCCGCAAGGTGCGTAGAAAAGGTATATTAAAAGTGTGTTGCCGTAGTGGACGAAGAAATCCCGATCGTAGCGATGACAAATTAAATTAACTCATTCCTTTGTACACATTCAGTTTTGTTCGTGCATTTTTACACAATAACAACTTAGTGTATTTTGGTGATGTAGATAATGGTCGTTTTAAGTTCTCTTATTCAATTGGTGCTTTAAGTGTAACGTGATCAAAATTCTGTGATCACTGCATGTAGTATCTGCAGATTATTCCTAGGTATTTGTACATGTGGGCTCCGGGAATAATTCTGTTGAAGGCGTCCGCATGCCGTCAACGAAAATGGCGGTTCGTAAATGACACAACTCTGGTGCTTTGAAAGTTGATGCGCATCTATCAATCCGTACACCAGGGGCACTAAGTGCTGATCGACTTCATAGCTACCTAGCTATCCAGTCGATCAGTCGAGCAACATCTAAAATTCATTGAGTTAGCTTGGTGTATGGTTGTGTATAACGGCGTTGAAGGCATTATTTAGAAAAGTGCACAAATAACGCATGAATTTGCCGATATCAGGAGTGCTAGCAATGTCATGTGGAAATTCCACCAGTTGTGTTGTGCAGAGACGAGGACGAAATACATGTTGTATGTTCGAGAGAAATGATTCAATTCAAGGTATTCTGTTATATGCCTGTGTATAAAATACCCCAGTAGCTTACTGGAATCGACATAAGCTTTTAGTTAAAAAAAGTTGTTTTCCACCAGATTTATGCACAGGCAGGACCTTGGCAAGCTCCCAGGGCTGGGGGACAATGCTTGAAGTGAAACATTGTGAAAATACCTGCCAAATAACGTGAACGCCAGAGGCAATACCAAACCAGAAGCTGTTCGGAATATCGTTCGAAATTTAGAATGAATTTTAGGATAGTATTTTCATTAACTACCACATCGTCGATACAGAGCTCAGTATTAGCACCTGTGAGCAGTGGGACAGAGCTGTTGTAGTGCGGCAACACTGACTGGAAGCAGACATTAAACGTATTAGCTATTACATTGGGGCCTGAAATACCTGACCGATCTGATATAAGGAAAACGGCAGCAGTTTTTGTTTCTATGATAGAAGTCTAGAATTCGCGCGGGCTAGAATTTTTCATTCCTTGTAGTTCAAAACAGAAATTAAAGTTATTAGCGGGTACAATTTTCATGCGTAATTCATCCTTAGGAGTTTTAAAGCGAACGATACTGTCTAGATAACATGCCTCTTTCAGTCGCTGAAAGCGAAGAACGCGACGTGATGGTCGCAGTATGCTGCAATTCATTCAAGAAATGCAATTTCTCTTTTCAGTCTTGAGGTAATCAAAAGTACCAATGCATAGTTTTACGATTCGCTCAAGTCCATCAACCAATGGGTCAAAGCTATCACGTAGACCAAGTGCTTGGAATGAACCAAAATTAGAAGCTAAGTAGCGGATGCCTAGTTTATCTAGGATGTGACTGAGTTCTGTCGTCTTGGAGAGGCGTTATTATTGTACTATAAGTTGCTTTTTGATTAGGTCGCTAGCGTGTTGTGCAGTCCCAGATATAGGAGTTTATCCGTGCCCGTGCTTAGCATAACTCCAATTACTTTTTATATGCCTTCTTATCATGCCGTGTAGCTTCTTCTTTTCTGCGGTGTACCATCTGTGGTATGCCGCCACATACAAGTGACAGAATCGATAACTGGGCCTGTTGGTTTACTTCCATGTTCAAACTGTAAAAGCGCATAAAGTCGAGAACGAAGAGAGTGGAGACGGCGAGGCGCTTACTCACAAATGAAAAATTTTATTGAAATGATACAACTATATACACAAAACGGAGTACGACGGCTGCGCACGCATGCCAAGGCTCACGGGTTAAATAATTTCAAAGGAAACGTTACAAGTTAATGAAAGTCTAACTATCAAGAAACCTGAGTTCCTTCTAATGTAACAAGATCGAGGGGGGGCTCATGCAGTTATCTGCTCCTTTTTTATTGGAAGGCCTCTGCCATTTAACGGGTTAGATGGTTAGTGCTTTTGAAGATAATCTGAGCAACTTCAAAAGAGGCCAAGAGCCGCAGTCCTTACAGTTGGCGGCTAGATGTGTCGTTCCTGACGAATTGTATGCCGCCAGGTACTCCCTTAGCTGCACGTTGACGCAACGCCCAGACTTGCCTAGGCCATTCTTAGTGCATAAAAACGCGATCATATATACTATACACATCGCACAATCTGCAAATATTTTGGTGTGCTTACTATTGCATTGCGATGGCCTCCGGCGAATGCGCAAAGAAATGTTCTGCACTTCGTTTGTCGCTGAAAAAAAGGAGCGTAAACCTCATACCTAGCGCCTATGTTTTAATCCATGTGATGTTCCGTGGAGGTAAAGAACGAAAGCTATTTTATTATTTTATGATGATCTGCCCGGGTGACCTGATGATATTCTTTTTTATTTCTTTCAAAATGTCTGTGCCACACTCATAAAATCACAATCTGAGGATAGTCTGCTTGTCCAAGCTTGTCGATCTGGTTGAGAAAGCTCGTTTTCATCACCTGTCCCTATGATTTTTTTTCAGTGCGGAGTGCGGAGTTAAGGGTAGGCTTAATACACATGACCAGCAAACATGAAGCGGTTGAAAGATTTGTCTTAGGTCAAAAAATTGTAATTGATTATCCTGAGGTAATTTTAAAAAATATTTAATTTCATTATTTAAAGACTTTTTGTGCGCAAACAGACAAGGGTGAAGAAGAGGAGCAACACAAGGACGAGCGCTTGCCTCGTCCTTGTGTTGCTCCTTTTCTTTATCCCTGTCTATTTGCGCGCAAAAAATTTTTGAATAATGAATCTGTTCCAACAAGACCGACTAGCAGTTATACAGTTATACTTAATTTACCGCAGTTTTCCTTAAAAACCTTTAAATATTCACAACATCCCGCGTTGGATCAGTGGACTTAGTTAAGACCAGAAAATCGTATACACATATGAACACCTTAGATGCTAGTCCTGAAAGATGAGGTTCTGGCCCTCTATCGAGCTTGCTTAAAAAAATTGAAAAAACATTGAAGCAACTGGCGATCCCATGCAAATCTCTGAACGCTGAACGTCAAGGTCTCCCTTTCCCCAAGATAAAAACGTGGAACTGAGATAAAAGCTCAGACACACGAGAAAGCTTGCGACCAAGGTTCCCCTTTTTAGACTACGAAGAAGTGAAGACGAGAAAATTGTCTACATATCTCAAAAGCTTAGTTGCTAGGCTTGCAAGATGAGGCTGCAGCCCTCTATTGAGCTTCCTTAAAAAAATCGCTCCAAATAACATCAACTGGCAATGCTATGAAATCCCTGAATGCTGAACGTAAAGTTCACTCTTCCCGCAAGACACAAATGTGGATTTAGGTAAAAGATCACTAAATCGAGAAAGCTTTCAATCCAGGTTCCACTTTTTAGACGAACGCCTGCATGGTTTTCATGATGCTTGCTTCTTTCATACGGTCGTGTCTGTTGGTGGTACTGTTGATAAATCGCATCGCCTCAGCAGCTGTGGCTTCGATTTTGCGAATGGTTTCTTCCTTCATGCCCTTGGCTTCTGTGATCATTCCAAACACCCTTATCTTCTCGACTTTGGGTTTGGGTTGTCGATCTTGGGTCTTGAGTTGTATGTCTGGGTGGGTTTGTGTGTTGTGGTTGTTCGGGGGTCTTCCCTTTAGTGTTGGTCTGTACACCAACAGCTCAAATTTTCTGACCGAGCACGATAGACAAGTGCCTTCTGGGTATTTCTCGACTGCTTCCACTGCTTCCTGTAGTCTCTGTTCAATCCATCAATTACTGTCATTGTTGATTCATAACGTGATGTCGTCGGCATAATTGTATGGTTAAGACATTCGATTCTTTATAATTTGCTAGGAAGACCTACCATAGCCAGGTTAAAGAGCATAACTAGTATAACCGATCTCTGATGTGTGACTGCACTGCCAATATGCACTTTCTTGGACGTGAGGTCGTCTACAGTGATTTTTGCTTCTCAGTCAGCTTAAAGAGAATGAGAATCAACTTTTATGCTGAGCCCTTAGTAAAGGTTGGTGCGCGCTGGCACCAGATGGGGTGGAACCTTCTTCTCAGGTCCCATATGCATCCAGCAGTTCCTGGCCCCTAGCCGCCAGCGCGAGCTGGGTCGGTAGGTCGGGGCTGGACAAGGTCTCCTATCGCTCGGAGGGTTTGGGGCTGGGGAGGTTGGGGGGCAAGGATCGTGGGGGGTTCTTGAGCTTTGTGCACTCTGCAAGGATGTGTGCTAGAGTGCCTTTTTGTTGTCTGCAAAACGGGCATGAAGTGTCATGCTCTGTTGGGAACATCTTGTGCAAGAGCACGGGATGCACTAGCGACGCCCCTTGCGTGCGTCGCACAATCGTTTGCTGCATTCGGCTGAGCTGCGGATGCGGAGGGGGAAGCCTACCTCTGCCGCTTCTGTACATTTGCGTGATTTCTTTGTAACTTGTCGTGGCGTGCCGTAGCTTTGGCTCGTCCTCGGCCCGGATTCACAGTTCTCGGGCATAGTGGTCGGCGAGTGCGTTGCCTTCCACTTGCGAGTGAGCCGGGACCCACACGAGCTCAACGACCCGTCCCGATGATTTGCATTTGGTGAGGATCGCTAGTGCCGCGGGAGAGATGTTCCCCTTGCGGTAGCTTGCGTAGGTGGCCTGGGAGCCTGTGATCATGGTCCTCACTCCCGGTTGTGCGAGTGCGAGGGCGACGGCCACTTCTGCTTCGGCTGTATTCGTCGTCCGTATCGACGCGCCTGTGACCAATTTATGGATGGTGGTGACGACCGCCATTGCTCTGGTTTCGTGCTTGGAAAGCGAGGTGTCCGCGTAGAGAACCTCGGGGTCCCCTTCCAGCTGTCGAGCCAGTGCCTTGGCCCGCGCAGAGCGTCTCTCGTCGTTCCTCCCCGGCTGCATGTTCCGGGGAGGGGCTTGGTCTTGATAATGTCTCTCCACGTTGCGGGGAGCGCCTCTGTTGACGGTTGCTGTTCAATTTACCATCCTATCTTGCGTAGGACGGCCCGACCGTGCTCTGTCCGGCTCAGCCTTACGCGCCATGGGCATCCCAGTCTGCTCGTCAATGCAGAAACTGCTGGAAATGGGTGCCCACAACACTGCGGAAGAGCTGGTGGAAGCACACCTATCCCACCAGAGAGTAAGGCTGAGTCGGTCAGTTAAGAAGTTTTGGATATAGTTTTACGTCCGCTTGCCCACGCCAAGGTTGCTCATTTGGTGCAGTATCGTTTGGTGTGCGACATTGTCGAATACCTTCTTGAAATCTGGCCCTAAGACAGCTCGATTCGATCTCCCAGGTTTGTCTTTTACTTGGTGCTTCAGTTGGAGCATGTCATCTTGTGTAGAAAGGTTTCTTTGGAATCATATCATCGTGTTTCGGAGTAACTCATTGTCTTCCATGTAGTTGGTGAGTCTGGCCAGCAAGGCATGGGCTATAGGTTTGACCAAGCTGGAAGTTAGCGATATTGGTCTTCGATACCTGAGTTGTAGTTGTTTGCAAGGATTCGGTATTATGATTTCTTGTGCCGGCTTCCACTGCTGTGGTATCATCCCTTGGTTCCAGCACTCGTTCATATATTCTGTCAGTTTGTGAATAGGCGCGACGTCCATGTTTCTGAGTGTCTCGTTTGTAATGGAGTCTGGGGCCGGTGCCGATTTGGTCTTTAGTTTATGCGGGACTGCTCTTATTTCTGCTTCGCTAAACTCTTCATCGATTCGTGAGTTCTGTTCTCCCTTGTATTCTAGATTAATATACGGTGACGGCTGTGACACGTATTTGAACTTGAGCGTTCAAGAATTCTTTCTCTGTTCCTTTATCTCTATAGGATCGTGTCTATGTTTTGCCTTTGCACCGTTTTTATTTCCTGTCTGTTAAGCAGATATTTGAGCAACCTCCTCGTCTTGCTCGTGCTCTATTCCTCAGCCATCTTCCTACATTGTTTCTCCCAATGTCGTCTTGGAGCTGTAGTGCATATTGCTCTATTTCTTTGTTCAGTAAGGCTATCTTATTCCTTAATCTTTTGTTAGGTTACTGCGTTTTCTATCGTTTCTGTAGACCTTTTCTAGCCTCCAACATGTGCGAGAGCCTTTTGTCTAACAACTCTACCTGAGCCTTTTGCTGGATCACCTGCGTTGATCTGGGGATGTATTCCTTAAGGTTGGCTGTCCACTTACCAATGTGTATAATGGTTTCTAGGTTGCTCTCTATTTTCCTCAATTTTACCCAATCAACTAATTTGAGTTTATTACGCCTGTAGTTGTCGGGAATTCGTTGAATTACATTTTGAATATAGAGTAGTGGCTCCTGAGGTCTTCCTGTGTATTTAGCCATCTTATTAACTGTATATTCTTAGAGAATGTGAGGTCTGGTGTGGAGCCGTCATATACGCCGTTGCCTTGCCTTGTGGGTGTTGCTGGGTCCGTGAAGAGGGTGAGACTTTTCTCCCTGTTGACTCCCTGTTGGGAGTCGAGCCACATCTTCTGGCCTTTGGTGTGGGCACATTTTTACCCGTACGTGGTTTGGATGGCGTTAAAGTCGCCACCTATCGTTAAATACCGGTCACCCGCTATGTTGAACGTGCGCTTGAATAGTTTTAAGAATCTTGGTCTCTGGAATATTGGACTGCTGTATACACTTAGACTGAATGTGCTATTATTTGTCTTCCTTGATAGTAGAATCTCAAGTGGTATGTTGTCTATGTCTATGACTCGTGTATCATGTTTTACAGCCGCACGGTCTCTTTTGACTAGCGAGGTAAGGGCCTTGCTTCCTCCTATGGCATTGCTGATTAGTTGGTACCCTGATAGTCTGGCGAGACCGTTCGTTTCTTGTTGAATAATTACGTCAGGCTTGTCTTTCGTTTTTTTGGTGTTGATACAGATTCGCCTTCTGCAGTTTTATTGTCATATGGTGTATTTATTTTTCTTTGCCTGGCTATAATTATGTCATGATTTTAGTGACCATTAGGTCTAGTATCAATGGCTTGAGTAGTAAGGGAGACTGGATAGTTGCCTGGAGTGTTTCTTTCTTTTTCAGGGACTACATCATCCATTATTTCTTCGAACGCCGTTACTCTCGTGCTTATAGTCTGAAGCTGTTACTGTATGGGTTGTAGTTGATGGGCGACTGTGCTGACCATAGCCGCCTGTAATCGATTCTTCAATCTGGTTCATGAGCTTTTCCATCGTTTTCTCAAGTCTGGGTTCAAATTCTCCTAGACGTTCCTTTCCTATGCTAGCGGTTTTAGTTTTCTTGGGACTGCTTCCGTTGTCTTCAACAATCTCTCCGGTCTTGCATTTAGATTAAGGGGTATCGTTGTTTTCTTCCATGTTTACATTCTCGCTCTCTATTATGTTTGTTGTACATTCGCTCTTTTCGTTTTTCAGCTTGGTGCTTGTGAAGTTCTTCCTTTATTCTCTTATTCTCCTCACCCATCACTACCATTTCCTGTTCCATTTCTACCTCGACTTGTTTTAGCTGTGCCAGCTGTTCCTTTAATTTGTGATCAGCTTCAGCCTCCGCCTCGGGCTGTTTCCCCATGACCGCGCTTGGCCAGTTCACCGTTGGCGTTGCCGTGTTGCCTCCACAACTCCGGGGTTCGCTTTCGACTTCGCCGTGGCTATACTCCTGGACCTCGATCTGCTTGACCTGACTCTGCACATTCACTTACCTCTGCTCCTGGACCTGAATCAGCTACGCAGTTCTTTCGAAGGTTTCGAAGGGGATTACAGCCTATTCTTCAAGATCCTGAGGCCTTGCTGCTTATCTTGCGTCGTGTAGTTTACTTCTTTGCATCAGGAAGGGGATGATATATTTAGCCTTGCATTCTTGATCTGGTTTAGGGTGGTGCATGTAGCATACCTCACACTTAGCCTTGCATTCATAGTTTTCGGGAGGGTCCACCAATGCGTATCATGGAGCACAGAAAATTTTAGGGTTGCGCGAATAAAGAGTGCAACACCACCAGCTTTGCCACTAATCAGTTATGCCATATTTCTATATAGCTAGTGGAGAAAACACAGCGTCAAACACGTCGTTATCAAGCTGGGTAACCTTTATTGCCACTACAAGAAGAGGGTAGGACGCAATAGCAGCAATTAAAGGCATGAATTTGTTAACAGCAATATTTCCATTGAAATACAAAATATATAGATCGTTCGTGGTTGGCGCTACTGAACGAGATGTTACTTCCGTTTTAAAAACAAAAGTTGATTTAGGAAGAGGACAGAATCTGACTTTAAACAGTCTATAATAGTGTCCCATCTGTGGCGCACGTTATCAATAAAGGCGTGATTGTAGCTTAGTTTTACTCTGGATCCCTCGTCACGAAAACTTGCAGTTGCGTCTCGTAGTTTTTTTTTTTTTTTTTTTGTTATGACGCACATTCTGTGATAAACGGTCAGTTTTGCAAAAACCATAGCCCTGCAGTTTCTTAGCATTTTTATCGCCCTCCTTTTTCTCTTAAGACCAAAATTTATATTATGACAGGACGTGATCGCCGTTCTAGTGATCTGCATATGCGATGACAGCACTTTATACTTGGACACTCTATCTGAAGATACACTCTTAGCACTTGTGTTTCAGTATGCAGTACAGTGTCAGTATTTACAACACGGCTTCCCAGGGAACCGTGCAAAGAAATACTGTTCCGGCGTGAACGTTTTCTTTTTTTTAAATCATGGGGTATCGAAGTAAGTTTACTGATGATTTCGGTAAGTGAGAAAATTTCAGAGTTAGGCTTGTCATTCAGTTCTGTACAATCAGGAGTAGTTGTAGCAGATTCAAGTGAACATACATGTACTACAAGGGCCGTTGAAGAGAGACTTATAAGATTGTGTGATATGTCACTGCCACTTGCGGTTTGTATCTGACCAGCCAGCAAATGTGCAAGAAGTTTAGGCATCTCTTGGGGGGCGGGGGAACGACTTGAGCAGTGACTGCCACTTGTAGCAGTGGTATTAATCTCGCTTGTCTTTGATGTAATTCCTGTGGACACCCTTCTAGGTCCGTGTTTAAGGTCGACGTCTCACTCAAGAGAAGGTCATCGTAACAGTGCAAAATACGAAAGCAGCAAGCAACAACACTGTTCAAGTAGAACATGAGCAACAAAAAGCGATCATGGGAGCGGCAGCTATAGGCATCCGGAATTTAACATACCTGCGTGAAAAACTGGCTTCGATTGAAACACATTCTGAAGACCTTCATAGCATACGGTGTAGGTATCGGTGATAGCAGGTTATCAGTGACTGCCCGAACGACGCTGACAAGTCAGAGGCGGAGCGCGTGAGAGGCCATAGGGAAAGGATGCCATTGCTATCACCAACATCAGTGACAGGGCAGTTTGTAAGCACGCCATAATATCCTCTTTTCTGGACACGTACTGACTAGCGTCCCAAGCGGCCGCGGCTAGAAGCTAGCACCTTTTCAGCGGAACAAGTGGGATTTTTTGCGAATGCTTAAAGCTGCAGGTCAATTATTGAAAAAGGCAGGTTACAGTCATGTTCTAGAAGACAACCCACACGAGACAAATGCAGGAAACCCGCTGTGCAAAGCTAGAATTTTTTTCCCAGAGCCCTTAAACATTAAGCAGCGTATGTTGTGTGCAGACTAAGCTTTCGAGTACTTTCTATCTGAAGTCTCTAGAAATGGCGTGACATAGTCGTACAAATTATTATAAAATATAAAGACGCCAAATAAAGGATACACAGCTAATGAACAGCTGAAGTGCTTTCGCTCAAGTTAACCTGGTATCTATAAAAGCCCAAGCTAACCACTGAGGAAGTGTCGGAAGCCTTGGCCGAATGGTTTGTTCGCCGGTACCTATTGTTCCGCATCATGTTAACCGAAGTTCGATACCGTCTTATGCGATATTTTGTTTAACGCCACGTACAACAGAATTTGATAGTTTCCCACCAGACGGCCAGAACATAAAACTCAAAATTTGGTTTCCGTTTTCTTTTTCAGGAGTGCTCTTCACATATTATATTTTCTATTTTTACTTTTTAAAACGTTGCACAGGGTTCCTTCTGTGTTAAGTCATCGCATTTACTATCAGATTTTATTTCTTGGACAACATAACAACAAGCAGCGCATGTCTTTGTATTACGTTGAAAAAGCCCAAAAAATATCGCGCCTTGTGGCATGGAGATAGTCAGGAATTCTGGACATTGCATCTTCACCGTTTGGCCGAACATCACGGCAATGCACATGCGTAAGTGAATGGGCAAAATTTTACAAAGCTTTATTTCAATATATCGGCCGAATATCTTCAAGCTTCAACTGACTGCAACGAGAGGGTAGTGTCTTCTACGGTATGTATTTATGGCGCTTAGTTGGACATTGGCGGTGTTTCAAGCAGTGTGTTGGTCAGGAATGGGTGGTTATGTCACACGACGAGAGCAAATTGTTTTGCACACTCCAAGCAAAGGGTACATTGACATTAAGAAGCACCATATTTAAACCGTAAATTGACTTACTACAGCTGGAGTTTGAGCGGCAATTGCAAAAGCGAGTGCCATTCAGTCTGTTTCTGCACGCATGTTTTTATGAGGCAGCAGGGAAGAAGAGAGAGTGTATATGCGTGTGCACGGCTTAAGCGGGCGTGCGTATGCACTTCTGTTTGAGTGTGCGCGCGTGTTCGTGAACTCAATATTTCAATATGCGTGCGCACGAGCGAGTGTATACATATCCGACCATACGCGCGTTTGTGTCCATACAGCTCCGTATGCGTACGTACGTACATTTGTGTTCGCGTGTGCATGCGTGGGTGCTTTTAAATGCGTATGAGGGTGAACATGCGTCGTATCTGTGTGTGAGTTTGCGTGTATTGTGAGTTCTCCCAATGGAAGTTCATACAGACATAACGATGGTTCGCATCGTGCGTCCTTTACATATGCACGACCTCTGATTCATAGACACGCAAAAGACAAAAGTGCTGCGTGAAGAGCATCATTAGCCCAAACACGTGAGCTACCGTAACTCACGCCTCGTATATCGCTCTCATTTAAGCTTAGATAGCAAATGTATATTTCAAATCAAACAGGCCACCGAAAAAGGAAAGCTCAACATCATAGAGTGAAGGATAGAGAAGGGAAGACGAGAGGCAGGGAGGTAAGCATAGACCAGCCCGTTTGGCTACAATAAACATGGAGAGGGGAAAAATGGTTGTAATTTAACGGTAAATGCGAGAGAAATGTGGTGGGCATTACGGCACACCAGGTGAGGTCCCGGATCCCTGGCGAATACCACGTTCACCACAATGTAAATTGCTGTTCAGGAGCTCACTAGACACACATCTGGACTTTTCGAGGAGTGAAGTGTTACCGGCGGGGGTCTGGAGCAAACCACCGTGCAAACACACACACGCTGATATATATATATACATATATATGAATTAAAGATAACTCACCCATATGACTAGCTTGCCAAACTTCAAGCGCTCACACTTTTTCTCGCTTTCACAATAGTAAGGTTTGCATTAAAACACAACCATAGAAATAAGACAAAAGACTGAATAGAAAAAAAATTGGAGGTGCCGAGAGAAAACGCTGCAGTACACACTGTCCAGGTGCTTTCACGAAGCACAGTTGGTCTTTTGTGGCCTTGCGTATCTAATAACTCTTAAACCAAGTTCTCAGGATAGCTTTCTCTGAACGTGGTATCGGGTCGAAACAGCAAATAGTAGCTCATGGAGCATAGCGCTGACGACGGAAGTGGCAGAGAAGGTTTGCTATACTGTCTCGTCAGCCCCCGAGAATCACATGCCGCGCTGCCGTCCATGCCCAGAAGATTGTAAGTGGGACAGCCAGCAATTTGCAACACAACATTGTATTGCGATGGGAGAGTCCAGGTGAGAGAGACGGTGGTTATGAATAAGACACCGTATTTTCGGCAGCAAGTTAGGAACGCATGAATGAATGAATGAATGAATGAATGAATGAATGAATGAATGAATGAATGAATGAATGAATGAATGAATCGTGGAACGAATGAACGAACGAATTCGTTTATTGAGAAAAAGGAGAAAACTTCGGAGAAGCACGTCTGAGCACGTTGAAAAAGGAGTGGGGGAGAAAAGAGGAAAAACTGGAGTCCAAGTGCCAGGCGTAGTCGTAGTTTACGGTTAAAAACATTTAAGCGGGAGTTCGTGAAACCGGTTGAATTCCAGTGTAGATGTGTGATGTGGCGAGCAAATTATTGGAGTTACCGCCCTGTTGATTCTTCTAAGTGGAATAGGCTCTCACCTCTCTTTGTATTAAACGTTTACTAAATAGCAATCTTGACAATTACTTATTTATCGGCCATCCCTCGCCGCGTATTTCTTAGAAGGAGGTTCTTTGGATTAGAACTGCGCTGTCGCGAAAGTTAGGACCATACCGTGACTCCTGCGTTACTGTGGCCATACTCGTGACCCTTGCGATTGCTGGGTACTACAAGTATGAGTTTACTGCAGAAGTTAGAGAACAGACAGTTTGAAATAGAGGTTCTCGCCTTACATGCGCTTAACGCAAGCACCTTTGCAGCGTGTTACGATGCGCGTCCGTTGAAGACAGACTTTAATCTACGCGAACGCAAACATAGTAACGCATTAGAAGACAGGGTGCCGTCTTCGGCCTTGGTTAAACATATCCGAGCCAACCCAATCTATTAGCTATCATGCTGTCGTTTATATGCAATGAGATTATATGATTTAACTCCTTGAGTGGCCTTCCCAGCCACCGCCTAGGGGAGTTAGTGAAGCCGCCAGCGGCCATATTGTTACCGGAAAAAGGGCGCGAAACTCCAGCATTGGTGGCCGCGGCATCCACGCGTCACTCGCTGCGTTTGCGGTTCCGCGGTGAAAAATAAAATAAACCACTTTAAGAAGTATACCACTCCGCTGATTTCTGTCACTCATGTAGACAAAGAAAATACGGTTTCGATTGGTTACCGCAGGCTTTCGGAACGGTATCATTGGGACATTTCGCCAATCGCAATTCCTCGCTTGGTTAAACTATGAATTGCCTCTCCATACAAAGTAAGCTTGGATGATGTGATCCCGCCGTGGTTGCTCAGTGGCTGTGGTGTTGGGCTACTGAGCACGATATCGCGTGATCGAACCCCGGCCGCGGCGGCCGCATTTCAATGGGGGCTAAATGTGAAAACACCCATGGTACTTAGATTTAGGTGCACATTAAGGAAACACAGGTGGTCTAAGTTTCCGGAGTCCTCCGCTACGGCCTGTCTTATAATCAGAAAATGGTTTTGGCACGTCAAACCCTATAATTTTTTGGGTGATGTTAGTGCTAAGTGAAGATTTACCACTGTTTGATCACTAATTGACGCGAAACATCTGCAATACACCTTCCCGTATTTTCTTTCATATATATATATATATATATATATATATATATATATATATATATATATATATATATATATATATATATATATATATATATATATATATATATATATACATATATATATATAGATATAGATAGAGGATGAGAAAGGCATGGAGGTTAGCCGGAAGAGATTCGGGTTAACTACTCTGCACTGGAGGAGTGGTAACGGGAAAGGAAAGACGGGAAAAATAGCGGAGAGGAAAAGAACGAAAACAAATACAGAAGGGTGGGTACGTGAAACAAATATTGCCGAGATATTCATGGCACATTCTACGCTTCTGATAAAACATACAAATTCCTGGACAGGTTTCCTTGACGCAAGTGCAGTTCATCAAGACCTGTGCTCAACTGTCAACTTCCGCATTTAAAATCAAACAATAACTACCCTACATTAAACACCTCAGATCTACGATGCATGACACATGGTGCGCGAGAACGTTGTGGGCGCTCCCGATTAAATTTCAGTGTGTTGGTGGCATCATCAGGCTGGGCTTCCTGTCGTTATCAGGAATAAGAATAGATGCCTCGGAAAAAGAATTATATTAGTTTTTCTGTACATCGCATAAGATGGGACAGCACGGATAAACGCACACACACACGCACACACCACAGACACACACACACACACACACACACACACACGCGCGCGCACGCACACACACACAGACACACACACACGCACACACACACACACACACACACATATATACATATATTTATATATATGGGATGAGACAGTCATGGATCATATGTTGGCACGTGGACTTGTTTATCTTTTGCGGGTGAACGCTTTTCTCCGTGTAACAAATGTTATCGCTCAGCGTAGAACGCGCCTGCATGTATCGGAAGTTTCACGAATGTTATCGATGGTTCTATCCGCTGTCTGTTGTCGCCGAACCATGTGTAATCTCTCTAGGGTAGCAGCATGGCCTTTTTGGGTTTCCATCATGGTGTTAACAGTGTAAAACGTGGACTGGACACGATACGAGAAGACCACACCACAAGCGCTGCGGTGTAGTCCTCTCGTCTCGTGTCCCGTCTACCTTTTGCGCTGATAACACCAGGAAGCTTGTGTAATCTGATTGCATGTATGAGCGACGCGAATGGTGTAGAACTTTCTGAACAATACGCGCGTAGAGTAGCATAGGTAATGGAAAGAGTGGACGCTCGTGCTGTTTCGCTGCCGAGCATGGAGCTTCGGTGATTCCGCTAGGTGGCAGAGCACATCAAGAAAAATGCGGCTGTGGCTGCGGCTCCGGCTAGCAGCTTGACAGGCGGCACGAGCACTGGGCACGATCCAACACGTGCGAAGCCTACTGGAACCGCGTCGCCAGGTTCTTTCTGTAAAATGCACCCGAGCATCGTTGTTGGGTTGTTCTGCCAGCGTCTGCTTCGTCGCCGTTTCGTGGCAAGGCCAAAGCTAGTTCTTTTGCGCGTTATTCACGACCTATTCTCTTCGCATTTTGTTGTGTCAGTGTTAGCCGTATGTACGAGTGACGTCGGCCTTGCAGCCATGAACAGCTGCTGCCCAGTTGCTACGCTGTCTTTCATTTCGCATTATTCTTTCTTTAAGCGCAGCAATGGGCGGTGATGCTAGCGATAACAGCGACGCGGCAGCATCGCAGCTGCGAGGCACGTTCGGTACAATGACGAAGCTAGAAAATAATATAAAATGGTTCGTTAAGAAATGCAGCCTATGAACACATGCCGTTCGGGGCAGAGAGCTCTATGTTACGCGCCGCGACTGCTGAAAAAGTATGGTGCTCTACTTTTGCAAAAGAAATGTAGCCATTTTTAAAGCAGTACATGTGCAATATTTGCAGTATGGCAATAATGAGCT
Organism: Dermacentor andersoni; assembly: GCF_023375885.2. Lineage (NCBI taxonomy): Eukaryota > Metazoa > Arthropoda > Arachnida > Ixodida > Ixodidae > Dermacentor > Dermacentor andersoni. The sequence goes on from NC_092820.1 coordinate 66,354,139, forward strand.
CTCTTTCAACGTCTATTGCAGGCTATGTGCGTTCGAGCGTAATTAGCTGTTCTGAGTTAGGCTGAAGATAGGTGTTTTCATGTTTTAATTGTGTATGGAATCGTTACCGTAGAAAGTTCCTTGTTTCTCAGCATTTATAGCAGTACTTCCTTAACCAGAAATATACGCATTACATGAAGGAACACAGCATCTCCATTATAAAGCTTTGAAGATATTATCTCCATCATAATAGCTTTGAAGCCTCCGGAACCCCGCAGGGGCGTCTGCGTAAGCAGGCGTTTGGTGTGTTGCGACACCACGTACCCGAGCACACGAGGGTTGGACCCTCCCGCGTGTAGCCATGCGCGGCTTAGCCGTGTCTGGGGAAAAGGGGATCCTGGGGGTTGAGCCGAAGCTGGGTGTTTGGACCTTTAAGGCCCCCCGGCGGAGGCAACACACCTCTTCGGCCTCGGCTTCACATAGACGGCACCTCCAGACTGACCCACCTGGAGGAAATCGGCAGTCGCCTTTTCCTGTTTCTCTCTTCCCACAACCTTCGTCTTTCCCTTACATTCCACCTTTCCTGTGTTCTTCTCTTTTCTATTTACTTCCTTCTTCTTGGCGGCAAGGGTTAACCCTGTGTGGCTATCCAACCTTGGGTACACCATATTTGGTTATAGTGGCGGCGTACGACTGGCGTCGTGCAGACTTGTATGCAAGCTCTGCCGCGTCCCCTCGTTGGGCTCCGTGGTGGGTGGTCGGCGCTGTTGCCGAATTTTTGTATATTCTCATGGAAACTCCTTTCCCTAAACTTCCTGATCGCCCTCAGAAACGAGGGCGCACCGAAGATGTCTTTAAGTTTTTTCGCAACAGACTACAAAGCTTTCCCTGATTCCACGTCATCCATTCCGACAAACCTGAAAAGACGATGAGAATGATTTCACCTTTCCTTGTGTCAAAATGTCTTACCGAAGCACTTGGTGCAGGTTACAAGGCATCAAAGATGGCTAGTGGAGATATCCTTCTGGAACTCCGCGATGCGAAGCAACATGAAAGCCTTCCTAATCTAGTTAAATTTGGAGAAATTCCAGTCACTATATCCCCGCACCGAACTATGAATACGAGCCGTGGTGTTGTCTCTGATGATGATCTAATGGAGCTGACAGAAGCCTAATTGATGGAAGGCTGGACCGAACAGAATGTTATCAATGTCAAGCGAATTATGCTAAGGAGTGACGGTAAGGAAATCAAGACAAAGCATCTTATACTCACTTTTGGCTCAAGCATCCTGCCCGAGACAATCGAGGCAGGCTATGTAAAGCTACGTGTCAGACCCTATGTCCCAAATCCTCTTCGATGCTTTAAATGCCAGCGTTTCGGACACAGTTCCCAGAACTGCCGAGGCCGGCAGACATGTGCTAAATGTAGTGGCGGAGAACATACTTCTGAAAATTGCGAAAGCGCTCTACACTGTGTCAACTGTGATGGCGAGCACGCCGCATACTCACGCTCGTGCCCGTCATGGAAAAAAGAAAAAGAAATCGTGACGTTAAAAGTTAAAGAGAATATTTCATTTAAAGAAGCGCGCAGGCGGGTTTCCTACCTGCCCAAGGGCAGCTTTGCCGATGTGGCGCGTCAGGGGGCAGCGCCACAACGGCCTCCGGCGACTGTCCGACCCACACCCAGTGAGGCGGCAGTGACGCCTCCCGCCCCCCCGGCGGCTGCAGCTAGCGCTGCTACGCCAACCCAGCAGAAGGGGCCATCTACCTTCGAGCAGGTGGCCTCAAAGGTCTCTTCCAGAGGGACGAGGCCTTCTCGAACGCAACGCTCGCAAGAGCGCCTGTCCAGCACCTCTTCCGAGGTGATGGACACAACCAGCCAGACGGCGCCGCCAGCGCCTAAGGAGCGGCGAGATTCTCGCAATAGCTCCCAAAAAGAAAAGCACCGTATCTTGGCGCCCTCAAAGGGCTCCGTGAGGTAACTCGTCTTTCTTAAACACACAGCACATAAACCACATTCAATATGGATACGCAAATAATACACTGGAATGTCAGAGGTCTGCTGCACAATCTTGATGATATCAAAGAACTCCTATACAAGTATACTCCAAAAGTGCTGTGTGTTCAGGAAACACACCTCAAACATACGCAAACAAATTTCCTTCGACAATATGCTATATTTCGTAAAGACCGCGATGACACCCTCGTCTCATCCGGCGGTGTTGCAATCATTGTAGACAGAGGTGTTGCTTGCCGGGAAGTAGAACTTCGTACGCCCCTAGAGGCAGTTGCTATCCGAGGGGTGTTGTTTGATAAGCTGGTCATTATCAGCTCCGTATACATTCCTCCAAATTATCAACTTAATAAAAGCGAATTTCAACACTACATAGATGAACTTCCCGAGCCGTACATAGTTGTCGGAGATTTAAACGCACACAACAATTTGTGGGGAGACTCTCGTTGCGATGCGAGAGGTCGTCTAATTGAAAACTTTGTTTTTTCCTCAGGAGCATGTATACTTAATAAAAAGGAGCCGACGTACCACAGTGTGGCACATAATACATACTCCTCGATAGATTTAAGCATAGTGTCGAGTACACTAATGCCGTACCTTGAGTGGTCCGTTTTGAAGAACCCCTTTGGAAGCGACCACTTTCCAGTTATATTAAACTTGACCAAACAAGATGAATCCTTGCCACATGCTCCCCGGTGGAAGATCGAGTCGGCTAACTGGGAACTTTTCCGCGAACTAACATATACAATCCGGGATGAAATCGATTCTTTCAATATAGACGATGCTGTGGTGTATATCACATGCCTTATAATTGAGGCTGCGAGAAAATGCATTCGCGAAACTAATGGAATGTCGAATAAGCGTCGTATTCCATGGTGGAACGAAGAATGTAAAAAAGCACGGAAAAACCAGAACAAAGCTTGGGGACGACTTCGCGACTTTCCAACCGCCGAAAACTTGATTAATTTTAAACAAATAAAGGCTCAGGGTAGAAGAACACGTCGATGTGCTAAAAGGGAGAGCTGGGAGAAATACATCTCTGGCATAAATTCCTACACGGACGAGGCGAAAGTCTGGACAAGAGTGAATAAATTAATAGGCCAGCAGGCGCATCCTCTACCCTTGGTTAGCACCCACGGTGATAGCCTGGAGGCTCAGGCGGATTGTCTAGGTGAACACTTTGAATATGTTTCAAGTGCATCGCACTACACAGAATCTTTCCTGAGGTTAAAAGAATGTGCAGAGAGACAGCCTCTTAATCACAAAGACTCCTCGAATGAAGCTTACAATCGTCCATTTAACTTAGCGGAACTAAAGGCGTCTCTCGCTTGTTGCAAAAACTCGGCGCCAGGCGGCGACCGCATTATGTATGAAATGATTAAATACCTCCACCCAGAAGCACTGAAAACACTCCTATCTATTTTCAATGCCATGTGGGCGGCTGGGTGTATTCCGTCCTCATGGAAAGAAGCCATAGTCATCCCGATCCTTAAACAAGGCAAAGACCCGTCCTTAGCCAGCAGCTACAGGCCAATAGCGCTAACAAGCTGTCTGTGCAAGCTGTATGAACAAATGATTAATCGGCGCTTAATCTCTTTTCTAGAAAATAACAAGACACTAGACCCCTTCCAGTGTGGGTTCCGAGAAGGTAGATCGACAACAGACCACCTCGTCCGCATCGAGGCGAACATCAGAGATGCGTTTATACATAAGCAGTTCTTACTCTCGGTATTCTTAGACTTAGAGAAAGCGTACGATACGACATGGCGCTTCGGTATATTGCGAGATCTTTCCGCGATGGGGGTCCGAGGAAATATGTTAAACACAGTCAAAAGCTACTTATCCAACCGCACGTTTCGTGTGAGAGTGGGCAACGCTTTATCTAGAACATTCACTCAGGAGACTGGGGTGCCGCAAGGGGGTGTGCTTAGTTGCACACTGTTTATTGTAAAGATGAACTCCTTGTATACAGTCATACCACGCACAATGTTTTATTCTGTATATGTCGATGACATACAGATAGGTTTTAAATCATGTAACATTGCGATCTGCGAGCGACAGATACAGCTCACATTAAACAAATTATCTAAATGGGCGGATGCAAATGGCTTTAAAATAAATTGCCGCAAAAGTACGTGTATACTCTTTTCAAGCAGAAGAGGCATAACACTAGTGCCAAAACTCACCATCAATCAAGAGCAACTATCTGTTAGCACTGAACACAAATTCCTGGGAGTAATTCTAGATTCCAAGCTTACTTTCATCCCCCATCTCAAATATTTGAAGGCAAGATGTTTGAAAACGATGAATATTTTAAAAATTCTGTCTCGCACAACCTGGGGAAGTGATCGAAAATGTCTCCTAAACTTGTACAGGAGCCTTGTCCGTTCTAGTCTTGATTATGGTGCTATAATCTATCATTCTGCAACACCGAGCGCCCTAAAAATCCTAGACCCTGTGCACCACCTAGGTATCCGCCTAGCGACCGGTGCTTTCAGGACAAGCCCTGTAGAAAGTCTCTATGTAGAATCAAACGAGTGGTCACTTCGTCTACAGAGGTCATATTCCAGCTTTACGTATTTTCTCAAAGTAAACTCGAATCCTGAACACCCTTGTTACACAATTGTAAATGATGTTTCCTGTGCCACACTTTTTAATAATCGGCGTACAGTCAGGCAGCCCTTCTCGCTCCGTATAAGGAATCTTAGTGAAGAAATGTCTGTCCCACTTGTAGAACACCATCTAATGCATCCAGCGAAGCTGTCACCGCCGTGGCAGTGGCAGCTCCCGGAATGTGACATGCCATTTATTGAAGTCAGTAAGCATGCTTCTGAGATCCACATTCGAATGCACTTCCGTGAACTTCGGTCGAAGTATTGCTGCCCGGAGTATTACAGCGATGCATCTAAGTCACAAGCCGGCGTCTCTTATGCAGCAGTTGGTCCGTCCTTCTCCGACTCTGGCATCTTGCATGCGCAGACAAGTATCTTTACGGCGGAGGCCTATGCATTATTATCAGCTGTAAAACACATAAAACAACTAAAACTAGGAAAGTCAATTATATATACCGACTCTCTGAGCGTTGTTAAGGCGTTAGTATCGCTTAAAAAGCACAAGAACCCTGTAATTAATGACCTTTATACGCTCTTGTGTGCTGTCTATGGGTGTAATCAACGTCTCATTATATGCTGGGTGCCAGGGCACAAAGGTATTGAGGGTAATGTGCTCGCTGACGAAATCGCCACATCCACAGCAAGAAAAGGTTTTAACTGTTCAATAGGTGTCCCCGCCATAGACTTAAGACCTTTTATTCGCAAAAAATTAAGAGATTATTGGCAACACTTGTGGGACTCGCAAACCTCGAATAAACTTCATTTAATCAGGCCACATTTAGGCACCGCCCCATATATAGCAAAATTACGGGAGACTGATGTCGCGTTCTGTCGACTAAGAATAGGGCACACATACAGTACACACAACTTCTTGCTGACTGGTGAGGAACCTCCTACATGTGGTAGATGTGGTAAGAGACTAACGGTCATCCACGTCCTCGTGGAATGTAGGGAAACAGAATGCGAGAGAAAAAAGCACTTTCCCTTGGCGTATCAACACCATATCCCATTACATCCTGCACAATTTCTCGGCTCGAACCCGTTATTCAACACCACATCAGTTTTAAATTATTTAAATGACATTCAAACATTGCACATTATCAGACCAAGTGTTACGTAGTACGGCCTCTTAGCAGAGGCTCCTGCTGCGTTTGTTACATTAGCATAGCACGTGTCTCCAAGCCCTTGCATTCAAGGGCCCTGGTGAGACATCAGTGCTGCGTTCACTACATGTTTTGTTTCATCATCCGCGTGTAACATGACAGTTCCATAGTTCACATCTCTGGTCATCGTCATTGTTTTAACACTTATTTATTTTACGCAATCCAGAGCGACTGATTTTAGGCCTATTTACAGCCATGCCACATCCACCATTCGAAGTACATTTCTTCACTTCACGAACAATCCATGGAAAAACCATCACAATATGTATGGCGCTCTTTGGTCATATCTGGCCCTTGCGCCAAAAAACCCCATACATCAAGCCTCCGGAATTACTTATCTGTCGTCTGTCATTCTACGTATTGCAGGAATCTCCAGCTTACTCAAAGTATACTCTATAGCCAAATGACATCATGCATACTCAAGGACAAATATCCAAGTGTCAGAAGACGATTGCAAGGCTTCCAATACAGCAGGTGAAGACCGCCAACACAAAGTGCTTAATTGCAGCTGTTTAATGACGGACACACCGGCTTACACATTCGCGATGAGGATGATGGTGCGTGCTGAATTATTTTTGTAGCCATTTTATTTGGGCACGCGACCACTCACATAATTTTGCCACCATAATTCACCCTACTTCGCAGAAGTACAAGAGAAAAACACATCTTTTTCTTCTAAAACAATCCCATTTCGAGCAAATTAATTGCTGGCGTGTATGTGCAGTTTTTATTTCATTACCTGGATAGTTGGACCATGTCTTCTATGTGTTTTACTTGTGCAAAGTTATTGCCATTACGACATTAATTTCCGACTGTTCTCCATTATACCGGTGTCACACGACCGCTTTCGATCGTGGTCAAGTCCGATCCGGATCGAAATTCTCGACTGCTATTGACGCCATCGCGTAGCTTGCGCAAAACAACCAATTGCGGCCAAACATTCAAATGGGATTTGGCTTGATCGCGCTTCAAAGTGCGCCGTGTGATACCCGTATTGCATTTCGCTGTTTCTTCCCGTTTTCATGTGTCTGCCTCTTACAATCTTACTGCAATAAATTGTTGTCTGCTATATTCGTGTTCTTGACTGTGCAGGAATTTGATTTATATTTAAAGAACATGGCACATTTATTTACGATACACCTTTTGGCGTGAGTTACTAGACGTACAATATCATAATCGATAAAGTTCTACTTCCTCAACAGTTGGCATCATTTTCGCGATAAGTTACAGCTTGAAACAGCAAATATGAATTTAACTGAAACTAACATAAAGTGAAACACTTTCGCGCGCTCGTCGTGATGTCGTCACAACATATGAACAGCGGCATAAGCGCCTGCATGACATCACTCGATTTAAGCAACTATATGGGTCACAAAAAAAGTTAAAGAAATAAAACTGAAATTCAGGCCTCCGAGATTCGGCGACCTGCGCTACCATCTTGGAGGCTGGTGCCTCTCGCCGATTCCGCTAGATGTGCTGAGAGGCAAAGTCGGCCGGAGGCGCCTATAGGAGTGTTCACTCTTTACGTTTAATATGTTACTCTGTGACACGCCGGCTACAGCGATTACTCGAGAACGTTCGATGGCTCATATATATAAGGCGACACGCTTGACCCGCTGATCAAATTTCGACGACCGCCGACCGTGGTCGCCGCTCTTGCTGTGCATTGAGTGTAACTTGCTTTTGGAGGCACAAGTTCGCCCAATAAAAAGTTAGTTTTGCCTTTCCCAGTGTTACAGTTGTATTATTCATCTTCACTACTACGTGACTATATATATATATATATATATATATATATATATATATATATATATATATATATATATTCTTACGCGTGGATAGACACCGACGAAAGAGGCCATTTACACCGGAGCCAGACAGCCAGGCGGACACTCGCTCGCGCTAAGGGAACCGACCAACTTGATCGACGTTCTCGCGGCGGGCCGTCCCTTGAGCATTGCTCTATTATATCGTAATACTACCCCCCCCCCCCCCTCACGGCGGCACAATCGCCGTCACGGTGGTGTTATATATCCTAGGCGCGTGGAGAATTGCAGGGCTTGAGTCGGTGACGTGGACAATGTCACTAGCTGTCACAGCGGAGGACGTAGTGGGCGTGGCTAGAACGACATCATAGGTGACATAGGTCACTTGGCGGATCACACGATATGGGCCTGTGTAACAGGAAAGCAGTTTTTCACAAAGGCCAACTTTACGCGATGGTGACCAAAGCAAAACAATGGTGCAGGGCAACAAATGGACATCACAGTGACGGAGGTCGTAGCGTTGCTTCTGTTCGTCTTGAGACCCTTGTAGACGAGCGCGCCCAAGTTGGCGAGCATGGTCAGCATGGGCGATTGCATCCCGGGCATAATCGCTAGTTGAAGCTGTGGCGGACGGAAGAACAGTGTCCAGTCGTAGCGTTGGCTGTCGGCCATACAAGAGGTAAACGGGGAAAAAAGTCAGCAGTTTCGAGACGGGAAGAGTTGTACGCAAAGTTAATGTAAGGTAAAGCCAGATCCTAGTCACGGTGGTCGTCTGAAACATATTTGGATAGCATCTCTGTAAAGGTGCGGTTGAAACGCTCAGTGAGGCCGTTCGTTTGGGGGTGGTAGGAGGCGGTAAATGTATGCGGTATTGAGCAGGCACGCATGATGTCGTCAATTACTTTGGCCAAAAACGTACGGCCACTGTGTGCTAGCACTTGACGCGGAGGGTAGAGGTGCACAGTTTCGCTGTAAAAAGTACTCATTCAAACAACCCTGACAATGACTCGGGTGGTCGAATGGTATCGTTTTCGCTCGACTCCGCACCGCGGACGCTTTCACATTTCAGTAGCTATGGCGTAGTGCTGCACTAGTTTTCATGGCTTGTGAAACTCGCACAAATTGCTATAGCGAAGAATCCAACTTCCATGTGATGGCGCTGAATGCCCAAACGGCCTACACCACTTGGCCAAAAAGCAGCTGCAGCGGTGAATCCTCCGCTCTTTCTTGGCTGGGTACCGCCGTCTGTCAGGCGCCGTTTTACTCACTGAGGGTAGCAAAGGGTGGCGATGGCGTATGCAACGTCACCACACCCCCAGTTTGGCGGCGGGAGATTTGAAATGCGATAAAGCTATTCGGACCCTTCAGGAGCAATTTTCTCATAAACTAAGTCTTTTCTTGGCAAGAAACAGGCGTTTCGATGTTTCTGGAATGGTATTTAAACAGTTCACGTCGACTTCGTATTTGCCTGCAGTGTCACTTAACACCGAGAGTGCAAGAATGGGGTTGAACATTAATATGCAGAAAAACAAAGATAATGATCAACAGCCTGGTAAGGGAACAAGATTTCAGGATCCCCAGTCAGTGTCTGTGAGTAATTACCTACGTCAATAACTCACATGGGGCCCTGCTAATGAGAAGTTAAATTACGTAATAATAAGATATGATTGAAGCGCATACGGCCGATATACTCAGGTCCTTACTTGAAGCTTAGCATTATCACTAAAAAGAAAGGTGCACAATCAGCGCATTCTGCCGGTGCTGACATATGGGGCAGAAACTTGGAGATTGACAAAGAAGCTCGAAAACAAGTTAGGAACCGCACTAAGAGCGATGGATCGAAGAATGATAGGCGTAACGTTATGAGACAGGGAGGGAGTGGTGCACATCAGAGAGCAAAATAGCGTAACCGATATTCTAATTGAAACTAAGAGAAAGAAATGGAACTGAGCAGGGCATGTAATGTGCAGGTTACGTAACCGGTGGAACATTAGTGTCACAGAATGGGCGCCAAGAGGAGGGAAACGCAGTCGAGATCGGTAAAATATTAGGTGGCATGATGAAATTAAGAAATTTGCAGGCGCACATTCGAATTGGTTAGCACAACACAGGGGTAATTGAACATCGCAGGGAGAGGCATTCGTCCAGCAGTGGGCATAGCATAGGTTGATGATGATGATGACTTGACCAACCAAGTAGCAACCACGAAGATGACGCTCAGGAGCAAGGTTTCAAGCATGGCTTGTGATGCCGACATCGAGTTAACTTGCCCAACACGCGAACATAAACATGTGGCGAAAAGCGGTCATAAACTTTAACTGCTTTATCTCGTTCTTCAAGCGGCAGGTTGCGCGGCTTCTCATGTTATCATCATCGTTATCATCATGAGCCTGGTTGCGCCCACTGCAGGGGAAAAGGCCTCTCCCATACTTCTCCAACTACCCCGCGTAAGTACTAATTGTGCCTATGTTGTTCCTGCAAACTACTTAATCTCGTCCACCCACCTAACTTTCTTCTGCACCCTGCTACTCTTCCCTTCCCTTAGAATGCAGTCCGTAACCTTTAATGACCATCGGTTATCTTCCCTCCTCATTAGATGTCCTGCCCATGTCCATTTCTTTTACTTGATTTCAATTAGCATGTCATTAACTCGCATTTGTTCCCTCACCCAATCTTCCCGTTTCCTATCCCTTAAGTTTATACCCATCATTCTTCTTTCCATAGCTCGTTGCGTCGTCCTCAATTTAAGAACTCTTTTCGCAAGCCTCCAGGTTTCTGCGCCGTACGTGAGTACTGGTAAGACAGAGCTGTTATACACATTTCTCTTGGGCGACAATGGCAACCTGCTTTTCATGGTCTGAGAATGCCTGCCAAACGCACCCTAGCGCATTTTTATTCTTCTTCTTGATTATTTCAGTCTCATGATCCGGATCCGCGGTCACAACCTGCGCTAAGTAGATGTATTCCCTTACCACTTCCAGTGCCTCGCAAGCTATCGTAAGCTGCTGTTCTCTTCCAAGACTGTTAAACATGACTTTAGTTTTCTACAAATTAATTTTTAGACCCACCCTTCTGCTTTGCCTCTCCAGGTCAGTGAGCATGCATTGCGTTTGGTCCCCTGAGTTACTAAGCAAGGCAATATCATCAGCGAATCTCAAGTTACTAAGGTATTCTCCATTAACTCGTATCCCCCATTCTTCCGAATCCAGGTCTCTGAATACCTCCTGTAAACACGCTGTGAATAGCATTGGAGAGATCGTATCTCCCTGCCTGACGCCTTTCTTTATTGGGATTTTGTTGCTTTCTTTACGGAGGACTACGATGGCTGTGGAGCCGCTATAGATATCTTTAAGTAGTTTTACATACGGCTCATCTACACCCTGATTCCGTAATGCCTCCATGACTAATGAGGTTTCGACTGAACCAAACGCTTTCTCGTAATCAATAAAAGCTTTATATAAGGGTTGGTTATATTCCGCACATTTTTCTATCAGGTGATTGATAGTGTGAATATGGTATATTGTGGAGCAGCCTTTACGGAATCCTGCCTGGTCCTTTGGTTGACAGAAGTCTAAGGTGTTCCTGATTCTAGTTACGGTTACCTTAGTTACAAACACAATCCCATATGTCCCGACATGGTAATATTTATATGTGGGCAATCTTTGAGGTCATCATTTGCGAAGTAATTAGTTCTATGTGTGTACTGAAGAAGATTCTGCAGAAGGGGAAAAGGACAACCTACTGCAATAAGACCTTCTCTCTCATGTCGGTATATCCCGCAGTAAGAGTTTATGTTGAGACCATGGCTTTGACCTCGGTGAATACCCACTGTAGCGCACTCGCCGGAATGGAACGTATGTCATAATTTCATCACGCTCAAGAATCTATGAAGTCGCCAATCCCCGGCATTGCTACGTTCCACGTTAGAAAATGCCTTTGTCGAATTTTTGGCGTCCGACATCGTGGTGACGTTCGCCTCCGTAGTTCGCATTGAAATAAAGGCTACAATTCGCACCAAAATAATGGACGCTATAAAATTTATTATCCTAACACGCCATGCGGAAATGAGCATGAAGCCACAGTTTAGTTGAATAGTGAATATAATTTTTTAACATTTAGTTAACTTCATGATGTACTCTGCGATTTGCGTTCTTAAATATATGTGCCTTTTTGTGCTACGAAGGCACACGGTGTAAGCAAGGCTTATGCAAACGCGACACCACAAGCTTGCCGAAGCCTTGGTTATCAATTTTATCTATTTGTTTACATATAAACTTCTCTGCGTACATAGCAGTAAATTGTATATTAGTGACAAAAAATACAATGGGAAATCAGGGACACAGTACTAAAAACAGGAGCGCACACTAAAGCAACAAAGTTAACGTAAACACAAATACGCAAAGAATACATAAACTTACAATAACAAATAAGCCACGTTCTACACTGTGGTATATGAATGTGTTTCGTTTGATCCTATGCTATTTCATGCCGAACGGATCCTTAAAGAGAATGAGGTCACTGATGCTAACAAATCATGCAGGCCGGTTATTCCATGTGATCGAAGGTTTAGGAAGGAATTATTGTGAGCGCGTAATGATTTTATGAATTGTGTCAGCGCCGCCCCAAAGATTGGCCTGGCGCAAAATAAGTATTCATAGTAGACACGGATCTTCTTCGTGCAATGTGGGCAGCAGGTTTGTAGAAAAATATCTCGACTAAAATTGGAAACCTTAAGAACGCTAAGTCATATTTTATGACAGAAGAGGATATCTCAGATAAATAAGTTTGCAATAAAACAATAGAGTCAAGAATTGTGGAATGAGATAACAATATCTGCCTAAGTATCATCATATCATCACTGCAAGAAACATATGCCGACGATGCTTTCTGCTAGGTAATACATCGCTACGAGCCGCGGAAAGTGCTGACATTTCAAACTGAACACCGTTTTCCCTTCCCCAGCCGGAGAGCCGACGTATATCGCACTGCTCTGATGTCGCCCGTAGTGACACGCAACTTCGACAATTATTCAAGGCAACATCTATTAGGGTTCTCTAATCTGTCGTTTCAATAGAAACAATAATGTTTAGAGAAATAATAAAACACACAAACCGAATATATCCGTGTTGTTGTTTGTTTCGCACCGCAGCAAGAGATATGTACTTCCGTTTTGCCTGCTTGCTCTAGCGTAGTGCAGTCACGCGCGCAGACAATGAAAGTGCGTCATTTTCTACCGGGTTCCAGCGCGCCATCATGTCCTGTTCACCACATGTGTCTGCCTTAGTATTTGCGTAGCGCTGATTTACGCCGCTAGTCAGGTGTTTTCGAGCACAGCGCGCAAAATGGTGTGCTGCACGAAACAAGACAAACGCAGCAACTCGCACACGGCGACGTCAGTGGAAGTGCGCCGCGCAGCAAATAAGCGACGGAAAGAATGAAGGCGGGACCCGTGACGTATGCGTCACGCGATGTAGGAGCTCCAGTACGGGAGAACGCAAGGAAGGAATTGCGCTTGCGGAGGATAGACGGGGCAAGCGGAGAGAGTGTCTCTCTTGGCATTGGCCTCACCTCCAGAAATTATGAGTTCGCGGCACTGAAATATTTCCCTCTCCGCTGTTAATGTACCAATTTGAAAAATTCTTGCCGCAGAACAAGTTAGCTGCGCTAGGAGACACGTAACAACTTCCACCGTATTACCGAAATTTGCTACGCGGACTGGTGAGGGGTCTTTCATTAAGGGATGTTTTTCGTCGTTGCAGACTGGCACTTTCGAAGTGACACTACACAGTTACCCAAGATGACATCAACGATGTTCATTGAAAAGCGAAACACAGCTAACGGCACATACCCAGTGGACGAATTTTGCATCAAATAGGTTCATTGAGTACCAGCAAAGTCCGAATGGAGCATATCTGTGCTGTATATTGCCATCATAGTGTTTAAATGAATAGCGGTACTTGCCGAGTCACGCTGATCCACGTTGGCGTGACCAGGGTCGCTATCTTGTACACGTTCGAAAAGCCGACGTTCGATTTCGCCTGGCGCGATTGTCCACGCTGCGCCGATATCGCGGCCTAGGCCAATCTAGTCCAATAGCGTTAGGCGTAATCGAGCGTGGGTTTTTCGAACGTGTACAAGATAGCGGCCCATGGTTTGGTGAAGGGTAGCACATATGCACACAAATCGCCACATACTCAGTGAGCTAAGCTATTCCGATAGTTAGTTTCGAACCCGCTTCCCTCAGCACAGCAGCCTGATGCCAGCCATTCGACCATGGTAGGCCGTAAAAGGGTTAGATAGATAGATAGATAGATAGATAGATAGATAGATAGATAGATAGATAGATAGATAGATAGATAGATAGATAGATAGATAGATAGATAGATAGATAGATAGATAGATAGATAGATAGATAGATAGATAGATAGATAGATAGATAGATAGGAGGATTTTCGAATGGGCTATAGTAGGCAACTAATAGTATTCGCATTAAAATGAACCAATATATCTCCTTTATTAACTTTGCTTTTGATATTAAAGGAAGTTTTAGCTCTGTAGTTCCTAGGTCAGTTTATGGGATTAAATAAAGCGTGATGTTGAACAATGAATGCAATGATCTGGATAAGATTTCCTGAATTAAAAAAAAAGGTTACGACCTAGTTACTGTACCAAGTGTAGTTTCAAATTATGCCATAAATGTTTCTTAGAAATTCTGTGAGAATTACCAAAATTTAGGAATAAACAAGTGTCATGCTTGCAAATATGAAACCATGCTGTCAAAAAGAGCGTATCACACATATGTAAATCACCCCTACTAATTCACCTCAAGAGTACAAAGGTCATGGCTTATGCACCACTCTGAAAAAAAATTTGTGAGTAGGACTCGCAAGTCCGAAGTAAACACTGTTACAATCCTATGTAATCTGCGAGTTCATATACAAAATTTGTCTGCAATATATATTCTGACCAATGCAATTTCAAGAATTTGAATATCTGTTTTTGATCCACAGCTATAGATTTTAAAACTTCGTGCTTCTTTATTCATTTTCTCAATTGCCGGCCATATTACTAATTGCCTTGTAATATTACTAATATTACAAGGTTGGCTGCTTCGTGACTGGCGACGAGGAAGCGGCAGGGCGTTCTTGATCTCCTCGGCAGGGGCCGGCCTGCAGCATGCATTTACGCCGTCATCCGACGGGAATCGACTTTGTTCATCGATCAGAATGCGAACTCATAAAAATAAGGCCCATAATCTTTATCAAGATAAATCGGCAAGGATATTTCCTAAAATTTAGTATGACGTTACGAAGCACACAGCTCTCCTAAAATACTTGGTGTCGAATGATCCCATGGCTGCACAGAAAATACAGATATGATCTTCATATTTTTTCAAGTTTGAGCCATACGCCGTTCTTAGGGTAGGCCACCATGAATGTAGATTCAAGCTCCAACGCATTCTCCTGCAATAATAAACGGTGGGTGGATTACTGCACACATTTTACATTTACCCACAATAGTCAAGATGGCAAAAATTAAGCAATGGTGATGCCACCGTAACGACAGAACGTTTTTGAAGCGTTGACATATTGAACCTCAAAGACGAGATAAGTTTCCTCGAGAAGAAAGTTCAAGTAAATGTTCAAGTTCAAGTAAAAGAGAATGTTCAAGTAAAAAAACATTCAGTAAACTAAATTGTTCGATTCTGCATGCTTAAACTACCGATGAATGTAATGCACACTTCGAAGTGAGGTAATTCACAATAAATTGGGCCACCTGATGTTTTCTTCCAGCAAAATTTAATTTTGCGAGCGTCTTTTGCAGTTTGTCCCCAACAAAACGCGGCTCCTGTGGCTAGGATTGAACATGTGACATTGCGCTCAACTGTGGAACGCTATACTCGCTTAACTACCGCTGCATGTAGGGGTGAAACAAGAAACATCGCTGGATATATCGTTTAGTATAGTAAACGATAGTAACACAGGACACCTTGCCGGCTTCTGGTTATAGAGATGTACCTTGTTAGATCCTAATTCAGTGGAATAATGGCACAATATAAATAGCAAAGTTAACGGTAACATCGACCGCATGTATACATTTAATCTGGAACTGGTTATCTCGGCATATGAATTGGTAAAGGTATGAACAAAAAAGAAACTCTTCCAGTGAAATAAACACAAACGACGGTGTTTGTACTGCGCATGATTTCTATGTTGCGTTTCATAGACTAGAGTTCAAGTTAGTATAGATGTATCAACTACATAAATGAAACAGATGTCTGGTCATGTAAACAGTATTCATGCCTAACAGGTGTCTGTTCTAAATTACTATATTTCGATTCTTCCCGTTGAAAACAAAAGCAAGTTGTGTTTTCTTTCGAAAATCGCGTCGAATTTTTCACGCGGGAGAGCGCACCTCAAGGTGACGGTCGTCCAGAACGAGTTTGTATTTCGCTATTAGCTTGGCCAAAGTTAGCTTCATCTCAAGCTGAGCGAAGCGTATGCCGACGCAGTTCCGAGGGCCTTGACCAAAAGGTTGGTAGGCCACAGGATCTACCTGGCCTTTGTTTTCAGGACTGAATCTGCAAAGAGTTTGAGGCAAGGAGTACAAATGAGATTGATAACTAGATAATAGAGTCGTTTTCAGACGTAATGTTAGTTGCTTTACTCAGGAAAGAAATGCTTATTCCAAAGACACCTTTGCGAGCAGCGATATCTAGCTTACCGGCTGCAAGCCACCATGCTTCAATGCTGTCGTTGAGTTTCATTCCGAAAACATCGAATGCATATTATCTTAAGTGTTTTATTCTGAGATTTTGTGGTTTGCGTTAAGCAACGCAAATAGCTTAACTCATTAAGGACGAAATGCTTTCATCCATTAGCTGGCTGAGTGAATTGGTGAATTGATTTCTTGATGGTTAGGATACAAGCGGTCGCATTCGCGAATCTTATTCAATTTTTAGTTGTCTTCGCATTTTACCTGCTGCCTTCACTAATGAAACGGTCAACATCACTATTTACTGCAATATAGAGTTTTACGGCAAGGCCGTTTCAGCAAGTACGCTCTAATGTCTAACAAACAGCGCCATAAGTGCAACTGAGGAGGCCGGAGTGCAATGCCCGTAGCGCAGATATACACGAGTATTTCTTCTGGGCAAGTAATTCCGCTCGAAAAGCACTCCTAGTAATCGAAGCTCATTGCCTTGAATAATCATAGCGCTGCAAAGTGAAGATATTCCAGCTTGTTTCGATTGCATTTCTCCGATCGGCGCCACATGATTAATCAAAAGATTTTTGGGTCACCCCTACTTCTCCTGTGTGTCAGGTATTGTTGCAAGAGCTATGAAAATTCCCCATTGAAATGACATGTACACACTGGTTATTGACGACTAGGCCAAACAAAGGAAAGTCATTAATTTCGATTCTACTCTGTTTCACCGACAGTCTTCAGGTATTATTCGGCCAAAAAAATTAGGGCAGCGCCCACTCGGCGTCTCTGTCATCCTGGACAAGTCCGCACGTCAAAGTGATGTGCATGCATTAAAGGAGCCTTATTATGCTGAAAAAAAAATCGTTTTCAGTGCAATAGCTGGAGACTGCCCCGTTCCCAAAGGAATAGTCAGCCAATCGTTCCGACACCAGCTACACCGAGCATACCGGAGAATGGATGTATTTGAGTATAATTAATGAATTAAGTCTTTATATTAAGGAAGGGGATGCCTCTCAGCCGCTCTCGCGGATTAGGTGGGAAAAGAATCTAGGTTACCGGATTGTTGTATGAGGCACATCTTTATCTAAGTCTTCTGTTTGATGTTCCGCTTTATGTACACAGATGTATTACTAGGTGAATGTTCAGTTCCATCGTTTTCGCGGGGCAAGTGGACCCCTCCTACACTACTCGAACAGGCCACCTTGTCTGCCGCATGTCGCGTTGGCTTTCTGTGTTTCAGGGTTTGTATTCAACTTCTTGGGGTTCTCGTGTGTTCGTGCAGGAAGTGTTGACTGTCGGATCTCCCTTGTGAAATAGCGGCGCAGCTCTATGTGAGATGTCGCAAATCTGCTCTACACGACTCCCGATGATGGGTTAATCGGGTATAAGTGTTTATAGTCGTAGCTTCTCTGATTTTGCGACATTTGACAAATATGGGTCAGTGATGACTACCATGACTATGGTGAGTGGTGATTCCCATGACGGTATTATGGTCGCTTCCGCGGGCATGGACCTCGCGTAGACTTGTTTATATCATGCCATGATCTGTTTTCGTTGAGTCGTGCTTGCCAAATAGGATAACATTCGAATTCATGCATGTTTTTTACGTCCCGCATGGGTGGTATTGTTACGAGCTTGAGCCAGTCCTCTTCCTCGTGTGCTTAGGTAGCCCAGTGATCTTACGAAGGGTGGTCCTTTGCTACTTTTTGATGTCGGCGAAGTCTCGCTCAGAGAAATCGCACACGGGTGTGCCGTAAAGGATCCTTCCATCCACGACTGCTTTTGCAAGCGCTTGGCACAGTTTCTGACGCGTTACATCATACCTGCTTGATATTCGTCGAACAATGTGCCACAATTGTCTCCATTTTTCCTTCAGTGTGCGAATCCATTGCTGGGGGCTGTTGCAGCTAGGAATATGTGCTCCGAAGATCCTAATTTGTTCAGTGGTCGGCATAATATTTCTTTGGACGATATGTAAAATGGGTTGCTGGCTTGGGGTAATTTCCTTAGTTCCGTCTACGCTGATCAATTCTGTATTCTGTGCCGGCAGCTGCACGCCGAGGTTACTAAAATGTAGGGAAGACTGAGGATCGCTGCTTGCAGTTCAGTTTGCATGCTCTGCTCGTCGGAATAATCTACCGCTTTCGTCGATCGTGAAATCGTCGGTATATAGAGTAAAGCGAGCCAAAATGACGATTTAACACCATAGACCCTAGGATGAAGCCCTAGAGTACTCCTCTATCCAAGTAATAGGTCTTGGGACTCCATCCCGGTGTCTTGCCATGGAGCTGGATTGGCCTGCTTTGAAGGAAGCTACGAATCCAATCGTATGTTTTTTGGCTAGAGTACCTCGCTACCAATTCCTGTAGGATGATCTCTTGTTCGACGTTGTCGAATGCTTTACGAATATATGCTGCAAGAAAATAGCCAGGCATCTGTTTGCGAGACCTTCGTTTGATCACTCTGCGCAGCAAGTATAAGCAATCGTTTGTGCCCATGTTCGGCCGAAAACCTACCTGCGCGTGCTAACCAGGTTGCACGTATTCGATGTAGTGCTGTATTTTCGTGTTTAGTACTCGCTGCCAATTTACAGACAGTGGACGTTGGAGTTATGGGAGGTAGATTAGCTAGTTTTGAGGGGTCCTTGCCCGCCTTCGGTATACGGTCAATGAGATGTATTTTTACGGAATCTCGAACTAGTGCACATTGCAAGGATTCATTGACAATCGTTAAGAGCTATTCCTGAGCTTCATTGCTGAGGTTTCGAAGTTCTTGCCAAATCACTGCATCGTGCCTGGGAGCCATTTTCGTTTTAGCTTGTGGATGTGCCGCAACGAGTTCACCAAGCGTAAATGGCGTGTCCAGTTCTGCTTCCAGTTTCAGTTCTATTGCGGCAGAAGGCAGCGGTTCCGGAGGTGTTTCAGAAGCATGCGGGAAGAAAGTGTGGATGACGCACTCTTGGAGCAGTGCGGGTTCTTCTCGCAAAAAGAGTTCCGCGAGAAGAGGCGCCCCTCTCCTTCAGCCAAACAGGCTTCTCAAAATCTGCCATAGCCTTTTACACTGGTTTCGCGATCGTGTTGTGCTTCGCGTCAGATTCTAGATGTTGGTACTCCTTAATGAGCCATGTTATTGTTTAATGTGCATTAGATCCTTGTGAATCTTTTCTTAATAACGGTATTATTTATTTATTCATTTATTTATTCACAGAATACCTGTGTCGCCTCGATGGCAGTATCGCAGGGGCGACAGTTAGAGAAAGATGCACTAAAGAGTTCACAGAAATAGGTGAGGAATGTCTAAACTAAATTAACACCAAGGTGGGAGTACACAATAAGTGAACACCTTCAAGCACATCAGAAAACTTAAACAAAATTAAGAGGATAATGCGCTGTCACAAACACAGACGGGAACAAACGGTCCACATCCCGCCATAGGTTTCCAAGGTGCATATCCATATGTTGTAGTGCCATCGCATCGAATAGTTTCCCTTAACTTATGAGCCCTGGAGTGGCTAGTGTCAGGTCAGGTTTTGTGTCTTGTGGTCACGCGTGAAGCCCTACTCGGGTTTATGTTTCTGGTGCGTTGCATATGCCCACGGTTGACAATTCTATTGCATCGTGTAGTATACGCTGTCTCGGGTCAGCGTTGGCGTTGCCCCGGGTTGGTGCATGGCGTTAAAGTCTCCCGCCACTAGAATGGGAAGGTGTGGCACAAGCCTACACCTTCCCGAGCTATTGTCAGGAGTTATTCCGGTCCTTGCCTGATAGGGGTCTCTAGTACCCACAGACTGCTACCATTGGCCGGTGGCCATGCGGG
The DNA here is from genome assembly GCF_023375885.2 of Dermacentor andersoni. Classification (NCBI taxonomy): domain Eukaryota; kingdom Metazoa; phylum Arthropoda; class Arachnida; order Ixodida; family Ixodidae; genus Dermacentor; species Dermacentor andersoni. The sequence continues at coordinate 66,374,197 of NC_092820.1, forward strand.
CACAGCTTTACTGCCACCACGCACTATGTTGGCTGTCGACGCTCAAAGATCCATCGGGCCGCCTTGCCCGCTGGGCATTTGCGAATCCAAGAATACGACATCCGCGTGGTGTACCGTTCCGGGCGAAAGCACTCCGACGCTGACGCGCTATCCCGATCACCGCTTCCCCCGAAGGCCAGTGACGACTCCCCCTGCGAGTGCACATTACCCTCTCTGGACGTTGACACTATCGCTGCTGCACAGCGTAATGATCCCTGGACTGCATCTCTGCTCGACCTTCTCTCGGATACGTCGAAAGTTCCAGCGTCACGTACGCTTCGGCGCCAAGTGCCTCATTTTGCGATTCGCGACCAGCTACTGTATCGACGCAACTATGCCCCAGAGGGACGCACCTGGTTACTCGTCATTCCGAGAATCTTGCGAGCAGAGCTCTGCTCCTCGTTCCACGTCGACCCTCAGTGTGACCATGCGGGAGTCTTCAAGACCTACGAAAGACTTCGCCACCGCTATTACTGGCGGGGAATGTATAATTTCGTTCGAAAGTTCGTCCGCTCTTGTCATGAGTGCCAACGCCGGAAAGCGCCACCGCACAATACCGCCGGTGAACTCCAGCCTTTAATATGCCCATCCCGACCCTTTGATCGCGTGGGCATAGATCTCTACGGGCCGCTTCCGTTGACTCCTGCCGGCAACAGGTGGATAATCGTTGCGGTAGACCATTTAACCCGTTATTCGGAGACTGCTGCTCTACCAAATGCTACAGCGCAGGAGGTCGCCAATTTCCAACTTCGTCGTTTTCTCCTTCGTCATGGAGGTCCACGTCAACTTTTAAGCGATCGAGGCCGCGCCTTCTTATCTCAAGTCATCGAATAACTGCTTGCTATTGTTCATCGTAAATGCATTGCTTATCATCCACAGACTAACGGTACCACGGAACGCTTTAATAGAAAACTAAGTCGCCAGGATGGCTCCTTTATTTCTGCGGGGCCATTGTAAGGAAGATGAGGAACGTGCGCGCAGTCAGCAGCATCGGCAGCATCAAGCGCGCAGCAGAGGCTCGAGCTCGGGGACTGTGCTCGGTGCATCGTAGAACCGGCGGTCGCTACGAACCCCAATAAACCTCCTTTATAATATATATACATATATACTATGGAGCAGGTGTTGAGCTACACAAAGCTGTATCGGGAGTTTCTCACGTTGCTCTACTATTTTATCATTGAGAATTTTCATCTTATAAATAATGAGAAAGAAAATAACACAAATTATCTAATCAGGGGCATGCAAAAAAATAATCTGAGTGTCTCCAAGCGATGACAAACGATATTGACTAGGTTCTCTCCAGCTACGTAGCATTTGCATATTTTAAAGTCTGGCTCACATTAAGTGAAACAACTCGTATGCTAATTTGCAGTTCGAAACATTTTCTACGATTTCCTATATCACCGCTGGTGAAGGCCAAAGGGCAGGACGTCACCAAAGGTCATGTTAACTTTTGCGAACAGCCCGTATACCGTATGTGGTAAGGCGTGAGATGAACTTGAAAACAGGCGATACTGTAAAATTCTTATTGCCTCAGGTTTACATGCCGGCTACAGATTGACAATAGACAAAGGTCGTTACTCACGCTCCAACCAGTGTACGTTGTAACCAAGCGCAGATACCGGTAGATAATATAGAGCTGCGTTTGATATAAGCCACTGATGTTGTATACTGCTGAGATTCCTCTAGAGCCTATTTGTAGACATTATAATACACATAGTGTATACCTCCGGTTTTGTTGGCCACATGATATGATCTACGTAGTCGCTCTTGGCGATCCCAATAGAGTTTTCACAGTTCACATAGCATGACTTTTGGGCAGTAGAATAAAGAAAGCAAAACGCCGATCCAATCGTGATAATAGATGTTATCAACGCCAAATATAGTTACAAGTGCATTCCAAACAGGCATCAAGCTCCCAGCAGAGACTCGTAATCTTTGTAGCTGAGAACACGGACATTGCGAGTGTGCAATCAACCGATGTCGCGCATCTGGTGTGCGCGTTATGTGTCGTCCGATTCACAGATACCTTTCACATTGTCTTCATATCTCGGTTGCATCACTAACGTCGGGTTGTTTTTCGTTGACTGGTATTCCGCACTATACGCTCATCAAAGTTACTCATTCGGTTAAAATATGTGCCAAATTCTCTGAGCCCACGTAGTCTTTCGCAGGCGGCATGCCTGCGCGGCCACGCATATGAGTACGTCATTGCTGTACTGATTGATTTGACCTATCATTGGAGCGGAAAATTTGCACTTACATACTGCCGCAGAGAGCTGTCCACATGCAAGTTACGAGCACTCTCGTGAGGTACCATTCCAAGCGCCTCATTGCTAAAACCCCTAGGCATTCCTCATAGCATCGCCATTCGATAAGCGCCAGCAACGCCTCGCGCATGGCGACACAGTTGCCATGATGAACCATCGTCGGGTCACTTAGGTGTCTCCCGTTAACGTGCACATGGTAGCGCCCGAGTCTCCCATCCAAGGAGAAGCCACGGCGTGACTACTGGCCTTCGGGGTGCGTGAAAAAGCGTATTCGGTGGTTGACTGCTGAATAGGCTCCTGTTAACCCTCCTTGTAAATTGTGATTGCTTAGTATTGTGTTTCTGGGCGAAAGTTGGCCAACAATAAACCAGTTTGTTTAGTGTACTTCATTTAAGAGTGCTACAATACGTGCGGATATCATATCTGGCGGTACGCTGGAAGACCTGCTGTAAGCGCACTGTATTACTCATCGTCGCTGGCGATAATGCAAGCGCCTGAAGAGTCCTGTAACGGCTTTTACAAGCAGCGCATTCATCCATGTCTGCGTTCCAGTTTCATACGATAGCCCACAGTGTTTGTAATACAACATTCCAGCGCATTTCCTTCATTGATGGAAAAGTGAAAACGGAAAAGAAACGCAACCCGTTCCCTCGCATGGCGCGCAGGGAGAGAGAGAGAGAGAGAGAGAAACAAAAGAAATGAAAAAGAAAAATACGCCCAGACCTGGAAACGCGCACGCCCCCGGCGCGCGCAGCTACTGCGCATGCGCAAAACCGGTGCGCCATCTGTCCTCGTCAATGTGAATTCTCACCGACTGCGCCAGGCACGTAAACGCTTGTAGCGGTGTGCGGTGCCTGCCTGAACCTTGGTGTCTGTTTATGCATATCTTCTTTGTGTCATCACACGTCAACTACATTTAAGGGTAAGTTTTAGCAAATATTTCTTTCCGTCAATAGCTCAGTATTAGGTGAGCGCATTTCTTAACGCGAAGAGTCTGCATGTAGTGCAGGTGACTCGGGCAGAGTATCGGTTTGTCGTTTTGATAATTTGAGCATTTTCGTTTTGAGCATTTTCAAACAGAGATGTATAGTTGAATAAATGCTATCGTACTCGGATGAACGGCCGTGTTTGCGGGCCATGCATCAGCAGTGTGCGCGCTGCCGTTTTCGTACAGTTTAAAAGTAGCAGTATATTTAGGGCCCTGGCAGCCACTGTAAGTAGTTTTCGGAAGTTACCCCAAGCAAAGCACGAGACCTGAAGAAATATCTAGATACACCTAATCTAAATATTTGCAACCACAATAGCTTTTGGAACATGAAACCTGCGGTAAACTCAGTCACTCGCAGCTTCGCAACTTAGCCGAAAAAATTAGAGAAGAATTAAGTAGTCGCTTGGCGAACCACTTTACACGTTTCCAACTGAAGGCATTGCATTTGACGATAGTTAAAGTTATATTCTTTTTTCTGTCTCTTTCATAAGCAGTTTAGCAGAAGAAGTTATCTTACGGGCTACTTGAAAAGGGTTAAGCGCAATTCCATGCTTCATCCGCGTTATGCAGTTTACCTGTTGCTAATCGCTACACAGCCACTGGCGCAGATTGGCATTGTGCCAATCGTGCACGCTATGAAGCCCTTGTCTAGCGTAATTTGTTTTCCCGTTTTCATTACTGTTGCATTTAGTACCGTTGTGTCGGACAGACTGTATACGTCATGCGCTGTACAAAAGAAAAAAAAGAGCCAGATTATCCATGAAGTGTTCTTTTCTTAGTAGGTAACGCACAGATTATTTAAATAATTTAGTGGACATTTCATGTCTTCTACCCTTATCAACACACCTATGAGATCGTAACACGTTTTACTGATAAGTAACCTTATCAATACCTTGTCATTCATGTACATTCCAATTGAAAGTGTGGCAAATGTATTCATCTCGTAATATGAGGAAATAGACATTGCAGACTGTTCTAACGGGGAATGCACTGCAATTCTTAACGTGATTGTTCAAAACTGTAGTCACTATGCTGAGCATATTCGTTTGGCACGGGCATATTGTATTACCACCCGGAAAATGTGCACAGTCCAGCCGGGTATCTTTGTTTCAGCCATTGTTATTATAGAAATCGTCTGGCATTCTCGCATTTCTTTTATTTCTGTGTGTCACATGAACCTGTCTTGAAACGAAACGTAGCGTTGTTGGCACCGACGACCATTACGGTTGTCTAACTGCTCACGATACTTTAAGATAACGAAACAACATAACCGTGCTGATTCATATTGCCATGTAGTCTTTAGTCAGAGGTAAACCAACTAGAGCTATAAGTGATGAGAGAAAAATACGTCAAACTACTATTTAACCGTAAGAATAGCTCATTGAATAGTTTTTCCTCACATTGTTGCATTTGCTTTACGTGTGTGTCTCTATTGCCTTGTTTTCCGTGCTGTGCACGTGTGGCCATCAATTACGAACTTGCCCAAGCTCTTGTCAGCTTCATTAAAGAAGGGATTCAATTAAGTTCAATCCAATACTGCATATCAAGTGACTGACATGTTATTCGTTTTATTTATTTAATATGGACGGGCGGTGCTTGTCAAGCATTAAACCACAATACTTTTCTTTATTGCACGTAATTGGCGGGTGTCATAGATTGCCAGGGATGTTTCATGGAAATAACCAGGGAAGGCTTGGCAAAAATCCGGGAATTTTAAAATGACCACAACGGTATGCTGTCTTGTTTTATGTCATACAATACTTTCACAGAATCTCGTTTAAATAAAATTTTCAAACGTTTCACTTCATCAAAAGTTGAGGCAAATTGGTCCCATTTCTTGACAAAATAAATTAAAGTCAATCATACTGGCATTGCATTTCTTATTCAATTTGTTTTTTTTTTGCCTTAACTAAGAGTCCTGAACCTCAAAACCCTGGAAAAATTTTTCGCCTTTGAAAGCGCCCTAAATAATTTACTGTGATAGCATTCATTCGAAGTATAGTTTCGGTTTTGTCTCCTAGGAGGTGCACATCTATCGTGCGGTGACAGAAAGTGTTCGCGTGGTATTTCGGGTGCTCATGTGGTATACGTAACTGAAAACGTGTTAGCATTCCCAAGAGGCCTCATTACCTGTAAGAATCTATGTGACCATATCAGTACAAATCAATCCAACTGGTTTCTGTTGAAGTTATGGCCAATGACCCATTCATTCAGGAATATGACAAAGACATTTAAATGAGTATTAAGGAAAATAAGTTACAATCATTGGCATGAGAATGTGAATAGTCCTATCACTCTTCTTGGCATATCCCTCTGCGCGGGCATAATCAATTACCAGCCAAAAAATGCACTGAAAGTCCAACTCCATCACCTTGCTTCAACAATTGATATAGAGATCATTTGGGATAAGTACACGCGCCCACAAAATATTGCGGGGTGCGCGAGCGCGTGGCGAAGCGACCCTCCTCCCCTTCTCGCGGTGAACGCCTGGTGTCGAGACCGACGCCTGCACGCATGCGCGTCCCTCCGAGACTGCAAGCGTGCGTGTTTCCGCGCTTCCTCCTTGCGCGCCGGCGATATCTTAACGTCGTCGCGATGTGCCCCTCTTGCGATGTGCGCCGTGGCGGCTTCGACGGGCAGAACTTCGTTTATACAACGGAAATTAATCGTTCATTTTCGTCTTGCCTGTCTCCTTCCATAGAGCGCGTTATATGCCACGCTCTTCTGCGGGAGACCACCCCGTTCGTAAAAAGAAAGAAACAACGATGATTGGCCACGAAAAGGTGCAGCCCAGAAAAAAAATGACTTGTTGCGTTCGCCACCGTGCCGGCCCTATGCGTCAGCGCTCCTGACTCGGCAAAAAGCGGCCGCAGTGGCGCGCCCGCAAACTCACGCTTCTAAACACGCTTCACACAGTTTCGCCCGTCGAAGCCGCCACAGGGCCACAGCGTTGCCAGCGCGCATATCGTAAGAGGGCTGCCTCGCGGCTACGTTCGAATATCGCCGGAGCGCAAGGAGGAAGCGCGGAAACATGCACGCTTGCAGTCTTGGATGGACGCGCATGCGTGCAGGCGTCGGTCTCGACACCGGGGGTTCACGGCCAGAAGGCGAGGAGGTTCGCTTCGCCACGCGCTCGCGCACCCGCAATATTTTGTGAGCTGGTGTACAATGATGTGTCTGACATAAACTTGTCTTCAAAGCAGCATAGTGTTGCTGTAGCACCAGCAGCAGTTGTGACTGAAATAGTTCCTAATGCCTTAAAATAAAACATGCATAGTAGTACTGATTCCTATTCGCAACCAGCCCTTATTCATATTTAACCGCATTGAGTATTGACTTAAATGGCTTGAATAAACATATGAAGCTGGTTAATGAACGTACAAGGAATACACAAGTGTTAGTTTTGCCTCACATTGATGCACCTATTTATTTGCCGCATACACTTGCAGCATCTCTGGAACATACCACATGATAGTCAAGGCCGGCCTGGCGGCCTTGCTTGCCAAGGGGAAGTAGTGCGTAAATCTGTACATACCCTCTTTCGATCATAGCGTAAGACCTGCATTTTAAGAAAATTAATATGTCGCACAATAAAAAGGGGTAATTGAATGCTGGTGCACTTGTTTTCTTTCTTCCATTGCATGGTTCAACAGTAGTGGAATTCCATCAATTTTTTTTCTGTTTACGCAACATACGAGAGTGCAGCTGGTTCTGGAGCATTATTACGCTGTCGACATTAATGCATACGTGCAGTTGAGAATCAACACGTGAACATACATGATATCCATTCAAAAATTTTTTGCCGCCATGTGTGAACAGAAATATAAGCTTACTTGTAAATAGCAGATAGCGAGCATGATTTTAATCGACTAGTCTAAAAAACGTATGGCCATAAGTCAATAAGCTGCCTATAGACTTTCTATAGACAGTCTATAGACCCAGACTATTTATAGACTAGTGTATAAGGAGTGTATGGCCATAAGTCTATTGACTGTCTATAGACTAGCTTAAAGAAATGTCTATAGACAGTCTATAGACTTCATACACAAATGTCTATAGACTGTCTATGAACTTTCTATAAAAATTTTTGTAAGGGCAAGACGTCAGTTCAACCGACCCTACCCCGCCATGTTATCCTGCCAGTTGTACCATCGCCGACTTATATAAAATGATTGCGCCGGAAATGATTGCGCCACCGATCTTGTAGGGGTCGATGTTGCCGATAACCCTAAATAAACCTGAGTCTGAATTGTACGTATAGTTCGGCTTCACCACGTAGGCTATACACTAGTGGCAATCTCGGTTCCCAGTATGGTTTGCTGACTTTCATGCGGTGCTCGATACCGTAGTACGAACAACTCCGCTAGAGGAAGGTATGAGAGTGGGGCACTCTATTCCGGCCCCGGGCATTCCACAACGCAGGCCCATTCTGGGAATGTAATCATATTACGGCACAATCTCCACTCCCCGTTTTCCGCGAGACCTGGCAGAGCCGCCGTTTAAATTTTACTGTCCTGTGTTTTTGTTCTAGTCATATTTAGGTATGGATATGACTGGCGAGGTTTATGCGATAGCACTTTTTTTATGACGGGTGTGTCATAGTGATGACGTTAGAGAATACTTGTGAGGGCAATGCTCCGGTAATTTAATGGTGATTGCTGGTTGCGTGATTTGGAAAGTGGATCCCAATCTTTCCGATTTTCCATTCAGCCGGGGGAGATCGCGTGTCGAATAACTGCTGGAATAGCTTCGGTACAATATTTGATTAATACACAATTATTGCGCCTTTGAAAAACATTGTGGTAATTTCGTCGCAGCCGGGGGAAGAGGAACGTTTTAATTTGTTATTTACATTTTCAACACTGACTAAACAACTCATTATAGGAAGCATAACGGCGTTGTCGGTGTACGAAAATTATGCCAGTGAAACACTTCCGTTGTCTGAAATTTTGCGCGAACAAGATCTTAAGTACGGATCCGCTTCTTTCGCGAGAGATGGCACTGGCAGAGCTGTCTATCAGGGTTGTCGTTCTCATTATTTTCAGAGCGCCAGAATTTTGGCGGATCAGTTCTCAGCATACGTGGTATGGTATTTGGAGATAATTTCATATCTTATGCAAGGCCATGTAATTTAGGAAACCTCTTTATACGACACCCAGCTTATGTCAGTAGGACATAGCCAAGCTAATCATAAAGCCACCTTTATGTGTTTGCTTCACGCTTAGTATTAACTTTCTACCATGGTGTATTGCGAATTAAAACTATTCGGTGCTCCGGGATGTATTTGTTGTCTAATTCAGCGACTTGAGCCACACACGTACTCCATTAGATTGAACACTCAGTTCATCGAAGTGGTAAAATATATCTATGAGTGCGCCGAACTTACGGCTGATTGCCTCAAAGTTTGCGTACTTGTAGTCTCTAAACAACGTTTTTTGGGCAGTTTTAGGACGCGCCAGGTTAAAATGTAACGTTAGAAATAAAGGCATCTTCAGATATTAGCAGCAGATCAATGTTTTTTGACCCGGTTGAAGTTTTTTATTAGGTTGCCGGAAGAGCTCAGTGTAAGAAAATGCGGAACACAAGTCTAAAAAGATCTTACGCTAGTGTACTAAAGAGGTAAGGTAATGGTCATTCAGAAGACCAGGCTATGTTGGGGATTTAAGTTTTAATTTTAAGTTTCTATCTTGCATGACACCCAAATACATGCAGTCATCGCTAATTTGGACCGAATACTGTGACAAACAAATGAAAGGAACAGGAAATAATGACCTATTAATGCGATGTAAACACAATGAAGTTAGCTTTAGCTGGAATAATTTCTGATGGCAATAATTTACACCAGTGTAGTACGTTGAGGAGCTCCTCACTACGTTTATATACTAGGTCATTCGTGCTTTTATCAGAGTTATATGTTCTAGTATCGTCAGCATACAGCAGGCAATAACGGTGCGTGGTGAATTCAGGTAGATTGTTAATATAACTGAAATAAATCGCCGCCCGAGCACTCCGTACAGATGGTTAACGAACAAAGCTGAAATGTGCGCCCCCGGTGCTTATCACTGGGTTAACCCCGACGTTTCAGTAAAGGGCGGCGTGTTAGGCTGCCTGATCCTGGGTAGGCTGTTGCTGCTTGCTGTCGGCTGCACGCGCCTGTTTTTGTGCCCGCGCTGAAGCGTCGGCATGGCGTAGACGAGCTCGTTCGCAGTTCAGCTCACGGTGTTCATCGAAAGCTGTCTGCTCCTTAGGATTATGTATGACTCGTGGCCTGCTCATTTAGGACCCGGAGAGAAACTGCTGCGTGCGCGCTCCTCTGCGACGGATAGCAATGACGTCATTACTGGAGCAGCCAATCGCGCACATCTTTTTCTACATTTTTTGCGCGCATGCACACGGGGTTGCGCTGGAGTTTTCGGCGTACAGGCGACAGACCGGTGGATAGACGCATGTTTCGGTTGCCATATGCAGCTGGCCTGTAAAACAAGAGTGGGCCCAAAACGGGCCTTTTTCCCACCTCTATACTACTCTTTTTCTTTCTTTTCTTTTGCTTTGAGGAAGTACCGGAAACGCTGACGACTTAGTTTCTATTATGTAGATAACTGCGGATTACTAGCACGGCAGGGCCAGATATTCGGGAAAAGTTTGACTACGAGCATTAGGGCATGGGTTGGTTTCAATATCCCCAAAGCACAGGAGTAGGAGAAGCACCGAAAAACACTCGCATAGAGAAACCGTGTGCATGGAAGTAAAATAAGGCAACGATGTTCAGTTTTCCTGGTATGCAAGGAATGTTTGTTAAACAGAAAGACCCCCTCCGGACGTTCGTGGATGGTGGACGCATCTCCTTCACACATAGCAAGTTTTCACTCCTAGCACCGTGACCCCTGCATTCTTTGTAATGTGATTGCCAACACTGGCTTGCTCTCTTCGCTTGGACTATGGGAATGTCCAACACCTTAGCCCTCGGACTGATTTCTGGCCATTTTCGCCGAGTTAACATCTCTCCTGTCTGGGTCCCTCAGCGAAGCATTGCAGGCGAGTTGTCGCGGAGGCGGCAAGGCCTCGGAGACCGCCTTTGTCTCCGACGTCTGCTTACTGTAGTCCGGGTGGCCCCACGTCTCTTCAGCTTTCATCGCTCCCACCTTCAACGCAGTGTGACCTTCTTCAACGCTTGCCTCCCTGGCATGCGCGCCTGATTCTGAAGGTTGGACCGATGTGAACCGGCCGAAGAACACGCTGTTCAAGAAGCCTACAGCCACCACTAGCTTCGAACCCGGCTGCATGGCCACTAGGATATCTTGCGACCGCAAGTACACTTGCTGCTGACCACCCTGCGACCTGCCCGACTCATGTCTGCCGTGCACGTTGTCACTTTCTTTCCCGAAAGCGAATACAGAGGAACGCTAGTCGAAATACAGGAACACAAAGATCTTCAGTCTTTGTATCCACACGGAACTCTGCAGCCGAAAAATTGACCCCGTTCTCAACAATCACCATTCAAGCCGCCTTCCGCCAAGTCTTCATCCATATGGCCCCCAGGAAATTCCTGCCGAGGAATTGTACAGGGAGTCGAGGCGCGCACGACATAAGCAGACGTGGGAGCGGCCCGCTGCGCGCTAGTGCGCGCCCTAAAGGACGCTAATAAAGTTTTCATCCATCCATCCATAAGTCTATACACTGTCGATAGACTAGTTTAAAGAAATGCCTATTGACCATCTATAGACTTAACTTATTTATTTATTTATTTATTTACATTACCCCTAAGGGCCCTCACACGAGGGTATTACATAGGGGGGGGGGGGGGGCACAAACATGAAATATACACAAGAAATAAAACTACATCAAATAAACATACACACAAGGAACATAAAATAAATAGATATGAACAAGGGGTATATGCACTTAGTCATGAAAACACAAGAACATTTTACATAATATGTCAATATGTGCATATATTCATAAGTAATATCTAATCTGCTACCACTAACCGTTTTCTTGCAACAAAGTTTGGAAAGATGGTAAGTTAACTTCAGTAGCTATGCGTGATGGTAGGTTATTCCATTCTATTATTGTGCGAGGAATAAATGGTTTTGCGTAGAGCGATGAGCGGCACATTATGCGTTTTACTTTGTTAGCGTAGTCACGGCGCGGGAAAACTGCAGGGGGTGGCGAAAAGAAGTCATCGTGAAGCGTGGAATGGTGATAAAGTTTATGAAATAAGGTTTGGCGAGCAAACTGGCGTCGACGTGATAGTGATTCCAACTCGGCACGTTGTTTTAACCATATGACGCTGGTGAAGCGTGAATAATCGGAAAAGATGAAGAGAACAGCACGATTTTGCAGAGATTCAATGTTGTTGATTATGTATGCTTGATCGGGATCCCATATGGCAGAAACATATTCAATTTTTGGGCGGATCAGCGTGATATAAGCAAGTTTTTTTTAACTGTGAAGGTGCCTGCTTGAGGTTACGCTTAAGAAGACCGAGTGCTCGGTTAGCTGATGCTAAGACGGTGTTAATATTGTTACGTGTAGAAAGACACAGACAAAAGAGGCTATTTACAGACTATTTACACTAGAATGGAGCCAGAGCGCCAGGCCGACATTCACTCGCGCCAAGGGCACCGACCCACTTCGTCGTCGTTCTCATGGTGGCTCGTCTCTCGGGTATTTACCGATCATATCGTAATACTACCCCCCGGCGGCAAAAGCGCCGTCACGGTGCAGTTAAATATCCAAGGCACGTGGAGAGTTGTAGGGCTTGAGTCGGGTGACGTGGACAATGTCACTGGTAGTCACAGCAGAGGACGTAGTGGGCGTGGCGAGAACGATTTCGTAGGTGACATCTGTCACTTGGCGAAGCACGCGATATGGGCCGGTATAACAGGAAAGCAGTTTCTCACAAAGGCCAACTTTACGCGATGGTGACCAAAGTAACACGAGGGTGCCGGGGACAAAAGTGACATCACGGTGACGGAGGTCGTAGCGCTGCTTTTGTTTGTCTTGAGAGACTTGTAGCCGAGCGCGCGCAAGTTGGCGAGCATGGTCAGCATGGGCGATAGCATCACGGGCATAAGCGCTAGTTGATGCTGTGTTGGACGGAAGCACAGTGTCCAGCGGTAGCGTCGGTTCACGGCCATACAAGAGGTAAAAAGGAGAAAAGCCAGCAGTGTCGAGACGGGAAGAGTTATACGCAAAGGTGATGTAAGGTAGAGCCTGGTCCCAATCACGGTGGTCGTCTGAAACGTATTTGGATAGCATGTCTGTAAGGGTGCGGTTCAAACGCTCAGTGAGGCCGTTCGTTTGAGGGTGGTAGGAGGTGGTAAACTTATGCTGTATTGCGCAGGCACGCATGATGTCGTCAATTATTTTGGCTAAGAACGTACGGCCACGGTCTGTTAGCAATTGACGCGGAGCACCATGAATCAAAATGATATCATGCAGGAGGAAGTCCGCAACATCAGTTGCGCAACTGGTCGGAAGAGCGCGTGTTACGGCATAGCGGGTCGCGTAGTCCGCCGCGACTGCAACCCACTTGTTTCCTGATGTAGATTCCGGAAATGGGCCGAGAAGGTCTAAGCCGACACGATGGAAGGGCTCGGCAGGGATGTCGAGCGGCTGTAGGTAACCAGCGGGGAGCTGGGAAGGCTTCTTGCATCGTTGGCAAAGTTCACAGGCGGCGACGTAACGTCGCACGGAACGGGCAAGGCCCGGCCAGAAAAAACGGCGACGTACACGGTCATAGGTTCGAGATACGCCGAGGTGTATCTGGGAAATACCTTCGCCGTTGGTGCGTCGTGAAGCTCTTCTAAAACGGTTGAGCGGAGGTGTTTAGGCACGACAAGTAGGAACTCAGAGCCGTCCGGATGAAGGTTACGACGGTACAGAGTACCATCGCGGAGGACGAAGAGGCGTAGTGTGGCGTCGGCCGGAGTGTGTTCAAAACGGTCGATGAGTGCTCTGATGTAGGCGTCACGACGTTGCTCGTCGGCGAAATGAAGCAGCTGCGACACAGAGAATATGCAAGCTGCACTGGTAATATTGGAGGAGTCAGGGTCGTCAACAGGGTAACGCGACAAGCTGTCAGCGTCTTGGTGCAGGCGGCCAGACTTGTACACGACGGAATATGAAAATTCTTGTAGCCTCAAAGCCCATCGACCAAGCCGGCCTGTAGGATCTCTTAGCGATGAGAGCCAGCAGAGAGCATGATGGTCAGTGACTACGGAAAAAGGGCGACCGTAAAGGTAAGGACGGAACTTCGCTACCGCCCAGACTACAGCAAGGCATTCTCGTTCCGTAATGGAGTAGTTGCGCTCCGGTGGTGTGAGGAGGCGGCTCGCATAAGCAATAACGCGATCCTGGCCACGCTGACGCTGGGCTAAGACGGCACCTACGCCATGACCGCTGGCATCTGTACGCAATTCTGTAGGGGCATCAGGGTCGAAGTGGGCGAGGATGGGTGGTGAGGAGAGAAGAGTAACGAGACGAGAGAAGGCGGCGGCTTCTGCAGTACCCCACGAGAACTGTACGCCTTTCTTCAAAAGATTAGTGAGGGGTCTAGCAATTGCCGCAAAATCTTGAATAAAACGACGAAAGTACGAGCATAGCCCTACAAAACTTCGAACGTCGGCGGCTGTCTTCGGAACCGAATAGTTTCGGACAGCGCGAGTTTTGTCAGGATCAGGCTGTACTCCGGAAGCGTCAACGAGGTGGCCCAGAACAGTAATTTGGCGGCGGCCGAAACGACATTTGGACGAGTTAAGTTGCAGCTTCGCCTTTCGAAATACATGAAGTATAGCTGTGAGACGCTCAAGGTGAGTGTCGAACGTGGGTGAGAAGACGATGACGTCGTCGAGGTAGCAGAGACATGTGGACCATTTGAAACCTCGGAGCAAGGAGTCCATCATACGCTCAAAGGTGGCAGGGGCGTTGCATAATCCAAACGGCATTACTTTAAATTGGTATAGGCCATCAGGTGTGATGAACGCGGTTTTTTCTCTGTCCATATCGTCAACAGCAATCTGCCAGTATCCAGAACGAAGATCAATAGAAGAGAAATAGCTGGAACCATGGAGGCAGTCAAGGGCGTCGTTTATACGTGGGAGCGGGTAGACGTCTTTCTTAGTAATTTTGTTCAGATGACGGTAGTCTACACAGAAGCGCCACGTGCCATCCTTCTTCTTAACCAACACTACAGGTGACGCCCAGGGACTCGAAGAAGGCTCAATGATGTTTTTGTCTAGCATTTTGTTGACTTCGCTTTGAATAACTTGGCGTTCCGACGCAGAAACTCGGTACGGTCGTCGGTGAATAGGAGTAGCATCGCCAGTAAGAATCCGATGCTTGACCGCGAGCGTCTGGCCTAAAGGGCGATCGTCGAAGTCGAAAATATCTCTGTAGGCCGATAATACTCGATAAAGGTCTTCAGCCTGCGCAGAAGACAGGTCCGTCGCAACCATTTTCTCTATCTTGGGATCGGCGGCCGAGGCTGGCACGAGAGGCCTGCTAAGCTCGCAAGAAGGATCGGTTGATAAATTTGCCACGTGATGGTCGCCGAGACAATCAACGTTGGCAAGGCGAATACCTTGTGGTAGAATTTGCTTCGCCAATCCAAAGTTAAAGATAGGCATGAAAGTGCGGTTCGCAGTAACAGTAAGTATACTGTGAGGCACGGTAACGTCATACTGTAGTGGAATGTCGCGCAGAGGAGTGACGAGGTACTCGCCATCAGGGACTGGTGGGGAAGACAAGAGTTCAATATAGGCTATTGATTTTGGCGGCAGGCAAATAAAGCCAGTGGGGCGTAGGCGGCACTGGGGTGCGTCAGAAGGTTCTGCGAGAATCGGTAACTCAAGGCGAAGGGTACTGGCAGAGCAGTCAATAAGAGCAGAATGCGCGGAGAGAAAATCGAGGCCGAGAATGAGGTCGTGGGGGCAATGAGCAATCACGGTGAAGAGGACAGGAGTGTGGCGGCCGGCGATGCTAACACGTGCCGTACACATGCCGATGATAGGCACAGTACCACCATCCGCAACGCGGACGACGCGTGCCGACGCTGGAGTGAGGAGCTTGTTCAGTCGTCGTCGGAAGGCAGCACTCATAATAGAAAGATGTGCGCCTGTGTCGATGAGTGCCGTGACAGGATAGCCATCAACGTCAACGTCAAGAAGGTTTTGGTTCGTGTTTAACGTGAGCAGAGGATTTGAGGGCAGTGTGGACAACGCAGCTTCACCTCCAGAAGCTGCAGTGCCTAGTTTTCCGGCTGGGCCCGGGAGGTGATAGGCGGCGAAGAGAAGCGGCGGGGTTGGGGCGAACGGGACTGACAGCGTCGAGGTGAGGGCGAGCGGCTGTAGCGAAGGGTCGGAGCAGGAGCATCAGCGGCAGTGGATTCATGGCGGGTGGTATAGGAAACGGAAGGTCCAAAGGTGCGGGAGTAAGTGGCGGCGTATGTCCGAGGAGGCGGAGGCCAACGGTTGCGGCAGTGACGAGCGACGTGGCCGATGCGACAGCAGTGAAAGCAGATTGGTCTGTCATCAGGGGTACGCCAATCGGACGGGTTGCGGCGAGATGTGGCGGAAAAGGACTGTCGGGGACGAGGAGGGCCGGTGGAGAACTGGGGAACGCTGGGTTGAGATGTTGAACACACGGAGTTCAGACCCATGTTCTCAAATTCCTGTCGGACTACGGCCTGAATCATGGCAATCGTGGTTGCTGGCGGATCGGGAGGCGTCGTGGAGAAAGCTGGCGAACAGGCGGCCTCAAGCTCGCGGCGAACAATACGGGTGACGTCGTCACAGGTGGTGGCCTGACGCGATCGACCCTCACATGTCGACGTAGCAGCGGTGTTGGGTAGCCGCGTGATGTGGTGTGTGATACGACGGCTCTTGGCTTGTTCAAGGCGACGGCATTCTTTAATGATGTCGTCGATTGTCGAGACATTGCCGAAAACAAGCAAATTGAAAGCGTCGTCGGCGATGCCTTTTAGGACATGTGACACTTTATCTGATTCAGACATAGCATCGTCAGCTTTGCGGCATAGAGCCAAGACGTCGAAGATGTAGGAAACGTACGGCTCTGTAGATGTCTGAACGCGAGACGCAAGAGCCTTTCTCGCGGCAACCTTGCGGCCAATGGGGTCGCCGAACAGTTCCCGTAGCTGTTCTTTGAAAGAGTCCCAACTGCTGATGTCTTCGTCATGCGTCTGGTACCACACGCGTGGCGTGCCGCCAAGATAAAAGATGACATTGGCGAGCATAATGGTTGGGTCCCACCTGTTGTTAGCGCTGGCATGTTGATATAGCTTGAGCCATTCGTCAACGTCCTGTCCCTCCAGGCCAGAGAACACACCAGGGTCGCGATGTTGGGCAACCGTGACGACGGGAGCAGTCGGGCCAGCCGAAGCCGTTGCAGAGGCGGGCTCGTCACCGGGAGGCATGGTGACAAGCTCGACGTACCGACCACTCCGGAGTTCCGTGGCGAGGACGGGGATCGCTGACCTCCACCAGAATGTTACGTGTAGAAAGACACAGACAAAAGAGGCTATTTACAGACTATTTACACTAGAATGGAGCCAGAGCGCCAGGCCGACATTCACTCGCGCCAAGGGCACCGACCCACTTCGTCGTCGTTCTCATGGCGGCTCGTCTCTCGGGTATTTACCGATCATATCGTAATAATATGGTAATGCCAAGTCAAGTCAGACTGAAGATGAAGGCCAAGATACTTGTAAGTTGGTGCAAGTTCATCATCATCATCATCAGCCTAGTTACGCCCACTGCAGGGCAAAGGCCTCTCCCATACTTCTCCAACTACCCCGGTCATGTACTAATTGTGGCCATGTTGTCCCTGCAAACGTCTTAATGTCATCTGCCCACCTAACTTTCTGCCGCCCCCTGCTACGCTTCCCTTCCCTTGGAATCCAGTCCGTAACTCTTAGTTACCATCGGTTATCTTCCCTCCTCATTACATGTCCGGCCCATGCCCATTTCTTTTTCTTGATTTCAACTAAGATGTCGTTTACCCGCGTTTGTTGCCTCACCCAATCTGCTCTTTTCTTATCCCTTAACGTTACACCCAGCATTCTTCTTTCCATAGCTCGTTGCGTCGTCCTCAATTTCAGGAGAACCCTTTTCGTAAGCCTCCAGGTTTCTGCCCCATATGTGAGTACTGGTAACACACAGCTGTTGTACACTTTCCTTTTGAGGGATAGTGGCAACCTACTGTTCATGATTTGAGAGTGCCTGCCAAACGCACCCCAACCCATTCTTATTCTTCTGGTTATTTCAGTCTCATGATCCGGATCCGTGGTCACTACCTGCCCTAAGTAGATGTATTCCCTTACCACTTCCAGTGTTTCGCTACCTATCGTAAACTGCTGTTCTCTTCTGAGACTGTTAAACAGTACTTTAGTTTTCTGCAGATTAATTTTCAGACCCACCCTTCTGCTTTGCCTCTCCAGGTCAGTGAGCATACATTGCAATTGGTCTCCTGAGTTACTAAGCAAGGCAATATCATCAGCGAATCGCAAGTTGCTAAGGTATTCTCCATCAACTTTTATCCCCAATTCTTCCCACTCCAGGCCTCTGAATACCTCCTGTAAACATGCTGTGAATAGCATTGGAGATATCGTATCTCCCTGTCTGACGCCTTTCTTTATAGGGATTTTGTTGCTTTCTTTGTGGAGGACTACGGTGGCTGTGGAGCCGCTATAGATATCTTCCAGTATTTTTACATATGGCTCATCTACACCCTGATTCCGTGATGCCTCCATGACTGCTGAGGTTTCGACTGAATC
This sequence comes from Dermacentor andersoni, assembly GCF_023375885.2. NCBI lineage: Eukaryota > Metazoa > Arthropoda > Arachnida > Ixodida > Ixodidae > Dermacentor > Dermacentor andersoni. The sequence continues at coordinate 66,392,288 of NC_092820.1, forward strand.
AAACGCTTTCTCGTAATCAATGAAAGCTATATATAAGGGTTGGTTATATTCTGCACATTTCTCTATCACTTGATTGATAGTGTGAATATGGTCTATTGTTGAGTAGCCTTTACGGAATCCTGCCTGGTCCTTTGGTTGACAGAAGTCTAAGGTGTTCCTGATTCTATTTGCGAGTACCTTAGTAAATACTTTGTAGGCAACGGACAGTAAGCTGATCGGTCTATAATTTTTCAAGTCTTTGGCGTCCCCTTTCTTATGGATTAGGATTATGTTAGCGTTCTTCCAAGATTCCGGTACGCTCGAGGTTATGAGGCATTGCGTATACAGGGTGGCCAGTTTCTCTAGAACAATCTGACCACCATCCTTCAACAAATCTGCTGTTACCTGATCCTCCCCAGCTGCCTTCCCCCTTTGCATAGCTCCTAAGGCTTTCTTTACTTCTTCTGGCATTACCTGTAGGATTTCGAATTCCTCTAGGCTATTCTCTCTTCCACTATCGTCGTGGGTGCCACTGGTACTGTATAAATCTCTATAGAACTCCTCAGCCACTTGAACTATCTCATCCATATTAGTAACGATATTGCCGGCTTTGTCTCTTAACGCACACATCTGATTCTTGCCTATTCCTAGTTTCTTCTTCACTGTTTTTAGGCTTCCTCCGTTCCTGAGGGCCTGTTCAATTCTATCCATATTATAGTTCCTGATGTCCGCTCTCTTACGCTTGTTGATTAACTTTGAAAGTTCTGCCAGTTCTATTCTAGCTGTAGGATTAAAGGCTTTCATACATTGGCGTTTCTTGGTCAGATCTTTCGTCTCCTGCGATAGCTTACTGGTTTCCTGTCTAACGGCGTTACCACCGACTTCTATTGCGCACTCCTTAATGATGCCCATGAGATTGTCGTTCATTGCTTCAACACTGAGGTCCTCTTTCTGAGTTAAAGCCGAATACCTGTTCTGTAGTTTGATCCGGAATTCCTCTAGTTTCCCTCTTACCGCTAACTCATTGATTGGCTTCTTGTGTACCAGTTTCTTTCGTTCCCTCCTCAAGTCTAGGCTAATTCGAGTTCTTACCATCCTGTGGTCACTGCAGCGTACCTTGCCGAGCACGTCTACATCTTGAATGTTGCCAGGGTTCGCGCAGAGTATGAAGTCGATTTCATTTCTAGTCTCACCATTCGGGCTCCTCCACGTCCACTTTCGGCTAACCCGCTTGCGGAAAAAGGTATTCATTATCCGCATATTATTCTGTTCTGCAAACTCTACTAATAATTCTCCTCTGCTATTCCTAGAGCCTATGCCATATTCCCCCACTGACTTGTCTCCAGCCTGCTTCTTGCCTACCCTGGCATTGAAGTCGCCCATCAGTATAGCGTATTTTGTTTTGACTTTACCCATCGCCGATTCTACGTCTTCATAAAAGCTTTCAACTTCCTGGTCATCATGACTAGATGTAGGAGCGTAGACCTGTACAACCTTCATTTTGTACCTCTTATTAAGTTTCACAACAAGACATGCCACCCTCTCGTTAATGCTATAGAATTCCTGTATGTTACCAGCTATTTCCTTATTAATCAGGAATCCGACTCCTAGTTCTCGTCTCTCCGCTAAGCACCGGTAACACAGTACATGCCCGCTTTTTAGCACTGTATATGCTTCTTTTGTCCTCCTAACCTCACTGAGCCCTATTATATCCCATTTACTACCCTCTAATTCCTCCAATAACACTGCTAGACTCGCCTCACTAGATAGCGTTCTAACGTTAAACGTTGCCAGGTTCAGATTCCAATGGCGGCCTGTCCGGAGCCAGGTATTCTTAGCACCCTCTGCAGCGTCACAGATCTGACCGCCGCCGTGGTCAGTTGCTTCGCGGCTGCTGGGGACTGAGGGCCGGGTTTCGATTGTTGTATTCATATAGGAGGTTGTGGCCAAGTACTGCACCAGGGTGGCCAATCCTGCTCTGGCGAGAGAGTGCGTTACCGGTTCTGGTCACCGGGATCAGGCCGCACTCCAGGCCTGTTTGTGCAATTTTCTCAACATACGGTTTTTTTTTCTGGTATTTTCCGGTGGAGAATTGTGCGGCCCGGGATTTGAATCACAGGTCCTCTTGCACGGGAGGCGGATACTCTACCGTCCCCGTAGGAGTTAAATTAAAAATTAATTTATGGGGTTTTACGTGACAAAACCACTTTCTGATTATGCACGCCGTAGTGGAGGACTCCGAAAATTTCGACCACCTGGGGTTCTTTAACGTGCACCTAATTCTAAGTACACGGGTGTTTTCGCATTTCGCCCCCATCGAAATGCGGCCGCCGTGGTCGGGGTCCGATCCTGCGACCTCGTGCTCAGCAGTCTAACACCATAACCACTGAGCAACCACGGCGGGTCCCGCAGGAGTTGTACGCCTCATTTAACCTACAGTGGTGCCCTATTTGGTCAGTCAAGGTGGACCAATCTGAGCTCGGTTATACCGCATGGATGGCACTCGGCTAGAGAACCTGGTATTTATGACCTGCACATGTGAGTGTGAGGCCATACATATTTGAAGATATATATCTATCTTTTTTTTTTTGTTTTTTAGGAGGGTTCCCGTACAGTGATAAAATAAAGGAAAAGACATTAAAAGAAAGAAAAAAAAGAAAGAAAAAGGGGCGAAAAAGAAAGGAACATAACGGGTAATTTGAACTCGTGACCCTTCGATGTTGCCCGGAAAGATAGCTCAGTCGGTTGGTTCGTCAGGCCCCAGGCTACTTTCAAGCGCCACAGCTCCTGCTCCGGGCCTCACACTTACGTGGAAAGAGACTCATGTTGTCCGCGATAGTCGGTTTTAGTGGTTGGAAGGCATACTTTCTAGGAAAAATGGCCGCTCGAGGAGAAGAGCGAACTCGAGCGGCTTTAGAGGCTAGGAAAACTGCCTTAAAATATTTAGATTTGAGGGAAAGCTTCGTTAACAAACTATAACACGGCAATCAGCACTCGAATACGACGAGAGAAATTACTGAGACGTGGAAAATTCCCTTGAAAAAAAATCTGGTTTGCGAGACAAATGCTTGTATGTATTGAACCTCTTAAAAGATGAGGGGGGAAATATGCGCTCACCGAGAGGGCATCGTCAGCACGAGACCTCCACAAGGCACCTTACAGAGATGTGGAGAGCTTCGCGGCCGGAACGAAGCCTCCCTTCTCCGCCGGCCAAGAGGGGAAAACGCGCTTTCCGATCGCTCAAGGTTGCGTGGACAAAGCATAACTCTAGCGTCTAGGAAAAGCTTAACCAGGTGCGATGGCGGCACGCATAGCGTGGGAAGCTAGCCGCCAGAATAACTATACCAAGGACTGCTGCTGATGAGGCTGAAATACCTTCGTGTTACTATAATAACCCTAATAGGACTACTTTCGAAAAAAATAGGAAACGGCCCAGAGGGCTATACTACGAGAGCTATGACTGATAGTTTTCTCTCTCTCTCTCTCTCTCTCTATATATATATATATATATATATATATATATATATATATATATATATATATATATATATATATATATATATATATTCATCTCATCTATGGGATCGCATGCGTGCGCTGTTGCTTTGTCTCTGCGTGTAGTATAGTTAAGAGAGCCAGTTTAAGGGCGGAGAAGAAGAAAGAAAAGAAAAGCAAAAACTGCAGCGCCGTGGTTTTAAAGCGCACCCGTGGTAGAGAAACGGAATGCGATATAAGCGTGCGTAGCCATGATACGCACACGACAAGCTGCCTTAAAATATTTAGACTTGAGGGAAAGCTTCGGTAACAAACGATAGCACAGCAATCAGCACTCGAATATAATTATAACCCTAATACTAATTGTAAATATTCATGTCATCTATGGGATCTAATGCGCGCGCTGTTGCTTTGTTCTGTGTGTAGTAGTTAAGAGAGCCAGTTTAAGGGCGGAGAAGAAGGGAGGGAAGGAAAGTCTCTGAAGCAAAATTACAGCGCCGTGGTTTTAAAGCGCATCCCGTGCAAGTTCTACTCTTGCATTATTGAGAAAGTAGGTGGTAGGAAGTCGAGTGGAATGGTTGGTAAATGACATTAGCTTGGTTTTAGACGTATTTAAGGACATTAACCACGAAGAGCACCAAGCGGTCACCGCATCAAGATCAGTTTCTAAGGAAAGTCGGTCAGCGTCATTACTAATATTACTATATATGACACAATCATCTGCGAATAGTCGAATTCGAGATGAGACACATTTGGGTACATCGTTAATAAAAAATGGCCGTGGCTTAGCTTGGTTAAGCCTGGTGATTGCGAAGCAATAGTGTGTTATTCTCGGATCAGCTGGTAGTATGGCTGGTTATGCTAGTGTTACGGCTTACAGTGAATCATCTAACAGGAAGTCATCCGTCGAATTCATGTATGCCGACAAACATTTCCCTCACCAACGTGCCCATTACAAAATCTTCCAGTATCGATTGGCCGACGGTGCGGTAACACTCCATTTTCTCCGCGTCGTAAGATATGCCCACTCTGAACGTAGCGCTCTTGGTGAGAGGAGCGGGAGTTAAGCCGCCGTTGGTGGCTACCGCCTCGCCTCGCGACGGTGTGAGATGGGGCCCCATTTTTACACAGCTGGTGTGACGTCACACCGACCGTAGCGCCCCTCGTAAGAGGAGCGGCAGTTAGGCCGCCGTTGGTGGCTACCGCCTCGCCTCGCGACGGCGTGAGATGGGGCCCCGTTTTTACACAGCTGGTGTGACGTCACTCTAGGTCACGTGGTGTGACGTCACGCAGCGAGGTCACGCTAAAGGTCAATGGTGCCTACCACCGCCTCGCCTCGGAACGGGCTGAAGTGCGACCTAAAGTAGTATTGCTTCGCAATACTACTTCAGATGTTAAAGGAACAGAAGAAGAGTTACAGCGATTAGCACAGGTAAATTGTTGTCTGTTGGAGAGAAAATCTTTAATCCATGCAAGAACGTTTGGGTGAGTATTTAAGTGTGTTAATTTGATTAGAAGCCTGTGGTGAGGAACGCGATCAAGAAATGCTACGTCCACTTGGAATCCTTCGTTAAATGCGGAATATATATCGTTAGTAAATCCGGCGAGCTGAGTGTCGCATGAATAACCCTTGTGAAAACCGTGCTGGTACTTGAAGATGATATCATGGTCTTCTAGGTAGTTGATGACTTGTGTGTGTATGACGTGCTCGAGAAGTTTACATATGTTGCTAGTTAATGAGATAGGACGATAGTTAAGTGGGACAGAGTGATCACCTGATTTAAATATTGGTATTACTTTAGCTATTCGCCAGTCATTAGGAATAATGCCAGATGATAATGATTGTGAAAACAGGGCTGATAACACTTGAAAAATGTTTAAGGAAGCGTTTTTAGGTACCTTGTTATTGAAACCAAGGTGCTCAGAGCTAGTAGTAGTTTTGAGGTTATTCAACAGAGCAAGAATACCAGAATCACTGATGACAATTTCTGGCATGGAAATGTTAGGCAATGGCTCTAATATAGGCGAAGAAGTTATATCTTCATTGGTGAATACTGATGAAAATGCATCGTTCAGAAGCTGCGAACACTCAGTTTCAGTGACTGGTTGTCCGTCAGCATTAATTAGTACTATATCAGGATAGGAACTCGGATTGATAATGCGCCAGAATCTATGAGAATTATTGGTTAACATAGTAGACAGGTCGTGAGTGAAGAAATTACGACTGGTTGTTCTAAGCAGGGACTGATACTCTTTATCACAATTTTTGTACTTGTTCCATAATGACAGGAGACGTGTGGTCATTGCTTGGCGGTACAAACGCTTTTCTTATTATTAAGACGACGAAGACGATGTGTGAAGCAAAGTGAATTTTTATGATGTCGGATGGTGATGACTGGCACATACTTATCAACAAGGTGAGACAAGGTGGTTTTGAACGACAGCCAGTTTAGTTCGATTGAGCGTGATGAAAACTGAGCCAGGAAGTTTTCAGAGGTGTTTAGTTCCGAGTTAATCATCTCAAAATTCGCGCGTTTGTAGCAATGAATTCGCTTAATGGTAGTTTTCAGTAAATGGATGCGTGATGCACCCGGTGATAATGTCGTGATCGGATAAACCATTTAAATGCAGTATATCAGAAAGAACGTCCGGGTTATTTGTAAGGACAAGATCAAGGATATTTGCCGTAGTAGCGGAGCGACGGGTAGGACTAATAATAAGTTGAGCAAAAGAAAAATCTAAGCAGGAATGAAAAAAGGGATGGGCTTCTTTATCACTGGAATTAACACAGAGAGTGGGCCATTCAATGCTTGGAAAATAAAAATCGCCAAATACGAGGAAAATAGAGTTAGGAAAACGCACAAGTAAGTCGCTGAGTATTCTATGGAATTCACCCGAGAATCCATCAGACATATCGGGCGGCCGGTAGAAAGCACGAATAATAACATCAGTAACTCCGAATTTACACCATATCAATACACATTCGAGGAAAGTATCAACAGCGAGGGGAACAGCAGATAATTGTTTCTTTGTGGCTATAAGGACACCTCCTCCTTTTCTATTTATTCTGTCACACCGGAAAAAGGAAAATTCAGATTCACTCAGAAGAATGTAATCATCCGGAACGGTATCGTCCAGCCAAGTTTCAGTCAATACTAGAAGTGAAACGCACATAGAATCTATGAGCGAAGAAAGGGCGACAGTTTTGGAAAGAACACTTCTGATGTTTGTGAACAGGAAATTGGTATTATACTTTAAATTATGACACACATTGGGTAAAAATGACGTAGATTCTGTAGATGACTTATCAGCCGGCACATGTCATACTGTGGTGGGATGACGAACTGGCACAGCACGGTTACCCGCGACATCCCACACATAGGTGTCATTATTGATATGCAGGTTGTCGAACGTTAGGCGCACACGGTCACCTTGTTTTTTAGTTGATCGAGGGAACTGCAGAAGTTTCCGGCGTTTATAACAAACGGCTTGGGAATAGTCGCGTGCTATGCTAGTCGCGTGCTAGTCGCGTGCTAATAGTCGCGTGCTATGGGCGTGTGACCGGCGCAGCTATGCCGTTGCGTTACACGGAATTTTTTCTGCTTACGCAGGTTATCAGTGGCTTTGCCGATGCACCGCTTCTCGTCGACCACAAAGGAATCGCTCTGCTACCAGCATCATCCATTCCCGACAGCGGTGAACTTCTATTCAACGTTTTCATCGACGGAAAATGTGCTCCAGCTGAGTTTGACAAGTGTCCACTGCCATCCTACGAACATTGGGAGCCGCATCGACACGTATGCAGCCTACAAGAAGGCGGAACCGTTATCAGTGGCTTTGCCGATGCACCGCTTCTCGTCGACCACAAAGGAATCGCTCTGCTACCAGCATCATCCAATCCTGACAGCGGTGAACTTCTATTCAACGTTTTCATCGACGGAAAATGTGCTCCAGCTGAGTTTGACAAGTGTCCACTGCCATCCTACGAACATTGGGAGCCGCATCGACACGTATGCAGCCTACAAGAAGGCGGAACCGTTATCAGTGGCTTTGCCGATGCACCGCTTCTCGTCGACCACAAAGGAATCGCTCTGCTACCAGCATCATCCATTCCCGACAGCGGTGAACTTCTATTCAACGTTTTCATTGACGGAAAATGTGCTCCAGCTGAGGTTTACAAGTGTCCACTGCCATCCTACGAACATTGGGAGCCGCATCGACACGTATGCAGCCTACAAGAAGGCGGAACCGTCAGTGTCAACTTGGGGCGTGTAACCGGCGCAGCTATGCCGTTGCGTTACACGGAATTTTTTCTGCTTACGCAGGTTGGTGATTGTTTTAAGGATTCGTGCCACATTGATCTGCATGTTTTGCCGCTTCCGCCCCAAAATGTGTTTGCAAGCGCAAGGTCGCGATGTGTCAGGCGTTCTGAGCGGCGTCGCTTTGTCCTATTGCGTAGTTATGCTTTTTATTTTCTCTTGTTACTTTTGTGTAGGGATGTCGAGTTGAATCCCGGACCCGGTATGCAAGGTACATTAGACATGCTTCTGGAAGGACAGAATGAAATTAAATCGAAATTAGAAGCTATTGAAGCAAAGCAGGAGGAGGGTATGACTGCATTACATGACCTAAAGAAGCGAATCGAGAGCTTAGAAGAAACTATCGAACAGTTTGAAGGTATTAAATCAACCTTAACCACATGCAGGAAACAATGCGAAGACAGCCAAACTGTGGTGAAGAACTTATTGAAGAAAGTCGATGATCTGGAAAACAGAAGTCGACGTTCTAATTTGCTATTTTACGGAATTTCTGATACAGAGACTCGCGAGCCTCCCGAGACGTCTATAAGACACATGATGGAAATAGTGTCTGACCTTGGTGTAGGCCCCATGCACATTGAAGTAGCGCACTGACTGGGGAAACACCATGAAGGAAGGAAACGACCTATCATTGCTAAATTTGCTTCTTTGAAAGAAAAACAAAGCGTCTTAGCCAACGCAAAGAAGCTGAAAGGGAAAACTGTTAGTATATCGGAAGATTTCTCTGAGACTATACGTCGCAAAAGGAAATTCCTGTGGGATTTCTCGAAGCTGCATAAGAGTGAAGGCACTCGTGTAAAACTGAAGTATGATGTTCTGCACCTAAATGATACAAAATATGTGTATGACGAAGGTCTGGGGCAAGTTGTTGAGAGTGCATGATACAAGCCGGTTTCAGTATCTAACATTTCTTTTTTGGTTGTGAACTGCCGTAGCATCAGAAATAAGGCGGAAAATTTGGAAAACCTACTGCGCATGACAGAGCCCTCCGTGGTTCTGGGCACAGAATCATAGCTACATTCTGATATCGGAGATAGTGAAGTTTTTCCAGCTGATTGCACATGCTACAGGAAAGACAGGAACAGTCACGGAGGGGGTGTCTTTATATTAGTTCATCATACTATATCTTGCTCCCGTCTTGAAGTGCCAGTTGGGTCATGCGAAGCTGTCTGGTGCCGGATCAGGTTGCCAAACGGGAAAGGTTTATCTGTTTGCTCCTTCTATAGGCCCCCCTGGAAGCTCGGTTGATATAATGCGAGAATTGTACAAAACAGTAGAAATGATACAAGCAGAGTGCCTTGTGATAGGAGGAAACTTCAACTTACCAGAGCTCTGTTTTATTCAACAATCTAGCTCGTGCGGAGCTGCTTCTGGTGCAGAGAAAGAATTCGTAAACATCATGCATGACTTCGCATTGACCCAGATGGTGACCCAAGCAACTCGACTAACCAATATATTAGATTTAGTACTGACAAATCGGCCAGCTTGGGTTTCGTCCACTTGAGTCCTGCCAGGAATCAGTGATCATGAATCAGTTTTTTGTCAAATGCAGGTGTCGTATGAAAAAGCAAAATTGAATGCAGCAAGAAAGATATATAATTACTCGAAAGCTAATACTACAGAAATAGACTTAGCATTAGAAGCTTACTTTCCGCTTTACGAGGCCTTGTCAGAAACTTGCAGTGTTAATGATCTGTGGCTTACTTTCAAAAACAAAATGTTAGATTTACAGGAAAGGTTTGTTCCTTCATGGGTGCAGTCGCCAAGGCGGTGGAAGAATAAGCCATGGTTCAATGCTGATATACGACGCCTTCATAACAAACGCCAAAGAGCGTTTAAAAGATATAAGAAGAATCGAAACCCCTTGACGAAAACAAACTTAGAGGCGGCTAACAATGCTCTACAGATGGCTGTCGCAAAAGCTAAAAAGGGCTTCCTTGACTCCTTCTCGTCAAGGTTCCAAAAGAACCCAAAGGAATTCTGGCGATACGTCAAACGCAATGGTAAAGATAATGTAGGCATTCCAACCATAGCGCACAATGGCCACATGATAGATGGCAGTCTTGAAAAAGCAAACTCCTTCAATGATTTTTTCAGTTCGATATTTCGGCCCAGCACAACTTGTGACATCCCTTCTCAGCCAGTTCAGCTTAATCCTAGGGCACCCATAGAAATAGATGAAAGGGGAATTACTGCATTACTTCAACGACTAGATGTGTCCAACGCTGGAGGCCCTGAGGGTTTGTCCAATGGCCTTTTAAAGTTGTATGCCGAATCTGTATCTCCTTTTTTAGCTCTCCTATTCAAGAAATCTTTGCTCACTAGTTCTCTTCCTGTAGATTGGAAGGTTGCCTGCGTGGTCCCTATTCATAAGACCGGGCCTCGGGAATTGGTCTCTAATTACCGTCCTATATCCTTAATAAGTAATGTCTGTAAAACTCTAGAGCACATCCTATATACGAACATAATGAATCGTCTCAATCCCTTATTAAATCCAAATCAGCACGGCTTCCGGCAAGGGACATCTGTGTTACACAACTAACCGAATTTGTTCATGAGGTATGCGAAGCTATGGATCGTTGTAGCATCATTGACTGCATATTCATTGATTTTAAAAAGGCTTTTGACGTAGTAGATCATGGTCTCTTAGTCCACAAGTTGCGCTGTTTAAATGTGAATGAGAAGGTTGTAGAATGGATTAGGGAATATTTAAGTTTAAGGTATCAGTATGTCACAATAAACGGAGCCAAATCAAATGCAGCTTCCGTCACGTCAGGCGTCCCACAGGGGCCAGTTTTGGGACCGTTGCTTTTTCTTGTGTTCATTAATGACATATCAGAGAATATTACTTCCCACATGCGACTCTTCGCTGATGACTGCGTGGTCTACAGAGAAGTGAAAAATTCCCAGGATTCGCTTGCTTTGCAGGAAGACCTAAATACATTGCACCGGTGGTGCGAACAGTGTCAGATGAATATAAATTTGCAAAAAACAGTGCACATGTGTTTCACGAGGAAAAAGAATCTACCTAATTACGTCTATAACGTAAACGGCCACTTATTGGAAACTGTTCTCGAATATAAGTATTTAGGTGTGTACACCACCTCAAAACTATGTTGGCATCGACATATTGATTATGTTGCTGGGAAAGCTTGCAAAATGTTGGGTTTTTTGCGCCGTAACACGACAATGTTTCCGCAAGACTCTAGGAATTTACTATTTAAAACGTATATTAGATCGGCGTTGGAATATGCTTGTACTGTATGGGACCCGCGGACAAAGACTGACAGACAAAAATTAGAAAGAATCCAGAACTTAGCGGCCCGCTACGTTTCTGGGAATTATAGTAGATACATTAGTGTGTCTGGCATAAAACAGGAATTAGAATGGGAACCCCTTGAAGTAAGAAGAAGAAAGCTTAGGCTTAAATTTTTTCATAACATATGTTACGATAACATTGCTATTCCTAGGGAGAAGTACATTTTTCATCCACACTACAGATCCGAGCGGGTTGATCATAACCATAAAGTGCGTGAATTCAGGTCAAGAACCGATAAGTTCAAGATGTTTTTTCCTCACACTGTTCGAGAATGGAATGCTTTATCTTCATTTCTTGTTAATATTACTGACAATGAAGTGTTTGCATTGTCATTGTGACTGCCATTGTAATATTTTTTTCTTTTGTACAACCCCCCCCATTGTAATGCCACTGTGGCGCTGTGGGTAAATAAATAAATAAATAAATAAAAATAAATATGCTGAAACCTGTGTCCCTCAGCTTGCTGCCTTTACTTAAAATAGCCTCAAGTTCTTTATCGTTGAAGAACTTAGCTATAATGGGGCGTTTTTTCACAGTCGAAAAACGGCCCACACGGTGTACCCTAGCAATGGAAGTTACAGTGACACCAAGCTTATCACGGCAGAACTCATGCACAAGTCGCTCTGAACTTTCCCAGCTTTCGGATTCGTTAGTATCGGTATCACCATAAAACAAAACATTTGATCTACGCCACTGGTTTTCCACGTTATCAATTTCGTTAATGATGCTAGAAAAGCCGCTATCGAGAGATGTTGGGGCATGAACAGATGGAGCAGATTCTAATTTGTTTTCCAGTTTCTGCACACGTTTGGTTAAGCTTTCGAGGTCTGTTTTGAGTTCTGCGTGCATATTTAGAACTCTCATTATTGATTCGAGAAGACTTGCATTGCTGGCTTCAAGACGCTTTACAGCCTCAGCCACACCATCTAACTTCTCTTCTTGAGCCTTTGTCATAGATCCGGGATTTTCCTCAACATCCCCACTGAAAAGCAACAGTCGCAAAACATAAACAAGAGCAGTGCAAGACCGTTTGAAATGCCCACAGACTGTCTATAGACTTTCTAGAAAAATGTTTGTAAGGGCTAGACGGTAGTTCAACCGACCCTACCCTGGCATCACATCCTGCAAGTTGCAAAATCACGAACACACAGAAATTTTTACCGCCCGACTTGCCGTCCGGGCACGTTCATGGGCCCTAGTAAATCCTATTTTCATATCACCATACCTTTTACTTTAAGAATCATCTTTTAGCCTAAACTACAGTTGGTAGACATTGCTGTCGCAATGTCTTGTCTCGTCTTAGCGCATCCATTGTTGAGGTATGGTCAAGAATGCCGAAATACCAGTATCACATATAGTGTTACATACTCAGCAGCCGAATAAAGCATGAACAAATACACAGTGATCCATTTTGGCGGCTAAACTGTTATAGATTTTCCAGCAAGTGCGTGAATTAAGAATGCTAATAACTCTAAAACCGTCATTGTGAAGCGTTCCGCACGAGAAGAAACACCAGGTATATTGCCGCCTCAAAGCCTATAAAAGTCACCATTGTCGTGGCTTACCAATATGTTCTTGCTGCGATCGGGGGAGGCGGGGGGCGCTTGTTTCGTATTCTAGCTCACTGCCGATGGGCATTAGTGGCCCGAGTTGGCTCAGCTGTCTGAACACATTGGCCAATCAGGGCACGCGTTCCATTTCCAGTCCGTCAGGGGGGGGCACATCGATCTGGTAGGGGTCGCTGTCGCCGATAACCCTAACTAAAAGCCTGACTCTGAATTGTGCGTATAGTTCGGCTTTAACGCGTAGGCTATACAGTAGTGGTAACCTCGGTTCCAGTATGGTTTGCTCACTTTGAACCGGTTCTCCATACCGGTAGAGAATAGGGCACTCTGTCCCGGCCTCCGGCATTCCACAACGCAGGCCCATTCATGGAATATGAATATAATGGCACCCTTTTAACTTTTACTTTCCTGGGTTTTTATTCTAATCAGGTCAAGGTATAACGGTGGCGCGTCCATATATGTGATGAATATGACTGGCGAGCTTAGTGCGATTAGCGCTCTTCGTTTATGACGGTTCTGTAATAGTGTAACATTAAAGAATTCTTGTAAGGGCAATGCTTCGGTAATTGTTTGGTGATTGCTGGTTACCTGATTTGAAAAGTGGATCCCGATCTTTCCGTTCTTTTTTTTTTTTTTTTTCTTTATTGCCGGAAGTTTCACCAAGCTAACACAAAGGGCATCTTTCCGTTCTTCCATTCAGCCGGGAGAGATCGCGTGTCGAATGACTGCTGGAACAGCTTCGGCAAAATAATTGATGGATGCACAATTATTGTGGCTTTAAAAAACTTTGTGTTAATTCCGCCGCAGCCGGGTTAAGAGGAACATTTTGTCAGTTACATTTTGAACACAGACAGAACGACTCATTATAGGAGGCATAATGGCGTATTCGCAGTATGAAAATTCTGGCAGTGAAGCACTTCGGTTGTCTGAAATATTGCGCGAACAAAACGATCTTAAGTACGGATCCGCATCTATCGCGAGGGATGGCATTGCCAGAGCTGTCGATAACGGCTGTCGTTCGCAGAATTTACAGAGCGCCAGAATCTTGGCGGATCGGTTATGAGCATGCTTGTTATGGTATTTTGCAGATAATTTCCATATCTTAAGTAGGGCCATGTAATTTTCGGAAGCATCTTTACACGATACTGAGCTCATGTCACTAGGACGTACCCGGGCTTAATAGTAACATTATACCATGGTGTATTGCCAAATAAAATTATTCGGTGAGCCGAGATGTATTTGTTGATTAATTCAGCGACTTTAGCTACAGACCTACTCCCTTTAGATTGAACACTCGGTACATCGAAGTGGTAAAAAATGTGTATAAGTGTGCCGAACTCACAGCTGATTGCCTCAAAGTTTGAGTACTTGCAGTCTCTAAACAACTTTTTCTATTGCACTTTTAGGACGCGCCAGGTAAGCCAAGTAAGTCACGTTCAGATGTTAGCAGCACATCAAAGTTTTTTGACCGGGTTGAAGTTTTCTATTAGGATGCCGGAATAGCTCAGTGTGCGAAATGCGGAAGACCAGTCTAAAAAAATCTTGCGCTAGTGTGTTATAGTGGTAAGGTAATGGTCATTCCGAAAACCAGGCTATGTTGGGGGATTTAAATTTTAATTTTAAGTTTCTGTCTAGTATGACACCCAAATGCATGCAGTCATAGCTAGTGGACTATATTGTGGCGTACAAATGGAAGGAACAGGAATGAATGAACAATAATGCGATGTAAAGACAATGAATTTTGTTTTAGCTGGATTAAGTTATAATCTGTTTAATTTACACCAGTGCAATATGTTGAGGAGGTCTTCACTAAGTTTATGTTCTAGGCAGTTCCCGCTTTTATCAGAGTAAGTATTCTAGTATCGTCAGCATACAGCAAGCAATAAGGGTGCGTCATGAAATCGGGTAGCTTGTTATAACCTAAAAAATATCACCGCCCGAGCACTCCGTACAAATGGTTAACTAGTGAAGCCGAAATGTGCGGCTCCGGTGCTTATCACTGGGTTAACCCCGACGTTTCATTAAATGTAGGCTTGTTAGGCTGCCTGATCCTCGGTACGTAGTTGCTGCTTGCTATCGGCTGCATACGCCAGTTCGTGTGCCCGCGCTGCAGCATCGGCACGGCGGAGACGCGCTCGTTCCCGCTTCTGCCCTCGGTGTAGCTGATCGAAATCTGTCTGCTCCTTAGGGTTTTGTGTGACCTGTGGCCTGACCATTGAGGAGCGGGAGAGAAACGGCTGCGCGCGCTCCTCTACGACAAAGAGCAACGACGTCACTACTGGTGCAGCCAATCGCGCCCCTCTCGTAAATCTTGTCGCGCATGCGCACCGGGTTGCGCTGGAGTTGTCGGTGTACCGGCGACAAACAGGCGGACAGACGTATGTGTCGGTTAGCCATATGCAGCTTCCCTGTAAAAGAACAGGGGGCCAAGATGGGGCTTTGTTGCTCCTCTATATTAGTAGTTTTTCCTTTCTTTTTTCTTGCTTTGAGTATACTTCTGTATACCGCCGCGACGACGCCTACGTTGAGCTACTAGGGCTAACGTCCCTTGAAAGACCCAGCTGCTGCCTTCCAGCTACCCCATGCATTGCACTCCGAACTCCTTGTCGCCATCTTAACTCCTTCGAAATTACCCGATGCACTGCTGCTATGCTACTCAAGTCATTGTTTCAACTGATACATTGTTTCAACTGATATCTTTTTGAGTCTTTTTATTTACTCGCGCGCTAACCGGCTCTTCTAAAGCTGCAAAATCTTGCCGCCAATCGCACCGCTGAATGCTCCCGAACCTCTAGTTCACCCAGCAATTGTATTTTTCACTCGTTTTGTGAATCTCTATCCAAGAGCGTGAGCTGGTTTAGGAGCTCTTACAAAAGAAAAATTTTAAGCACGATGTAGGTCGTCGGACCGTGTACTTTGGATTTCGGACCCTATCACGTGTTTCTTTCGTATTCTTACATATTTTTCATATTGTTGTTTCCGTTATGAGAAACGGAGTAGCCGTCGCCATTTTCAGGTGGCTACGTCTGTTTCTTTTATTTTCGTTTCAAGAAAAAAAAAGATGGTCTTGGGAGTGGTATCCGGTTCACCTCTTCATCTTCATCTCAATACCGAACCGAAAACTACTATGAATTTCGATTAGCAGAAGCTGTTGTGTTGCCTTGAAGCAGTTACGTTCAATAAATAGAAGCAGTCGTCACTAAAAAACTTCATACAAGGCAAAAAATCAAAGATGAGGATACACAGTCTGAATACTGGTTTTTGCTAATCAATACTGCTTTCAAAGAAATGTATTTTTTGTTTGTGTGATGAAAAGTGGCACGTCAAGAAAAGTATTAGCATTGCACATCTTGCGAGCACAAGAAATATAGCAACATCAATGAGAATGCCAACAAGAGAAGACGAAGGGGCCGGTGTTGTGAAGACGATGACAACGAGTGAAGGCAAGCGCAGCTTATTCGCTTGTAAATATACTTGTATAACGCCTGTCGTCCGCGTCTTCCCACACAGCATACTGGGACAAGGTGGACACTCCCTGTCCTCGTCAAGGAGTTCCGCAGTGGGTGGAATGTCGAGCCTTCCATTGTGGCTCTCCGAGACGACAGATTTACTCAACCGGGTTCGACAACTGCCGCCACTCCGACGATATCTTGTTGTTGAATTGAAAATAAAAGAACGGGACGTAGCCACCTTATAATAGTGACGGCTACTCCTTTTCTCATAGCGGAAACAGCAACATGAAAATATCTAAGAAAGTGAAAGAAACACGCCATAGGGTCAGAAATCCAAAGCATACGATCAGACCACCTACATCGTACTCTCCACGCCCCGTGATCCTGGCGCGTTTTCGGGGCAAGATGGAGAAGACGCCAAGGACTGGATCAGCCTGCATGAACGCGTCAGCAGCCATAACCCGTGGGACCCTACTATTATGCTCGCTAACGTAGTATATTACTTCAGGTGGCACCCCTGGAATATTGATTAGGACACACGAAGAGATGCTCAGGAATTGCGATACGCTTCATTTAAAGCTGCAAGACTGGTTCGGCAACTGTTGCGGTCACCAACTTGCCGCATAGAACGGGTTTATCAGTCGTGTACAGACGTCAACAGAGCAAGCATTACGTCTTGGCGCTGAAACGTTAATGCACAGCTGACTGTGCAAAGCAAGGTTTCTCACATTCTCAAAGCTATCCCCTACGACGCCTTCCACTTGCTCGTCTTCAACAACGTAGATACGGTGGACGCAGTAATCAGAAAGTACCGCCGCCTGGAACTCCCAAAAAGCCGACGCATCGACCAACAGTTAACCCATCTACCAAACACTGCGGCAGCATCTTCCCCTCCGATGTTCCCCGTAGGATCAACGCTGGCGATGTTGCCCGGATATTCCGGCGAGAGATTGAGGCCGTCTATCCCGCTTCCTACGAATCCATGTCCTCAAGCACACCTGCAGACACGGTTATGCTTATTCACGCAGTTGTACGCAAAGAAGTAGCCAACACGGGTGTTCACTTCGTCTGCACGGCCCATGGTCCTCGCGCCCACCCGGATATCCCCCCGCCCCTGTCCTGCAAGTTTTTACCCACCGCTTTTCCGTAAGCCGTCGCAATTCCACACTGCTGACGACAAGCCCATTTGTTTTCACTGTAATCGAATCAGGCATTCTTTACGCCACTGTCAGTCGCTTGAGTTCCCCGGCCCAGATCGCACGTTCGGGCTACTTTTGCCCAACCGGCCTTTCTAGTCACGATGCCGGACGGTCCGATAATGTCACCACTGAATATCTTCCACAGAACCGCCCCGATACACCATCGCCATCGGCCCCACGCCGGCAATCGCGCTCGCTCCAGCCTCGTTGATCATATTCCCCGACTGCCGATGACTGCTCCCAACCAAAAATGCTAGCGGATGCCGCACCTCCAGGTGATGCCGTATTGCTCCCTCCGCCGCCAAATATTCAACTGACCCTGCCGACTCATATAAACCTCCTGGAAGTACAAGTAGACGGCGTTCCTATCTCAGCTCTTATAGACACTGGCGCTAACTTATGTCCTGTGTGCTGACCTTCGCAACCGCCTGAAGGAAATTATTAACACTCGCCACTACGCCTGTTTTCTGTGTCGCCGACGGTGAAACAGCTCCCGTAGTTGGCGTGTGACGTCTGAGCCTCCTTCGCCGATCTCTCCAGTATCGTTCTCTTCACCGTCTCACCGTTCTCTTCACCGTTCTCAGCACCCGCTGTCCCCACGACATCATCCTTGGCCTGGGCTTCCTCTTGGCGCATTCTGCTCTCGCACTCTGTTCCGCAAGCACTCTCCGCCTCGACCGGCCTGTTCTGGATTCCGCTGAACCACCACCCAGTCGCCTTAGTTCCATACACTTCGTTCGCTTGCCACCTTCGGCACTGACTTACGTTTACTCTCTCGTACACGACGGTGAATGCATCGCGACTCCTGTGCACGACGGTCTCCCTGCGCGCGGCATCAGAGTACCTCACACAGTGTTATCTATCACGGCGACTTGTGTCTACCTGCCAGTGGTCAATTTCGGCTTTACGGCAGAAATGCTGTATCACAGGATGTCTCCGATCCAGCGCTGTTTCTTCTAGGATCGCTCGGTAGCATCCATTTTATTAGACGGTGATTAAATCGAACTTACCCTGCCATCACTTCCTGCAAGTTGTACCATCGCTGACTCACAGAAAACTATGGAGCCCGACTTGCCGTGCGAGAACGCTTATGAGCTCTAGCGCATCCTGTTTTCATACCGCGATATCTTTTGTTGTAGCAATCGTCCGTTGGCTCAAACTACAGTTATTAGAGATTGCTGTATACATACATCTATACATACCTGTATCACATATAGTGCTACATACTGAGCGGCCGATTAAAGCATAAACAATATGCACTGACCCATTTTGGCGACCAACCTGTTAGAGACCTTCCGGAAAGTGCGTGAATTATACTAAGAATACTAATTACTCTGAAATCGTTAATTTGGAGCGTTCAGCAAGAAATTAAACACCTGATATACTGCAGCCTCGACGCCCATAAAAGTAACCATTCTCGGGGCGGACGACCAATATGTTCTTGCTGCTATCGTGGAAGGCGGTGGCCGTCCAACTTCATAATCGCGCCCGATTATGAAGTTGGACGCACGTGAATCGACCGAAGAACACGCTGTTCAAGAAGCCTGCAGCCAGCACCAGCTTCCCAGCTTCATAGTCACTAGGTCATCTTGGCATCGCCAGTAGGCTTTGTGCTGAATATGTAGCATCTATTCTACTCCCTTACAAAAATGACTTCAGACTGTCTATACAGAGTCTATATACCTACTATAGATGGCCTTGCTTTCTATAGATGTGGATTTTTGTTGATACAAAGTATATAGACTGTCTACACGCGAAAGTCGATAAAGTTTCTATTTCTTTTGTCTATTGGCAGTCTATAGACGGTCTATAGAAAAAATCGATAAGGTATTTGTTTCTTTTTGTCTGCTTCCCCTCTATAGTCAAGTATAGTCAATTTATTTCAGCATTCTTTTTTGTACAAAAACAGCATAATGCTAGGACAAGCACGAAAACGGCTAAGCTGCAGCTTCACAGGGTGCTTGCCCTATTACTTGGCAGAAAAAAGAGACATAAAAATACGTTTGAGTGAAAAAAAAAAATATTTACAGATTTCAAATGGTCACGTAAAAAAGAAGAATGCGGAAGAAAGACACAAAGCAGATCATATTAAATACTCAAACATCTGTAGCGACTGCTCTGTTATAGTATGTCACTGTATCATATATCGTCACAGACAAAGCCACAAGAGGTTTCGGTCGGCGCTATAGATCTTTCTATATATCGCTGTTCTGGCACCTTCGTCGTTCTCTTCTTCTGGGAGCCACCCAACATGCCTAGCATTTGCCACCGAATCGCACCGAGTGGCTGTCAGCTGTGTCGAGGCCGTGGCATTACCCCCCTCCCTAGAAGCATCGTCTCAATGCGGAACATTGATGCACTGGAGATTGCCACGGTGATGTTGTTAAGAGAGACGTAGATGGTGAGAGAGGTGTGGGACTTTGCGTTCAGCGGGAGTGGTATAACTTCAATCTAGAGACGTGAACGACATCGGACAGGCTTGGGCGTCGGGGACGGCGAGCGGTGCCTTCTCCTTCAGGAATCACTTCGTATGTGACGTCGCCGAGTCGTTGAACGATCCTGTAAGGTCCAAAGTAGCGGCGCAAAAGTTTCTCCGACCGACCACGCTGGCGGATCGGTGTCCACACTCATACTTTGTCACCGGGTTGATAAGTGACGTCGCGGTGATGAAGCTTGTATCGGTCGGCGTCGTTGTGTTGTTGGTAGCGGATACGCATTCGTGCGAGCTGGCCTGCCTCTTCGGCGCATCGAGCGAATTCGGCAGCATCATTGACAACATTAGAAGAGTAGGTGGGTAAGAGCATTGCGTCCAACGTTGTGACAGCTTCCCGGCCGTGCACCAAGCGAAAAGAGGTGAAGCCGGTAGTTCCTTGAACGGCATTATTATATGCAAACGTAACATATGGGAGAACGTCGTCCCAGTTTTTGTGGTCGACGTCAACATACATGGAAATCATATCAGCGATCGTTTTGTTTAGTCTTTCTGTGAACCCATTCGTCTGGGAATGGTAAGCAGTGGCTTTGCGGTGAACGGTACCACTGAGAAGCATGATATCTTCTGTGAGCTGCGCTGTAAATGCTGTGCCCCGGTCGGTTATAACCACTCTTGGAGCACCGTGGCGGAGTACGATACCATGTACAAAGAAGGTCGCAGTATCATTAACAGTGCCTCGTGGGAGAGCTTAGGTTTCAATGTAACGTGTAAGGTAGTCTGTGGCAACAGCAATCCAACGGTTACCAGCCCTCGACGTGGGGAATGGTCCAAGCAAATCTATGCCAACCTGCTGAAAAGGGATCCGCGGAGGATCCACGGGATGGAGAAGACCAGCGGGACGCACGGGTGGTGTCTTGCGTCTCTGGCAGTCGCGGCATGTCTTCACGTATTGCTTTACGTCACGGCGAAGGTTAGGCCAGAAATACTTTTGGCGCATGCGTGAAAACGTCCGTGCGAATCCCAAGTGGCCCTAAGATGGATCGTCGTGAGAGGCCCGCAGGATGTCGTCACGTAGTGAAGAAGGCACTACAAGGAGGCAGGCGGTTGCGGTCGAGTGAAAACCCAATTTGTAGAGAACGCCATCGCAGAGAAAAAACGAGGATAACTTGCGGATGAACATACGAGGCGGCTCTGGTAGACGGTTCTCAAGGTAGTCGATGAGAGGCCGGAGTTCTGAATCATCGCGCTGTTGCTTGCTGAATATCTGATACTGAGATAATGGACAGAAATGCGTCCTCTTCATCAAACTCGCATGGCGACGGTTGAAGTGGAGCACGTGACAGGCAGTCGGCGTCGGTGTGTTTACGCCCGGAGTTGAACACTATCGTCATATCGTATTCTTGCAAGCGAAGACTCCAGCGTGCAAGACGGCCAGATGGATCCTTCAGATTGGCGAGCCAGCACAATGAATGGTGATCTGTCACAACTCGAAACGATCGGCCGTACAAATATGGTCGGAACTTAGCAATTGCCCACACAACGGCCAAGCATTCCTTCTCCGTAGTGGAATAGTTACTTTCAGCTGGAGACAAAGTGCGGCTTGCGTACGCAATGACGCGTTCGGCTCTATCTTGCCACTGTACGAGGACGGCACCAAGGCCAACGTTGCTGGCATCCGTGTGCAACTCGGTGTCACTGTCTTCGTCAAAGTGTCTTAGAACAGGAGGTGTGTGCAGGCGATTCTGGAGTTCACAGAAGGCCTCTTGTTGGTCCTGCTCCCAGACAAACGGAGCATTATCCTTAGTCAGCAGCTGCAAGGGTTCAGCTATCCGTGAAAAGTTTGCCACGAAGCGTCGATAATATGCGCAAAGCCCTAGAAAACAGCGGAGTTCGTGTTTGTTCGAAGGTGTTGGAAACGAAGCAACAGCAATGGTTTTGTCGGGGTCTGGTCGAATGCCCTCGTAGCTGACGACATGGCCTAAAAATTTGAGTTCATCATACTCGAGATGGCATTTTTCAGGCTTTAAAGACAGGCCAGCAGTACGAATTGCGTCAAGAACTGCTTGTAAGCGCTGGAGGTGCTGCTCAAAAGTTTCTGAAAACACAACGATATCATCTAAATAGACAAGGCATGACTGCCACTTGAGACCTGATAGAACCGTGTCCATCATGCGCTGAAAAGTAGCAGGCGCAGAGCACAATTCGAAAGGAAGGACCTTGAATTCGTAAAGTCCGTCAGGCGTAATAAATGCGGTTTTCTCACGGTCACGCTCATCAACCTCTATTTTCCAGTAGCCGCTGCGAAGGTCCATCGAAGAGAAGTATCGAGCATGTCAAAGGCGGTCCAAAGAGTCGTCGATGCGGGGAAGGGGATAAACGTCCTTCTTCGTAACGTTATTAAGCTTGCGATAGTCAACGCAAAAACGCAGTGTGCCGTCTTTCTTTTTCACCAGAACCACAGGCGACGCCCATGGACTGGTGGAGGGCTGTATGATATCGTCCGTAAGCATTTGCTGGACTTGATTTCGGATGGCGTCTTGCTCTTTACGAGAAACACGGTAGGCACGTTGGCGCACGGGTCTTTCATAGGGATTTGTGATAATTCTGTTTCGCAATAGGCATTTGGTTGACCTTCGAGGTTGAAGCGAAACAGTCCGCAAAAGACTGTAAAAGGCTTCGAATGCTAGCCTGTTGTTCACCTGATAATCTAGAATTCACATCAATATTGCTGTTGGCTGGTACCTGACAGTTAGAATCTCCATCATTGTGTCCTACAGTTAAACAAGCGGGAAAGTCACTGACTGGCTCCAAATAGGCGATGGCAGTTCGTGGGGCGAAGTGCTGGTATTCACGACTGAAATTAGTCCCTAAAATCTGAGCAGTCCGTGAAGACAGCTGCAAGATGCCGCGGGCTACGCAAACCTGTCGAGCCAACAAGACTGACAGATTGCCTTCAGCGATTCCGAGATGGGGAGGATCATCGTCTGTTTCTACGGTGACCAACGCACTACTTCGGGGTGGTAAAGTAGCGCATTCACCCGAAACGCGTAACACCGTGGACTGTGGGTGGGAGTCGTTTGAATGAGTTGCGTGTTCGCTGGAAAAAGTGACAAGCAACTTGCGAAGGTTTATGATTGCGCCGTACTCCCGAAGAAAGTCCATGCCGAGTATGACATGCCTAGAGCACTCTGCCAGTATAATAAATGAACCGACAAATGTGACCTCACAAATTTGTACCCTCGCAGTGCATTTGCCGATCGGCGTGAGAACATGACCACCGGCTGTACGGAGCTTAGGTCCTGGCCACGGTGTCGTAACCTTGCGAAGTGCAGTAACAAGCTGTCCGCTCATGACAGAATAATCGGCACCAGTATCGACAAGAGCGGTTACCGGGTGGTTATCTACAGAAACGAGTATGTCGGCTGAAACATGTTCACGGTTTTCGAAGGAAGGTGTCGAAGGTACGCAGTCGTCGTTGTCGTCGTCGTTATCGTCGTCGTCGTCGTCGACGCCGTAGTCGGGATGTCCCAGCGGAGGATCTTTCGAACTGCGTTGGACAGCAGCCCCACCCCCGGAGGTCGCTGTTCTTAGTTTCCCCGACTTGGGCTTGTGGGCTGGTTGCCCACGGAACCGGAGAACGTAGTGTAGCGGCTAGGTGACGCCGATCGTCGAGGAGGAGGTGATCGTGACTGGCGCCTCTGTGGAGACTGAGATCGGGTCGTTGGCAGGGACTGTTCAACCGGTGGGAACTGCGCGTACGGCGACGAAGGTTGACTGGCCAGATATTGCTGGATTTCTCGCGGGCGCTCTCCCTCACGTGGGCGACGAGCGCCAGGGTGATAGCCCTGGAGTCCTATTCTTCGGTAGTAGCAGGCACGGTACAAGTGGCCCGCTTCGCCACAGTGGAAGCAGAGTGGCTGATAGTCAGGTGTGCGCCACACGTCTGACTTACGCGTATTGACTCTGGGGCTCGTGGACCCGTACATATTTGTACGTGAAGCTTGGCCCTGGAGATGGCACAGCGGTTCTTCAGAAGAAGGTGGGTTACGATGGTTCCCGGGTTGCGCAGGTAGCCTCACTGCTTGCGCATAAGTCAGTACGGGGGTGGCTTCAGGTCTGGTTTGCACGAATGGCTGTGCCGCCTGGCGGACTTCTTCAAGGACGATGTCTGTGAGGGATGTTACGGTCGGTTGAAATCGCACTCCCTGTAGTCGATCGAGCTCCTCGCGCACGACACTACGTACAAGCTCTCGAAGCGCATCGGTGTCATAGGGCAACGAGAGAGAAGATGCTGATCCCAGGCTGATTTGGCGATCGTAGACCGAGGAGCGTTGCTGAAGGGCTCGCTCTATTGTTGTCGCCTCACTGACGAACTCAGCTACTGTAGCTGGAGGCCTTCGCATCAGTCCAGCAAACAGCTGTTCTCTCACTGCACGCATCAGCAGGCGTACTTTCTTCGCTTCTGTCATGCCAGGGTCAGCACGCTTAAAAAGCCGCGACATGTCCTCTACGAACATGGCTACGCTTTCGTTCGGCCTTTGAACCCTATTCTGAAGGGCTTGCTCTGCTCGCTCTTTTCTTGCGGGGCTGCTGTACGGATCGCGTATCTGCCGTTGAAATTCTTGCCAGGTGGTGATGGATGGCTCGTGGTTAGCGAACCATGTTCGGGCAGAGTCCTCTAGGGCGAAGTAAACGTTCCTTAACTTTTTCTGCTCGTCCCAATAATTGACGTCTGCCACACGATCGAAGTCATCGAGCCAGTCTTTCACGTCCTCAAAAGGCTCACCATGGAACGGCCGCGGCCAGCGTGAGATGTGGAGAACCGGCGACGCAGAAGGTTGTCCCGTACCATATGTCTCCTGTGTCTGGCTTGCGGTTGCGGTGGACATCCTCGGCAGATCTTGCGGGCCGTATTCCGGAGGCAGTCTTTGAAGCCGTCGGCTCTTGCGTAGGTTGTCCGCTTCCAGTTCCTGGGGGTCAGAGTACATAGACGCGTACCCAGCACCTCCACCAGTTTGTCACAGACAAAGCCGCAAGAGACTTCGGTCGACGCTATAGATCTTTCTATATATCGCTGTCCTGGCACCTTCGTCGTTCTCTTCTTCTGGGAGCCACCCAACATGCCTAGCATGTGGCACCGAATCGCACCGAGTGGCTGTCAGCTGTGTCGAGGCCGTGGTAATATAATGAACACAAGCCGACAGAACAGCAGTCTGCAAAAAACGCAGAGCACATGACGTAAAATAATTAGAAACCTCTTTACAAGGAAACTTAAAAAAAAACAAAATAAAGAATTGAAAAATGCACAATATAAATAGTTCAATTCAATGTATTAGTATAATCATACAAATCTACAAACAGTCTATATGCATTTAAGAGCATCAGTGATTTGGTAAAAAAGTTTTTTTATTTTTTGTGGGCTAAGTTATATGTCATTATTGTCATTTCCCAGGTCACCTAAAAAGGTAGCTATGCACGATTTTAACCTTTTTATTCAATGACATTTCCTTGAAAATCGAGTCAGCCTGGTGCTTCTATTTCTTAGTTTAAAGGGTATGTCTGATGGTTTTGTTAAAGCGCATAATGCAAGACATGTGGTTTTGTTTTGCGTAAGCCTCTTGTATTTTAATAGTTAAGTCATACAATAGCTGAAAAGGAAGTATGACATATATATAATAAAAACAGAGCCGTTGTATCCGCATCGTGTACTACATTCGCTGTATGACGCAGTGCCCTTTTCTGTATTGTACACATTTTCTGAATGTTCCTTCATGAAGTAGTTCCCCATATAGGAGTACAGTAGGCAATGCGAGTTGCAAAGAGCGCGTTATAAAGCAACAATTTAATCTTGTCCGTCAGAACATTTTTTTTTTTTTTTTTGATGCGAGGATAAATGCCTCAGGGCATACAAGGGTATGTGATGGGGGTGAAAAGGATGATTAAATGAATGAAAAAAGATTTGCTGACTTAATGAAGTCCAAGAGGGATCGATAATGCGGTCCCTGCGTCCAAGCAGTGTAATGGCTCAGATTATGCGGCGAGAGTCCCGCTGCTGCGAGGTGCCGCAGCCTCGTCGGTTTCAGTGCAGGGCAAACCCACAGCAGGTGGTGGATGTCGGCTTCAACATTTCGCGACTTGCAGAGTGGACACTCAGGACGAGGATATAGCAGGCGAAAGTGCGGCCACTTCCTAGTCACGGCAGGAGTGAGGGCTACCCCGACCCGGATCCTCCGAAGCGCAACCTCCTCTGCACGGGTAAGACCGCGGGGGAGGTTTACCGCACACGGAGGTATGAGAGCACGTGTGCGGCGCCGGAGGTGCTCCTTTCTTGTTAAAAGGAGGGTGGCATCATCTAGGTGAAAGAGTTGAGGCAGTGACGATGGAGAGGTCGCTAGACGGGTCGCAGAATCCGCACGGCTTTGGAAGCTTAGAAGGTCGCGTGGGATCCACTCGACAGATATTGGCTGCGGGATGCGTGCCGCCAGAAGATGGATCTGTTGGCATATGTCAGGGCTGCGACTGACGCGTCGCAGAAGCCGCGACGCCTGGAGGGCATCAGTGCGGATGACGATGCGGGCCGTGGGGACCATGGGAAAGGCGGCCACAGAGCACAACGCTTCTCGGATAGCAAGGAGCTCAGCACAAAAGGAGGAAGGGGGTTCTTGGACTTGAAACCAGGTCGTCTTATTAAGGGCAGGTGCGCATGGGCAATAAATTGCAGTGGTTGTTTCGCAGCCCTTAATGCTTGCATCAACGTAAAGGACGATGGAGCCAAGCGGCAGGTGGGCATCTTGAGCTACAATTCGGTCACGAAGCGACGCCACCGCGTGAGTTGATGTCGGGCGATGTATATCAGTCGGCTTGTTATCACTCAGCTGTACAAAACTCCAGGGAGGAAGAACTGGCGACGGTGGTGGTAGAAGCGAGTTCGAGAAAGCGTAAGCCCTGAGAGCACACGGTGCGTGTGAAAGGCTGGCCTTAAGCTTGCGAGCATCACGTCGCTGCTGCACCAGCTCATCTAGTGTGTTGAGCTGTGCATTTTCTTGGAGAGCCACGATCGGGGTGATGCGGGGAAGGCAAGTGATGACCCTCATTGCCTCGCGATTAACAGCCTCAAGGCGATCCCATTGTGCCCTCGTCAAATGCTGGAATTGGGCTTGATAAATAAGGCGTGGTTGCACTACCGCCTTCACCAATTGTCGCGCAACATATGAGCGGGCGCCGCCCATTTTAGGAGCAATGCGCCTAATCAGACCCAACGTCTGAATTGCCTGCTTTTTAGCGCTGGAGAGCCAAGCAGTTCCGGTTCCCGACTCGTGCACCATCAGACCCAGAATTTTTATAGTTGAACATTGTTGAAGAGGGGTTCCGGATAGATGAAGACGAATGGGTGTTCCAGAGAGTTTACGCCGGCCCCAGCGATTGGCGACTGACATGTAAGCAGATTTGCTGACGGAAAGCCTAAGGCCGACCGAAGAGGCGTAAGTCGCCGTGATATCTAAGGCTGATTGAAGGGCAGCGGCTTGAGTCTGCAGGTCGTGATGAGTGCTCCATACCGTGATGTCATCAGCGTACAACAAGAACTTTATGTCGGGTACATCGTGCAAGCGCCATGCAAGCGGGATGAAAGCAATATTGAATAATGTGGGTGATAATACAGATCCCTGGGGTACGCCACGAAGAGGGACAAATGAGCCGACGGCGTCACCACTGAGGCGAATTGCAAAATGTCGGTCTTCAAGGAAAGATTTGACAAAATTCCGTACTCTAGGGGGAAAATGCAGCATGTCAATTGAAGCCAAGATGGCAGCATGACTTATGTTATCATACGCCTTTTCGACGTCCATAGCGAGGACAGTACGGACACTGTGGCTACGAGTTGACGATAAAACCGAGGATGCCAAGACAGCCAGCCCATCTTCAGTACCTATGGATGGACGGAAGCCAATTTGAGCAGGGTGGTAGAAACCGTGGTGCTCTAGCCACCACGACATTCGTGTGGCTAGCATTTTCTCAGCAAGCTTGCACAACGTTGACGTTAGGGAAATGGGTCGGAAGTTGCCAAGGTCAGTCGGCGGCTTGCTTGGTTTCGGAATCGGGATCACAATAGCTGACTTCCAGCCTGGAGGGACAACGCCATCTAGCCATACCTTGTTAATGGTGTCGAGGAGTTGAGGCAGCACAGCGGAACTCAGGTTCTTGTAGGCCTCATAAGTAATAGAGTCTGGACCTGGTGCTGTCTTGCGACTGGTACCATCTATCGCTGCAAGCAACTCAGGCATGGTGAAAGAGCTTGCAATCCCCTCGGAGTCTGCTGTAGATGGTAACCTGTCGATATGTGTCGGAATGCCTGCCAAGGGAGCACCATTGGCTGTGTGAGGCAATACGTCGTACTGCGGGAAAAACTTCCGGGCCGCTTCTCTGGCGAAATCATCCGGCGACAAGCCAGCAGCGAAGCAGGCTGTGGCTGCCGCGTCTGGACGGCGGCCACCGTGTTCCATGGCACGGAAGGTTCGCCAGAGAGAAGCATTCGATGTCTTGGATGAAAACCGCTCACACCACGTATGCCAGTGCCTCCGCGAGAGGTCGCGTTCATATCTGCGGGCCTTAGCAGTAAGGAAATTCAGTCTTGTACGTGCTTGTGCAGAAGTGGGGTCTCGGGATGCTGCCAGCTCAGCTTGTCTGCGAGCAGCCCACAAGTTGAGCAGGCCGATATCCGGTGCCGGTCGATCGACGTCTACCCAGCTGATGGTTGTAGATTCATTGAGCGCGCTTTGTATGCGGTCAACAAGTAGCGGTGACGAGTCCGCAGAGGTATCTTGGAGAACGGTGCGAAATTTGTCCCAGTTGACCACAGAACACTTGCGGCGCAATCGGCGGGCCTGCGACGGATGAAGGCCGATGATGATAGGGTGGTGGTCACTACCCCAGCAGTCGGGCTCCAGGTGCCAAGTAGGAGTGCCGGGACCCGACCACCACGTAAGATCCGGTGCGTATGTTGTACGTCGAGCTTGAGGCACAGCTCGCGTTGCTGAATCGGGATGGTTGAGTAGAACAAACAACGCATCCGCGAAGGCGTCCCGCACACGCCTACCTCGAGGGCTAGAAGTAGGGTACCCCCAATCTGGGTGAGGGGCGTTGAAATCACCACCAACTAAAATAGGACACGCTGGGTATTGGCGACAGACATTCACTAACCAGCCCAGATTAATTCTTGAAGAAGAGCCACCGGCTGGTCTTATGTAGTATGACACTACCACAACAGTTGCCTTGGGTAACTTCACAGCTACTGCCACTACCTCCTGATATGAGTTACACCAGTTTTCAAGAGAAAGGCAGACCTGAGGATAGCGCGTATCCACATACACTGCCGCCTTTCCTGGAGGGGCAGCTGTGTGCACGCGATGGTCACTCATCGAAGGAGACACGTATCCACTGAAGCCCGGAATGGCAGGCAAGGCGTTGGTCTCCTGTAGTAACAGGGCCCACACCTGCAGCTTGTTCATACGTAGACGGGATTTAAGCTCCCCCACTTTCGTGGAGAGCCCTCTACAGTTCCATTGAAGCACGCCACAAACACCTGTGCCCGCCATCTTGATTACGAGTCCAGACGTTGCAAAATCACAGATGTCAGGTTGGATAACTGGCTGACCATGAACCGCAAAAGGGATGTTGTAGAGTTATCCGGCAACGGAGCTGAAGATCTGGTAGACTCTGCGACCGATACAGCAGGGCGTGACAGAGACGATGATGCAGCGGAATCGATATTTGTAGTGGTGTGAGATTCCACTGCACGTCGCCGACGCGCAAGTAGTTCACGGTGTTGTCGGAGCTTGGATACCTCCGCTAAAAGGCGGGCAATTTGATTGTCAACTGCTGCCATATCATCACGCGGATGTTCCGGCCCGCTCTGCTTCTGTATAACCAGCGGGCGACGGCGGTCTTTGCGAACTTTGTCACTGTAAGTCTGTTGGGAATGGGGTGCAGGCGGGTCGGGCTCGGAAAGCTCTGGCCAGTCGTCGTCATCCCACTGGAGCGCCGCAAATCTGTTAGATGTCAGCACTGGTTGTGTTGCAGCATGCTGAGGCCATTGCTTAGGAATCCCGCGACGAACCTTCTGAGTGGCCTTTTGCTTTGTGGGACAAGTTGGAGAAGTGATCTCGTGGTCGTCGGTCTTGCAGAGTCCACATCGATAAGACACTGCGCCAGCTAATACAGCTTCATCTGGCGCTGTAAATGGACAGGATCGGCGCATGTGGCCCGGTCGGAAACATTTGTAACAATAGACGACACTGGGTTTATATGGCCGAGGTCGTAGAATGCAGCCATAGTAGTACAGGCGGGCTGGGGGAGTTGGTGGGCCCTGCAACGTGACGATGCAAGAGCGCCCCTTTCCCATGTAACGCGCTTGAATGACACGGTGAGTAGGACAGTAGAGCTCACGCTGGAGAGCAGTCTGGTCCTCGCCAACGTCAACGTTGTAAACGACACAGCGCTGTAGATCCGAGCCCTCTACCAGGTACACCTGGACCGGCACGGTAACCTCGCTCGTTATCGAGAGACGTTGAAGCGTTTGCAAACGCTCGACAGCACCCAATGTCGGGAGCCACACAGCGATGGTATTTGACTTCTTCCGGGCCGTGAAGACGCGGAAGCCTGTGGTGCCAAGACAAGCGTCTAGGTTCGCCTGAATAATCCTGTTCGGAATCTCCGTGAGGCTTGTGGGGGCCAGAGCTTTAATGGTTGCTTTATAGCAAACCGAGCCCGCTGTCGACACAACTGGGTAGTCAGTCGTTAGACAGGAACGCTTGCCTTGGGAGCCGCTGTTGGCCGAACACGAATCTGGTGCAGATTGCTCCGAAGGACGCTTCTGAGAACCACGGGGGGCCGACGGCACAGATGGTAGCGCAGAAGACAAGTCCATAGGAGTACTCGTTTCATCATGCACAACGACTGGAGCCCCATTCCCGATCGGTGTCTGGGAAGCCATCGCCGGGCGCCGCCCTGAGGGCAGATCACTCACGGTCTGATGCGCATTTTGGGAAGGCGATGGGTGGGCTGTAGCCGAAGGACTTGGAGCAGTAACCAGGAGCTGGGATCCAGGCTCAGGTGTCAATTGTGCGGCCGGTAACGCCGTCGTGACGAGCGGCGCCGGCGAATCTACCACCGCCAGCGCGTCACCGGAGGCACTAGGCCTAGTCCCAGTGTACAACTCAGCTGCAGGGCCGATGGAGTGACATTCGCTGAATGTCAAAAAACCGGACTGCGCATGAGCATCCGGGGCGTCCTCAGATGTCTTGGGGTCCAATCTCTTGATGTATGGAACGTATTTACGCGGAAGGCGAGATTTTTCACAGGAGCGGTGAGCAGCCATCTTAGCAGGGAAACTTCGTCGTCGTCCTGCTCCGTCAGAACATCTCCTGTAGACTACCTACCTAAGTCGATGAGGTTTCTATTTCTTTTTCTCTATTCGCAGTCTATAGACAGTCTGTAGAAAAAAGTCGATATGGTGTTACTTTATGGTCTACTTCCCCTCTATAGACAAACTGTGGACGAAAGTTGATACAGTCTCTATTTATTTGGTCTATTATTTGTCTGTAGAGATTCTATAGACGAAAGGCAATAAGGTTTCCATTTCTTTTTGTTCGCAGTCTATGACGGTATATAGAAAAAAGCCGATATGGTGTCTGTGTCTTTTTTGTGCACTTGCCCTCTATACACACCTTTTGACGAAAATGGATACTGTATCTATTTTTTTCTGTTATTTACGTAGTTCTTCACAAACACGCTCATGCACACATTCGAGTACACACACAGACCCACGCACCCAAACACAAGCACACCCACACACACACACACACACACACACACACACACACACACACACACACACACATACACACACACACACATATATATATATATATATATATATATATATATATATATATTGCTGCGCGACCGGCCACTCGAGGCACATTGCGTGTAATCGCGGGCTTCGCTCTCGGAAAAACACTTCTATGGAGCAGGTGTTGAGCTACACAAAGCTGTATCGGGAGTTTCTCACGTTGCTCTACTATATTATCATTGAGAATTTTCATATTATAAATAATGAGAAAGTAAATAACACAAATTATCTAATCAGGGGAATGCAAAAAAATAATCTGAGTGTCTCCAAGCGATGACAAACGATATTAACTAGGTTCTCTCCAGCTACGTAGCATTTGCATATTTTAAAGTCTGGCTCAAATCAAGTGAAACAACTCGTATGCTAATTTGCAGTTCGAAACATTTTCTACGGTTTCCTATATCACCGCTGGTGAAGACCAAAGGGCAGCACGTCACCAAAGGTCATATTAACTTCTGCGAACAGTCCGTATACCGATTGTGGTAAGGCGTGAGATGAAATTGAAAACAGGCGATACTGTACAATTCTTATTGCCTCAGGTGTACATGCCGGCTATAGATTGACAATAGACAAAAGTCGTTAATCTCGCTCCAACCAGTGTACGCTGTAACCAAGCGCAGATACCGGTAGATAATATAGAGCTGCGTTTGATATAAGCCACTGATGTTGTATGCTGCTGAGATTCCTCTAGAGCCTATTTGTAGACCTTATAATACACATAGTGTATACCTCCGGTTTTGTTGGCCACATGATATGATCTACGTAGTCGCTTTTGGCAATCCCAATCGAGTTTTCACAGTTCACATAGCATGACTTTTGGGCAGTAGAATAAAGAAAGCAAAACGCCGATCCAATCATGATAATATATGTTATCAACGCCAAATTTAGTTACAAGTGCCTTCCAAACAGGCATCAAGCTCCCAGCAGAGACTCGTAATCTTTGTAGCTGAGAACACGGACATTGCGAGTGTGCAATCAACCGATGTCGCGCATGTGGTGTGCGCGTTATGTGTCGTCCGATTCACAGATACCTTTCACATTGTCTTCATATCTCGGCTGCATCACTAACGTCGGGTTGTTTTTCGTTGACTGGTATTGCGCACTATACGCTCATCAAAGTTTCTCATTCGCTTAAAATATGTGCCAAATTCTCTAAGCCCACCTAGACTTTCGCAGGCGGTATGCCTGTGCGGCCACGCATATGAGTGCGTCATTTCTTTACTGATTGCTTTGACCTATCATTGGAGCGGAAAATTCGCACTAACATACTACCGCAGAGAGCTGTCCACATGCCAGTTACGAGCACTCTCGTGAGGTACCATTCCAAGCGCCTCATTGCTAAAACCCCTAGGCATGCCTCATAGCATCGCCATTAGATAAGCGCCAGCAACGCCTCGCGCACGGCGACACAGCTTGCCATGATGAACCATCGTCGGGTCACTTAATTAACGTGCACATGGGTCCCGTTAACGTGCACATGGTAGCGCCCGAGTCTCCCATCCAAGGAGAAGCCACGGCGTGACTACTGGCCTTCGGGGTGCGTGAAAAAGCGTATTCGGTGGGGAGACGTGGTTGACTGCTGAATAGGCTCCTGTTAACTCTCCTTAACTCTCCTTCTGTTAACTAGCCCATAGCGTTTGTAATACAACATTCCAGCGCATTACCTTCATTGATGGAAAAGTGAAAACGGAAAATAAACGCAACACGTTCCCTCGCATGGCGCGCAGGGAGAGAGAGAGAGAGAGTGAGAGACAAAAGAAATGAAAAAGAAAAATACGCCCAAACCTGGAAACGCGCACGCACCCGGCGCACGTAGCTACTGCGCATGCGCAAAACCGGTGCGCCATCTGTCCTCGTCAATGTGAATTCTCAACGACTGCGCCAGGCACGTAAACGCTTGTAGCGGTGTGCGGTGCCTGCCTGAACCTTGGTGTCTGTTTATGCATATCTTCTTTGTGTCATCACACGTCAACTACATTTAAGGGTAAGTGTTAGCAAATATTTTTTTCCGTCAATAGCTCAGTATTAGGTGAGCGCATTCCTTAACGCGAACAGTCTGCATGTAGTGCAGGTGACTCGGGCGGAGTATCGGTTTGTCGTTTTGACAATTTGATAACGCGCTCCTGTTCTCGCTTCTACTGCGCGAAATATTTTACGGCAAGCGATTGATCACGCTTGTCGATTTCAGCGTCATTGTTGATGTGCGTAAAAAAGAGAGCACATCATGTTTTACATCTATACTGAGCTGCCACTAAGCGGATAGTGTGTGTGGAGCAACCAGTGTGGTAGATCTCATTTCGTGGCGTTCGATGCGGCCGCGATGAATGCTGCGCCGCATGTCTAGTGCAACTCTCGTGACACGCTTTACGTGTATATCTCGAAATTGTGTTAGCATGAAGCATTTTCAAACAGAGATGTATAGTTGAATAAATGCTACCGTACTCGGATGAACGGCTGTGTTTGCGGGCCATGCATCAGCAGTGTGCGTGCTGCCGTTTTCGCACAGTTCAAAAGTAGCAGTATATTTAGGGCCCTGGCAGCCACTGTAAGTAGTTTTCGGAAGTTACCCCAAGCAAAGCACGAGACCTGGAGAAATATCTAGATACACCTAATCTAAATATTTGCAACCACAATAGCTTTTGGAACATGAAAGCTGCGGTAAACTCAGTCACTCGCAGCTTCGCAACTTAGCCGAAAAAATTTGAGAAGAATTAATTAGTCGCTTGGCGAAGCACTTTACACGTTTCAAACTGAAGGCATTGCATTTGACGATAGTTGGAAGTTATCTTCTTTTTTCTGTCTCTGTCATAAACAGTTTAGCAGAAGAACTTATCTTACGGGCTGTTTGAAAAGCGTTAAGCGCAATTCCATGCTTCAAACGCGTTATGCAGTTCATCATCATCATCAGCCTAGTTACGCCCACTGCAGGGCAAAGGCATCTCCCTTACTTCTCCAACTACCCCGGTCATGTACTAATTGTGGCCATGTTGTCCCTGCAAACGTCTTAATGTCATCTGCCCACCTAACTCTCTGCCGCCCCCTGCTACGCTTCCCTTCTCTTGGAATCCAGTCCGTAGCTCTTAGTGACCATCGGTTATCTTCCCTCCTCATTACATGTCCGGCCCATGCCCATTTCTTTTTCTTGATTTCAACTAAGATGGCGTTTACCCGCGTTTGTTGCCTCACCCAATCTGCTCTTTTCTTATCCCTTAAGGTTACACCCATCATTCTTCTTTCCATAGCTCGTTGCGTCGTTCTCAATTTCAGCAGAACCCTTTTCGTAAGCCTCCAGGTTTCTGCCCCATATGTGAGTACTGGTAACACACAGCTGTTGTACACTTTCCTTTTGAGGGATAGTGGCAACCTACTGTTCATGATTTGAGAATGCCTGCCAAACGCACCCCAACCCATTCTTATTCTTCTGGTTATTTCAGTCTCATGATCCGGATCCGTGGTCACTACCTGCCCTAAGTAGATGTATTCCCTTACCACTTCCAGTGTTTCGCTACCTATCGTAAACTGCTGTTCTCTTCCGAGACTGTTAAACAGTACTTTAGTTTTCTGCAGATTAATTTTCAGACCCACCCTTCTGCTTTGCCTCTCCAGGTCAGTGAGCATGCATTGCAATTGGTCTCCTGAGTTACTAAGCAAGGCAATATCATCAGCGAATCGCAAGTTGCTAAGGTATTCTCCATCAACTTTTATCCCCAATTCTTCCCACTCCAGGCCTCTGAATACCTCCTGTAAACATGCTGTGAATAGCATTGGAGATATCGTATCTCCCTGTCTGACGCCTTTCTTTATAGGGATTTTGTTGCTTTCTTTGTGGAGGACTACGGTGGCTGTGGAGCCGCTATAGATATCTTCCAGTATTTTTACATATGGCTCATCTACACCCTGATTCCGTAATGCCTCCATGACTGCTGAGGTTTCCACTGAATCAAACGCTTTCTCGTAATCAATGAAAGCTATATATAAGGGTTGGTTATATTCTGCACATTTCTCTATCACTTGATTGATAGTGTGAATATGGTCTATTGTTGAGTAGCCTTTACGGAATCCTGCCTGGTCCTTTGGTTGACAGAAGTCTAAGGTGTTCCTGATTCTATTTGCGATTACCTTAGTAAATACTTTGTAGGCAACGGACAGTAAGCTGATCGGTCTATAATTTTTCAAGTCTTTGGCGTCCCCTTTCTTATGGATTAGGATTATGTTAGCGTTCTTCCAAGATTCCGGTACGCTCGAGGTTATGAGGCATTGCGTATACAGGGTGGCCAGTTTCTCTAGAACAATCTGACCACCATCCTTCAACAAATCTGCTGTTACCTGATCCTCCCCAGCTGCCTTCCCCCTTTGCATAGCTCCTAAGGCTTTCTTTACTTCTTCTGGCGTTACCTGTGGGATTTCGAATTCCTCTAGGCTATTCTCTCTTCCGCTATCGTCGTGGGTGCCACTGGTACTGTATAAATCTCTATAGAACTCCTCAGCCACTTGAACTATCTCGTCCATATTAGTAACGATATTGCCGGCTTTGTCTCTTAACGCACACATCTGATTCTTGCCTATTCCTAGTTTCTTCTTCACTGTTTTTAGGCTTCCTCCGTTCCTGAGAGCCTGTTCAATTCTATCCATATTATAGTTCCTGATGACCGCTGT
Source organism: Dermacentor andersoni (assembly GCF_023375885.2). Taxonomy (NCBI): domain Eukaryota; kingdom Metazoa; phylum Arthropoda; class Arachnida; order Ixodida; family Ixodidae; genus Dermacentor; species Dermacentor andersoni. The sequence goes on from NC_092820.1 coordinate 66,428,614, forward strand.
CTTACGCTTGTTGATTAACTTAGAAAGTTCTGCCAGTTCTATTCTAGCTGTAGGATTAGAGGCTTTCATACATTGGCGTTTCTTGATCAGATCTTTCGTCTCCTGCGATAGCTTACTGGTTTCCTGTCTAACGGCGTTACCACCGACTTCTATTGCGCACTCCTTAATGATGCCCATGAGATTGTCGTTCATTGCTTCAACACTAAGGTCCTCTTCCTGAGTTAAAGCCGAATACCTGTTCTGTAGTTTGATCCGGAATTCCTCTAGTTTCCCTCTTACCGCTAACTCATTGATTGGCTTCTTGTGTACCAGTTTCTTTCGTTCCCTCCTCAAGTCTAGGCTAATTCGAGTTCTTACCATCCTGTGGTCACTGCAGCGTCCCTTGCCGAGCACGTCTACATCTTGAATGATGCCAGGGTTCGCGCAGAGTATGAAGTCGATTTCATTTCTAGTCTCACCATTCGGGCTCCTCCACGTCCACTTTCGGCTAACCCGCTTGCGGAAAAAGGTATTCATTATACGCATATTATTCTGTTCTGCAAACTCTACTAATAATTCTCCTCTGCTATTCCTAGAGCCTATGCCATATTCCCCCACTGACTTCTCTCCAGCCTGCTTCTTGCCTATCCTGGCATTGAAGTCGCCCATCAGTATAGTGTATTTTGTTTTGACTTTACCCATCGCCGATTCTACGTCTTCATAAAAGCTTTCGACTTCCTGGTCATCATGACTAGATGTAGGAGCGTAGACCTGTACAACCTTCATTTTGTACCTCTTATTAAGTTTCACAACAAGACATGCCACCCTCTCGTTAATGCTATAGAATTCCTGTATGTTACCAGTTATTTCCTTATTAATCAGGAATCCGACTCCTAGTTCTCGTCTCTCCACTAAGCCCCGGTAACACAGTACATGCCCGCTTTTTAGCACTGTATATGCTTCTTTTGTCCTCCTAACCTCACTGAGCCCTATTTTATCCCATTTACTACCCTCTAATTCCTCCAATAACACTGCTAGACTCGCCTCACTAGATAGCGTTCTAACGTTAAACGTTGCCAGGTTCAGATTCCAATGGCGGCCTGTCCGGAGCCAGGTATTCTTAGCACCCTCTGCAGCGTCACAGATCTGACCGCCGCCGTGGTCAGTTGCTTCGCAGCTGCTGGGGACTGAGGGCCGCGGTTCGATTGTTGTATTCATATAGGAGGTTGTGGCCAAGTACTGCACCAGGGTGGCCAATCCTGCTCTGGTGAGAGAGTGCGTTACCGGTTCTGGTCACCGGGATCAGGCCGCACTCCAGGCCTGTTTGTGCAATTTTCTCAACACACGGTTTTTTTTTTTTGTATTTTCCGGTGGAGAATAGCGCGGCACCGGGATTTGAATCACGGTCCTCTTGCACTGGAGACGGATACTCTACCGTCCCCGTAGGAGTTAAATTAAAAATTAATTTATGGGGTTTTACGTGACAAAACCACTTTCTGATTATGCACGCCGTAGTGGAGGACTCCGAAAATTTCGACCACCTGGAGTTCTTTAACGTGCACCTAATTCTAAGTACACGGGTGTTTTCGCATTTCGCCCCCATCGAAATGCCGCCGCCGTGGTCGGGGTCCGATCCCGCGACCTCGTGCTCAGCAGTCTAACACCATAACCACTGAGCAACCACGGCGGGTCCCGCAGGAGTTGTACGCCTCATTTAACCTACAGTGGTGCCCTACTTGGTCAGTCAAGGTGGACCAATCTGAGCTCGGTTATACCGCATGGATGGCACTCGGCTAGAGAACCTGGTATTTATGACCTGCACATGTGAGTGTGAGGCCATACATATTTGAAGATATATATCTTTCTTTTTTTTTTTTTAGGAGGGTTCCCGTACAGTGATAAAATAAAGGAAAAGACATTAAAAGAAAGAAAAAAAAAGAAAGAAAAAGGGGCGGAAAAAAAAAGGAACATAAGAGGTGATTTGAACTCGTGACCCTTCGATGTTGCCCGGAAAGATAGCTCAGTCGGTTGGTTCGTCAGGCCCCAGGCTACTTTCAAGCGCCACAGCTCCTGCTCCGAGCCTCACACTTACGTGGAAAGAGACTCATGTTGTCCGCGATTCCGAGTAGTTGGAAGGCATACTTTCTAGGAAAAATGGCCGCTCAAGGAGAAGAGCGAACTCGAGCGGCTTTAGAGGCTAGGAAAACTGCCTTAAAATATTTAGACTTGAGGGAAAGCTTCGTTAACAAACTATAACATGGCAATCAGCACTCGAATACGACGAGAGAAATTACTGAGACGTGGAAAATTCCCTTGAAAAAAAAATCTGGTTTGCTAGACAAATGCTTGTGTGTATTGAACCTCTTAAAAGATGAGGGGTGAAATATGCGCTCACCGAGAGGGCATCTTCAGCACGAGACATCCACAAGGCACCTTACAGAGATGTGGAGAGCTTCGCGGCCGGAACGAAGCCTCCCCTCTCCGCCGGCCAAGAGGGGGAAACGCGCTTTCCGATCGCTCAAGGTTGCGCGGACAAAGCATAACTCTAGCGTCTAGGAAAAGCTTAACCAGGTGCGATGGCGGCACGCATAGCGTGGGAAGCTAGCCGCCAGAATAACTATACCAAGGACTGCTGCTGTTGAGGGCGAAATACCTTCGTGTAATTATAATAACCCTAATAGGACTACTTTCGAAAAAAAAAGGAAACGGCCCAGAGGGCTATACTACGAGAGCTATGACTGATAGTTTTCTATATATATATATATATATATATATATATATATATATATATATATATATATATTCATGTCATCTATGGGATCGCATGCGCGCGCTGTTTCTTTGTCTCTGCGTGTAGTACAGTTAAGAGAGCCAGTTTAAGGGCGGAGAAGAAGAAAGAAGAGAAAAGCAATAACTGCAGCGCCGTGGTTTTAAAGCGCACCCGTGGTAGAGAAACGGAATGCGACATAAGCGTGCGTAGCCATGATACGCACACGACAAACTGCCTTAATATATTTAGACTTGAGGGAAAGCTTCGGTAACAAACGATAGCACAGCAATCAGCACTCGAATATAATTATAACCCTAATACTAATTGTAAATATTCATCTCATCTATGGGATCTAATGCGCGCGCTGTTGCTTTGTTCTGTGTGTAGTAGTTAAGAGAGCCAGTTTAAGGGTGGAGAAGAAGGGAGGGAAGGAAAGTCTCTGAAGCAAAATTACAGCGCCGTGGTTTTAAAGCGCCTCCCGTGGTAGAGAAACGGAAGGCGATATAAGCGTGCGTGGCCATGATACGCACACGACAAACTGCCTTAAAATATTTAGACTTGAGGGAAAGCTTCGTTAGCAAACGATAGCACGGCAATCAGCACTCGAATATAATTATAACTCTAATAATAATTGTAAATATTCATCTCATCTATGGGATCTAATGCGCGCGCTGTTTCTTTGTCTCTGCGTGTAGTACAGTTAAGAGAGCCAGTTTAAGGGCGGAGAAGAAGAAAGAAGAGAAAAGCAAAAACTGCAGCGCCGTGGTTTTAAAGCGCACCCGTGGTAGAGAAACGGAATGCGATATAAGCGTGCGTAGCCATGATACGCACACGACAAACTGCCTTAGAATATTTAGACTTGAGGGAAAGCTTCGTTAGCAAACGATAGCACGGCAATCAGCACTCGAATATAATTATAACCCTAATACTAATTGTAAATATTCATCTCGTCTATGGGATCTAATGCGCGCGCTGTTGCTTTGTCTCTGCGTGTAGTAGTTGAGAGAGCCAGTTTAAGGGCGGAGTAGTTGGAAGGCATACTTTCTAGGAAAAATGGCCGCTCAAGGAGAAGAGCGAACTCGAGCGGCTTTAGAGGCTAGGAAAACTGCCTTAAAATATTTAGACTTGAGGGAAAGCTTCGTTAACAAATTATAACATGGCAATCAGCACTCGAATACGACGAGAGAAATTACTGAGACGTGGAAAATTCCCTTGAAAAAAAATCTGGTTTGCTAGACAAATGCTTGTATGTATTGAACCTCTTAAAAGATGAGGGGTGAAATATGCGCTCACCGAGAGGGCATCTTCAGCACGAGACATCCACAAGGCACCTTACAGAGATGTGGAGAGCTTCGCGGCCGGAACGAAGCCTCCCCTCTCCGCCGGCCAAGAGGGGGAAACGCGCTTTCCGATCGCTCAAGGTTGCGCGGACAAAGCATAACTCTAGCGTCTAGGAAAAGCTTAACCAGGTGCGATGGCGGCACGCATAGCGTGGGAAGCTAGCCGCCAGAATAACTATACCAAGGACTGCTGCTGATGAGGGCGAAATACCTTCGTGTAATTATAATAACCCTAATAGGACTACTTTCGAAAAAAAAGGAAACGGCCCAGAGGGCTATACTACGAGAGCTATGACTGATAGTTTTCTATATATATATATATATATATATATATTCATCTCATCTATGGGATCGCATGCGCGCGCTGTTTCTTTGTCTCTGCGTGTAGTACAGTTAAGAGAGCCAGTTTAAGGGCGGAGAAGAAGAAAGAAGAGAAAAGCAAAAACTGCAGCGCCGTGGTTTTAAAGCGCACCCGTGGTAGAGAAACGGAATGCGACATAAGCGTGCGTAGCCATGATACGCACACGACAAACTGCCTTAAAATATTTAGACTTGAGGGAAAGCTTCGGTAACAAACGAGAGCACAGCAATCAGCACTCGAATATAATTATAACCCTAATACTAATTGTAAATATTCATCTCATCTATGGGATCTAATGCGCGCGCTGTTGCTTTGTTCTGTGTGTAGTAGTTAAGAGAGCCAGTTTAAGGGTGGAGAAGAAGGGAGGGAAGGAAAGTCTCTGAAGCAAAATTACAGCGCCGTGGTTTTAAAGCGCCTCCCGTGGTAGAGAAACGGAAGGCGATATAAGCGTGCGTGGCCATGATACGCACACGACAAACTGCCTTAAAATATTTAGACTTGAGGGAAAGCTTCGTTAGCAAACGATAGCACGGCAATCAGCACTCGAATATAATTATAACTCTAATAATAATTGTAAATATTCATCTCATCTATGGGATCTAATGCGCGCGCTGTTTCTTTGTCTCTGCGTGTCTCTGCAGTTTACCTGTTGCTAATCACTACACAGCCACTGGCGCAGATTGGCATTGTGCCAATCGTGCACGCTATGAAGCCCTTGCCGTGCGTAATTTGTTTTCCGGTTTTCATTAATGTTGCATTTAGTACCGTTGTCTCGGACAGACTGTATACGTCATGCGCTGTACAAAAGAAAAAAGAGCCAGATTATCCATTAAGTGTTCTTTTCTTAGTAGGTAACGCACAGATTATTCAAATAGTTTAGTGGACATTTCACTTCTTCTACCCTTATCAACACACCTATGAGATCGTAACACGTTTTACTGATAAGTAACCTTATCAATGCCTTGTCATTCATGAACATTCTAATTGAAAGTGTGGCAAATGTATTCATCTCGAAGTATGAGAAAATAGATATTACAGACTGTTCTAAGGGGGAATGCACTGCAAGTCTAAACGTGATTGTTCAAAACTGTAGTCACTATGCTGAGCATATTCGTTTGGCACGGGCATATTATATTAACACCCGAAAAATGTGCACAGTCCAGCCGGGTATCTTTGCTTCAGCAATTATTATTATAGAAATCGTCTGGCATTCTCGCATTTCTTTTATTTTTATAAGTACACTGTGTGTCACATGAACCTGTCTTGAAACGAAACGTAGGGTTGTCGGCACCGACGACCATTACGGTTGTCTAACTGCTCACGATACTTTAAGATAAGGAAACAACATAATGGTACTGATTCATATTGCCATGTAGTCTTTAGTCAGAGGTAAACCAACTAGAGACATAAGTGATGAGAGAAAAATACGTCAAACTACTATTCAACCGTAAGAATAACTCATTGAATAGTTTTCCCTCACATTGTTGCATTTGCTTTACGTGTGTTTCTCAATGGCCTTGTTTTCCGTGCTGTGCACGTGTGGCCATCAATTACGAACTTGCCCAAGCCCTTGTCAGCTTCATTAAAGAAGGGATTCAATTAAGTTGAATCTAATACTGCATATCAAGTGGCTGACATGTTATTCGTTTTATCTAAATATTATGGATTGGCAGTACTTTGCAAGCATTAAACCACAATATTTTATTTTATTGCACGTAATTGGCGGGTGTCATAGATTGCCAGGGATGTTTCATGCAAATAGCCAGGGAAGGCTTGGAGAAAATCGGGGAATATTAAAATGACCACAACGGTATGCTGTCTTGTTTTATGTCATACAATGCTTTCACAGAATCTCGTTTAAATAAAATTTTAAAACGTTTCACTTCATCAAAAGTTAAGGCAAATTGGTCCCATTTCTTGACAAAAAAAATGAAAGTCAATCATACTGGCATTGCATTTCTTATTCAATTTGTTTTTTTTTTGCCTTAACTAAGAGTCCTGAACCTCACAACCCTGGAAAAATTTTTCGCCTTTGAAAGCGCCCTAAATAATTTACTGTGATAGCATTCATTCGAAGTATAGTTTCGGTTTTGTCTCCTAGGAGGTGCACATCTATCGTGCAATGACAGAAAGTGCTCTTGTGGTATTTCGGGTGCTCATGTGGTATACGTAACTTGAAAACGTGTTAGCATTCCCAAGAGGCCTCATTACCTGTAAGAATCTATGTGACCATATCAGTACGATCAATCCAACTGCTTTCTGTTGAAGTTATGGCCAATGACGCATTCATTCAGGAGTATGACAAAGACATTTAAATGGGTATTAAGGAAAATAAGTTACAATCATTGGCATGAGAATGTGAATACTCCAATCACTCTTCTTGGCATATCCCTCTGCGCGGGCATAATTAATTACCACCCAAAAAATGCACTGAAAGTCCAACTCCATAACCTTGCTTCAACAATTGATATAGAGATCATTTGGGATAAGTACACTCGCCCACAAAATATTGCGCGGTGCGCGAGCGCGTGGGGAAGCGACCCTCCTCCCCTTCCCGCGGTGAACGCCTGGTGTCGAGACCGACGCCTGCACGCATGCGCGTCCCTCCGAGACTGCAAGCGTGCGTGTTTCCGCGCTTCCTGCTTGCGCACCGGCGATATCTTAACGTCGTCGCGATGTGCCCCTCTTGCGATGTGCGCCGTGGCGGCTTCGACGGGAAGAACTTCGTTTATACAACGGAAATTAATTTTTCATTTTCGTCTTGCCTGTCTCCTTCTATAGAGCGCGTTATATGCCACGCTCTTCTGCGGGAGAACGCCCCGTTCGTAACAACAAAGAAGCAACGATGATTGGCCACGAAAAGGTGCAGCCCAGAAAAAAAATGACTTGTTGCGTTCGCCACCGTGCCGGTCCTATGCGTCAGCGCTCGTGACTCGACAAAAAGCGGCCGCAGTGGCGCGCCTGCAAACTCACGCTTCTAAACACGCTTCACACAGTTTCGCCCGTCGAAGCCGCCACAGGGCCACAGCATTGCCACCGCGCATATCGTAAGAGGGCTACCTCGCGGCTACATTCGAATATCGCCGGAGCGCAAGGAGGAAGCGCGGAAACATGCACGCTTGCAGTCTTGGAGGGACGCGCATGCGTGCAGGCGTCGGTCGCGACACCGGGGGTTCACGGCCAGAAGGCGAGGAGGTTCGCTTCGCCACGCGCTCGCGCACCCGCAATATCTTGTGAGCGAGTCTACAATGATGTGTCTGACATAAACTTGTCTTAAAAGCAACATAGTGTTGCTGTAGCACCAGCAGCAGTTGTGACTGAAATAGTTCCTAATGCCTTAAAATAAAACAATGCATAGTAGTACTGATTCCTATTCACAAGCAGCCGTTATTCATATTTAACCGCATTGAGTATTGACTTAAATGACTTGAATAAACATATGAAGCTGCCTAATGAACGTACAAGGAATACACAAGTGTTATTTTTGCCTAACATTGTTGCACCTATTTATTTGCCGCATACACTTGCAGCATCTTTGGAACATATCACATGATAGTCAAGGCCGGCCTGGCGGCCTTGCTTGCCAAGGGGAAGTAGTGCGTAAATCTGTACATACCCTCTTTCGATCATAGCGTAAGACCTGCATTTTAAGAAAATTAATATATCGCGCAATAAAAAGAGGTAATTCAATGCTGGTGCACTTGTTCTCTTTCTTCCATTGCATGGTTCAACAGTAGTGGAATTCCATCAATTTTTTTTTTCTGTTTACGCAACATACGAGAGTGCAGCTGGTTCGGGAGCATTATTAAGCTATCGACAATAATGCATAAGTGCAGTTGAGAATCAACACGTAAACATACATGATATCCATTCAAAAATTTTTTGCCGCCATGTGTGAACAGAAATATAAGCTTACTTGTATATAGCAGATAGCGAGCATGATTTTAATTGACTAGTCTAAAAAACGTATGGCCATAAGTCAATAAACTGCCTATAGACTTTCTATAGACAGTCTATAGACCCAGACTTTTTATAGACTAGTGTATAAAGAGTGTATGGCCATAAGTCTATTGACTGTCTACAGACTAGCTTAAAGAAGTGTCTATAGACAGTCTACAGACTTCATAGACAAATGTCTATAGACTGTCTATAAACTTTCTATAAACATTTCTGTAAGGGCTAGACATCAGTTCAACCGACCCTACCCCGCCATATTATCCTGCCAGTTGTACCATCGCCGACTTATATAAAATGATAGCGCCGGACTCGCCGTCCCAGCACGCTCATTAGCCCTAGCGCATTCTATTTTCACACCGCGATACCTTTTACTTTAATAATCGTCCTTTGGCTCAAGCTACATTTGGTAGACATTGCTCCCGCAGTGTCGTGTGTCATCTTAGCGCATCTATTGTGGAGGTATGGCCAACATTGCGCAAATACCATTTTCACATATAGTGTTACATACTCAGCGGCCAATTAAAGTATGAGCAATACACAGTGACCCATTTTGGCGGTCAACCTGCTAGAGACATTCCGGATTGTGCGTAAATTATACTAAAAATGCTAATGACTCTAAAATCGTTAATATCAAGCTTTGCGCATGAAAAGAATAATAATAAGTTCAGAATACAATAAGTTCTGGCCGCGATCATGGCAGGCGGTGGGTGTTTGTTTCGTATTCTAGCTCACTGCCGATGGGCATTAGTGGCCCGAGTTGGCTCAGCTGTCAGCACACACTGGCCAATGAGGGCACGCGTTACATTTCCAGTCCGTCAGGGGGGGACCACATCGATCTTGTAGGGGTCGATGTTGCCGATAACCCCAAATAAAACCTGAGTCTGAATTGTACGTATAGTTCGGCTTTACCACGCAGGCTATACAGTAGTGGCAATCTCGGTTCCCAGTATGGTTTGCTGACTTTCATGCGGTGCCCGATACCGTAGTACGAACAACTCCGGTAGAGGAAGGTATGAGAGTGGGGCACTCTATTCCGGCCCCGGGCATTCCACAACGCAGGCCCATTCTGGGAATGTAATCATATTACGGCACAATCTCTACTCCCCATTTTCCGCGAGACCTGGCAGAGCCGCCGTTTAACTTTACTGTCCTGTGTTTTTGTTCTAGTCATATTTAGGTATGGATATGACTGATGAGGTTTATGCGATAGCACTCTTTGTTTATGACGGGTGTGTAATAGTGATGACATTAGAGAATACTTGTGAGAGCAATGCTCCGGGAATTTAATGGTGATTGCTGGTTACCTGATTTGAAAAGTGGATCCCAATCTTTCCGATTTTCCATTCAGCCGGGGGAGATTGCGTGTCGAATAACTGCTGGAATAGCTTCGGTACAATATTTGATGGATACACAATTATTGCGCCTTTCAAAAACATTGTGGTAATGTCGTCGCAGCCGGGGGAAGAGGAATGTTTTAATTTGTTATTTACATTTTCAACACTGACTAAACAACTCATTATAGGAAGCATAACGGCGTTGTCGGAGTACGAAAATTATGCCAGTGAAACACTTCGGTTGTGTGAAATTTCGCGCGAACAACACGATTTTATGTACGGATCCGCTTCTTTCGCGAGAGATGGCACTGGCAGAGCTGTCTATCAGGGTTGTCTTTCTCATTATTTACAAAGCGCCAGAGTTTTGGCGGATCAGTTCTCAGCATACGTGGTATGGTATTTGGAGATAATTTCATATCTTAAGCAAGGCCATGTAATTTTGGAAACCTCTTTATACGGCACCCAGCTTATGTCAGTAGGACATACCCAAGCTAATCATAAAGCCACCTTTATGTGTTTGCTTCACGCTTAGTATTAACATTAAACCATGGTGTATTGCGAATCAAAATTATTCTGTGCTCCGGGATGTATTTGTTGGCTAATTCAGCGACTTGAGCCACACACGTACTCCATTTAGATTGAACACTCAGTTCATCGAAGTGGTCAAATTTGTCTATGAGTGTGCCGAACTCACGGCTGATTGCCTCAAAGTTTGCGTACTTGTAGTCTCTAAACAACTTTTTTTGGGCAGTTTTAGGAAGCGCCAGGTTAAAATGTAACGTTAGAAATAAAGGCATCTTCAGATGTTAGCAGCAGATCAATGTTTTTTGACCCGGTTGAAGTTTTCTATTAGGTTGCCGGAATAGCTCAGTGTAAGAAAATGCGGAACACAAGTCTAAAAAGATCTTACGTTAGTGTATTAAAGAGGTAAGGTAATGGTCATTCAGAAGACCAGGCTACGTTGGGGATTGAAGTTTTAATATTAAGTTTCTATCTTGCATGACACCCAAATACATGCAGTCATCGCTAATTTGCACCGAATACTGTGACAAACAAATGAAAGGAACAGAAAATAATGACCTATTAATGCGATGAAACCACAATGAAGTTAGTTTTAGCTGGAATAATTTCTGATGGGAATAATTTACACCAGTGTAGTATGTTGAGGAGCTCCTCACCAAGTTTATATACTAGGTCATTCGTGCTTTTATCAGAGTTATATGTTCTAGTATCGTCAGCATACAGCAGGCAATAACGGTGCGTGATGAATTCAGGTGGATTGTTAATACAACTTAATGAAATCACCGCCCGAGCACTCCGTACAGATGGTTAACGAACGAAGCTGAAATGTGCGCCCCCGGTGCTTATCACTGGGTTAACCCCGACGGTTCATTACACGACGGCTTGTTAGGCTGCCTGATCCTGGGTACGCTGTTGCTGCTTGCTGTCGGCTGCACGGGCCTGTTTTTGTGCCCGCGCTGAAGCATCGGCATGGCGTAGACGAGCTCGTTCGCAGTTCAGCCCACGGTGTTCATCGAAAGCTGTCTGCTCCTTAGGATTATGTATGACTCGTGGCCTGCCCATTTAGGACCCGGCGAGAAACTGCTGCGCGCGCGCTCCTCTGCGACGGGTAGCAACGACGTCATTACTGGAGAAGCCAATCGCGCACCTCTTTTTCTACATTTTTGCGCGCATGCACACGGGGTTGCGCTGGAGTTTTCGGCGTACAGGCGACAGACCGGTGGACAGACGCATGTTTCGGTGGCCATATGCAGCTGGCCTGTCAAACAACAGATGGCCCAAAATGGGCCTTTTTCCCACCTCTATACTACTCTTTTTCTTTCTTTTCTTTTGCTTTGAGGAAGTACCGGAAACGCTGACGACTTAGTTTCTATTATGTAGATAACTGCGGACTACTAGCACGGCAGGGCCAGATATTCGGGAGAAGTTTGACCACGAGCATTAGGGCATGGGTTGGTTTCAATATCCCCAGAGCACAGGAGTAGGAGAAGCACCGAAAAACACTCGCATAGAGAAACCGTGGGCATGGAAGCAAAAGAAGGCAACGATGTTCAGTTTTCCTGGTATGAAAGGAATGTTTGTTAATCAGAAAGACCCCCTCCGGACGTTCGTGGATGGTGGAAGCATCTCCTTCACACATCGCAATTTTTCACTCCTAGCACCGTGACCCCTGCATTCTTTGTAATGTGATTGCCAACACTGGCTTGCTCTCTTCGCTTGGACTATGGGAATGTCAAACACCTTAGCCGTCGGACTGGTTTCTGGCCATTTTCGCCGAGTTAACATCTCTCCTGTCTGGGTCCCTCAGCGAAGCATTGCAGGCGAGTTTCCGTGGAGGCGGCAAGGCCTCGGAGACCGCCTTTGTCTCCGACGTCTGCTTACTGTAGTCCGGGTGGCCCCACGTCTCTTCAGCTTTCATCGCTCCCACCTTCGACGCAGTGTGACCTTTTTTTTTTTTATTGAAGTGAATGTTAGGAGAGGTTGGTGCCTTTATGTGGTGGCACCGGCTACTCCTTGTCACTTGGCTGACGAAACAAATTTGCGCAAAAAGGGAGGATAGCGACACTAAATATAACACTCAGTAGAAAACCGGATCAATAAAAAATATACAGTCCAACAGTACATGAGTCGCAAAGTTTTGTGTATGAGTTCAGTCCACGTACGCATATATGAAGTCCGATGTTTTGAACAGTCAAAACACACAACAACACTTGTAATACACCCAAGTACAGGACAGAATTATACGCATTGCGTAAAAGTGGCGATCACCACATAAACCAACTATGCACCACGAACAACATTTATGTAACTCATTTAGCGTATTCGGATCATCCAATACTTAATATATTCCCAAAATGTTGGTCTCCTCTAAAAACTTTTTCAGAGCAAGAAGCGCTCTTTTTTGAAGGCCCGCAGTTGGCCATGGGCCAAGTATCTTTCTAAGAGTGAATGGTCTTCTGTCTAATATAAACAAATTAGCTTGCAGTACCGTTCTTTGTGTATCGCATTTCGAGCACTCGAGAAGAAGATGATGCACATCTTTGTCTGGATGGCCACAAGAACACTGCGGACTAGAGACACGTTTTATTCTGTACAAGAAGTGTCTCGTAAATGCAGTGCCAAGACGCAGCCGGTGTACCAAAGTTTCAAATTTTCTGTTGTCTCTTAGAATTTCCGGCATTGATAAGTTTATACATGGGTCTATTGAGTATAACTGCGAGTTCTTAGTTTGCTGGTCAAACCAGGTAGTTTTGCTGAGACGACAAGAAATTTGTCTCAGGATCAGACGGACTTCACTACGCAATAGGGGAAGATTGGTTGTCTCTGCGTTATTGTGCGTTCGATTCACAGCTGCGTCCGCTGCAGTATTACCAGGAATATTGCAGTGCCCAGGAATCCACTGAAATGCAATTACGTGGTTCATTGCGCTTGCTTTTGTAAGTTCTTTGAGCGTCTCATACAATATCGAAGTGTCCAAAGAATTTTTCTTATTGCTCTGTAGTAATGTGATAGCGGCTTGCGAATCGCTAAAGATAACCCATTTTTGCGAATGTTTTTCTAAAGTTATGAATCGCAAAGCACACAGGATTGCAAATAGTTCTGCCATGGTGGAAGATGTCTCCCGGGATAATTTAAATGTTTGCTCTAGCGCTAAATGTGGAATGACGAATGCTGAAGTTGAGGAATTTCTTCAACGCTTGCCTCCCTGGCATGCGCGCCTGATTCTGAAGGTTGGACCGATGTGAACCGGCCGAAGAACACGCTGTTCAGGAAGCCTGCAGCCACTACTAGCTTCGATCCCGGCTGCATGGCCACTAGGTTATCTTGCGAATGCAAGGACACTCGCTGCTGACCACCCTGCGACCTGCACGACTCATGTCTGCGGTGCACGTTGTCACTTTCTTTACCGAAAGCGAATACAGAGGAACGCTAGTCGAAATACAGGAACAGAAAGATCTTGAGTCTTTGTATCCAATTTGACCCAGTTCAAGCCAAGCCACCTTCCGCCAAGTCTTCATCTATATGGGCCCCCAGTAAATTCCTACAATTGTACAGGGAGTCGAGGCGCGGACGACATAAGCAGACGTGGGAGCGGCCCGCTGCGCGCTAGTGCGCGCCCTAAAGGACCCTAATAAAGTTTTCATCCATCCATCCATCAGTCTATACACTGTCGATAGACTAGATTAAAGAAATGCCTATTGACCATCTATAGACTTTACTTATTTACTTATTTATTTATTTACATTACCCCTAAGGGCCCTCACACGAGGGTATTACATAGGGGGGGGGGGGGGGGTGCACAAACATGAAATATACACAAAAAATAAAACTACATCAAATAAACATACACACAAGGAACATAAAATAAATAGATATGAACAACGGGTATATGCACTTAGTCATGAAAACACATGAACATTTTACACAATATGTTAATATGTGCATAAATTCAAAAGTAATATCTAATCTGCTACCACTAACCGTTTTCTTGCAACAAAGTTTGGAAAGATGGTAAGTTAACTTCAGTAGCCATGCGTGATGGTAGGTTATTCCATTCTATTATTGTGCGAGGAATAAATGCTTTTGCGTAGAGCGATGAGCGGCACATTATGCGTTTTACTTTGTTAGCGTAGTCACGGCGCGGGAAAACTGCAGTGGGTGGTGAAAAGAAGTCATCGTGAAGCGTGGAATGGTGATAAAGTTTATGAAATAAGGTTAGGCGAGCAAACTGGCGTCGACGTGATAGTGATTCAAACTCGGCACGTTGTTTTAACGATGTGACGCTGGTGAAGCGTGAATAATCGGAAAAGATGAAGCGAACAGCACGGGTTTGCAGAGATTCAATGTTGTTGATTATGTATGCTTGATCGGGATCCCATATGGCAGAAGCATATTCAATTTTTGGGCGTATCAGCGTGATATAAGCAAGTTTTTTTTAACTGTGAAGGTGCGTGCTTGAGGTTACGCTTAAGAAGACCGAGTGCTCGGTTAGCTGATGCTAAGACGGTGTTAATATGGTAATGCCAAGTTAAGTCAGACTGAAGATGAAGGCCAAGATACTTGTAAGTTGGTGCAAGTTCTACTCTTGCATTATTCAGAAAGTAGGTGGTAGGAAGTCGAGTGGAATGGTTGGTAAATGACATTAGCTTGGTTTTAGACGTATATAAAGACATTAACCACGAAGAGCACCAAGCGGTCACCGCATCAAGATCAGTTTGTAAGGAAAGTCGGTCAGCGTCATTACTAATATTATGATATATGACACAATCTTCTGCGAATAATCGAATTCAAGATAAGACACATTTGGGTAAATCGTTAATAAAAATTAAGAAAAGTAGGGGTCCGAGGACGCTGCCCTGGGGGACTTCAGATGTTAAAGGAACAGAAGAAGAGTTACAGCGATTAGCACAGGTAAATTGTTGTCTGTTGGAGAGAAAATCTTTAATCCATGCAAGAACGTTTGGGTGAGTATTTAAGTGTGTTAATTTGATTAGAAGCCTGTGATGAGGAACGCGATCAAGAAACACTACGTCAACTTGGAATACTTCGTTAAATGCGGAAAATATATCGTTAGTAAATCCGGCGAGCTTTGTGTCGCATGAATAACCCCTGTGAAAACCGTGCTGGTACTTGAAGATGATATCATGGTCTTCTAGGTAGTTAATGACTTGTGTGTGTATGACGTGCTCGAGAAGTTTACATATGTTGCTAGTTAATGAGATAGGACGATAGTTAAGGGGGACAGAGCGATCACCTGATTTAAATATTGGTATTACTTTAGCTATTCGCCAGTCATGAGGAATAATGCCAGATGATAATGATTGTGAAAACAGGGCTGATAACACTTGAAAAATGTTTAAAGAAGCGTTGTTAAGTACCTTGTTATTGAAACCAAGGTGATCAGAGCTAGTAGTAGTTTTGAGGTTATTCAACAGAGCAAGAATACCAGAATCTCTGATGACAATTTCTGGCATGGAAATGTTAGGCAATGGCTCTAATATAGGCGAAGAAGTTATACCTTTATTGGTGAATACTGATGAAAATGCATCGTTCAGAAGCTGCGAACACTCAGTTTGAGTGAGTGGTTGTCCGTCAGCAATAATTAGTACTATATCAGGATAGGAACTCGGAATGATAATGCGCCAGAATCTATGAGAATTATACGTTAACATAGTAGACAGGTCGTGAGTGAAGAAATTACGACGGGTTGTTCTAAGCAGGGACTGATACTCTTTATCACAATTTTAGTACTTGTTCCATGATGACAGGAGACCTGTGGTCATTGCTTGGCGGTACAAACGTTTTTTCTTATTATTAAGACGACGAAGACGATGTTTGAACCAAGGTGAATTTTTATGATGTCCGATGGTGATGATTGGCACATACTCATGAACAAAGTGAGACAAGGTGGTTTTGAACGACCGCCAGTTTAGTTCGATTGAGCGTGATGAATACTGAGCCAGGAAGTTTTCAGAGGAGATGTTTAGTTCCGAGTTAATCATCTCAAAATTCGCGCTATTGTAGCAATGAATTCGCCTAATCGTAGTTTTCTTTTCAGTAAATGGATGCGTGATGCACCCGGTGTTAATGTCGTTATCAGATAAACCATTTAAATGCAGTATATCAGAAAGAACGTCCGGGTTATTTGTTAGGACAAGATCAAGGATATTTGCCGTGGTAGTGGAACGACGGGTGGGACTAGTAATAAGTTCAGCAAAAGAAAAATCTAAGCAGGAATGAAGAAAGGTGTGGGCTTTTTTATCATTGGAATTAACACAGAGAGTGGGCCATTCAATGCTTGGAAAATTAAAATCGCCAAATACGACGAAAATAGAGTTAGGAAAACGCACATGTAAGTCGCTGAGTATTCTATGGAATTCACCCGAGAATCCATCAGACATATCGGGCGGCCGGTAGAAAGCACCAATTATAACATCAGTAACTCCGAATTTACACCATATCAATACACATTCGAGGAAAGTATCAACAGCGAGGGGAACAGCAGATAATTGTTTCTTTGTTGCTCTAAGGACACCTCCTCCTTTTCTATTTTTTCTGTCACACCGGAAAAAGGAAAATTCAGATTCACTCAGAAGAATGTAATCATCCGGAACGGTATCGTCCAGCCAAGTTTCGGTCAATACTTGAAGTGAAACGCACGTAGAATCTATGAGCGAAGAAAGGGCGACAGTTTTGGAAAGAACACTTCTGATGTTTGTGAACAGGAAATTGGTATTATACTTTAAATTATGACACACATTGGGCAAAAATGACGTAGATTCTGTAGATGACTTATTAGCCGGCACATGTCATACTGTGCTGGGATAACGAACTGGCACCGCACGGTTACCCCCGACATCCCACGCATAGGTGTCATTAATGATATGCAGCTTGTCGAACGTTAGGCGCACACGGTCACCTTGTTTTTTAATTGATCGAGGGAACTGCAGAAGTTTCCGGCGTTAATGACGAACGGCTTGGGAATTGTCGCGTCCTATGCTGAAACCTGGGTCGCTCAGCTTGCTGCCTTTACTTAAAATAGCCTCAAGTTCTTTATCGTTGAAGAACTTAGCTCTAATGGGGCGTTTTTTCACAGTCGAAAAACGGCCCACACGGTGTTCCCTAGCAATGGAAGTTACAGTGACACCAAGCTTATCACGGCAGAACTCATGCACAAGTCGCTCTGAACTTTCCCAGCTTTCGGATTCGTTAGTATCGGTAACACCATAAAACAAAACATTTGATCTACGCGACTGGTTTTCTAGGTTATAAATTTTGTTAATGATGCTAGAAAAACCGCTATCGAGAGATGTTGGGGCACGAACAGATGGAGCAGATTCTAATTTGTTTTCCAGTTCCTGCACACGTTTGGTTAAGCTTTCGAGGTCTGTTTTGAGTTCTGCGTGCATATTTAGAACTTTCCTTATTGATTCGAGAATACTTGCATTGCTGGCTTCAAGACGCTTTACAGCCTCGGCCACACCATCTAACTTCTCTTCTTGAGCCTTTGTCATAGATCCGGGATTTTCCTCAACATCCCCACTCAAAAGCAACAGTCGCAAAACATAAACAAGAGCAGTGCCAGACCGTTTGAAATGCCTACAGACTGTCTATAGACTTTCTAGAAAAATGTTTGTAAGGGCTAGACGATAGTTCAACCGACGCTACCCTGGCATCACATCCTCCAAGTTGCAAAATCGCCAACTTACAGAAATTTATACCGCCCGATTTGCCATCCGGGCACGTTCATGGGCCCTAGTGCATTCTATTTTCATATCACCATACCTTTTACTTTAAGAATCATCCATTAGCTTAAACTACAGTTGGTAGACATTGCTGTCGCAATGTCTTCTCTCGTCTTAGCGCATCCATTGTTGAGGTATGGTCAAGAATTCGGAAATACCAGTATCACATATAGTGTTACATACTAAGCAGCCGAATAAAGCATGAACAAATACACAGTGACCCATTTTGGCGGCTAAGCTGTTATAGATTTTCCAGCAAGTGCGTGAATTAAGCATGATAATAACTATAAAACCATCATTGTGAAGCGTTCCGCACGAGAAGAAACACCAGGTATATTGCCGCCTCAAAGCCTATAAAAGTCACCATTGTCTTGGCTTACCAATATGTTCTTGCTGCGATCGTGGGAGGCGGGGGGCGCTTGTTTCGTATTCTAGCTCACTGCCGATGGGCATTAGTGGCCCGAGTTGGCTGAGCTGTCTGAACACATTGGCCAATCAGGGCACGCGTTCCATTTCCAGTCCGTCAGGCGGGGGCACATCGATCTGGTAGGGGTCGCTGTCGCCGATAACCCTAAATAAAAGCCTGACTCTGAATTGTGCGTATAGTTCGGCTTTAACGCGTAGGCTATACAGTAGTGGTAACCTCGGTTCCAGTATGGTTTGCTCACTTTGAACCGGTTCTCGATACCGGTAGAGAATAGGGCACTCTGTCCCGGCCTCCGGCATTCCACAACGCAGGCCCATTCATGGAATATGAATATTATGGCACAATCTCGACTTCACGTTTTCCGCGAGACCTGGAAGAGCCGCCTTTTAACTTTTACTTTCCTGCGTTTTTATTCTAATCAGGTCAAGGTATAACGGTGGCGCGTCCATATATGTGATGAATATGATTGGCGAGCTTAGTGCGATTAGCGCTCTTCGTTTATGACGGTTCTGTAATAGTGATGACATTAAAGAATTCTTGTGAGGGCAATGCTTCGGTAATTTTTTGGTGATTGCTGGTTACCTGATTTGAAAAGTGGATCCCAATCTCTCCGTTCTTCCATTTATTATGAGGCTTTATTGAGGCACGATTATTGAGGCTTTAAAAAACTTTGTGTTAATTCCGTCGCAGCCGGGTTAAGAGGAACATTTTGTCAGTTACAAATTTTAACACAGACAGAACGACTCATTATAGGAGGCATAATGGCGTATTCGCAGTATGAAATTTCTGGCAGTGAAGCACTTCGGTTGTCTGAAATCTTGCGCGAACAAAACGATCTTAAGTACGGATCCGCATCTATCGCGAGGGATGGCATTGCCAGAGCTGTCGATAACGGCTGTCGTTCGCAGAATTTACAGAGCGTCAGAATCTTGGCGGATCGGTTATGGGCATGCTTGTTATGGTATATTGCAGATAATTTCCATATCTTAAGTAGGGCCATGTAATTTTCGGAAGCATCTTTACACGATACTGAGCTCATGTCACTAGGACGTACCCGGGCTTAATAGTAACATTATACCATGGTGTATTGCCAAATAAAATTATTCGGTGAGCCGAGATGTATTTGTTGATTAATTCAGCGAGTTTAGCTAGAGACCTACTCCCTTTAGATTGAACACTCAGTTCATCGAAGTGGTAAAAAATGTGTATAAGTGTGCCAAACTCACAGCTGATTGCCTCATAGTTTGAGTACTTGCAGTCTCTAAACAAATTTTTTATTGCACCTTTAGGACGCGCCAGGTAAGCCAAGTAAGTCACGTTCAGATGTTAACAGCACATCAAAGTTTTTTGACCCGGTTGAAGTTTTCTATTAG
Source organism: Dermacentor andersoni (assembly GCF_023375885.2). NCBI lineage: Eukaryota > Metazoa > Arthropoda > Arachnida > Ixodida > Ixodidae > Dermacentor > Dermacentor andersoni. Next base: position 66,448,422 of record NC_092820.1, read on the forward strand.
GATGCCGGAATAGCTCAGTGTGTGAAATGCGGAAGACCAGTCTAAAAAAATCTTGCGCTAGTGTGTTATAGTGTTAAGGTAATGGTCATTCCGATTACCAGGCTGTGTTGGGGGATTTAAATTTTAATTTTAGGTTTCTGTCTAGTATGACAGCCAAATGCATGCAGTGATCGCTAATGGACTGTATATTGTGGCGTACAAATGGAAGGAACAGGAATGAATGACCAATAATGCGATGTAAAGACAACGAATTTTGTTTTAGCTGGATTAAGTTATAATCTCTTTAATTTACACCAGTGCAATATGTTGAGGAGGTCTTCACTAAGTTTATCTTCTAGGCAATTCCCGCTTTTATCAGAGTAAGTATTCTAGTATCGTCAGCATACAGCAAGCAATAACGGTGCGTCATGAAGTCAGGTAGGTTGTTATAACCTAAAAAATATCACCGCCCGAGCACTCCGTACAAATGGTTAACAAGTGAAGCCGAAATGTGCGGCTCCGGTGCTTATCACTGGGTTAACCCGGACGGTTCATTAAATGTAGGCTTGTTAGGCTGCAGCTGATCCTCGGTACGTAGTTGCTGCTTGCTATCGGCTGCATACGCCAGTTCTTGTGCCCGCGCTGGAGCATCGGCACGGTGGAGACGCGCTCGTTCCCGCTTCTGCCCTCGGTGTAGCTGATCGAAATCTGTCTGCTCCTTAGGGTTTTGTGTGACCTCTGGCCTGACCATTGAGGAGCGGGAGAGAAACGGCTGCGCGCGCTCCTCTACGACAAAGAGCAACGACGTCACTTCTGGTGCAGCCAATCGCGCCCCTCTCGTAAATCTTGTCGCGCATGCACACCGGGTTGCGCTGGAGTTGTCGGTGTACCGGCGACAAACGGGCGGACAGACGTGTGTGTCGGTTAGCCATATGCAGCTTCCCTGTAAAAGAACAGCTGGCCCAAGATGGGGCTTTGTTGCTCCTCGATATTAGTAGTTTTTCCTTTCTTTTTTCTTGCTTTGAGTATACTTTTGTATACCGCCGCGACGACGCCTGCGTTGAGCTACTAGGGCTAACGTCCCTTGAAAGGCCTAGCTGCTGCCTTCCAGCTACCGCATGCATTGCACTCCGAACTCCTTGTCGCCATCTTAACTCCTTCGAAATTACCCGATGCACTGCTGCTATGCTACTAGAGTCATTGCTTCAACTGATATCTTTCTGAGTCTTTTTATATACTCGCGCGCTAACCGGCTCTTCTAAAGCTGCAAAATCTTGCCGCCAATCGCACCGCTGAATGCTCCCGATTCTCTAGTTCACCCAGCAATTGTATTTTTCACTCGTTTTGTTAATCTCTATCCAAGAGCGTGTGCTGGTTTAGGAGCTCTTACAAAAGAAACATTTTAAGCACGATGTAGGTCGTCGGACCATGTACTTTGGATTTCTGACCCTATGACGTGTTTCTTTCACATTCTTACATATTTTTCATATTGTTCTTTCCGTTATGAGAAACGCAGTAGCCGTCGCCAGTATCAGGTGGATACGTCTCTTTCTTTTATTTTCGTTTCAAGAAAAAAAACATGGTCTTGGGAGTGGTTTCTGGTTCACCTCTTCATCTTCATCTCAGTACCGAGCCGAAAACTACTATGAATTTCGATTAGCAGAAGCTGTTGTGTTGCCTTGAAGCAGTTACGTTCAATAATTAGAAGCAGTCGTCTCTAAAGAACTTCATACAAGCGAAAAAATCAAAGATGAGCATACACAGTCTGAATACTGGTTTTTGCTAATCAATTCTGCATTTCAAAGAAGTGTATTTTTTGTTTGTGTGATGAAAAGTGGCACGTCAAGAAAAGTATTAGCATTGCACATCTTGCGAGCACAGGAAATATAGCAACATCAATGAGAATGCCAACAAGGGAAGACACAGCTACGTCACACCGACAAGAGGATTTTCTTGAATATTGCTTTCTATATTGTAGGTCATTATAGCAAATCTCCCGGCATTATAATATATCTTCACTTGCTAAGTGACTGCCCATGTATTCAACCAAAACTTTAAAATTCACTTGATCTACATAATATGAACATTTACAAATACCACCCGGCAGCGCCCTTCCATAAAGAAAGCGCGATTCCTTGCTGGCTTTTTTGCGCTTAGTTGCACTCTTTTCTATGCTCTGCTGCTTGTAGTCCTTAATTGTGAGTACGAAAAACCTAGAGCTCATTATTATTACGTCGTATTTGCAGCCTGTAAAGGAACAGCTACATGCAAATGGGGTCTTATCAGCATTATTGTGACAATAAACAAATATTTCTTTTCACATTGTTCTAACCAGTTATGTGCAAGAATGTTTCCTCTGTTAATTCACTGCTCTCTCTTGTACATGGACTCTGAATAAGCATTCCGTATGTCGGAAGTGACCAAGCTAGGCCAGAAGGCCAATATTTATATGGGAACTACAGAGGTTTATAGTCACATCAGCTCCAATTGCTACTATATTACTACAGACCTGTAGTTACAAAGACGAAGGGGCCGGTGTTGTGAAGACGATCACAACGATTGAAGGCAAGCGCAGCTTATTCGCTAGTAGGTATACTTGTATAAAGCCTGTCTTCCGCGTCTTCCCACACAACATACTGGGACAAGGTGGACACTCCCTGTCCTCGTCACAGAGTTCCGCAGTGGGTGGAATGTAGAGCCTTCCATCGTGGCTCCCAGAGACGACAGATTTACTTAACCGGGTTCGACAACTGCCGCCACTCCGACGATCTTTTGTGCTTGAATTGAAAATAAATGAAGGAGACGTAGCCACCTTATAATAGTGAAGGCTACTCCTTCTCTCCTAGCGGAAACAGCAATATGAAAAATATCTAAGAAAGTGAAAGAAACACGTCATAGGGTCAGAAATCCAAAGCATACGATCAGACCACCTACATCGTACTCTCCACGCCCCGTGATCCTAGCGCGTTCTCGGGGCAAGATGGAGAAGACGCCGAGGACCGGATCAGCCTGCATGAACGCGTCAGCAGCCATAACCCGTGGAACCCTACCATTATGCTCGCTAACGTAGTATATTACTTCAGGTGGCACCCCTCGAATATTGATTAGGACACACGAAGAGATGCTCACGAATTGCGATAGGCTTAATTTAAAGCTGCAAGACTGGTTCGGCAACTGTTACGGTCACCAACTTGCCGCATAGAATGGGTTTTTCAGTCGTGTACAGACGTCAACAGAGCAAGCATTACGTCTTGGTGCTGAAACGTTCATGCACTGCTGACTGTGCAAAACAAGGTTTCTCACATTCACAAAGCTATCCCCTATGACGCCTTCCACCTGCTCGTCTTCAACAACGTAGATACGGTGGACGCAGAAATCAGAAAGTACCGCCGCCTGGAACTCTCAAAAAGCCGACGCATCGACCAACAGTTAACCCATCTACCAAACACTGCGGCAGCATCTTCCCCTGCGATGTTCCCCGTACGATCAACACTGGCGATGTTGCCCGGATATTCCGGCGAGAGATTGAGGCCGTCTATCCCGCTTCCTACGAATCCATGTCCTCAAGCACACCTGCAGACACGGTTTTGCTTATTCACGCAGTTGTACGCAAAGAAGTAGCCAACATGGGTGTTCACTTCGTCTGCACGGCCCATCGTCCTCGCGCCCACCCGGATATCGCCCCGCCCCTGTCCTGCAAGTTTTTACCCACCGCTTTTCCGTAAGCCGTCGCAATTCCATACTGCTGACGACAAACCCATTTGTTTTCACTGTAATCGAATCAGGCATTCTTTACGCCACTGTCAGTCGCTTGAGTTCCCCGGCCCAGATCGCGCGTTCGGGCTACTTTTGCCCAACCGGCCCTTCTAGTCACGATGCCGGACGGTCCGATAATGTCACCACTGGATATCTTCCACAGAACCGCCCCTACACACCATCGGCATTGGCCCCACGCCGGTAATCGCGCTCGCTCCAGCCTCGTTGATCATATTCCCCGACTGCCGATGACTGCTCCCAACCAAAAATGCTAGCGGATGCAGCGCCTCGAGGTGATGCCGTATTGCTCCCTCCGCCGCCAAATATTCAACTGACCCTGCCGACTCATTTGAACCTCCTGGAAGTACAAGTAGACGGCGTTCCTGTCTCAGCTCTTATAGACACTGTCGCTAACTTATGTCCTGTGTGCTGACCTTCGTAACCGTCTGAAGGAAATTATTAACACCCGCCACTACGCCTGTTTTCTGTGTCGCCGAGGGTGAAACAGCTCCCGTAGTTGGTGTGTGACGTCCGAGCCTCCTTCGCCGATGTCTCCAGTATCGTTCTCTTCACCGTCAGCACCCGCTCTCCCCACGACAACATCCTTGGCCTGGGCTTCCTCTTCGCGCATTCTGCTCTCGCAGTCTGTTCCGCAAGCACTCTCCGCCTCGACCGGCCTGTTCTGGATTCCGCTGAACCACCACCCAGTCGCCTTAGTCCATACACTTCGTTCGCTTGCCACCTTCGGCCCTGACTTACGTTTACTCTCTCGTACACGGCGGTGAATGCATCGCGACTCCAGTGCACGACGGTCTCCCTGCGCGCGGCATCAGAGTACCTCACACAGTGTTATCTATCACGGCGACTTGTGTCTACCTGCCAGTGGTCAATTTCGGCTTTACGGCAGAAACGCTGTATCACAGGATGTCTCCGATCCAGCGTTGTTTCTTCTAGGATCGCTCGGTAGCATCCATTTTATTAGACGGTGGTTAAATCGACCTTACCCTGCCATCACTTCCTGCAAGTTGTACCATCGCTGACTTACAGAAAACGATGGAGCCCGACTTGCCGTGTGAGAACGCTCATGAGCTCTAGCGCATCCTGTTTTCATACCGCGATATCTTTTGTTGTAGCAATCGTCCGTTGGCTCAAACTACAGTTATTATACATTGCTGTATACATACATCTATACATACCTGTATCACATATAGTGTTACATACTGAGCGGCCGATTAAAGCATAAACAATATGCACTGACCCATTTTGGCGACCAACCTGTTAGAGACCTTCCGGAAAGTGCTTGAATTATACTAAGAATACTAATAACTCTGAAACTGTTAATTTGGAGCGTTCAGGAAGAAAATAAACACCTGATATACTGCAGCCTTGACGCCCATAAAAGTAACCATTCTCGGGGCGGACGACCAATATGTTCTTGCTGCTATCGTGGAAGGCGGTGGGCGTCCAACTTCATAATCGCGCCCGATTATGAAGTTGGACGCTCGTGAATCGACCGAAGAACACGCTGTTCAAGAAGCCTGCAGCCAGCACCAGCTTCCCAGCTTCATAGTCACTAGGTCATCTTGGCATCCCAAGTAGGCTTTGTGCTGAATATGTAGCATCTATTCTACTCCCTTACAAAAATGACTTCAGACTGTCTACACAGAGTCTATATACTTACTATAGATGACATTGCTTTCTATAGATGTGGATTTCTGTTGATACAAAATATATAGACTGCCTACAAACGAAAGTCGTTAAAGTTTCTATTTCTTTTGTCTATTGGCAGTCTATAGACGGTCTATAGAAAAAAATCGATAAGCTATTTGTTTCTTTTTGTCTGCTTCCCCTCTATAGTCAAGTATATTCCATTTATTTAGCATTTTTTTGGTAAAAAAACAGCATAATGCTAGGACAACCACGAAAACGCCTAAGCTGCAGCTTGACAGGGTGCTTGCCCCATTACTTGGCAGAAAAAAGAGACATAAGAATACGTTTGAGTGAAAGAAAATATTTACAGATTTCAAATGGTCACGTAAAAAAGAAAAATGCGAAAGAAAGACACAAAGCAGATCATATGAAATACTCAAACTTCTGTAGCGACTGCTCTGTTATAGTATGTCACTGTATAATATATAATGAACACAAGCCGACAGAACAGCAGTCTGCAGAAAACGCAAAGCACATGACGTAAAATAATTAGAAACCTCTCTACAAGGAAACTTAAAAAAAAAAAACAAGATAAAAAATTTAAAAAGGCACAATATAAATAGTTCTATTCAATGTATTAGTCCAATCATACAAATCTACAAACAATCTATATGCATTTAAGAGCATCAGTGATTTGGCAGAAACGTTTACTTATTTTTTGTGGGCTAAGGTATATGTCATTATTGTCATTCCCCAGGTCACCTAAAAAGGTAGCTATGCACGATTTTAACCTTTTTCTTGAATGACATTTCCTTGAAAATCAAGTCAGCCAGGTTCTTCTATTTCTTAGTATAAAGGGTATGTCTGATGCTTTTGTTAAAGCGCATAATGCAAGACAGGTGGTTTTGTATTGCTTAAGCCTCTTGTATTTTAATAGTTAAGTCATACAATAGCTGAAAAGGAAGTATGACATATAATAAAAACAGAGCCTTTGTATCGGCATCGTGTACTACATTCGCTATATGACGCAGTGCCCTTTTCTGTATTGTACACATTTTCTGAATGTTCCTACATGAAGTAGTTCCCCATATAAGAGTACAGTAGGTAATGTGAGTTGCAAAGAGCGCGTTATAAAGCAACAATTTATTATTGCCCGTCGGAACATCTCCTGTAGACTACCTACCTAAGTCGATGAGGTTTCTATTTCTTTTTCTCTATTCGCAGTCTATAGACAGTCTGTAGAAAAAAGTCGATATGGTGTTTCTTTACGGTCTACTTCCCCTCTATAGACAAACTGTGGACGGAAGTTGATACAGTCTCTAATTATTTGGTCTATTATTTGTCTATAGAGATTCTATAGACGAAAGGCAATAAGGTTTCCATTTCTTTTTGTTTGTTCGCAGTCTATGACGGTATATAGAAGAAAGCCGATATGGTGTCTGTTTCTTTTTTGTGCACTTGCCCTCTATACACACCTTTTGACGAAAGTGGATACTGTCTCTATTTTCTTCTGTTATTTGTCTATAGACTGTCTATAGACGAAATTCGATAAGATTTCTACTTCTTCTTGTCTACTGGCAGTTCGTACACGATCTATAGAATAATATTGATGAGGCTTTTGTTTCTTTTTTGTCTACTTCCCCACTATAGACCACCTATAGACAAAAGTCCATGCAGTCTCTATTTATGGTTGTTCATTCTTGGTCTTGAGACTGTCTATAGACAAGAGTCGATAAGGTGTATAGGTCTCCTTGTCTATTCCCAGTCTACGTAGTTCTCCACAAACGCGCTCATGCACACATTCGAGTACACACACAGACCCACCCGCACAAACACAAACAAGCACACCCACGCGCAAACACACACACACACAAACACACACACACACACACATATATGTATATATATATATATATATATATATATATATATTTATTTATATATATATTGCTGCGCGACCGGCCACTCGAGGCACATTGCGTGTAATCGCGGGCTTCGCTCTCGGAAAAACACTTCTATGGAGCAGGTGTTGAGCTACACAAAGCTGTATCGGTAGCTTCTCACGTTGCTCTACTATATTATCATTGAGAATTTTCATATTATAAATCATGAGAAAGTAAATAACACAAATTATCTAATCAGGGGAACGCAAAAAAAGAATCTGAGTGTCTCCAAGCGATGACAAACGATATTAACTAGGTTCTCTCCAGCTACGTAGCATTTGCATAGTTTAAAGTCTGGCTCAAATTAAGTGAAACAACTCGTATGCTAATTTGCAGTTCGAAACATTTTCTACCGTTTCCTATATCACGCCTGGTGAAGGCCAATGTTCAGGACGTCACCAAAGGTCATGTTAACTTGTGCGAACAGCCCGTATACCGATTGTGGTAAGGCGTGAGATGAACTTGAAAAAAGGCGATACTGTAAAATTCTTATTGCCTCAGGTTTAGATGCCGGCTATAGATCGACAATAGACAAAAGTTGTTAATCACGCTCCAACCAATGTACGTTGTAACCAAACGCAGATACCGGTAGATAATGTAGAGCTGCGTTTGATATAAGCCACTAATGTTGTATACTGCTGAGATTCCTCTAGAGCCTATTTGTAGACAATATAATACACATAGTGTATACCTCCAGTTTTGTTGGCCACATGATATGATCTACGTAGTCGCTCTTGGAAATCCCAATAGAGTTTTCACAGTTCAAATAGCATGACTTTTGGTCAGTAGAATGAAGAAAGCAAAACGCCGATCCAATCGTGATAATAGATGTTATCAACGCCAAATTTAGTTACAAGTGCCTTCCAAACAGGCATCACGCTCCCAGCAGAGACTCGTAATCTTTGTAGCTGAGAACACGGACTTTGCGAGTGTGCAATCAACCGATGTCGCGCATGTGGTGTGCGCGTTATGTGTCGTCCGATTCACAGATACCTTTCACATTGTCTTCATATCTCCGCTGCATCACTAACGTAGGGTTGTTTTTCGTTGACTGGTATTCCACACTATACGCTCATCAATGTTTCTCATTCGCTTAAAATATGTGCCAAATTCTCTGAGCCCACCTAGTCTTTCGCAGGCGGTATGCCTGCGCGGCCACGCATATGAGTACGTCATTGCTGTACTGATTGCTTTGACCTATGTGATGATCTACTTATGGGGGCAAAGGTTCGTGTACTCAATGGTTTGGTTGGTTCTCTTAGGCGGAGCCTCCGAGAACCCAATTGAGGACAAAGCCGTTGGTTTGAACACACACACAAATACTTTTAATCAAACTAAAAAAGGCTTAGGATAAATAGAAGAAAATAGAAAACATGCCTAAAATAAACACTCAATAAGACTTTGCGGCAACGAACACATATAGGGCTTGCATGAGGTTAACGGGTGCGCGAAATCGGGCTTGCCACAAGGGCGGGGACGCGTCACAGTCTCGAAGCGGCTACGCGGCGACGAGCTGGCGAAAGGAGTGGTGCCGGTCTCACCATAGGTCGCGGTGCAAGCTGACCGACCGGGCGACCGGAGTGCGCCAGCTCTGGCTAGGCGAGGAAAAGTGGGCGGCTTGGTGGCAGGAGTGGACGGCGGCGGCGTTCTGGCCGGGCAGCTGGATGTAGAGCTCGGGCCCGTAGCCCGACTGCTCCTGTCTCGCCCACTGGCGCAGAAGCTCGAACGCCGGCCTCGGGCAGCAGGCGGCACGGCAGACGGGGGTGGCGTTCTGGCCGGGCAGCTGGCGTAGAACTTGGACCCGTAGCCCGACTGTTCTCGTCCTGCCCTCTCGCGCAAAAGCTCACCGACCTTGAGGAGCTGACGGCAAGCTCAGGTAGACGGGCGACGCACAGGAACAGGTTGGCAGGAGGCCCCGGTCGGGTGAAGTCCTGGTGTTCTCGGGTCCGGAACCCGACGGCCCGTCTTCAACGCCCGCACCCGTGGTTGACCTCCTCCTGCCGTCGCTTCCTGGGACTCTCCTGGCGTGTCCCTTGCGTCTCCTTGCGTATCCTCCCGTTCTGCCAGCGCACCACGCTTTTTCTTCTGATCTGGCCGATTTGGCATCTTTGGATTGGCTGCCTGACTCCCCGTGGTCTTTCCTAATTGTCTGCTTTTCTTCTTTTTGTTGTTTTTCATGTGCCGCGCGTTCTCGTGCCGGACGCTCTTCGGCGTCGTTGTTTTCCTTCTTCCAGCATGGAATCCGCCTCGGCGGGCGTGCACTCATTGTCGTCTGCTCTTGACCGTCCCGATCACCGCACCATGTCGCGCACCACACATCACAACCTATCATTGGAGCGGAAAATTTGCACTAACATACTGCCGCAGAGAGCTGTCCACATGCCAGTTACGAGCACTCTCGTTAGGTACCATTCCAAGTGCCTCATTGCTAAAACCCCTAGGCATTCCTCATAGCATCGCCATTAGATAAGCGCCAGCAACGCCTCGCGCATGGCGACACAGCTTGCCATGATGAACCATCGTCGGGTCACTTAGGTGTCTCCCGTTAACGTGCACATGGTAGCGTCCGAGTCTCCCATCCAAGGAGAAGCCACGGCGTGACTACTGGCCTTCGGGGTGCGTGAAAAAGCGTATTCGGTGGGGAGACGTGGTTGACTGCTGAATAGGCTCCTGTTAACTCTCCTTGTAAATTGTGATTGCTTAGTATTGTGTTTCTGGGCGAAAGTTGGCCAACAATAAACCAGTTTGTTTAGTGTACTTCATTGAAGAGTGCTACAATACGTGCGGATATCACATCTGGCGGTACGCTGGAAGATTTGCTGTAAGCGCACTGTATTACTCATCGCTGGCGATAATGCAAGCGCCTGAAGAGTCCTGTAACGGCTTTTACGGGCAGCGCATTCATCCATGTCCGCGTTCCAGTTTCATACGATAGCCCACAGCGTTTGTAATACAACATTCCAGCGCACTTCCTTCATTGATCGAAAAGTGAAAACGGAAAAGAAACGCAACACGTTCCCTCGCATGGCGCGCAGGGAGAGAGGGAGAGAGAGTGAGAGACAAAAGAAATGAAAAAGAAAAATACGCCCAGACCTGGAAACGCGCACGCCCCCGGCGCGCGTAGCTACTGCGCATGCGCAAAACCGGTGCGCCGTCTGTCCTCGTCAATGTGAATTCTCAACGACTGCGCCAGGCACGTAAACGCTTGTAGCGGTGTGCGTTGCCTGCCTGAACCTTGGTGTCTGTTTATGCATATCTTCTTTGTGTCATCACACGTCAACTACATTTAAGGGTACGTTTTAGCAAATATTTTTTTCCGTCAATAGCTCAGTATTAGGTAAGCGCATTTCTTAACGCGAACAGTCTGCATGTAGTGCAGGTGACTCGGGCAGAGTATCGGTTTGTCGTTTTGATAATTTGATAACGCGCTCCTGTTCTCGCTTCTACTGTGCGAAATGTTTTACGGGAAGCGATTGATCACGCTTGTCGATTTTAGCGTCATTGTTGATGTGCGTAAAAAAGAGAGCACATCATGTTTTACATCTATACTGAGCTGCCACTAAGCGGATAGTGTGTGCTGAGCAACCAGTGTGGTAGATCTCATTTCGTGGCGTTCGATGCGGCCGCGATGAATGCTGCGCCGCATGTCTAGTGGAACTCTCGTGACACGCTTTACGTGTATATCTCAAAATTGTGTTAGCATGAAGCATTTTGAAACATAGATGTATAGTTGAATAAATGCTGTCGTACTCGGATGAACGGCCGTGTTTGCTGGCCATGCATCAGCGGTGTGCGCACTGCCTTTTTCGTACAGTTTAAAAGTAGCAGTATATTTAGGGTCCTCGCAGCCACTGTAAGTATTTTTCGGAAGTTACCCCAAGCAAAGCACGAGACCTGAAGAAATATCTAGATACACCTAATCTAAATATTTGCAACCACAATAGCTTTTGGAACATGAAACCTGCGATAAGCTCAGTCACTCGCAGCTTCGCAACTTAGCCGAAAAAATTAGAGAAGAATTGATTAGTCGCTTGGCGAAGCACTTTACACTTTTCAAACTGAAGGCATTGCATTTGACGATAGTTGGAAGTTATCTTCTTTTTTCTGTCTCTTTCATAAACAGTTTAGCAAAAGAAGTTATCTTACGGGCTGTTTGAAAAGCGTTAAGCGCAATTGCATGCTTCATCCGCGTTATGCAGTTTACCTGTTGCTAATCACTACACAGCCACTGGCGCAGATTGGCATTGTGCCAATCGTGCACGCTATGAAGCCCTTGTCGTGCGTAATTTGTTTTCCGGTTTTCATTACTGTTGCATTTAGTACCGTTGTCTCGGACAGACTGTATACGTCATGCGCTGTACAAAAGAAAAAAGAACCAGATTATCCATTAAGTGTTCTTTTCTTAGTAGGTAACGCACAGATTATTCAAATAATTTTGTGGACATTTCACTTCTTCTACCCTTATCAACACACCTATGAGATCGTAACACGTTTTACTGATAAGTAACCTGATCAATACCTTGTCATTAATGTACATTCTAATTGAAAGTGTGGCAAATGTATTCATCTCGAAGTAAGAGAAAATAGACATTGCAGACTGTTCTAAGGGGGAATGCACTGCAATTCTTAACGTGATTGTTCAAAACTGTAGTCACTATACTGAGCATATTCGTTTGGCACGGGCATATTGTATTAACACCCGAAAAATGTGCACAGTCCAGCCGGGTATCTTTGTTTCAGCAATTATTATTATAGAAATCGTCTGGCATTCTCCCATTTCTTTTATTTTTATAAGTACACTGTGTGTCACATGAACCTGTCTTGAAACGAAACGTAGCCTTGTTGGCACCGACGACCATTACGGTTGTCTAACTGCTCACGATATTTTAAGATAACGAAACAACATAATGGTACTGATTCATATTGCCATGTAGTCTTTAGTCAGAGGTAAACCAACTGGAGACATAAGTGATGAGAGAAAAATACGTCAAACTACTATTCAACCGTAAGAATAACTCATTGAATAGTTTTCCCTCACATTGTTGCATTTGCTTTACGTGTGTGTCTCTATGGCCTTGTTTTCCGTGCTGTGCACGTGTGGCCATCAATTACGAACTTGCCCAAGCCCTTGTCAGCTTCATTAAAGAAGGGATTCAATTAAGTTGAATCTAATACTGCATATCAAGTGACTGACATGTTATTCGTTTTATTTATTTATATGGACGGGCGGTGCTTGGCAAGCATTAAACCACAATATTTTTTTTTTATTGCACGTAATTGGCGGGTGTCAGATTGCCAGGGATGTTTCATGAAACTAGCCAGGGAAGGCTTGGAAAAAATCGGGGAATTTTAAAATGACCACAACGGTATGCTGTCTTGTTTTTTGTCATACAATGCTTTCACAGAATCTCGTTTAAATAAAATTTTAAAACGTTTCACTTCATCAAAAGTTGAGGCAAATTGGTCGCATTGCTTGACAAAAAAAAAAATGAAAGTCAATCATACTGGCATTGCATTTCTTATTCAATTTTTTTTTTTTTTTTGCCTTATCTAAGAGTCCTGAACCTCAAAACCCTGGAAATATTTTTCGCCTTTGAAAGCGCCCTAACTAATTTACTGTGATAGCATTCATTCGAAGTATAGTTTCGGTTTTGTCTCCTAGAAGGTGCACATCTATCATGCAATGACAGAAAATGCTCGCGTGGTATTTCGGGTGCTCATGTGGTATACGTATCTTCAAAACGTGTTAGCATTCCCAAGCGGCCGCATTACCTGTAAGAATCTATGTGACCATATCAGTACGATCAATCCAACTGCTTTCTGTTGAAGTTATGGCCAATGACCCATTCATTCAGAAGTATGACAAAAAAATTTAAATGGGTATTAAGGAAAATAAGTTACAATCATTGGCAAGAGAATGTGAATACTCCAATCACTCTTCTTGGCATATCCCTCTGCGCGGGCATAATTAATTACCAGCCGAAAAATGCACTGAAAGTCCAACTCCATAACCTTGCTTCAACAATTGATATAGAGATCATTTGGGATAAGTACACTCGCCTACAAAATATTGCGAGGGGCGCGAGCGCGTGGGGAAGCGACCCTCCTCCCCTTCTCGCGGTGAACGCCTGGTGTCGAGACCGACGCCTGCACGCATGCGCGTCCCTCCGAGACTGCAAGCGTGCGTGTTTCCGCGCTTCCTGCTTGCGCGCCGGCGATATATTAATGTCGTTGCGATGTGCCCCTCTTGCGATGTGCGCCGTGGCGGCTTCGACGGGCAGCACTTCGTTTATACAACGGAAATGAATTGTTAATTTTCGTCTTGCCTGTCTCCTTCTATAGAGCGCGTTATATGCCACGCTCTTCTGCGGGAGAACGCCCCGTTCGTAAAAAGAAAGAAACAACGATGATTGGCCACGAAAAGGTGCAGCCCAGAAAAAAAATGACTTGTAGCGTTCGCCACCGTGCCGGCCCTATGCGTCAGCGCTCGTGACTCGGCAAAAAGCGGCCGCAGTGGCGCGCCCGCAAACTCACGCTTCTAAACACGCTTGACACAGTTTCGCCCGTCGAAGCCGCCACAGGGCCACAGCATTGCCACCGCGCATATCGTAAGAGGGCTACCTCGCGGGTGTACAATGATGTGTCTGACATAAACTTGTCTTAAAAGCAACATAGTGTTGCTGTAGCACCAGCAGCAGTTGTGACTGAAATAGTTCCTAATGCCTTTAAATAAAACATTGCATAGTAGTACTGATTCCTATTCACAAGCAGCCGTTATTCATATTTAACCGCATTGAGTATTGACTTAAATGGCTTGAATAAACATATGAAGCTGCCCAATGAACGTACAAGGAATACACAAGTGTTATTTTTGCCTCACATTGTTGCACCTATTTATTTTCCGCATACACTTGCAGCATCTTTGGAACATATCACATGATAGTCAAGGCCGGCCTGGCGTTCTTGTAGGGGTCGATGTTGCCGATAACCCCAAATAAAACCTGAGTCTGAATTGTACGTATAGTTCGACTTTAACGCGTAGGCTATACAGTAGTGGCAATCTCGGTTCCCAGTATGGTTTGCTGACTTTCATGCGGTGCCCGATACCGTAGTACGAACAACTCCGGTAGAGGAAGGTATGAGAGTGGGGCACTCTATTCCGGCCCCGGGCATTCCACAACGCAGGCCCATTCTGGGAATGTAATCACATTACGGCACAATCTCCACTCCCCGTTTTCCGCGAGACCTGGCAGAGCCGCCGTTTAACTTTTACTATCCTGTGTTTTTGTTCTAGTCATATTTAGGTATGGATATGACTGGCGAGGTTTATGCGATAGCACTCTTTGTTTATGACGGGTGTGTAATAGTGATGACATTAGAGAATACTTGTGAGGGCAATGCTCCGGTAATTTAATGGTGATTGCTGGTTACCTGATTTGAAAAGTGGATCCCAATCTTTCCGATTTTCCATTCAGCCGGGGGAGATCGCGTGTCGAATAACTGCTGGAATAGCTTCGGTACAATATTTGATAGATACACAATTATTGCGTCTTTCAAGAACATTGTGGTAATTTCGTCGCAGCCGGGGGAAGAGGAACGTTTTAATTTGTTAGTTACATTTTCAACACTGACTAAACAACTCATTATAGGAAGCATAACGGCGTTGTCGGAGTACGACAATTATGCCAGTGAAACACTTCGGTTGTCTGAAATTTTGCGCGAACAACACGATCTTAAGTACGGATCCGCTTCTTTCGCGAGAGATGGCACTGGCAGAGCTGTCTAACAGGGTTGTCGTTCTCACTATTTACAGAGCGCCAGAATTTTGGCGGATCAGTTCTCAGCATACGTGGTATGGTATTTGGAGATAATTTCATACCTTAAGCAAGGCCATGTAATTTTGGAAATCTCTTTATACGACACCCAGCTTATGTCAGTAGGACATACCCAAGCTAATCATAAAGCCACCTTTATGTGCTTGCTTCACGGTTAGTATTAACATTATACCATGGTGTATTGCGAATTAAAATTATTCGGTGCTCCGGGATGTACTTGTTGGCTAATTCAGCGACTTAAGCCACACACGTACTCCATTTAGATTGAACACTCAGTCCATCGAAGCGGTAAAATGAGTGTGCCGAACTCACGGCTGATTGCCTCAAAGTTTTATGTACTTGTAGTCTCTAAACAACTTTCTTGGGGCAGTTTTAGGACGCGCCAGGTTAAAATGTAACGTTAGAAATAAAGGCATCTTCAGATGTTAGCAGCAGATCAATGTTTTTTGACCCGCTTGAAGGTTTCTATTACGTTGCCGGAATAGCTTAGTGTAAGAAAATGCGGAACACAAGTCTAAAAAGATCTTACGCTAGTGTATTAAAGAGGTAAGGTAATGGTCATTCAGAAGACCAGGCTGTGTTGGGGATTCAAGTTTTATTTTTAAGTTTCTATCTTGCATGACACCCAAATACATGCAGTCATCGCTAATTTGGACCGAATACTGTGAACAACAAATGAAAGGAACAGGAAATAATGAACTATTAATGCGATGTAAACACAATGAAGTTAGTTTTAGCTGGAATAATTTCTGATGGGAATAATTTACGCCAGTGTAGTATGTTGAGGAGCTCCTCACTAAGTTCATATACTAGGTCATTCGTGCTTTTATCAGTTATATGTTCTAGTATCGCCAGCATACAGCAGGCAATAACGGTGCGTGATGAATTCAGGTAGATTGTTAATATAACTTAAAGAAATCACCGCCCGAGCACTCCGTACAGGTGCTTAACGAACAAAGCTGAAATGTGCGCCCCCGGTGCTTATCAATCAAACAATCTTATTTACCAGAAACAAAGGAACTGGAGAGACACCTGGGCAAAAAGCTGTCGCAGCAGCTTGACGGAGGCGCAGGGTCCCTTACATGGCAGTAGCTTTCACGTGATACATACACTGAAGTCTTTATACACAACAAACATTACACATCGTACGTATGCATAAAAATGCCATTTTACACTTGAATGCACTATAAAGAAAGAAAGTAGTCACGCAAACCATTTTTATTTAGCGTAGCTGTGTGCTTATATTTGTTTAGTACAGTCGGTATATTATGTGTTAGGACTGTAGGCTGTAATTGTTTCGAAACCATAGTACTTTCCACACCTCAGGGTTTCGTGTAGTATGTTTCGTGTGAGCCAGAGTTCTAGCTGAGCAAGGGATGTAAAATAATTCTTAACATATTCGGATGAGAAGTAAATCGTTTCTAGTAATCTGTGTTCGTATAATATATCAACGTGCTTTAGTCTGTATTTGAGAAATATATTATCTGTTGGTGAAAGCCGATTAACGTTCTCTATATACCGAACGATTTTCTTTTGAAGTATTACCAGCTTTTGCAAGTTAGATTTAGATGTTGTAGCCCAGACAAGGTAAGAATAATTTATATACGATAAGAAGAGACCATAGTATATTTGAAGTTTTGCTCTCGTAGGTAGAAATGTGCGGCAACGTGCCATAGCACCGGTAACCGCAGAGAGTTTGCCGCAGAGTTGTTTGATATGGGCATCCCAACGTAAATTAGAAGAAAAGTATACTCGAAGAATTTTAAGTTCTTCAACCAGTTCAATGCGTTGGCTCTGAAAATAAATAGCATAATTAATGTTAAGCGGTTTATTCTTTGCGCGAAATATTAGAACTCTTTTCTTTGAATTTACTTTAAGCTGATTTGTCTGTGTCCAATCGGACAAACTTGCCATAATTTTATTACATTTTTTCACAAGTTCATTCACATCAGGACCTGAGGCACACAGTGTGCAATCATCCACATACATAATGAATTGAACCTCACTGTTTATAGTAACGACATCATTTATAAAAACGTTAAACTAAAGTGGCCCAAGGATACTTCCTTGAGGCACACCACATACAATACTTAAGAGGGACGAGTCATGTTTATTAATGGAAACGTACTGACGTCGATGTTTCAGATATGATTTGAGTAATTCTGGCGGTTTCCCACGAATTCCATACAAACAAAGCTTCAGAATAAGAATCTCGTGATTGAGGCTGTCAAAAGCTTTACTAAAGTCTATAAAAATGCCAACTGCGTAGTGGTTATTTTCAAAGCTCTGCAAAACGTATTCTTTCAGCGCAAGAAGAGCCATTTCTGTGGATCTGTTTTTCCGAAATCCATATTGTGAATCAGTAAGCACACTCCTTTTATTGAAAAATTACGTCATTCTATCAAAAATAACCTTTTCCACTCCTTTTGAAAAAATTGGGAGCACCGATATCTGTCGATAGTTAGACGCAGTATTTCGATCACCACCTTTATAAATAACCGAAACTTTCGCGTGTTTCATTGCACCTGGAAAAACTGCAGTCTCTAAAATTAAGTTGTAAATGTGAACAAGCGGAAACAATAAATTGCAAAACATGTTTTATAGGTTTAATCTGCAAATTATTTACATCTGAAGCTTTACTGTTTTTCAGCCCCATGTACACACTGTATACTTCATACTCATCAGTAGGCGCAAAGAATGCGCTTCCCCAACAGCATCGCTATGACAAGCCACCCCTATGCTATCATTGCCTTCAACAATATCGCTTTGTGCAGTTACGAAGTGGTGGTTAAAGTAATCGGAAAGCGCTGTGCCTGTTATCTCACGTGAGCCCAGCTTCATCGATGTCAGGTGCGTATCGTCCTTGCGGCGACCTAGAACAAGAATTATCGTTTGCCACGCAATCTCTGGGCGTTGTCTAGAAACATTCGCAAATCAGTCCTCATAGTACGCCGCCTTTGCTTTTCTTAGTTCAGCATTTAGCCTGTTTCTAAATTTTTTGAATGTTTGTAATGCTAATTCACACCGCGTGCGCAAGAAGGAATGAAAGAGAATATTTTTGTTTTGATCATTTTTGCAAGCTCATGAGTAACCCAAGGCTTTCGAACTTTTTTGGATTATTTAGCTGTCCTCATTGGAAAATTGCTGGCCTACATATGGGTAAAAGTTAGAATAAATTCGTTATATGACTCATTTGCATCTGTTTTGTTCAAAACATGTGCCCAATCGTGATTCATAACGTCATTCCTGAACTGCTCTAAACCTGCTTGTGTTATACGCTGATAAGTGAATTGTTGACAGGCGTCAGCTGTTTTCTTAGTGCCATCGGTGTAGATTAAAAATATAGGGCAGTGGTCGCTTATGTCAGACACTAATGTGCCTGTGTTGCATACAGTAGTAGAAATATCAACAATGAGTAAGTCAAGCAAAGACGATGTATGACTTGTAATGCGTGTTGCTGTGGTGATTGTATTTACAAAACCTGCAGACTGGAGGCACGTCTTAAGTTGGAAGGAAGAGCTACTCTGTTTAAGTACATCTTTATTAAGATCGCCGCCACACACAAGCTTCAAATTGTTCATGCTTACATAATCTAGGAAAAGTTCAAAAAAATCTAGAAAAGTGACAACATTGCCGCTCGGTGGGCGATACACCAGACATATTATCCTGTTTTTACTCTTTACAGTGAGTATTTCGTAGTGATCTGTTACTGTCGTATAGTCTGGTACTAATTCATATTTTACATATCTTTCAACAAAAGGTGCAACACACCCGCCTTTCTTGCTGGGCCGATTAATACAAAAGCGGTGATAACCTTGTAAAGTCAGCATAGCACAGTTACTGTAGTGCCATGTTTCCGATATCATGATCACATTAACCTTAAAAGTAAATTGCGCCAAAAGATGGATGATATCGTCACTCTAGTTGCATGCTGAGCGCGCATTCAGATGCAAAACAGCCGTGGCCGATGCGTCCTGCTTAGCAATGAGATGCGGGAGAGCCAGCTCTTGATAAGCCATTTTGACGATGCAGCCAAAGTTGCGGGGTACACAAATTTGCGCTGCTCCCTCACTTTACACCTGCGCCTACCCCGACGTTATCTTTTCGACGTCACTCTCGTTTCTTATGTGGAGAACGGGCGTGTCTTCAGCTTATCTTGCAAAAATTTTGTCGTTGAACGACCACACCGACTTCCAGTGATGCGCGTGTTTTCTTTTCACGGCCATCGCGAGAAGCTTCTTCAGGGCAGGGCAAAGGTGTTCGTTCACGTACACCGAAGAAGAGCCTTCCAACCCAAGATCTGTATTTGTGAGACGCATTTTTCTAGCTTTGTGGAAAACGCTATCCCGCTTCGCGCGACTCTTGAACTGGACGATTATATTTGTCCGATCACTACTGCGTGTAGGTACACGATGGCACGTTTCAATGTCCGATACAGCGATTGGTTCATTGATCGTAGAGCCAAGTTTGGAAAGTAGGTCGCTTAAGCACTCATTCTCGGTCTTCACTACACCCTGAATCTCTAGGTTGGTCTTACGAGAGTATTGTTCAGTTTGCACGAGTCGGTTTTCTATGTTTTGAACAGTGCTTTCTAAAAAGGAACACTTAGCATGCAGAGCCGCGTTTTCACTCTCGAGTTTAGTATTCTTTGCAGTACATTCCATCAGTTTTGTTTTCAGTTCATCAATTGTGTGAAACGCAAATGGGTTAATGGGTTAACTGGGTTAACCCCGACGGTTCAATAAAGGGCGGCTTGTTAGGCTGCCTGATCCTGGGTACGCTGTTGCTGCTTGCTGTCGGCTGCATGGGCCTGTTTTTGTGCCCGCGCTGAAGCCTCGGCATGGCGTAGACCAGCTCGTTCGCAGTTCAGCCAACGGTGTTCATCGAAAGCTGTCTGCTCCTTAGGATTATGTACGACTTGTGGCCTGCCCATTTAGGACCCGGAGAGAAACTGCTGCGCGCGCGCTCCTCTGCGACCGATAGTAAAGACGTCATTACTGGAGCAGCCAATCGCGCACCTCTTTTTCGACATTTTTTGCGCGCATGCACACGGGGTTGCGCTGGAGTGTTCGGCGTACAGGCGACAGACCGGTGGACAGACGCAGTTTCGGTTGCCATATGCAGCTGGCCTGTAAAACAAGAGAGGGTCCGAACTGGGCCTTTTTCCCACCTCTATACTACTCTTCTTCTTTCTTTTCTTTTGTTTTGAGGAAGTACCGGAAACGCTGACGACTTAGTTTCCATTATGTAGATAACTGCGGATTACTAGCACGGCAGGGCCAGATATTCGGGAAAAGTTTGACTATGAGCATTATGGCATGGGTTGGTTTCAATATCCCCAGAGCACAGGAGTAGGAGAAGCACCGAAAAACACTCTCATAGACAAACCGTGGGCATGGAAGCAAAAGGAGGCAACGATGTTCAGTTTTCCTGGTATGCAAGGAATCTTTGTTAAACAAAAAGACCCCCTCCGGACGTTCGTGGATGGTGGACGCATCTCCTTCACACATCGCATGTTTTCACTCCTTGCACCGTGACCCCTGCATTCTTTGTAATGTGATTGCCAACACTGGCTTGCTCTCTTCGCTTGAACTATGGGAATGTCAAACACCTTAGCCCTCGGACTGGTTTCTGGCCATTTTCTCCGAGTTAACATCTCTCCTGTCTGGGTGCCTCAGCGAAGCATTGCAGGCGAGTTGCCGTAGAGGCGGCAAGGCCTCGGAGACCGCCTTTGTCTCCGACGTCTGCTTACTGTAGTCCGGGTGGCCCCACGTCTCTTCAGCTTTCATCGCTCCCACCTTCAGTGTGACCTTCTTCAACGCTTGCCTCCCTGGCATGCGCGCTTGATTCTGAAGGTTGGACCGATGTGAACCGGCCGAAGAACACCTTGTTCAAGGAGCCTGCAGCAACTACTAGCTTCGATCCCGGCTGCATGCCCACTAGGTTATCTTCCGACCGCAAGTACACTTGCTGCTGACCACCCTGCGACCTGCCCGACTCATGTATGCGGTGAACGTTGTCACTTTCTTTACCGAAAGCGAATACAGAGGAACGCTAGTCGAAATACGGGAACACAAAGATCTTGAGTCTTTGTATCCACACGGAACTCTGCAGCCGATAAATTGACCCAGTTCTCAACTCTCACCATTCAAGCCACCTTCCGCCAAGTCTTCATCTATATGGCCCCCCGAGGAAATTCCTGCCGAGGAATAGTACAAGGAGTCGAGGCGCGCACGACATAAGCAGACGTGGGAGCGGCCCGCTGCGCGCTAGTGCGCGCCCTAAAGGACCCTAATAAAGTTTTCATTCATCCATCCATAATTTTATACACTGTCGATAGACTAGCTTAAAGAAATGCCTATTGACCGTCTATAGACTTTACTTATTTATTTATTTATTTACATTACCCCTAAGGGCCCTCACACGAGGGTATTACATAGGGGGGCACAAACATGAAATATACACAAGAAATAAAACTACATCAAATAAACATACACACAAGGAACATAAAATAAATAGATATGAACAAGGGGTATATGCACTTAGTCATGAAAACACAAGAACATTTTACATAATATGTTAATATGTGCATATATTCATAAGTAATATCTAATCTGCTACCACTAACCGTTTTCTTGCAACAAAGTTTGGAAAGATGGTAAGTTAACTTCAGTAGCTATCCGTGATGGTAGGTTATTCCATTCTATTATTGTGCGAGGAATAAATGGTTTTGCGTAGAGCGATGAGCGGCACATTATGCGTTTTACTTTGTTAGCGTAGTCACGGCGGGGGAAAACTGCAGTGGGTGGTGAAAAGAAGTCATCGTGAAGCGTGGAATGGTGATAAAGTTTATGAAATAAGGTTAGGCGAACAAACTGTCGTCGACGTGATAGTGATTCCAACTAGGCACGTTGTTTTAATGATGCGATGCTGGTGAAGCGTGAATAATCGGAAAAGATGAAGCGAACAGCACGGTTTTGCAGAGATTCAATGTTGTTGATTATGTGTGCTTGATCGGGATCCCATATGGCAGAAGCATATTCAATTTTTGGGCGGATCAGTGTGATATAAGCAAGTTTTTGTTAACTGAGAAGGTGCGTGCTTGAGGTTACGCTTAAGAAGACCGAGTGCTCGGTTAGCTGATGCTAAGACGGTGTTAATATGGTAATGCCAAGTTAAGTCAGACTGAAGATGAAGGCCAAGATACTTGTAAGTTGGTGCAAGTTCTACTCTTGCATTATTCAGAAAGTAGGTGGTAGAAACTCGAGTGGAATGGTTGGTAAATGACATTAGCTTGGTTTTAGACGTATTTAAAACATTAACCACGAAGAGCACCAAGCGGTCACCGCATCAAGATCAGTTTGTAAGGAAAGTCGGTCAGCGTCATTACTAATATTACGATATATGACACAATCTTCTGCGAATAATCGCATTCGAGATAAGACACATTTGGGTAAATCGTTAGTAAAAATTAAGAAAAGTAGGGGACAAAGGAACAGAAGAAGAGTTACAGCGATTAGCACAGGTAAATTGTTGTCTGTTCGAGAGAAAATCTTTAATCCATGCAAGAACGTTTGGGTGAGTATTTAAGTGTGTTAATTTGATTAGAAGCCTGTGATGAGGAACGCGATCAAGAAACACTACGTCAACTTGGAATCCTTCGTTAAATGCGGAAAATATATCGTTAGTAAATCCGGCGAGCTGAGTGTCGCATGAATAACCCCTGTGAAAACCGTGCTGGTACTTGAAGATGATATCATGGTCTTCTAGGTAGTTGATGACTTGTGTGTGTATGACATGCTCGAGAAGTTTACATTTGTTGCTAGTTAATGAGATAGGACGATAGTTAAGTGGGACAGAGCGATCACCTGATTTACATATTGGTGTTACTTTAGCTATTCGCCAGTCATGAGGAATAATGCCAGATGATAATGATTGTGAAAACAGGCCTGATAACACTTGAAAAATGTTTAAGGAAGCGTTTTTAAGTACCTTGTTATTGAAACCAAGGTGATCAGAGCTAGTAGTAGTTTTGAGGTTATTCAACAGAGGAAGAATACCAGAATCACTGATGACAATTTCTTGCATGGAAATGTTAGGCAAGGGCTCTAATATTGGTGAAGAAGTTATATCTTTATTAGTGAATACGGATGAAAATGCATCGTTCAGAAGCTGCGAACACTCAGTTTCAGTGACTGGTTGTCCGTCAGCAATAATTAGTACTATATCAGGATAGGAACTCGGAATGCTAATGCGCCAGAATCTATGAGAATTATTGGTTAACATAGTAAGTGAGTGAAGAAATTACGACGGGTTGTTCTAAGCAGGGACTGATACTCTTTATCACAATTTTAGTACTTGTTCCATGATGACAGGAGACGTGTGGTCATTGCTTGGCGGTACAAATGTTTTTTCTTATTATTAGGACGACGAAGACGATATTTGAACCAAGGTGAATTTTTATGATGTCCGATGGTGATGATTGGCACATACTTATCAACACGGTGAGACAAGGTGGTTTTGAACGACCTCCAGTTTAGTTCGATTGAGCGTGATGAATACTGAGCCAGGAAGTTTTCAGAGGAGGTGTTTAGTTCCGAGTTAATCGTCTCAAAATTCGCGCGATTGTAGCAATGAATTCGCTTAATGGTAGTTTTCTTTTCAGTAAATGGATGGGTGATGCACTCGGTGATAATGTCGTTATCGGATAAACCATTTAAATGCAGTATATTAGAAAGAACGTCCGGGTTATTTGTTACGACAAGATCAAGGATATTTGCCGTGGTAGCGGAGCGACGGGTGGGACTAGTAATAAGTTCAGCAAAAGAAAAATCTGAGAAGGAATGAAGAAAGGTGTGGGCTTTTTTATCATTGGAATTAACACAGAGAGTGGGCCATTCAATGCTTGGAAAATTAAAATCGCCAAATACGACGAAAATAGAGTTAGGAAAACGCACATGTAAGTCGCTGAGTGTTCTATGGAATTCACCCGAGAATCCATCAGACATATCGGGCGGCCGGTAGAAAGCCCCAATAATAACATCAGTAACTCCTAATTTACACCATATCAATACACATTCGAGGAAAGTATCAACAGCGAGGGGAACAGCAGATAATTGTTTCTTTTTGGCTATAAGGACACCTCCTCCTTTTCTATTTATTCTGTATCACCGGAAAAAAAGAAAATTCAGATTCACTCAGAAGAATGTAATCATCCGGAACGGTATTGTCCAGCCAAGTTTCAGTCAATACTAGAAGTGAAACGCACGTAGAATCTATGAGCGAAGAAAGGGCGATAGTTTTGCAAAGAACACTTCTGATGTTTGTGAACAGGAAATTGGTATTATACTTTAAATTATGACACACATTGGGTAAAAATGATGTAGATTCTGTAGATGACTTATCAGCCGGCACATGTCATACTGTGGTGGGATGACGAACTGACACAGCACGGTTACCCGCGATATCCCACATATAGGTGTCATTATTGATATGCAGCTTGTCGAACGTTAGGCGCACACGGTAACCTTGTCTTTTAATTGATCGAGAGAACAGCAGAAGTTTCCGGCGTTTATCACGAACGGCTTGGAAATAGTCGCATCCTAAGCTGAAACCTGTGTCCCTCAGCTTGCTGCCTTTACCTAAAATAGCCTCAAGTTCTTTATCGTTGAAGAACTTAGCTATAATGGGGCGTTCTTTCACAGTCGAAAAACGGCACACACGGTGTGCCCTAGCAATGGAAGTTACAGTGACACCAAGCTTATCACGGCAGAACTCATGCAGAAGTCGCTCTGAACTTTCCCAGCTTTCGGATTCGTTAGTATCGGTAACACCATACAACAAAATATTTGATCTACGCGACGGGTTTTCTACGTTATAAATTTTGTTAATGATCCTAGAAAAGCCGCTATCGAGAGATGTTGGGGCATGAACAGATGGAGCAGATTCTAATTTGTTTTCCAGTTCCTGCACACGTTTAGTTAAGGTTTCTAGGTCTGTTTTGAGTTCTGCGTGCATATTTAGAACTTTCATTATTGATTCGAGAAGACTTGCGTTGCTGGCTTCATGACGCTTTACAGCCTCGGCCGCACCATCTAACTTCTCTTCTTGAGCCTTTGTCATAGGTCCGGGATTTTCCTCAACATCCCCACTCAAAAGCAAGAGTCGCAAAACATAAACAAGACCAGTGCAAGACCATTTGAAAGGCCTACAGACTGTCTATAGACTTTCTTGAAAAATGTTTGTAAGGGCTAGACGATAGTTCAACCGACCCTACTCTGGCATCACATCCTGCAAGTTGCAAAATCGCCAACTTACAGAAATTTATACCGCCCGACTTGCCGTCCGGGCACGTTCATGGGCCCTAGTGCATTCTATTTTCATATCACCATACCTTTTACCTTAAGAATCATCCTTTAGCCTAAACTACAGTTGGTAGACATTGCTGTCGCAATGTCTTGTCTCGTCTTAGCGCATCCATTGTTGAGGTATGGTCCAGAATGCGGAAATACCAGTATCACATATAGTGTTACATACTCAGCAGCCGAATAAAGCATGAACAAATACCCAGTGACCCATTTTGGCGGCTAAACTGTTATAGATTTTCCAGCAAGTGCGTGAATCAAGAATGCTAATAACTCTAAAACCGTCATTGTGAAGCGTTCCGCACGAAAAAAAACACCAGGTATATTGCCGCCTCAAAGCCTATAAAAGCCACCATTGTCGTGGCTTACCAATATGTTCTTGCTTCGATCGTGGGAGGCGGGGGGCGCTTGTTGACAATTGACATTGACAGACAATTGACAGACAATTGGCCTAGTACGACAAGAGTGTATAACGAACATAAATGATCGGTCATGACGTGAATCTCATGAGTAGTGTGTCTTGTAGGTTATGAAACAGCAGCCTACGTCTTGGTGCTCTGATTATTGTTTCGTTAAATTGGTATGTACCAAAATTGGCATAGCATGACAAGAGTCTATAACGAACATAAAGAATAGGTCAGGACATGAGTGTCATGAAATGTGTGTTTTATAGGTAATGAAACAGCCGCCTTTGTCTCTCGTTGTCGTTTCGTAAAATTAGTAAGCTCCCCGTACAAAGTTTCGCATAGCATAGATTTCCACAAAGTGTGGGATCTGCTGGCATTTTTACAGCACGAGCGCCGCAGGCGCGAAACACTGTCCGACAAAGCGGTCACCAAATAGGGCGTCAATTCCCGCTGTTTCACCTGTTTCACCGCGCCGGTAGCGACTTGACAATTGCTAGTAATTGCAGCGGGGCGTGCCATTTCCGCAGGCGCCTGACGTTCGTGCACATGCACGAGTAAGACCCAGTGCGAGAGAGACAATGTAGGGCCTTTTGCTTTTCGAATATCTTACTCTACCTAGGCACTATGGAGGAGAAGTTCCTTTGCGCGTGCTGTATGTGTTTCTCCCTAGGCGTGCCGGCATTGCAGAGCGGGCCGACTTTGTTTATGCTTGGAAGCTGGCTGCCTGCGCTGTGGAACAGGTGAAGCAGCGGGCACTGACGCCCGATTTGGCGATCGCTGTGTCCGACTCTCTCGCGCACCTGCGGCGTTCGTGCTAAGTCAGTCGTGTCGGATCATACCTCTCTCGCGCTTTACAGCGATGTTCCTAGAAAAAAATATCGCAGATGTTTTCGTAGGAACAGTAGGGACCGTGGAAAAGGCCCGTCCACATATATCGAAATTCTACAAGGCAGAGCGCCTTAGCAACCGCGGTTCAATGCGAGTGGCTGAAAGGCTGCCAGTGACGCTTGGCGCCCCGGCAACCACTCACTACGCCGCGCCCCCCAATGTCTCTTACGCTAACCTAACCTAACCTTGCGTTAACGTAAACTAACGTCAAGCTAACCGAACGAGGCCGAAACGCAAAGACAATAATCCTCACGACGTAACCCTTGTGAGAATACGGCGCGCCACCCTAGCGCCTTGAACGCTAAGCTAGCCTAACCTAACGTTAACCGAACCTAAACTAACGCAAGCTAACCTAACGTTAACCTAGCTTAACTTGGCCGAGACGCAAAGACAATACTCTGCACAGCGGAACCGCTGTGAGAATACGCTGCGCCACCCTAACGCATTTTACGCTAACCTAAACCTAAGCTAACCTAACGTGGACGAGGCGCAATACCGATGATCGTCACGGTATGGCATCAGGAAATCGCGTTAAACTACGGTTGCTGAGGCACCGTACGTTTATTTCGCTCAAAAATGCTCCAGAAAAGTCGCGGACAGCAGGATACGAGAAGCATGCCACGAGCGAAGACACTTCTCCAGGAGAGCAGGGTTGGCCTCTACTACAGCCTCTATTCCTCCTCTGGGAAAGTCAGTAATTTTTGTTTTTGTTTTGAAGGTAGAGTGCCGTAAGGTGCGGCAAAGTTAAATCTGGCCTGTCTGACTCCGCACCAGCGCCGCACATGCGAGAAAATCCGTCCGACGTACCATTAGAGACAGCGATCGCCAAATGGGGCCTCAGTGCCCGATGCTCCACCTGTTTCACTGCGCCGGCAGCCAGAGTCAGAGCGTAATCGAACGCGACCCCACTCGGCATGGGCCCGACGAGCTTCATAGGTGGCGCGGCGGAGACGCCGGTCAACAGAGCCCTCAATGCCCTACCTATAGGTATCGGGTAGTACAAAATGCTATGCCCTGCTTTGGAGTGCACGGCGTCGCGGCATATCTGCTCGTCTCAGCTGCGCTGCGGTAGAAATTTTGGAGGATTCCGAGCATGGGAGGCATTGTAGCACGCCTTTCGTCGCCAAGGAAGCAAAGCGCTGTGCCGAATGCGCGCACTCCGCACGAAAAGTCGCAGACGCCGTTTCGGTGTGCTGCCGCTTTCAATGCGTGTGCAGCTCGAGTCGCACGATGCCAAGCTGCAACGGCAGACTGCTGCAATATGTTTCTACTCGCTTAAGCACGAGCACCAACTCAGAACCCTTGCCCAATAACAATGAATTAGTGAACTAACGAAAGTAATATAATAATCTGCTGGTGACCGCACCGTGACACAGGTCTGGTATGTGTCGACGCTGAGACTGCTAGCCACATGCATGCTTATGATGCAAAAACACATTTCAAGACATTGCAATCAGTAACTAATGTGATGAGTAACTGCAGCGTTAGCGCTCGCTGACGCGCTCTAGCTATCTTTTTTTCGGAGGAGAAACGATGCCACAGCGATAGTTTGGTTTGCTGTAATTCATTTGTTTACTGTAATATATAATGTGACAAAGGCTATTTAAACACCACTTTTTATGTACATTTCCCTATCTGATTCCGCAACTGACTGTCCCACGTCAGTCGATCCGCTTTCTTTCGTTTGTTCTCTCAGCAACACGTTATGAAACAGTTTGAACAGCTCTATATGAACTTTCGCATAATTAGGTGGGCCGCTTGACTATAAGAAATTGTTTTAGGCCCTCTGAATTCCTGTGCGTGGCCCAATTTTCTAATGAAAAGAAATCATCCGCATGCACCTTTAGAGACGACTGGATTTTTCATGCGTAAGCTAAAATTAAATTCAAAATTTTCATGGTTAAGTACTCTCAACGAGATGATCCACAGGCTACTCTCAGCGAACGCGGTTGCTTTTTCCGATAGCTAAACAACAAAATAAAACAGGAAATGAACCCTCAACATAGACACAAAGCAAGCGCGACCGGCTGTATACAGCCCGCTGACAGCGTAACTTAGCGCGAAGGGCTGCGACTTGTATACTACCCAGCCTATTTAGTCGCTCGCGACCAAGTCATCGCACAGTGTGTTGAAAATTTCAGCGTGTCAGTCCCACGACCTTCGTGACAATTCACCACGCAACAATAATGACGGTGGCGATGCTTGCGGACGGCGCGCTGCTCGGCGTAGTCGCGTATACTTGTGGGGTCCGGCCGCCTTCAGCATAGTTTGTCAGTCAAGCAGCGGCCGCACTCCATGACCTTTGCTGCATTCAGCAGCGCACAACGGCCTAAGTACGTGTCGAACAATTTTCGAGTTCCGGAACTAAGCAGAAGACTCCAAACAAAGCACAAAACGAGCGAGACTCGTGTTACTCAACGGAACGGCGTATTTTTCATACTACCCAGCCAACTTCGTTGAACGCCACCAGGTCGCGACAAGGTGCGTTCAAAACTCCAGCGCGTCAGCCCCATGCCTGCAGGTCTAGGGGACAAACGCACACAAACAAACTTCTCCCCCGTAGTGCCTAAGCAAGTATTCAACGAGCAGAAGCCCTCAACATTTTCTCTCTCGCACCCGCTCTAACTAGCGCATGCTCGTAAACGTCCGGCGCCTCCAGAAATGTCACGTCCCGCTGTAGTTACCAGAAATCCGCCTTTTTAATTCTCCTGTGCTGCCCTCTGCCGCACGCCACTGGAAACGTTTTGGAAGGGAGCCGAGGCTTTCACCGGTTGATTTCTCTACCTGCGCCCATGTTGAGTGTGCGTCAGATATGCATTTCGTGGATCGCGAATTATTATTAATGGCTTCTCCTGGGAAGAATGTCGTTGCTGGAAGCCATGAAGCACTCAATGACTCCTGCGTGAACAGGCCTGAGTGGGCTGTTGTGTAAACACTGCGGCAGATAAAGGTACCCTGAGTTCCCTTTGCCCACAAGGCTGCCTTGGAGTTTGTTGTCGCTAATTTCTGCACTTGGTGCTCAATTTTTTATTATTTTTAAACATTACTTAGACGTTCGCATATTCAAGAAGTCTTCGAGCGCAGCCTTCCGCGCGAGATTTATCAAAGTGGTGCACTTGTTTACATCGACATGTACAGACACAGATCGTTGTTAGCGTCAAATATTGTAGAAACGGTGCATCGCTGATATGAAATAATGTTAAAACGTAGCACAACATGCACATCTGCGCATATATGCCATGTTGTTACACCCTGAGACGAGTGAATATTAGCGACCGAACCACTTAAACAACGGCAACTGTGAACCAGATAACATATTAGGGCTGTTCTATATCTGATTTTCGCTTTTATCTAACTCCATCATACTTACAATTAGTGCGTGCCGTAATACATTATTAGAGAACACTGTACTCGCCCAAATAATGTGCTCATTTATAGGTCGTTTTGTTCTTTTGCGAAAATGCGGATACCATCCCTGACACCGTTGGTAGACTGAGCGAGACGGTTGCTTATGCTGCATTATACCGAATACACAAACCCTTGTTTTCTATTTGACGCCGAGGTAAACAGTACATCTCGAGAATTGAGAAATGTGTCAGCATAACAGCAGGTACAGACACACACATCTACGTAGCGAATGCGACCGGCGGCCTACCGGTATGGGACGTGCAGATGTTGGCACAGCGCTTGCAGGTGAGGCGTGCAGGTGAGGCGTGCAGACAGGACACAAGGGTAGAGAAGTAGTTACCAGCAATCTGCTACGGCGTTCGTGTTGTCCACTTCTGTACTCTTGTGTCCTGTCTGCACGCCTCGCCTCTTTTTTGCTTGCCGCTTATTGTGTACGCGCAATGCGAAGTGCAGTTGATTTCAAATCGCTAAGCACATAACTGAGCCATTAACACAGTTTCCTTCGTTTTAACTGCTTATATCAGTTATAGTCCGCCGGTAGCGGGTGCAGGAACACAACGGCGCTAGCTTTAACCTTCGCCTAACAGGATTAACATTGGCGCAAACTTG
The DNA here is from genome assembly GCF_023375885.2 of Dermacentor andersoni. Lineage (NCBI taxonomy): Eukaryota > Metazoa > Arthropoda > Arachnida > Ixodida > Ixodidae > Dermacentor > Dermacentor andersoni. The sequence goes on from NC_092820.1 coordinate 66,479,261, forward strand.
ATGTACAGAGCTTGACAGTGCTGAAGCTTCTGCATTTCAAATTAGCATGCATGTTCTGACTCAATTTAAACGCGATGGAATATATATACAAACGAAGGCGTTGTCAGTTCGACGGCCGATCGCGCAGGGTTCGGCCGAACGATGGCCCGCACACTCATTTTATCGGTGCCGTCAGCAAGAAAGCCCGTCGCAGTACGAGAACTCGCGCTCATCGGTTGCGTCGTTGTCGGCCTGGTATGATAAAATGCTATCAGTGACTCACAGTAGTAAATATTCGGTCAGTCGTTGAAGTGAGCATCTTGTCAGTCTCGTATCGACCCACTGTTCCCGCGCCTTAAACGAGTACGAAGTCAGGCACGCGCTGCCACCACCAGCAAGTGACCACCGACGCTTCAAGAAGATTTCATCGTCAATGCGATGTTTGTAAGTGTCGCCCAAGTGTAACTCACGAGTTCTTCGTTAAATTTACTCGCCATAAATGAATGGCGGCTACTACCTGGCTCAGCTGCAGTCCGAATCACCTGGACCAAGCGCCGGCCGTTTTCTGTTTTAACGTGGAGTCGCAGCCTTACGCACCGCACATTTTCGGCACCGCAACAACATCGACCTACCTGTGAAGTTTCTACGCGGTACATGTCAGGAGTGTTTGCAGCAGCGCGTCCGAGCGTTTATTATTTTCTTTTTCGGGGAGTCTCCGTGTCGCGGCGACGCGCGTGACCATTATAAAATGTTTCGCGGCTAATCCGCCAGGGCAGGGCGCATGCGCCGTCGCCAGCCGTCGCGCCATGAAAAAAATTGGCTTATCTTGGTTAAGCCTGGAAGATTGCGAAAGGAATACCCTTGGGTGCGCCTTGATTCGGCTGATGGTGTGGACATGGTTGCCCTTTGTTAAACTTATGGCTATACATCATCCGACATAGCGCAAGGCAGCGCGCCGACCACTGCGAGGAGCCGAGCTGTAGCCCCATTTATCCTTCTAGCGTGACGTCACACCAGCGAGCGCCCTCTCTCGGTAGCGCCGCAGCAGCGGCGCGCAAGGCTTCGCCTCCACCATCGATGCCGCGAACTGGGCCCCCGTCTCTCGGTCTGGCGTGACGTCACACCAGCGAGCGCGCTCTCTCGGTAGCGCCGCAGCAGCGGCGCGCAAGGCTTCGTCTCCACCATCGATGCCGCGAGCTGGGGCTAGGTGGCTTTCGCTGGGGCCCCGTCTCTCGGTCTGGCGTGACGTCACACCAGCGAGCGCCCTCTCTCGGTAGCGCCGCAGCCGCGGCGCGCAAGGCTTCGCCTCCACCATCGATGCCGCGAGCTGGACCTGAAGATCGCCCCCGAGGGCTCCGTGGTCGCTGCGCATGCGCAAGGTGAAAGGAGGTGAGAAAGGAGGTTAATACGTTTGTACCGGATGGGACGTGTCCAGATGCTTGTTTTTGTTTTACTTTTTTGAGAAACATACTCTCGAACTCGGACGCTTGGGCGTTACGGTGTCGCAAGTGTGGTCGCCATATTACTTTTTTTTTTCATTTACGAAGGTTGTAATGGCCCTTACGGCTTCTAAGGAGCCTGAATCTGACGCAGTTGTGTCGATGTGGTATGCATTGATAACACTTGTGTAGGCGTATGATTGGCAAGTGATACTTGCTTTTCGTTCGTGTTTCTTCTCACGTGTGAAAGCGGCGTGGAAGTCGAAACAGTCGTCGTCAACCGGCGCTACGTTGGTGCAGGTGAGACACACCTTTCTTTTCTCTGCCTTCTTGATATACACCTATTAACGATACTGGACACTTTTCAGTGCGCCTTTCCTTTGGAGGCTGCCGATGAGCTCGTCCCTCGACATGCAGTAGCCACCAGGCAGAAATTATCGGGGCCAGGTGAAGGCTTCCTCGTTGGCGTTGCATAATCATCTCCTCGCACGGGCGCGCTCATAAGTTGGTGCCTGGGCGTGAATATATTTATTGAAACTTATGTATTAATATTTTTTACTTAATAGTTCTAGCGGGTCATTATTTTGTATTGTTGGTGGCGCCTCCGGGACACCTAAGCTGGAACATAATGCTACGCCAACGAGCAATCTGCCTAGGCGTGCGCACGCGTTCCCACTCTTACCGTGCATGGATAAAATATTAATGAACTCTTTCGTGCGTGCTAAATTGCGAACCCTACTGTAGTCGTTTTATGTTGGCGTGAGACTCGGAAGCATATTACGCACAACTTGCTATCATAGTAGTCGCTAAGGGAGGTGTCCTTTAAATTTTATGGTATCAGTAGTACTCGGGAAAAAAATATTTTTAAAGCTCACATATGCAAAAAAAAGGCCGCATTTACTCGAAATAGCTTGAACAGGAATATAGTCGACCCTTGTCGGAACTGTGCATTGCAACTCGAAGATAATTAAAAAGAATTGAAGTTCGGGTAGAGGTGATACCTTGTTAGAAAAATGTGAAATGCTGAACATAACACACCATTATTTACCGTAAGCTCGTTGCCACAAGCCTCATTCTCGTTGTAAATAAATAAATAAGCTGTCAAGGTTAAATGCTTCGCAGCTGTTCATGACGCCCCAAACGATTTCGTCCTCGGTATTGTTTAGTGCGAAGGATACTCTGCATAGTCCACATGCTAACTTTACGGCAGAGACAGCCAAGGAACTCTGTTACGTCGGTACATTGGCGAGATTTGTACACAAATATAGGTCCAGATTCTTCGGTTGTGAATGTATGTAGATAGCCCATGTTGGGTAACATTATCGGGGAACAAAAGTTGACCTATGTTCGAATCTTGCAGAAAGAACAATATTTTGACACACATATGGAACTAGGAGCTGTGTAGATACTTAAACAATTGAAGGCACGAATTGTTTTTGTTATATAGTGCAACTTCCACTATCGTATGCTGTTTCTGTTTTTTTTAATAAATCTCCTTTAGCTTCCAGATACTTGTTATAGTTCCTTAATTGAAGAGGCATGTTCACAAAAGTTATTAATCATAAACACCATAGTTAGAAAAAAAAATCGAAATTCTCATAAAGTCGTGTTCTCAGAAAACTGCAAAGTTGTGTCAAGGTGTAATTTATTAAAACGTCCCAGGGTTACAGTTGTTTTTTTGAGGTTAGCGTTATTGTAGCCTCTCTGTTTCTGCAAACTTTGCTGCCGCGCTTCAGCTTTAAATCTTAACTGGCTTCTCACTTAAAATTTCACATGGAAACACAAGCAGTTCCAGCAGTGACGTCTAGTTTTCTTTGCATTCCTGGCCAATTTATGGTGGTTTGCAGTAATTGTGGTCACATTCACTGCAAAGGTCTTTGGCATTCTGGTCTGGCACAGCCTCATCACCCTTTAGAATACTTCTTATTGCCATTTGCTCTACAGCCGTAGGCTTCGCCATCTTTGGCTTTCCTTGTGCAGTGGACTTGCGCTTTTTGGAGAAAAAACGGCGCTGTGGCTCAATTTTTCTTTTTTGTGGCATGTTCGATGTTGGCTCTGTGTTTCTGGTTGGTGCACTTAATCTTGTAAGAGCCTCCTCCATCAGAGGCTCGAACCACGGTAAAAATGTTTCCGGCAGTGCAGGCTTTTGCAGCTGCCCTCGAATCGCATCAAGTAGCAATGTGCAGCGTGCCGATGCTGTTTTATCACCCATTGCCCGGACTGCTTGAAGAGATGTCGCAGCACTTATCAGGTTGTTCTCCACTGCTTCTTGGTCATTGCAGCCCTGAGTGGGGGGGAAAAAGCAGTTCTGAAACTTCTGCTTGAACTAATATGCCAGACATACGGCTAAATGTGCAAACACAAATGTTCTGCTACCATCTCGCTGGAGATTTGTCCTCTGGCTCTACACATTGGCACTGTGAAGTGCTGTATTGTGTCGCTGTAAGAGAAGTCCTGGAGCAGTCAAGCAACAAGTATGTTCTCAACCTTTTGCTATGTGCTATCCTACCATTTCAGTCGGAACTTTGCATGCGTTCTTGAATTTTTGACAAATTTTACAAAACCATATCAAATGCTTCAATTTCTGTGTCAAATATATTATTTACATTTGACAGAATAATTACTTATTACAAGCATAGATGGTGGGCATCTATGTTTGGCGGAGCCAAATGAAAATTATTCTTGGATCTAAAATTTCGTTAAAATCTGCTCATAGAAGTGCAGGTGTCTGGCGAGGTTTTTAGCAAGCGGCCATAATTTGGAGTAGCCAATCACGTGAAATTATCTTAAGAGAAAAGCTATAAAATTCTTGCAACTTTCATAAATGCAAAATTCAAGAGCTGCAGAACAGATACATGTCATCTCACCTGACTAAGTGAATAAATTTATGCAGTTTCTGAACATTTCAATTTTATTTGGAAATTAATGTCGCTGTGAAGATCAATTATCTCTGTGGAAAGTATAAAGGCTTCTTTTTTTTAATTCAAGGTCACTGTTTAAATTGTAATATCACGTTTCAATGACCATTTACTTCAGGCTTGTACATTTGTTTGCTATTGCTAACTTGTATATGTGTGCCCTCATAGAGTGGTACTAAACATTTTTACCATTTGCTTGTGTTGGAACTACACAGATGTCTTTGTGTCAGTACTTAATAAAACAATGAGATATCTCGTCATTCAATTAATGGCCAATCTATGAAAGTATTATTGAAGTACATATATATGAATAATTTTTGGCACATCTGAATTTTAAATGCTCAATTTTTTGCATTTCTCTACCCGCTGCGGTTGCTTAGTGGCTTTAGCGTTACTTTGCTAAGCACGAGGTCATGGGATCAAATTCTGGCTGCTGCAGCTGCATTTAGATAGGGGTGAAATGCAAGATCGGCTGTGTACACTGCATTGGGTGCACGTTAAAGAAACTCAGGCGGTCCACATTAATCCGTAGTCATAATGAGGTAGTGCTTTTGGCACGTAAAAAACCCAAGAAATTAATTATTTTATTTTTTTAATTCTAAGTGAAGACTAGAAAAGGTACCAGCACTGCATAAATGGAACACCAATCATAAAGAGGAACCAATGTGACTAGTACTGAAAGGCATCACCTCGGATACTTCGTGCAATATCCTTTCTGCAAAGTCCTTGAATGGGCTTTCTATAAATACATTTAACACCAAATTTATTTCTTCTCCTGCCATGGCCTCATCCAATACACTGCAGCCATGCCCGAGTCTAATGCCTTCCATGCTCCCTCTGTAGCCATGGCAGTCCTTTGTATCGATACAATCTTGACATTTTGTCGCATGATCCTGTTCCACCATCCTATTTATGAGGCTGTAGTTTCTATGTAACACTGTAATCTTTCACCACCAGCTTGTATCGGTGCCCATTCAATAGATTTCCTTGCTTTGTTTCTGTTGAAGATACTTCTTAGTTCTGATATTCAAACTAATCTAGCCATTGCTCATCGTGTGTAATAATGTGCAAGAGTAAGCATGAAAAGTGGCAGTGATGTGAAGGAAAGAGCAGTGTTTTTTTAAACCTAAACTGTCAGTACTGCTACAGGCCCCCTTCAGGCATGATTGTTTTACCCAGAGAGCTTACTTTCTATTTCTGAAAGAAATGTACATGAGCTGGTGCATTGAAAGGCTCTCATGTTCCCCACAAATAATGGTTCCTCACAAGTGCTCATTAGACTGATGACAAGATGTAAGCATACCTGGTCACAAAGTTCTTGTGCTGAAGGCTTGGCTTGAGCACTGTCCTGCAGCTTGACTTTGGCGACAGCATGTATGTGCTTGCAGATTTGTCGTGTTAGGACATTGTCCATGCATGTGCAACTTGCATTGTGTATGCAGACTCTACAGTCCTTGCATGATAGTTGGCAGCTGTCATTGCAGAGTTCCGAGGCACATAACCTCATATGAATGTTCAGCCGATTGCGACTTTACGCACCACTGACAAGTGCCGGCTGCCTGAATTTCCGAATCACTGATTTGTTCGCCAGCTTTGTGTCGAGATTGTGTGTCCTGGTGAAATGTTGTTGCTGCATTCCTTGGTAGCTTTATGAGTCGGTCAAAGGCTTTGTCCCGCACCAATTTCAGAAGCATTGCAATTAGTCTATCAATTCTCTCGTTGCTCTTGCCTCCAAGGTAGCAATATTTGATTACTCTGTGTAGGGCTTCTAATCGCATATTGGTATTGATATTGTACCCTTTCCTGTAACATGCTGCCCACACCTCAGCACGATGGAAATAATTTTGCATGAAGTATGTCTTGAATTTGATGAGGCCGTTGGTGTCTCTCCCATGGTCGTCACAGAACTCCGATAAATCCTCCATGGTGCCCTTGAACATATCTTCTGTAGGAGGATCCATCATAGTCCTCAGTGCCTGTATTATTTACAGTGGAAAGGGGAGCAGAAATATCAACTACCTTTTTTTTTAATTGCCAAATAAAGCAATATACACACACTACATATTTTCGCGGGAGAAATGTGCTTCTTGCTCGTTCATACTTTTTCATGTAAGGATAATGCACAAGTTAGCAAGAAACTCAATGAAAGGCGGCTTTAAGACTTCATATGTTGTCAGGTTAAAGTACATGCCTGTTAATCACTCGTACTGCTCTTTGTTTTGACTGCTGGAACAGATTTTGTTGCCTCAGCTAAGACGCTAACTGTATTAGTATTCTGCCTGGAATTATAAGTAGCAGACTTCTGACAGAATTCTGTACTGACCTGTACAGTACCCAGAGGATTCAGGATACCTCAATTAGAAACAGTAATGAACAGGATACAGGAACTCCTCCTATAACTAGCGATGTGGTCAGAAGGGCCTTGCAAGACATGAAACGAGGAAGAGCGGCAGGAGAAAATGGAATAACAGTCAATTTAATCAAAGATGGAGAAGACATAATGCTTGGAAAACTGGCGGTTCTTTGTATGAAGTGTCTGACTGCAAGGGTCCAAGAAAACTGGAAGAATGCAAATGTTATAGAATCCACAAAAAAGGAGATGTTAAAGAATTGAAAAATTACAGGCCCATTAGCTTACTCCCAGTATTATTTAAAATATTTGCCAATGACAAATATTTGTTACAATATTTGTTAACAACAAATATTTGAGTATAATAAGCCTCTCAACTATATGACTTTCATAGATTACGAAAAGGCATTTGATTTGGTAGAGATACAAACAGTCATAGCGGCATCACTTAATCAAGGAGTACAGAACGCTTACGTAAATACCTTGGAAAATATCTGCAGACGTCCTACAGCTACCCTAATTCTACACAAGAAAGGCAGGAAGATACCTATAAAGAAAGGGGTCAGACAGGGAGACACAATCTCTCCAATGCTATTCGCTGCGTGCTTGGAAGAAGTTTTCAAGCTATTAAACTGGGAAGGCTTAGGGAGTAAAGATCGACGGCGAATACCTCAGCAACCTGTCGATTTTCCGATGACATTGTTCTATTTAGCAACAATGCAGACAAGTTGCAACAAATGATTCAGAACATTAACAGAGAGACAGTGTAAGAGTGGGGTTAAAGAATAATAGGCAGAAGACAAAGATAATGATGAATAGCCGGGCAAAGGAACAAGAGTTCAGGATAGCCAGTCGGTTTCTAGAGTCTGTGAAGGAGTACATTTACCTAGGTCAATTCATCACAGGGAACCCTGATCATGAGAATTGAAGTTCACAGAAGAATAAAAATGGGTAGGATCACATGCAGCAGACATTGCCAGCTCCTGACTGGCAGCTTACCATTATCATTGAAAAGGAAGGTGTACAATCAGTGCATTTTACCAGTGCTGACATATGGGGCAGAGACTTGGAGACTCACAAGGAAGCTTGAGAACAAGTTAAGGACCGCGCAAAGAGCGATGGAACGAAGATTGCTAGGCATAATGTTAAGATACAGAAAGAGAGCAGTTTGGATCAGAGAGCAAACGGGTATAGACAATATTCTAATAGACATCAAGAGAGAAAAAATGGAGCTGGGCAAGTCATGTAATGTGCTGGTTAGATAATTGTTGGACCATTAGGGTTACAGAATGGGTACCAAGAGAAGGGAAAGCAATCGAGGACGACAGAAGACTAGGTGGAGCGATGAAATTGGGAAATTCGGGGGTGCTAGTTGGAATCAGTTGGCGCAGGACGGGTAATTAGAGATTGCAGGGAGAGGCCTTCATCCTACAGTGGACATAAAGCATGATGATGACGATACTTGCTTTTACATTTCTAGAAATCGAGCTGATATCTATTTCGTTGTAGCACAAGCTGAGCGGCGGGGACAACAAAAAGGCATGTTTGACAACCATACAGCGTCAGATGTGTTTTTCTGTTGTCCACAAGCACCTTTTGAAATGATTCTATAATAGCAAGTACATTCGTGTGACAGATGGCTGCACAGCCATGGCTTTTTCTCTTTTGCCTTCACTACCAATCCCACAGGAATCCTCTGTTCCTCGCTCACTAACTTTGTGCAGTGCAGCAAAACCTACAAGTTGCGGCAAAGAATCTGAAAGGCTTCTATGATGACTCTGTATGCAACTCTGATTGAATGAAAGCTTTATAGGATCAGTGAGAAAGCTCCAGCTCCCTTCTCTGAACACGCAGCCCGTTTTGTCATGGTGGCATCAGCGCATTTCCATCTGCTAGTAGAGAGCTCCTGCACTAGTGATGAAGGGACCAGATAAGAATACAGGATTGTATTTTGTGGCTTCCGTGCAGCACCTGGCACTGCCATGTTTGCTAAAAACAATTTTGCTGTTTTGTATATGAAACCGCCGATTATTTCAAATGTTATAGAAATTGCATTGGTAGTTTAAGGGCCCTTTAATAATAGCATGCTGAAGCGCTACATAATCCATGCTTACCAGAATTCATATAACATGGTGTGCCTTCTCACCGTGTTCAAAATAAAAATTAAAAAAAATCCTTGATCACATCATGAAGAAATGGAATTCATGCTGTTTATCTTATACTGTTGCAATTTTATTTTTAATGCAGGTTATTAGCGGCTCATGTGTGCAGTTATCGCAGCAAGATAACAGCAAATGTGGAGAGTGCTCTTCATCTCTGACATCCTGAAGCCTCAATTGGTCTGCTACAGAAATGATTTGCCATCACTTCTACCATTGTGCAAACTCATCACAAGAGTCATGTCTTCATCATAGAGAAGGTGAGCAGTGTAGCCTCGCGGCACAATATCTGTGTGATCATGGCCGCAGCATTATTACATTTTACACTACTGGCCGTTCAAGTTGGTTTTCTAGTTCCCGTGCATTTTTACTGTTGGTTCCACCCCAAAAGCAATTGCTACTTTAGTCTACGATGTCATGTACAGTGCCGATTTATATTAACGCATACACATTTCCTTATGCAAGGTGAAAGATTTGTAAGAGGAAATATTACACAGGCTATCTAATGACCTGGAAAAGTGCAGGAAATTATCAGCACCAGTAAAAGTTGCAGAACTTTCAGGAAATTTTTTGCTTAGTGAGCTGTCATGAAAAATGAGTGGTTAAACTCCAAATTGCAAAATTTTGTGCAGGTTGATTTCCCATAAAGTTATTAGGCTCTTTGCAGCTACATAATTCAGCATTTCTGCACAATAATTCTATTTTCAGTCACCATAATGCAGGGATCAATTCATAAATTAATACTTTTTGGGGGTTAGTTGGTGCATGTTTCCAGAAGAGGATTGTAGCGCCGAAAAAGACAACACACAGCAAGCGAGACGGGACGGGCGCCTGTCATGTCTCGCTTGCTATGTGTTGTCTTTTTCGGCGCTACAACCCTGTTCTGGAAATAAATTAAGTGCAGCACTGACTTTTTGCTCAGCACTAGCGCACACTTAGCCCCATCTGTATAGTTGCAAGACATTGCGACATTCTACTTCATTGCTTACATGAAGGGGATGCTGCAAATGAATTACTTTGTATGTTATGGTGGCAGAGCAAATGTGGAACGCGCAGTACACTGTCATATCAGATGTTTTTAGGGTGAAAGCCTTAGGTGTCTGTTGGCGGTGCCCTTGGCGAAATTGCACCGTGATGAAACATGGCTGATGCCGCAAAGAGTAAACAGATGTCAAGAAGTGCTCGGATTGATGTTGCATTTCTCAAGGACATCACTGCGAACAAAGTAAATTAGTGGGTTTGAAAAAACAATTTGGTAAACTTCAGTCTTGGTGGGAATCGAGCGCAGGCCTCCGGAGTGCGAGACGAGCACGCTTCCCTGACGCCACAGCTGCTCCTCGGTTCTGGCTTACTGAAGGTGTGCTTAGTACGGGCCTCATTGCACACGTCACGTTGCAGCCATCTATCTGAATAGTGAATGCATAATTGAGCGGCGTATGTGACAGCACTGAGGAGGTGGTGCCACGTCATGTGTATAAAATGAGCACGTTGACGACATTCTTAGGTCTAGAAATGGTGTAATGATTTCGCATTCCCACAGGTAAGCTGTCTTGAGTGTTTGCCGAATATTAAGTTTAGTAATTGCTGTTGTGCCAGGTGTTCTAGTGCAGAAAAGCATGCGCGCGCTCTGCGTATTGACATTGGTGCAACTGCAGCATTGTCGGCAGTGAGTGGCGGAGGAGCGTGCATGCTCTTTTGGCTCGCAAGGATGACTGTGCAAGTACGCCACTGCGGCAAAAGCGCTTGCTGCATTGCTCTTGTGAGGAGGTTGTGTCATTTTCTTGTGAGCAGGTTGTGTGACGAGGTTGGTTGTACTTCCCATTGCGGCTCGTTATGTCTTGCAAGAAGTCTAGTCCCTATTGTATGACTTAATGCATTACCAATATGTCTTACAAACAAGTCTGACCCCAATTGTGTAACTTCAGGTATTACCAAATGTGCAGCAGGCTTTCACCTTCTTGTGTTACAAGAGTGTAACACCTGCCGAACTTTTTCTTACCTGCATCAAATACTTGAATATCGCCTGTGGCGATAGTGCAGTACTAACCCTTGAAATAAATTGCTAGATCAGGTACATTACTTCCACAAGTAATCAAATTAGTAATCGACATACTTCACTAATGAACTTTTACTAATTATTTTACAACGCATATTGCTACTTAAGAATTGTAGCTAGTGAATATGCAATTGCAGAACAACTTAACGGTTTGCTAAAATGCTGTTGCGCTTGCACGAATGCGGCTGCCACGAGTGCCCTCTACATGGCAGGATGCAAGAAGCAGACGAACAACCAATGCAACCCTAGCACACCTTGAGATGCCGTTTTGAGGTGGTTTTGATTGCGCTTTTTTCATGAAAAAGCCGGTTAGTTGTGTGTAGGTGCACAAATTCTTGTCACTGGCAAACGGTGCATGAGATTATTTTTGTTTCCATCCAAGAAGAGCTATCCGGCGAAGAAAGCAGCATGGATGAGCGACGGCCGGAGAGGCCATCACAGCTCACAACTTGCGCTATACCTCGCTCCTCAAAGAGCCGGTTCTCATCATGCTACTTATGGCTACTGAATTGTCATGTACCAGCACCGCGAGGTTAATTGGACCTGCAAGCTTCAAGATGCCCTTAAAGGCAGCCGCGTTTTGCTGGAAATGTGGAAAGCTCAAGATGGATGAGGACAAACAGTCACTCGGGCAGCGCGCAGTGAACACTGGGCGAGGCAGTTCGCCTGGTTTGCTCTTTGCTGTTGACGGTGTACAGATATCCAAATGTATTTTCATTGAGCATCTTAATATTCATGCATGCATTAAAGAATCCACAAAAACTATGTGTTCAATTGCTAGCAGAGGCTTCTCTGTAACCGGCGACACCCACGGCCAGCGAGCAAAACCTACCATCTTCTTTGGTGACAGTTAGTGCATGCATACAACGAGAGAATGGCACACCACTTCAGACTTTCCCGTATTTACTGTGTGCAAAAAAGGACAGAAAAGGAAAAAAGAAAGAAAACAAACTTTCCTTTGTTGCAGGTGGGCCATATTAGTACAGTAAACTTTCCTAAGTGGAGCATCGTGCTCGGCCCGCTGACATGGTTGGCAGCCGCTGATTTTGCGAGCCGATAGGCCTATCTCCTGGTCCTGGTTGCCCCTAGTCATAAACCGTTTATCTTTGTGAGGATTTTAGTGTCTGGACAGTTGATGTCCCATAACTTAAAGCAAAGCGCAAACACGCGGACAAGAGAAGGCACTGAAGACACGGCTTTGTCTTCGTTGCCTTCTCTTGTCCTTGGTATTCTTTTCTTGCGCTTTGGCTCAAGTTATGAAGTACCAACTAGCCCACCAGTTCTCTTGAATTATGGTGTGGTTGGGTGAACATAGAGCTAGTTCTGTTTATACTCTGTTAGCATCAAAGATGAAACTAAGTGAGCCGCCTTGCATGCAGGTCGCTATGCGTGGCCAGTCTGCGAAGCCAAGTGTGGCCACTCAGCGACACATCGGCAGTGTGTTTCGACGACATACACTCCACTTTTTGTTGAAGGAGTTCATGCCACATGCACCAGTTCGGTGCTGGCATCAGCAGTCTCCAAATATATGATATTGTTACGGGAAGGAAGAAGCGTTCGTCTATTTACAGGTGGCTTTTAATGGCTCAGCCAACAAGCGTAGAGCATCGATACTGCTAAACACTTCTTCGTCGTCTCTAAGACCACCATCAGCGTCGTCTTCTTTCCACATCACCGACTGTGACATCACCCCCGTCGGAAAAACCACCTGATTGGTGCGGCTCATCGGTCTGAGAAAGGTAAGGTTTGAGACGGCTGACGTGGATGATGTCAGAGAGAGGTGAAGGCACCGTGGCATTCAGCGGAGACACTTCATATGTGACAGGGGTCACCTGGCGAAGGATGCGGTAAGGGTCATAGTATTGCGCGAGGACTTTCTCGGAAAGACCAACATGCCGAGTTGGATACAAAACTAGCACAAGAGCACCTGGTTCGTAGTTCACGTCGTGATGGCGCTGGTCGTAACGGCACTTCTGGCGTGTCTGTGAAGCAGAAAGAAGTATGCGGGCACTCTGGCGTGCTTGGGTCGCTGTGGCTATTACATCCAGAGTGTACTCTGTCAGCGAGTCGAGTGTGGTCGAAAGGAGAGTCTCGAAAGGCAAAGTCGGCTCACGGCCGAAGAGGAGATAGAAGGGTGAATAGCCAGCTGTGTCGTGGCGCGAGGAATTGTAGGCGAACGTGACAAATGGTAGAGCAATGTCCCAGTCACGATGATCGGAGGAAACATACATTGCTAGCATGTCAGTGATCGTGCGGTTCAGGCGTTCGGTAAGACCGTTAGTTTGAGGATGGTAAGCGGTAGTAAGTTTGTGTTTAGTAGCACATGATCGAAGTAGGTCGTCTATGACTTTGGCAAGAAAGTATCTGCCGCGATCGGTGAGAAGTTGACGAGGTGCACCGTGGTGCAACATGACGTCGTGAAGCAAGAAATCAGCGACGTCTGTAGCGCAGCTGGTCGGTAGGGCTCTAGTAATGGCATAGCGAGTTGTATAGTCCGTAGCGACGGCAATCCACCTATTTCCGTCCTTGGATATAGGGAATGGTCCGAGGAGATCAAGACCAATCCGAAAAAAATGGTCGGCTGGTATATCCAAAGGCTGCAGCAGTCCGGCAGGAGGCACAGCTGGTCTTTTTCAGCGTTGACACGTTGACATGCGGCAACATAGCGCCGGGCGGAGCGGTTGAGACGGGGCCAGAAAAACCGTCGCCGAATTTGGTCATAGGTCCGCGTGACGCCAAGGTGTCCAGCAGTGGCAACGTCGTGCAGTTGCTGCTGTACAATCTGTTGCAGATGAGACGGAATGATAGTTAGGAGCTTGGGCCCGTCGGGGTGCATGTTGCGGCGATACAGGATGCCATTTTGTAGTACGAACATGTGAAGGGATGGGTCAGACGGAGCAGAGAGCAGGCGTTCGATAATGGGGCGTAACGACTCATCGCGTCGTTGTTCAGCGCCAATGTCTTGCAAGGCTGAGAGCGAAAGAATGCAGGTCGGTGCGACATCCACTAAACCGGCAGTCGGCATCCTGATGTAGACGACCCGACTTGTAGACCACAGTGTATGTGTATTCTTGCAGCCGTAGGGCCTAGCGACCGAGGCGTCAGGTGAAATCCTAGAGGAAGGAAAGACAACAAAAGCCGTGGTGGTTGGTTGTAACTGTATATGGTCGACCATATATGTAGGGTCGGAACTTGCCCACCGCCCAAATGAGGGCGAGGCACTCGCGCTCAGTAATCGAGTAATTGCGCTCGGTGGGAGAGAGGAGGCGACTGGCGTAGGCGATAACGCGGTCGTGCCCACATTGGCGTTGAGCTAAAACTGCGCCGATGCCGTAGCCACTGGCGTCAGTGCGAATTTCTGTCGGAGCGGAGGGGTCAAAATGGGCGAGAACAGGAGGTGTGGTAAGCAGTGTGATCAGCTGCGAGAAAGCAGACGCTTGTTCAGAGCCCCAACAGGAAGGAACGTCTTTCTCCAGGAGGTCAGTAAGGGGACGGGCAACATGGGCGAAATTTTCCACAAACCTGCGGAAGTAAGAGCAAAGGCCCATAAAGTTGCGAACAACTTTGGCACAAGTTGGTACGGGGAAATTCTGCACAGCATGAACTTTAGCGGGGTCGGGGAGAATGCCTGACGAATCGACGAGGTGTCCGAGCATGGTTATTTGGCGGTGACCGAAGTGGCACTTGGATGAGTTGAGCTGCAAGCCAGCGGTGCGAAAGACAGAAAGAACAGATGAAAGTCTTTCAAGATGAGTCGCAAAAGTTGAAGAGGATACGATGACGTCATCCAAGTAGCACGAACAGATTGACCATTTCAAACCACGCAAGAGCATGTCCATCATCCGTTCAAAGGTCACCGGGGCATTGCACAAGCCAAATGGCATTACTCGGAATTGATATAGGCCGTCTGATGTGACGAATGCGGTCTTTTCTCGGTCCATTTCATCCATGGCAATTAGCCAATATCCAGAGCGAAGGTCTATAGATGAAAAATAAGTGGCACCGTGGAGACAATCCAGAGCATCGTCAATGCGGGGAAGTGGATATACATCTTTCTTGGTGATCGTGTTTAGCTGACGATAGTCAACGCAGAATCGCCAGCTGTTATCCTTCTTTTTGACGAGAACAACAGGGGACGCCCACGGGCTGGAAGAGTGTTCAATAATCCCTTTGGTAAGCATCTTGTCAACCTCGCTCTCGATAACTTGTCGCTCAGAGGGCGACACCCGGTATGGGCGTCTGCGAACAGGTGCTGCATCGCCGGTATTTATCCGATGCGTCACGACCGTAGTTTGACGCAAAGGGCGATCGTTCAGATCGAAAATGTCGGAGTAGGACTCGAGGAGGCCACGGAGCTGTGCGGCTTGTTGGGTTGAGAGGTCCGGTGCAATCATCTTTGTAAAGTCGTCGGTCGGGCCTGATGCAGAAGGCGCAGAATGAGCAGTGGTCGAAGACGGCGCAACAGGTAGAGCAGAAATGTGGTACTCGCGTGTTGGTGACAACGAGGCAAGAGACATGCCTCGAGGAACTACTTGCGGGCACTGTCCGAAATTTAGTATGGGAAGACATGTCTGATTGTCCGCAACAGAAACGATGGTGTGGGAAGGAGACATTGTGAGAAAGCAGGACTGACGTCGCGGGAGTAAGGACATAGTCTCCATCAGGTACAGGTGGGCTGGCTAAAACAGGGATGAAGGTTGCTGCAAGAGATGGCAGGCGTATAAAATCCGCGGAACAAAGCTGACCTGGAGCTTGAGCAGGAAGGTCAATGGGAACAGGCAGGGGTAGGTCAAGTCGTACAACACCGGCGGAACAGTCAATCAGAGCAGAATGGACGGACAAAAAGTTGAGTCCGAGGATAACATTGTGAGGGCAACGCTCAAGCACACGAAACAAAACGGACGTGTGGAGACCTGCGACACTGACACGAGCAGTACACATTCCCAGCACAGCCGGAGTCCCACCATCGGCGACCTGGAGCAGTCGAGTCGGAGCAGGAGTAAGTACTTTCTTCAAGCGCGTTCGAAGCTCCGCACTCATGATGGAAATTTGGGCTCCAGTGTCGATGAGTGCTGTAACGGGCAAACCGTCCACGTCCACGTCCAGAAGGTTCCGATTAGTAGGCAGGGTCAGCAGAGGAATTTCACGCCGGTGTTCTAGAGCAGCGTCACCTCCAGGAGCTTCCCCAGTTAGTTTCCCGTCGGAGAGCGGCGACGGTAAGCTGAGGATAGAGAGTGACGCAGCTGGGGCGAATGGGAGCGGCGACTATGTGGTGATGGCGATCGGCTGGTCGCGGTGGCTCGAGCGTTGTCAGGTGCGTCTTCAACCTCGGTGGAGAGCGATGGCGGGCGAGGATTCAGTGGGGAGCGGCGGTAGGCGGGGAAGCTTGGTCGAGAGTGGGCTGGCCAGGAACTTCGACAGTGGCGAGAGATGTGGCCCACACGTCCACAGTAAAAGCAGATGGGTCTATTGTCATGGGTGCGCCATTCGGCCGGGTTGCGATAGCTCGGATAGGACCGTATTGGCTCCGGTGAACAGGGGCAGAGGCAGCAGACGAAGCAAAGTGAGGACGGCTGGCGGAGCAGATGGATGGAAGACCTACATTGGCAAGTTCTTGGCGAATGACAGACTGAATGAGGGACACAAGCGGCCGGGAATCGTCAAAGCACTGCGTGACTGGCGCGGAAGGAGATACTGCTTCGATTTCTCGCCGAACGATACGTACGACGTTCTCGCAGGAGGTGGACTCAAGCGGTGGACAAATGTCTTCGCACGTCGACAAAGCTGCGGTATTAGGTAGACGAGTAAACTGTCGAACTATGCGGCGACTCTTCGCATCTTCAAAGCGGTGACATTCGTTAATGATCTCATTGACCGTTGTGATGTTCTTA
This sequence comes from Dermacentor andersoni, assembly GCF_023375885.2. Classification (NCBI taxonomy): domain Eukaryota; kingdom Metazoa; phylum Arthropoda; class Arachnida; order Ixodida; family Ixodidae; genus Dermacentor; species Dermacentor andersoni. Next base: position 66,496,053 of record NC_092820.1, read on the forward strand.
TAAACAAACAGGTTAAACGCGTCGTCCGCGATGCCCTTTAAGATGTGGCTGACCTTGTCTGCCTCTGCCATATTGTTATCTACTTTGCGGCAAAGAGCGAGGACGTCCTGGATATACGCCACGTAAGATTCAGTGGACGTCTGTACACGGGTCCCAAGGTCCTTCTTCGCAGCACGTTGGTGGCCGACGGGTTTGCCGAACAAATCTCTAAGCTTCTGTTTACACTGGTCCCAACTCGTAATCTCTTCTTCATGTGTTTCGAACCAGACCCGTACTGTTTTCTTAAGGTAGAATATTATATTAGCCAGCATAAGCGTGTTATCCCACCTGTTGTGTGCGCTGACCCGTTCATAATTCTGTAACCAGTCATCGACGTCAACATTGTCAATCCCGGAAAACATGCCAGGGTCGCGAGGCTGGGCCAGGATGACCGTCGGTGGCGCCAACGGGGCCGCGGTTGAACTCTCTCCTTCGGATGACATGGCGGCCAGGTTACGTCCGCTGCGGAGCTCCGTCTTGCTCAACTGATTACCCCGCACCTTCACCAATGATGTTACAGGAAGGAAGAAGCGTTCGTCTATTTACAGGTGGCTTTTAATGGCTCAGCCAACAAGCGTAGAGCATTGATACTGCTAAACACTTCTTCGTCGTCTCTAAGACCACCATCAGCGTCATCTTCTTTCCACATTACCGACTGTGACAATATCTTTAACATAATAGTCTTCCTTTAGTGCTGAGCCTTGATAAGCCTGGCAAACAGTGGCAGTTTTAGAAAGCAGATCCTGCCACATGGTACGCTTCAAGAAGTCGGAGGCCCATGTCATGTAGTAAAACGCGAATGGAGTGACGCCTTCAATTATTTTTGCCGCAGTGAAGAACAGACACAGCTGCTGTAACAGAGGCCAGCAAGAAGCTGAGAAATGACTCACTTTCTAAGCACATACTCTGGCACTCAGAGCGCTGCAGTGCTCACTATTTTGCAAACCGTCAATTTTGCGTATGGCAACGGTTTCGATATGGCCCCGGCCAAACATACCTGCTTGAAAAATGCACTGTTTCCTTTCTTTTTAGAGCGCAGCTCTTAGGCGCCCATTCCTGCAGCAAGCATTGGCATTGTACCTCGTAACGCAGTGAGTGAGCACAGTGAAGGATGAGGGTGAATGCAGAGCAGGAGATAAACAACACTGATAGCGAAGAGAGTGTGAACAGGAAAGTGTAGGAGGAGGGCATGGTGAAAGAGTAAGAAAACCTTAGTGACATGCAAAAGGGACTCTGCGGCAACAATGGCCACGAGAGGGCACCAGAGTAGTGTGTGTCATCTGTTCACCATGCATGAGCTGCATTGGCTGCATGACTCTTTCCGTGGCACTTGCTGTGAATCGTGCCCACACTTCAACCACGCGCTGCCTCTCGTGATCATTCGATTAGCGAGGCAGTCATGCTACACTTTGCTCTGCCTGCAACTTGCTTCATGAGACGGATTGTCCACGCCAGCCAATATATCGCGAAATGAAAACAGATAGAGCTGGGCTGAAATTTCGCATTAGGGAGTATCATAATCGTCGGCGAGTTTTTTTAAAGGGCAACGCACATATATGAAAATGTAAACAAGATTTTTGTTGCTGAACGTGCTGCAGGAAACTGACTTCACTTCTTTAAAAATTTTAAATATTTGATTCGATATTGGACACTAATTTTCCACAAGTACAGTGGAACCCCGATTATATGACTTTGAGGGGACCGCACAAGACTGTCGTATAATCCAGGTGTGGTGTGATAGAAAAACTAAGAATACAGGCAGTGATGCTTAGTGTTGCCCAAAAACCTGGTACAGTCCGCCTGAATAAGCCCGCGGCATGAACCTGTACTGCTCTAAGGAAGGTAGATTAAATTATATTTAAAAAAATGACAACCAAGCATTTAATTCGAGATGTTAGCAAACCTTTAATCTTATTTCTTTTTAAAAATCATATTTTTCATAATGTTTGCCGAACTGCGACACATCAGCTTCCTCTCGAAAGCTGCAACATCTGACAGCAAGACGCCAACATCGTCGCGTGCACAAACAAACCGCCAGACGATGTCTACGCTGCGCAGCACGTTCGCGTAAGTCGGAATGAACAAACAGTTGCGAAGCGAGTTCCCTTCACTTATCGTCGCCTGAGGTGCAGACAGCTTTCCTTGAGCGAACCCTTTCGGAGATAACTTTCGCGAAATTTAATGTGACTTGCCAACGAAAGTGTCCCCGAAAAGTGTTTTTGGTGCTGTGCCAAGCTCGTAATCAATGACAAAAGCACTATGGGCCATATACTCCGAAGGGTTCGGAGCTGGCACCAGCTCAGTCTCGCGAAGACCAAACCATCTCCATAAGTGATCGTACGAAATCGTGTCACCTTTGAGCTTGTTTAAGATGAATTTCTTTTTAAGAGGAATCTTTAGCTCATATGCTCCTATCTAAATACAAGTAAAAGAATTCGTTGTTCTTGGCAACCACCACACCCCATTTGAGGAGGTTTGTCGCATTTTAAAGAAAAACTGAAATGGAAGACCTGGCAAAGTCAGGAAATTGTAAATAATTCACTAGCCATCCTGATGCAGTGACCATCTGTGTATACGTTGTCCCCGCTCTGCGGAAAGCCAGTTTTCCTCGTTTGCCGTGCCTCGGCGTAGGGGTCATTGCCCGCAGCTTGCCCTATGGGGGCAAGCTGGGGGCAATGACAATGTTTGTCACAATGTTTAAGAGGGTTTAGCAAAAGTTCCAGTTACATAGTGGTATACTTGAAGGCCATGTGTAATACATACATTTTGCCTGCTTTATATATGTACTGTTAGATGCTGAGTAGTAACTGACAATTTTTTTTTCATTGCCGAGTGGATTGATATTTTGAGTTTTGTTTTCTGAAAATTTCCCCTTCTCAGAAATTGCTGGCAGAAATCAAAATTTGTCTTCCAAAGGTCGCTAGATTTCAACTTTTTCGTTGGTGCAGTGGTTGTGGAGAACTATTTCTCTGTTACCATGTGTTTAGGTAGGAGCCCCGGCCTCCTGGTAAATTTTCCTCTTAATGGTAGTATGATGTAAAAAAAATACAATATGGCTGCATAATATTGAACTTGTATTATTTGGCTAGGAGTCCAAATAGTGCACAAGTCGGTAAATATTCCAAAGCTGAATAGCATATAAAATGGGAGGAAGGGTGGGCTTCTGGAGGATTTAAAGCCTGCGTCTGGAAATTCCAGCCTTGTCCTTGCTGCCTTTCAAGGAAAAAAAACCAAATACAACAAAGTACTTCAAAAGTGAATACACCGCCTACAATGACATGGTTAAATTGTGTGCGTCCGGTGGTCTGAGAAATGGAAAGGCGTGTTTCACCAGCACAAACGTAATGCCGACAGAGTGCGACTGTCAACACACCGTTTTAAGAGACAAACGGCACAACTGCATAAGCCTACACAAATGCTGCAAATGTGTACTATATAGGCACAAGTGCTCCAGATTCAGCTTCACTGCAACCGGCATGATGACCTTTGTCTATCAAAATAAACAATATGGCAACTACTGTGAAGCGAACATGAGCAACGACGTTGAGCTTGAGGGTATGCTTCTGAAAAAAATTACAAGGCAAGCAACTTTATTATTTGATGTATGGTAACAGATTGTTATGCTCATTTCTTTGTCTCACTTCGCACAGCGAATAGGAAACCCTCAAATTAATGTTCAGGTCCGGAGAGGTACAAAAGCTTCCTGATCTCTAAAGATGCTTACCTAAAGCCTGCGCAAAGCTGCAGAGCAGATGCTTTCGCAGTGCAAAACCAACAATAGCGATACGGTGCCTATAAATGCTGTAATCAAGACCTGGCCACTGAGTGGGCAAGAATCTGAACACTGAGTGAATGCCCACATTAGAAAGATTGTTTTTTCGCAGGAAACCTTCCGTTGAGAGTTCCATTACCGGTTAAAAATGTAATGTGCGATTTATGTTCGCACGATGTTGCAAGTACTACAGAAAAAGCTATGGCATTATGTTTAACAACCACTTTAAGTAGTCAAATCTCTAGAATTTGTTGTAATTAAACGAAGCTCATTGAATGGAGTGTTTATGTGCAGTGCATGTGCACTTAGCTAACACGTGACGAGGTGCAGAAGTGTAGCTTAAGGGCAGCATGCCACAGCGGTGGATTCCGGAAATTTGGACCACCTGGAGGTCTTTAACGTACACCTAAATATATGTACGTGGGTGTTTTCGCATTTTGCCCCCATCGAAATGCAATCGCTGTGGCGGGGATACAATCCTGCGACCTCTTGCTTAGCAGCCCAACACCATAGCCACTATGCAACCACGATGGACTACAATAATTCCTAGAAAGAACTCTGGTGCTAGCTATTGTGTAAGGGAGCTTCAAGTGGGGCTCGTTTAAGGTCAGCCATCATGGGAATGATGGGTAGTACATGACTTTGCCTAAACTTAAGTCATTTTCAACAATGTATCTCGTGGTAAATCGTTAAACATTAATACTGTCCAATAGCAGCAGCTGAACACAGGACCTGTTACACAGAAGCCAGATATTGATATCATTACACTACAGACCTATGCTTCGACAGTGGCATAAAACAGCCATATGAATTTCTTGCGGGCAAGCCACGCAATTCAGATGCTTAGCGCGTTTTGATTTGGTCACCTGAACAGGCCAAACTGCTACAATTAGTAGGCTGTGTGTTCAGTCTTCTGCCCTTAGAAAGTAAAGATTGGTCTCAAATTTACGACAAGGAAAGCAGACGAAGCGTAATAAACAAATCCCCAAGAATGTCCAAATCCACGTGCACAAAGAACAGAAAAATCCATGTACTATTCACAATTCCCATGGTGGCTGAATGTTTGCAGTGCCAGGGTTCCATCTAGTAATTGTATAAAAGTCTGTATAATTGACATCACCACATGTCATGGGGGAGTAAAGTGTGGCACCTAGACCAACAAACATTCAAGTATGGTTGGTTACATCATCTCCCCCCCCCAAAAAAAATGTAGCATAAATGGGAAAACGCCATGATGTTAGCTTTGGTGAGGTTTAATGACATGAACAGTGTGTCAGACCAAGCTGTGATTGAATTTCGGTAATTCTGAAGGGTCATCATTGTTCGTGACGGGAGAGTAAAGAATGCAATCGCCTGTGAATAGTCTCGCTTTTTTCAACATCATCGTTGAACTTCCGTTGATTCAACTCTGGTTAATTCGATCCCTACCACGGTCCCAGCTGACGCCCATGGACCTTTCTACGGGCGCAAACAACTGTTGTTTCGATCTCAAGATTCATCTTCGCCGAATAATTCAATCTTGACTGGTCAGCATTGCCACAATACAGCCATGTTATGCGGAAAAGCATAGCAAGACTGAAAAGGGGGGCCACCATCATGGGACATGGTACACACTCCTCAAATATAAAGGTGCACAAACTCCATTTCTGGCCACAGTATGAGCACCCTGTTGCCCAATTAGCACACAGGCAGCCATTCGAAATCGTTTGTGAGGTTGCTGTCCCGATTGGAGCCCTCGATTTGCCTTCCATGTGTCTCCTATACAAGACCATTAATGGGGCTTTGTACAAGTTCCAATTATACGCACGCACGTGGAGAACACCACCCGTGTATTGGAAAAATTGGAAAGAACAAGGTGGTAAGACGAAAAAACAAAGTCGAGGGGATGTTTCCAACGAGCAGAGGTCAGCCTAAAATTCTAAAGGCTTGTTGGTAAACGTATTAGGGATCTTTGTGTCCGTAATGTGACCAGAGACAGCATGCCATATGCTGCATGCTACGTGCCATGTGTGGCACTTATTCCCACTTGGTGTTTTCCCGCAGAACACAAATGTATTGCGGCGAAGCGAAGAAATAGTACTGGCGAACAGAGTCAAAGTTTTTTCTGCCATTTGCTTTATTTGACCAGCCAGATAGTTCGACCAGTTCCTTCGGGATTGCATCAAGAAAAGACTAAAAAGCGCCACACAAACCCTAAAATGTGCAGTATTCCCTGCTGCAATGAAAATTCCAACCCAAGATGAAAAGTACAAGCATATTCAGGTTTCCTCAGGATAACAAGCTGAGCAAAAAGTGGATATGCTAAATACTACAAGAAAACTTCATTCCTCACCATTCCAAGATGAGTAAACCCCTTTTAATCATTGTTGGCATACTTGCTTTTCATTATTTATCATGTATGAAGAGCATTCATTCAGTACTCAAAATAACCTCTAGCTAACATATTGTGTGTCTTGCAGAAAGCTGTTACTTGCATGCAGATAACAGTCTTTAGTATGTCCGCAAGCAAAATATTTTATACGAAGACATTGAGAAGACAGACCGTCAACAAGGTGCACAATAACTGCACCATTTCCCAGTGCTAGTAAAAAACGGATGGCAACTCCTCACATTTTGACACCTATGATGATGGACATACATGTGAACTTGATCTTAAACATGCTGTTCTTAGACAAACTTGCCCGATCTATCTATCGCCATGTGTCCGGCGCCCGTGTTTGCCTTAGCGGCTCTGCGTACGGAGTCTAGTGGAGGCTCAGAAGTTCAAAATGCCCGTATTGCATTTATATAAATATGCACGCAATATCTGCTGGTGACATCACGGTGGCATGAACCATCCCTCGGGCTGGCGACATTTAGAAGGCGGAGCGTTGTGGGCATGCCCCGCTCCGTCATAGGCGTTGCAGCGCAAGGCACTGAAGGAGTGGAAGCAACACGAAGGTTATTTGATTGCCAATAACTCCGCTTCTGCCAAACGCATTGAAATGCTTTTTGCGACAAAGTATTAAAGCGAAGCTTTCTTTGCATCTTCCTTCCATTTCCCTACTACTGCAGCTGTGGTTGCTGCTGTCTGGCACACCGCGTCGGGAGGGGGGGAGGGTTCAATGTGTTTTTACAGGACAGGAGTGAGTCAGAGGAAAGGCAACCCGACAAACTCGTTAGGAGCAACTTGCGGTTCTAGTTAGTCGTCGTTGGGGATTAGCTGACGCTGTGCCAAGCCTCGGTCTTGACACTTCTGCGGCTCCACGCGCTGCATTGGTGTGTTAGCGAATTGCAGGAAACTTGGTCTGGCAACAAGCACATCGACATCACCAAGAAGATAAGTGCCCTGTGCACATGACTGACTTGCATTAGTTTTTTTTGCATGTTTCATTAAAAATGTGTTGTATTTTTCAATTAACCTGTGTGGACATAACACCAACACACTTTAGAAGTGAGATTCACTTGCAACTTGGACCGACGTTCGTCTGTAGACATGATGCCAGAAGGTTTGGATGATCGTGGAGTTGGCAAGGCCAAGTGCAACCTATGAGAAGAGTAGAAAAAAAAAAGAAAACCAATTTGTGTGCTGCGTGACACTTGCAAGGTGAACACTCCGATGTTATCTCTGCACAGTTCAAGCATGTCCTCCTGCATGGAGGCTTTACTCAAATACAACAGAAAACTGTTTGAATTAATAGAAAAGAAGCATACTTTCCACGTGATGCCTGTTCTAATCAAGGTCGCTGCAGACTTCGACAGCAAAGACACCGCGCACAAGGCAGACGGTTGTCTGAAATTGTTGACACAATGGCGGTGTTGCATGGCTGGCCAGATAGCTTTAGGTTGGAGACAGCTAAGCTCCACATAAAAGGACCAGCTCAATTTTGGCTGCAAGCTCCTGTTGAAAACCTGAAGACATGGAGTGAGTTCAAGATCGCATTTAGGAAGGCCTTTGTCGGCGAGACCAGCACAGTAGAGAAATAGAAGCAAATGTGCACCCAGATGAAAGGTGAATTCACAACAGCGTATTTCACGGAGACGAGGTGACTATGCAGGGCACTGGGCCTGGGGAGACGAAGGAACAGATCTGCATAGGTCTGTAGTCCAGAGACACCTCTTGTTATCAGAAAAATTGCACAAATATGATGACGATCTGTTGGCTTATTTACAATGAATTGAAAGAATACAAAAAGCCAGGGTCCTGAAGGCATTGCAATGGGACAAGGCAGACAATTGGCATGCCATGATGCCTCATTTCAAGCAATCATGCTTGAGACCTTGGGCTAGTTCACGCTTACCACAGCAACCAGCTACTGAGCCCATGAAGACCTGAGCAACATTTGTGCAGGATTGTCATGTGAAGGAAATAACACTAAATAGCCAACAGACCCAACTAGTGTGAACAAAGCTGCTGAAAGCCATCAGCGAGACAAAGAAAACAAACTGTGACAGGCGTAGAATTTATGCAAGAGACTGCACAACAACAAACATTGTTGGTAACTGCCTAGAAGACGACTACCAGCAAGAGTGATGGCGGCACAGCTAAGTTTCTCAACACAGCGACAGTCAATGGCTCTTTCAAATTATCGTTGAGCTATCCAGGAAACTCAGACTGCAACATGCATCACCCAGCTGTTTGAAACCAGCAGCATTTATGAGCCTGTGCACTCCACAGGAACTAAAAAAAGGCTGACATAGAATTAGGACATTATGTGCAAACAAGTGAAAGTGATAGTTGTTGACAAGGCATTGCTTGTTCACATGTTGGTTGACAGTACATGGAGAGATCAAGATCGCAGTGTACCTGCACATAGGGAATGAACTGAGGATTCATTAAGACAGATAAACTACCCTTTTGTAATATCAACCAGGCTCAGAACAAAACAGCTGAGGAACCACTATAATGTGAAAGAAAGAGCTGTACTGCGGAAGACGTGTGTGTTGGATGAAGGAGGCAACTGCTATTGAAGATGGGAGACATCAAGCATAGTGGGGCTGATACAGGAGTACTGCTTTGCATTGAAGGCTGATAGATTGAAGAAACTGTGTCTAATGATAAGCATGAAGACCCAAAGCTGATAAAGGGAAGTTTCTTCACATGGTGAACTGTTGCATGAGGACAAGGTAGTTCCTGTAAAAGATGAACCTCAGTAGAAACCCATGGACAACCGCATGATGAACACTGGGGAGGACAATAATGTATAACAAAGAGAGGCACTGCTGAAACAGATGAATGAGTACGTACCAGGACTGCTTTGTATTGAATCTATCAGAGCTGCGGTGTACCAATGAACTCGAAATGTCCATTACAGAGGAACCAGTGTGTAGCAGATCATAGAAGTCAAATGCAGCGGAAAGTGAAGCAATCCAAGAGATTGTCAAGGAATGGAAGGCTACTGGCATTGTAACTGAGAGAACATACACCTACGCTAGTCCTGTTCCGCTAGTAGACAAGAAAAATAGAGAAAGACGTCAAGTGGTAGACTACTGACAGCTCAACAGTTTGAGTGCGCCAGAATAATTGAGCAGCTGCAACAATTCTCAGGTGCAGGAATGTTACGTGTGTTGGACTATGCAAACATCTACCTCCAGATTCCTCGGAGAGGAATCGAACAGGACTGCATTCATAATTCCAGTTGAAACTGGACAGTTTGAGCTACGGTGTTTGGGCTAAGAAATGCTCCAGGTACATTCTAGCAACTCATTAAAGTTTTCGGTTCTTCATGGCACACAGTGGCACTGTGATACATGGATGCCTTGTTGATCCCGGCTAATGACTGGGAAAACCTTCTAGATCACTTTAACCTCGTGCTCACGTACTGCAACTTTCCAAGTTGACCCTTAAGCTCTGTATCAACAGGTGTTTTAGCGTTTGCGCCAGCGTTCGACGACTAACCAGGTGGTCGGCCTGGGTGTACTGACTGCTGTCCTCGCTAACTGACGGCTGCAGTTTACAGTGATCCAATGACGGCGCGGGAATTAATACGGAAACGAAACCGGCTGATGGCGCGGCAAATTCTCTCGTGTAACTGTTGAGCCCCGGTGAATTTGGCTTTGTATTTGTCATCGATCACGAGCTTTCAGAGCTTGGCGATGATTTCAGTGAAGAACGGTCCTTGCCATGGAGTGAGAACTTGCAAGTCGGTAGACGTCGATTTGGTCTCCTACAAAACTTCCGTTGCGGCGGCGATGGCTCGGGTAGCGGCACTTCGATCATACCTTTCTTTGCGCGGGGTGCAGCCATCGTTTTTTTTTAATCGCCGATGAGGCCGTCCAGCAGGTCTCGGCAGCTCTAGAGAGGCAGCGACCTCGCGAAACCGAGGAGAAGGGGGGCAGCACCCCGAGGAAGGGGCCGGCGGCCCTCTCGGATCCGCGGAAGCAGCGAGGAACCAAGACCTCGAGGAGCACAATGCACGAGACTGACGTAGTGGCCGCGTCGCGGTAAAAGCTTGTCCTCCCTGCGTGGAGGGAGCCTAACCGACTCTGCAGGCATTTTCACTAAAGTTGTTCTCTCTCTCTCTCTCTAATCGCCGATGCAAACACTGCAGAAACGGCTGTTGGAAATTACGGTTGCGAAGTTGCGCTGCATAATTTCTAACAGGACACACAGGTCGAAAACGCAACACACGCTTGTGTGTGAGATGGTCTTCCGTTCGTGTGTCCTGTCAAATACGCAGCGCAACCTCGCCTCCATGATGGAGCAACAAGCCTAAAATAGAGAGTTTTAGATTACGGGGTGCAAGCCATCGGGCAAAATAAAGAACGCAAAGCGAGCTTAAAAGAACGCGAAGGACTCACAATGGAGTTTACGTCCCCAAACCCAAGCTGCCCGCCCGCGATATTACCCACAAAAGCCGAGAAAGGAAAAACGTGTCTTACCTGCGTCTCAACCGCCATTACCGTCCTCGCAATCGCAAATCAAATCGCCGCCGCAACGACGCATCGAGCAACAATGTCTGAGTTAGAGAGTACCTTTCTCAGAAAAGTAAAAAAAAAACCAAGCGTCTGATGCGTCACATCCGGTAAAAACAAGTTGGCCTCCTTTCTTCTCTCCTTTCACCTTACGCATGCGCAGCGACCTCGGAGCCCTCGGGGGCGATGTTCAGGTGCGAGCTGGGGCCCCATCTCTCGGTTTCGCGTGACGTCACACGATTACGTGACGCGCAGCTGTGTAAGGAGGCGCCACGACTTTCGGCCCACCGATGGGCCGAAAGTGCGAGCAGTATTGCTTTCACAATAAAAAGCGGATTGTAAAGTCGCGGCCAGCGAATGTTACTAGCCGGCCGACTGCGCGCAGCCGCCACATGCGCATTTGCAGCCGGTGGAGAACGCCACGCCTTCTCTCTCCCCTCCCCCCTCGGTGCGTCGCAATGTTGGGTCCTGGCGCGGGACGGGAGACGGCGCGCATCGTGCCCGCTGTAGTTGGCGAGTTTGAGTAGCCATCATTGGCTCCTCTCGCACACCTTCATTCGCACATGCACAGCAGGGCACCTGGCGATCGTGACGGTTGAAATGCGATTTGAATGTATATGTGATTGGTATCTCTATAAAAATAAGTTTTTAACCCGCAGAAACATCTTAACCTCACTTACTTTTTTACGAAATGCCGATAGTCGCCACATTCGACAGCAGAATGCTGCAATTCATTTGACACACAGTTCCGAAGATAAAGTATTTGTTAACATAAGTGTTAAGCACATCTCGCGTCAAGTCGCTATCGCTTTGAAGCGGTGCTTAAGTGTTGACGAGTGTGTAGTTCACGCCAAGCGCCGTGATAAATCGCGTACTGTGCATTGCTTCGCACTGGCACAGCCCGGTCACACCACTGCATCTTCTGTGCCGCAAGGAATAATGTTATCTCCATAAATTGTAGAGAAATATAGCATCATTGATTGGTATACATTCTAACAACCATATTTTCGTTGTGCAAGGGAAATAAAAATTGTCTGGTTTCTATAGCTTCTTTCTCCAAAACTGTTCCGCCATTATATATGTCTGTGAAATCGAATCTCTGGTAATTTACTGGTACAATTGGGCAACCTAAAGTTTAAATCGCATTAGGAAAAAAATAGAAACATCCGGACATCGGCATTTTTATAACACATTAGTGCCAGTTGAAAACGAGGGTCTGGTAAGGAAATACGACAATCGCTTTTCCGTCTCGCTGATTCATGTTTTCACCCTCTGATCCTTTGTCTTGTTGAACAGTTCCTTTTTTCTTGTGGTGCGTGCCTTCTGAATAAGAAGGAAGCCACATATTACTCTCTAGCAAACAGAACCTTTCCTTCAATCGATCTCAGCATAGTCTCTCCTTCTATTCTGCCCGAACTCGAATGGGAAGTTACAAAGAACCCTTATGGAAGCGATCACTTCCCCATACTAATACGAACACCTCAAGAAAACGAATATCCACCACAGGCACCTCGGTGGAAGATTGAGACTGCTGATTGGGACAAATTTCGAACTCTTACTGGTATCTCATGGCATGACATCTCCTCGTTAGAAATTGATGCAGCTGTGGAGTATTTTACAGCCTTTATAATAGATGCCGCATCTAAATGCATATCACAAGTAAATGGCCTGTCGTGCAAACGGCGTGTTCCGTGGTGGACCGACGATTGTAGGATCGCACGTAAAAAACAGAACAAAGCGTGGGGTTTGCTACGCGCTTCTCCCACTGCAGAAAATCTTATCCACTTTAAAAAAGTAAAATCCGAAGGCAGGCGAACCCGCCGACAGGCCAGAAGAGAAAGCTGGCAGAAGTTTTTATCGGGCATCAACTCGTACACAGATGAGGCCAAAGTCTGGAACAGGGTTATTAGGATAATAGGGCGACAAGCGCAATCACTCCCTCTGATAAACGCACAAGGCGATACCCTGCAAGATCAGGCAGACTCACTTGGGGAGCACTTTGAGAGCGTCTCGAGCTCAACCCATTATTCTCAGTCCTTTCTTAAATATAAACAAACAGAAGAATGTAAGCGAATAATTAGAAAATCCACACAGAATGAACCCTATAACCGGCCTTTCAGTATTGCCGAGCTGAGAGCTGCCTTGAATACATGCAAAACCACTGCACCGGGACCTGACAGAGTCATGTATGACATGATCAGAAACTTACATACTGACACGCAATTTACACTACTTACACTTTTCAACACTCTGTGGGCTGCGGGATACCTCCCATCTACATGGAAAGAGGCGATTGTGGTTCCTGTCCTGAAGCAGGGAAAAGACCCCTCCTTAGCAGCAAGTTATCGTCCGATAGCTCTTACCAATTGTCTGTGTAAGCTCTTTGAAAAAATGATTAATCGCAGACTCGTACATTTCCTCGAACTCAACAATATACTCGATCTCTATCAGTGTGGCTTCAGACAAGGGCGGTCAACAAACGATCACCTTGTGCGCATTGAAGGAAATATCCGCGATGCATTTGTACATAAGCAGTATTTCCTATCGATATTCCTTGACATGGAAAAAGCTTATGACACGGCATGGCGTTACGGGATTTTGCTAGACCTGTTGGAAATGGGCATCCGTGGAAATATGCTGAACACAATCGAAAGTTATCTGTCAAATCGTACCTTCCGTGTAAAAGTCGGTAATGCACTGTCACGTCCTTTTACGCAGGAAACTGGTGTACCCCAGGGAGGCGTGCTTAGCTGCACTCTCTTTATCGTTAAGATGAATACACTTCGTTCTTCACTGCCCCCAGCCATTTTTTATTCCGTCTACGTAGACGATATACAGATAGGCTTCAAATCCTGCAACCTTACAGTATGTGAAAGGCAGGTACAGCAGGGCTTAAACAAGGTGTCCAAGTGGGCAGACCAAAATGGATTTAGAATTAACCCGCACAAAAGTACTTGCGTTCTCTTCACAAGAAAGAGAGGCCTGGTACCTGATCCCTGTATAGAACTGGGTGGACAACAAATTCCTGTTAACAAAGAACACAAATTTCTAGGTGTTATCCTTGACTCCAGGCTTACCTTCATTTCACACATAAGATGTCTTAAAGCAAAATCTCTAAAAACCATGAACTTACTTAAAGTTCTATCCCACACTACATGGGGTAGCGACAGGAGGTGCCTGTTGAATCTTTACAGGAGCCTAGTTAGATCACGGCTAGATTATGGTGCCTTAGTATATCACTCTGCTGCACCAAGTGCATTAAAAATGTTAGAGCCCGTTCATCATCTGGGTATCCGCCTCGCCACTGGCGCATTTAGAACAAGCCCCGTTGAAAGTCTATATGCAGAGTCAGACGAGTGGTCACTACATATTCAGAGAACATACATCAGCTTCACCTACTTTCTTAAAGTGCGCTCTAATAAGGAACGTCCGTGTTTCACCACAGTAAACGACTTAACGTGTGAAACACTCTTCCGTAACAAACCCTCCATGAGACTTCCTTTGTCGCTTCGTGTAAGAGAACTTAGTGAAGAAATGGATGTTCCAGTTCTCGAACATCGCTTAATGGCTCCTGCTAATCTATTACCGCCCTGGGAGTGGCAGATGATAGAATGTGACACATCCTTTGTAGAGGTCTCGAAGCACGCTCCTGAGCTTGAAATTGCTATGCATTTCCGAGAGCTTCAATCGAAGTACTCCTGCTACGAATATTACACAGACGCGTCCAAATCCCATGCTGGCGTATCCTACGCTGCTGTTGGTCACTCTCTCTCTGAATCTGACGTGCTGAACCCCTTAACGAGTATCTTCACTGCAGAAACATATGCCGTACTGTCTGCAGTAAAACGTATAAATAAATTAAAACTCGACAGAGCAATAGTATTTACAGACTCGTTAAGCCTTGTAAAAGCGCTGAACTCTTTACAAAAGCATACAAATCCTGTTTTCATAGAACTTTACTCGCTCTTATGCAATATTTATCTATCACACAGACACGTAGTAATATGCTGGGTACCTGGCCATAGAGGAATCGAGGGAAATGTGCTTGCTGACGAGATGGCCAAATCAATGGCATCGCAGGGTACTCGTTCTGGTGCAGTTCCTGCTACAGACATGAAGCCTTTCCTCAGAAACAAACTGCGAAGCTACTGGCAACGCTTGTGGGACGCAGAAACGAGCAATAAGCTTCACGTAATTAAGCCTAAGTTAGGTTTCTGGCAGCCAACAACGAAAACACGAAGAACAGACGTCCTATTCACTAGACTGAGAATAGGACACACATTTGGCACTCACAATTTTCTCTTGACCGGTAACGAGCCTCCAACCTGTGGTAGATGTGGCGACCGGCTGACCGTCCTCCATGTCTTCCTGGAGTGCCGGGAAGCCGAAAGAGACAGGAGGAAACATTTCCCGTTTGCATACCGCCATTGTATTCCCCTGCATCCGGCTATGTTTCTTGGTGAAGAACCGCTTTTTAATACCAAAGCAGTCCTCGCTTTTTTAACAGATGTCGTACTACATGTTACAAGCCCATTCATTTCTTAGCGCACCCTCTTTCCAGAGGATATCGCTAGGATAGATTCTCTGTATAGCACATGCCTCTAGGCCCTTGCGTTTCAAGGGCCCTGGTGAGGCAGTAGTGCTCTAGACAATATTATACATCTAGACAATCACATATTTTATATATTGCATCATCCTTTCTCAATACATTTTTATGTTCATAGTACACGCCAATAGTCATTCCCATAATTTTATTACTTGTATATTTTATGGAATTTGCATCAACTCTTTTAGGCCCCTTTACAGCCACGGCGCATTAAGACCATAAAACCCATCAAGCACTGCGAACTCATTAATCATTAGCATGGCGCTCTTTGGCCACATCTGGCCCTTGCGCCATTAAACATCAAATATTCATTCATTCATTCACTGCTAACTCATTACCATTAGCATGGCGCTCTTTGGCCACACCTGGCCCTTGCGCCATTAAACATCATATATTCATTCATTCATTTCTGATCCTTTGTAGACGAGCACCCAGTCATGAATGTACCAGCTTTACGAAGTTGCGCGCTTACGCCACCAACTACAGCAACACATGCTTACAAACTGTATCAAAGTCGTTGCCTAGCAGGAATCCCTACCTCACTGCCAGGCATGACCAACAACGGAGACGCGCGAAGACCAGCGCCGGGAAATGTGGGTTGCACCACAGGGAGCCACGCTTATTAACCAGGAGAGCGAATGATGATGCTGTAATATGATTAGTTATTATAAGACGCAAGAGGCACAGTCTAGTTGCACCGGCAGTACACGAACGCTGATCGCGCGCACCGCCGACAAAAGGGCGTCTTTTTCGTCCTCCTCTTCACTACAATGGCCCCCGGGAGAGAAGAGGAGCCATCCTGGCGACTTGCGGCGTAGGTAGGATGAGGGGTCATAGTACGGTTTCAGTTGGTTGACATGAACCGTGTCACGCCCGCGATGTCTACGGTCGGGTGATGGCGTCACCGGTTCTACAACTTAGGTGACAGCGGAGGTATGGTCTATGACGCGGTAGGGGCCATCATAACGTGCAAGGAGTTTGGTTGAAAGGCCAGGGCTGTGAGGCGGGACCCACAACCAAACAAGGGAACCAGTCGGGAAAACTGGTGTCGGCGCGCCACTGTCTGGCCGCAGCTTTTGACGACCTTGAGCAGCGGTCGTAAGGGTTCGCGCGAGCTGCCTACAGTCCTCGGCGCATTAAGCGGCTTCAGACACAGGATTGCATTCTGAAGCGTCGGGTCGGTAGGGAAGCAGTGTACCCATAGTACACGAGGGCTCTCGTCCATACAGCATAAAAAAGGGCGAAAAGCCAGTGGTTGCTTGTGTGGCCGTATTATAGGCATACGTGACGAACGGCAAAACCAAGGTTACTAGATGATTTTCAGTTATCAATCTCCGGCGCGGCACCTTGCCCCTTTCTGTCGCGGCCGCGGGGTGGCGCGCACAACACTGTCGGCCCGAAGGCGTCGGTGCGAGCAACGTTTGTTTCGCCACGTCGGCTGTGCTACCTTTTGGCAGAGCTTCAGTTTCAGCGAAGCGGGTGAGGTAGTCCGTCGCCACAACGATCCACATATTTCTGGATGTTGACGTCGGAAACTGTGGGAGGTAGTCCATCCCGATCTGCTGAAATGGTCGCCAAGGGGTCTCGATCGGCTGTAGTAATACTGCTGGCCTTGTCTGTGGTGTCTTGCGTCGCTGACAGTCTCGCCATGTCTTGACGTAACGGGCTATGTTGGCGGTCAGACGTGGCTAGTAGTACTTTTCCTGTATCATCGGTAGGGTCTGTGAGAATCTGAGGGGCCCAGTGGTCGGATCGTCATGCAGGGTGTGCAATACTTCTGGACGCAGTGCCGAGGCAACAAGAAGGTAATTGGAGCGGACTAGTGACTTCTTTACGAGTAGGTTCTTTCGAAGCGAGAACCAAGGCATTCCTCGTTTAAATACCCTGCGGACAGCGTCCGTGTTCCGTTCCAAATAATCGAAGAGACTTTTTAGCTCTAAGTCCGCCCGTTGCTGTGCAGCGAGGTCGTCCGCGCTTATTATTCCAAGGAAGACGTCGTCACCCTCGTCATTTTCTGGCGGCGGATCAATGGGGTCGCGTGATAAGCAATTGGCATCAGAGTGTTTTCATCCGGGCTTGTCAATTACAGTGATGTCATGTTCTTGCCGTCTGTGGCTCCACCGCGCGAGCCATCCGGAAGGGTCCTTTAAATTCCACAGCCAACACAACGCCTCATGGTCGCTGACGACTTTGAATGGCGTGCCATATAGGTAAGGGATGAATTTTACTGCCCAAATGATGGCGAGGCATTCATTTGAAGTCATAGAATAATTGCATACAGCTCTTGACAGCGATCGGGTAACGCAAGCTCTCACCCGTCGAAGTCCGACGTTTCTCTGGACTAGGACGGCACCGAGGCCTAGGCTACTCGCGTCAGTGTGGATTTCGGTATCGCCGTCCTCGTCGAAGTGTGTAAGTACCGGTGGCGACTGCACGCGTCGTTTGAGTTCTTGAAATGCGTCGGCCTGCGGCGTTTCCCACTTGAAGCCGACATCACGTTTGGTTAGATTTGTCAGCGGCTCGGTTACGCGTGAAAAGTCCTTGGCAAGGCGGCTGTAGTAGGCGCACATACCAAGGAATATTCGCACTGCGTTCTTATCGAATGGCTGCGGGAACATTGAGATGGCAGCTACCTTCTGCAGGTGGGGGGGCTGGGGGGCTCTTGATTTGCCGATGCCGTGGCCTAGGAACAGAAGCTTACAGTAAGCGAAGCGGCACTTTTCCGGCTTCAGAATGAGCCCTGATTACTTGGTGGCCTCTAGTACTGTCGCAAGCCGCCAAAGGCGATCGTCGAAATTGCTGGCGAAGGCGACGACGTCATCCAAGAAAGCAAGACAGTTCCACCACTTCAATCGTGCTAACACCATGTCCACCCATCACACGCTGCAACGTTACAGGCGCTGAGCCCAGTCCGAATGGCGCTACCTTGAATTCATAGAGGCGGTCTGCTGCGATGAAGGCGGTCTTTTCGCGATCTCTTTAGTCGACTTCTATTTGCAAGTAGCCAGACTTGAGGTACATCGACGAGAAGTATTTAGCGTTGCAGAGCCAATCCAATGCGTTGTCTATCCGTGGGAGGGGGTATACGTCCTTCTTCGTGATCTTGTTGAGTCGACAATTATCGACGCACGAACGTAGGGTTCCGTTCTTTTTCTTCACCAAGACTACAGGAGACACCCACGGGCTTTTCGACGGCTGGATGATGTTGTGGTGCAGCATTTCGTCGACCTGTCGCCTAATAGCTTCACGCTCTCGCGTCGAAACTCGATAAGGGCCCTGGCGGAGTGCTCGAGCGCACTCTTCAGTTATTACGCGATGCTTTGCAACTGGTATTTTTCGAATCTTCGATGACGTCGAAAAGCAGCCTTTTTATCTTCGGAAACGACGACTTCTGAGCTGGTGCTGTTTACTCAGCGGGAGACATCGATTTATGTTGAAGTCTGATTCGAGTACTATAGTCGTCGGGGCAGATGCGGCAGAATCCGAGAGGACAAACGCATGGCTGATTTCTACAATTTCCTCGACGTATGCGATCGTCGTGCCATTGTTGATGTGCTTGAACTCATGGCTGAAGTTTGCTAGCATCATTTTCGTGTTTCCTCCGTGCAGTCGAGCGATCCTTCTTGCGGCGGAAATTTCATAGTCGAGTGGTAGATGTTGGTGGCCCTCGATGACGCCTTCTACGTTTGCAGGTGTTTCGCTGCCGAAGGAAATGACAATGTAAGAGCGAAGCGAGATGCTGACTTAGTCCTCAAGTACACTCAAGGCACACTGACTGGAAGGCCTCTCCGCTGGTATCGCTTTGTCTGTGGACAGCGTTATCGACTTCGACCTCAGGTCGATGATAGTGCCGTGTTAGTTCAGGAAGCACATACCGAGCATTACGTCTCGGGAGCACTGTTCGATAACAACGAGCGGTGTAGGGTACGCTGGTCCTGAACTGTAATTCTTGCCGTGCAGATTCCCGTCAGCGTTATGTGGTGTCATCCAGATGTCCGAATTTGAGGGTCGTCCTATGCCGTGTTGACTTCCTTCAGTTTGGCGGCCATTAATTCACTGATGATGTGACAGTCGGCTCCTTAGTCCACTAATGCTGTGACTGCGTGGCCGTCGAGAAGCACGTCGAGGTCGGTTGTTTTTGCCTTGCGTTGCAGTTAGGTCTTGGCGTCGGATCACAGCTGCGTCATGATGACGTGTCGCTGGTACATCGCGTTGTCAGGTCTTTGGCAGGTGGATTCTTTGCTTACAGGCTTCTTCGGTATGGCTGCGTGTCGTTGTTATGTAGTCGAGATAGTTTCTTCGGCCTCTTCGTCGGCGGTGGAGAATGTTCCTCAGTTTGACGAACAGCAACTGAACCTGCATCCGTTGCTCATTTTAGTTTTCCGGATATGGGCTCAGAGAGCGGCCCCAAGCCTGGCCAGTGTATGGACGGTGCCGCTGCGACAGGTAACGGCTTGGCGACGGTGAACTTGACGGTCGACAAGGGCTCCACTGAGTAGCGGCCAGGTAGGTAATCGTCGATATGGCGAGGACGTTCACGTTGCTGCGGGCGCGGAGCGTTGACGGCGAACCCTCGTAGTCCCATTATGCGGAATGGGCATCAGCGGTAGATATGTCAGGCTTCCCCGCAGTGATAGCAGAGTGGGCGGTGATCGGGGGCGCTCCAAATGTCCGTCTTCCTCGTGTGGGTGCGCTGGGCGACGGGCGGGTGAGCTGGCGGCGGAGACGGACGGCGGAACAGCGTCGTTACGGCGCCCTGGCGCAGGGTCGGAGGGGGAACGTGACGGCGGGCTACGGCGGCGAACACATCGCTTCTGGCTGAGGCTGTGGCGATTTATTCATTTATTTATTTAAGATACTTTCAGGGCCCGAAGGCATTACAGAAAGGAGTGGGTGAACATAACAAAACATTTGTGCAATATACAAAGACAGATTCAACGTGGCGTTTCATGAATGCTGGTTTTGAAGGTGTCGGTATCCAGGATGGCTGCAACGGTGGCGGGAAGGTGGTTCCAATCTTTGCTTGTGCTAGGGATGAATGCATTACTACAAAGTTTAGTACGTGAAGACGGCACACCAACTTTGAAACTATGGTCAGAGCGAGATGATATGTATGACGGTTGGGTGATAAGCTGTTCTTTCAACAAAGGGTTGTGGTGGTAGATTTTATGGAATAGCGAAAGGCGGAAGCATCTACGACGGAAAGAAAGTTCTGGCAAGTTAAGTGTTGTCTTCATTGAGGTAACGCTAGCATGTCGGGAGTAGTTTGATAAGATGAAACGCGCTGCACGATTTTGAATGGCTTCTATGCTGTTTATGAGTGTAATGTTAGCCGGGTCCCAAATGGCGCATGCGTATTCTAGTTTGGAGCGAACTAATGTTTTGTAGAGAGTTAGTTTCAGTGACGATGGTGCGAATGAGAAGTTTCGGCGCAAATAGCCCAACATGCGATTGGCATTGCTACATATAATGTCGACATGCATGTGCCAGGAAAGGTTGCTGGTGATGTTTAGTCCAAGGTATTTGTACGACGAGACAACTGAGAGAGGGCTATTATTCAGGAAATATGTATGCAGATTAGTAGTATTAGTACGCTGTGATACCCGCATGCATTTACATTTGCTTAAGTTAAGCTTCATAGACCACTTGTTACACCATAGCAGAACGTTATTAATGTCGTCTTGGAGTTTACGAGAATCATTGAGGTCAGTAATTTTATGATATATAACGCAGTCATCAGCAAAAAGTCTAATAGTTGAAAATTTCACAGAGGAAGCAAGATCATTAATATAGATTAGAAAAAGTAGAGGACCGAGAACCGACCCTTGCGGCACGCCTGACGTTACCGCGAGGGGCGCAGACGACGAATTGTTAGCGATTACGTATTGTGTTCTATCAGCAAGAAAGTTTTTAATCCAGTCCAGTACTAGCGGGTCAATGTTAAGAAGACTAAGTTTATAGATTAGTAGGTTATGGGATACGGTATCGAAGGCTTTAGCAAAATCGATAAAGATGCAATCGGCGTCAAATCCTAAGTCGGTGTTAGAAAAGAGGTCGTTAGTAAAGCAAGCTAGTTGCGTTTCGCAGGAGAAGGATTTCCTAAAGCCATGCTGACTGTTGTTAAAAAAGGAGTTCGTCTCAAGAAAATCAACTTGGTGGGAATATATGATGTGCTCCAGAATCTTACAGGGAATGCTGGTTAGTGATATGGGACGGTAGTTTTCGGGACAATGTGTGTTACCTGATTTGTGAACAGGAACCACCTTCCCCACCTTCCAGTCGCTTGGTAGTGATGAGCAGTGTAATGATTGTTGGAATATCCTAGAAAGAATAATTGATGAATACAGTTCAGTACACTTTAGTATTTTTGAATTAATTTCATCTGAACCCGCCGACGAAGATATTTTCAAATTACCGATTAGTTTTCTAATGCCCACCCAGTCTATAAGAATTGAATCCATAGGGGTATCATAAACTGTCGTTGGAGGCGGCAAAAGCATAGGTGCAGCGTCATGAAAAAAGGAAGCAAAGATATTATTAAAAATTGTGCAACACTGATCACTTTGAACAGGGGTGTTAGACTGGGACAATTGTATTGCGGCTGGTGTATTACCACGAACAACATTCCAGAATTTACGTGGGTTGACATGTAAGTATGATGGTAATGTAATGTTGAAAAATGTTTGCTTAGCTTGGGAAATAGCGCTACAATATTCATCGTTGATGCGGTGATATTCGGACCAACGAATCGGGTTGTTAGAGTTTTTTGCGGAACGAAATAACCGTTTTTTCTTGTTCCGAAGACGGCGCAAGGCGGCCGTAA
The DNA here is from genome assembly GCF_023375885.2 of Dermacentor andersoni. NCBI lineage: Eukaryota > Metazoa > Arthropoda > Arachnida > Ixodida > Ixodidae > Dermacentor > Dermacentor andersoni. Next base: position 66,518,187 of record NC_092820.1, read on the forward strand.
ACCAAGGCGACTGGGGATTACAGTGTACTTTTCGTTGCGGAACATATTTTCGAATTAGGAATAACATTTTGCATTTATAAAGGGTCCAGTTTTCTTCAAGTGTTCGTTGGTCGAAATCGGGCATCACTGCATCCATAAAATGCTCCATTTCTTGCGTAATTGCGGGAATATCAGCTTTGGAATAATCGCGAATTGTCTTAACCTTCTTTGTGTAAGAAAAGCGTGTTTTTAAATCAAACTGCAGCAATGAATGATCACTTATCCCAGGAAGATAAGTTAAGGAGGAAACTAAGTCGGGGGTAGTAGTCAGCACTAGGTCAAGTGTGTTAGAAGATGTTGGAGTTACTCGGGTTGGTCTGTGGACCAGCTGTGTTAAGTTGAAGTCAAAGCACAAATTTAAGAATTCAATGGACTCGGCTGAAGTACGTTTAAAATTAACACAGTCAGTATCCCATACTATATCTGGAAAATTAAAGTCCCCCAAAATAAATAACGGAGAGTTGGGAAACCTAACAATCAATTTGTTAAGGACATCGTACTCCGAGTGATTACGTGTGAACTACAGCATCTCGCGTACGACGTCAGCAATTGAAGTGACTTGGGGCTGCGATGAAGGGAACAGCATCTGAAGCTCCTCCCGCACGACCACTCTGATAGTCTTGCGCAGGTTGTCGGTGGCCAGTGTTACGTTTCGCCTACAACGCGCGGTATAGCCGGCGCGGATGCAACGGACGCCGGAGCTTCGTTAAAAGCGGCGGACATTTTGGCCCGTTCGGAGCTCCCGCAGTCTCCCCGCCAAGCGCGTCCAGGCGTGTTTCAGTGCCACGTGTCTTCGTGTGTGCGTGTGTGTGTGTGTGCCCACGCTTGTCAAAGCGCGGCAGCCGGGGAGAGGAGCTCCCCAAGTGTGAAGCGAGGAGGTCTGATCGGCGCCCCACTGGCGGATGCGTCACTACACTCGTCTCAACATGTCTCTCAGCGTGTCCGTGCCCCGTCACGTGCGCCTCTATCGAGGCGTTCCCTCTTGCCCTCGACTCCGAGACTATAAAAGCAGCTGCCCCCGGACGCCGGGAGAGAGGCTCCGATTTCTTCTGTCGAGTTACGTGCTCTCCCGTCTCTCACTTCGGTCGACCTGACCGCCCGCTCTTTTGCGATGTTAGAATAAACCAGTTGTTCTGTTACCAGTCGACTCATGCTTTGCCGAGACCTTCGGATGCTTCCAGTGCCCCAGGCCGCCAGGCCAACGCTACCCTTGGGGCTTGCGACCCGATTGCAACAACGGGTGTCAGCGCTGAGTTTGCAACAACTCGTGCCAGCGGTGCGATACCTAACAGCTGGTTGCCAGCGGTGAGATCGCGACAACGGAGGCCAGCAGCGAAGAGATGCGGTTGACTGTATGCTGAGCAGCACAACGACCATCCGGGAGCAGTGCAACGAGCCCTGTGTGATGACTGGTTGCCTGCAGCGGAACGACTGCGCTGAATTCTTGGCTGCGAGGTTTGGTGAGTGCGGGACTTTCTTCTTCTGAGTTTTGCCAGGCTTTTGTTAGTGTCAGAAACAGAGCTGGTAATTGTGGTTGTCGTTGCTGCCGGGTTAGTTTGCGGCAAGACAATAGTAGGCAGTAGAGAAAGCAGCATTCAGAGCAGCCATGGATTTGAAGTCGTTGCGCAAACCGAAATTGCTGGAGCTTGCAAGAGAGTTGGGTCTGGATGTCTCAGACAAACTCAGAAAACCAGAACTGCTAAGGGCTATTCTTGAGTTAGAAGCTGAGGATGACGAGCTGTCGGAATGCCTTGAGACCATTGAGGAGCGGGCAAAACGACAGGAGCGTGAACTTAAAGAACAGAAAGAAATAGAAGAGCGTGAACGTAAAGAACAGATAGAGCGAGAGCAACAAGAAAAAGAGCGCGACCGTCAACACGCTTTGGAAATGAAGCGTCTCGAGGTAGAGATGGAACGCGCTCGTAATGGAAGTCAGGCACACGGTGCAGGAGAACGAGTATTGTTCAAAATGACTGACCTGATGCGGCCGTTTAAGCTTGGAGAGGACATTGGTTTGTTCCTGGTTAACTTTGAGCGAACGTGCGAGAAGCAGGGGTTCTCTCGGGAAACGTGGCCACAGCGCTTGCTCACTTTGTTACCCGGCGAGGCGGCCGACGTAGTCGCTCGCTTGAAGAGAGAGGAGGCAGAGGATTTCGACCAAGTGAAATCGAGTCTGCTAAAAAAGTACAGGCTGTCAGCGGAGGCGTTCCGTAGGAAGTTTCGGGAAAATGAGAAAGGCAGAAGTGAGTCATATACAGAGTTTGCCTACAGGCTAATGTCAAACATGCAGGAGTGGCTCAAAGAAGAGAAAGCGTTTGGTGACCACGAGAAAGTTCTGCAGTGTTTCGGGCTGGAACAGTTTTATAGTCGGTTACCTGAGAACGTGCGGTACTGGGTCTTGGATAGGCCAGACGTTACTACGGTGGCTAGAGCCGCTGAGTTAGCCGAGGAGTTTGTGACGCGTCGGGCTCGCGGAGCTAAGGACGGTCAAAAGGGTGAATTTGGCTCCAAGTTTGAGAGGCCAAAGTTCACGCCCATGAGAGCAAAGGGGGACACACGTAGTTCGGATGCGAGTGAAAGCAGTCCGACCGAACGTAAGGAGACGGCGGCAACCGAAGCCGAACGCAGAAAGCGGTTCGAGGCGAGGCAAGCGCGCCTGTGTTATACGTGCCAGAAGCCGGGTCACTTTTCGGCGCAGTGTCCAGAAACAAAAACAAAAGTCGTGTTTTTGTCCTTATGCAGCACCGACGAGAACATGAAGCTTCTCGAGCCTTACATGCGAGACCTCCTCGTGAACGGGAAAGAGTGCCGAGTGCTTCGCGATTCAGCAGCTACGATGGATGTAGTTCACCCCTCCTACGTAGAACCCGATATGTTCACGGGCGAGTGCGCATGGATCAAGCAAGCCGTGGAAGCTCACAGCGTGTGTCTGCCCGTAGCAAAAGTGCTGATTGAAGGACCTTTCGGAGCGCTTGAGACGGAGGCGGCAGTGTCATCTATGCTGCCCCCCCAGTACCCGTACCTATTTTCGAACAGGTCCGATCACCTCCTGCGCGAGAAGGGGCTTTTGTTTGGTGAGGCTAGCGTTCAGGCCTTAACCAGATCGAAGGTTCGGGAGCTCGCTGCAAAGGCGGTAGTTGCGGGACCGACGTTGTCAAACAATGAGAAAGGGTCAGAGGTGCAGCAAGCTGATATTCAGAGCACGCCCGAACTGAATAAAATTGCGCCTGTAGCGTTAAAGGCAGCAGATACTGGAGAGGAAATGCCCGACACGGGAAAGTTAGAAGAGCTATCTGCAGATTTGCTCATCGCGCCTACGTCAGACGGACTTAATAGGTTGCTAAAAGTCAGCCGGTCGGCTTTGACAGCCGAGCAAAAGAAGGATGGCAGCCTAGAAAACATACGCTGCATTGTCAAGGAAGGTATCGCCAAGAAAAATGCTCGCTTTGTGGAAAGAGGTGGGGTCCTGTACCGGAAGTATCTAGACCGCAGGGGAGTGGAGTTCGATCAGCTGATCGTGCCTCAGTGCTATCGTCAGGATCTGTTGCGCTTGTCGCATGGGGGTTCGTGGTCCGGACACCTAGGAGTTAAGAAAACTAAGGACCGTCTCTTGCAAGAGTACTATTGGCCAGGGTGTTTTCGGGACGCAGACCACTTTGTGAAGACATGCGACACCTGTCAGCGGGTGGGCAAACCAGGGGACAAATCGAGGGCGCCGTTGAAGTTGGTACCTATCATTACGGAGCCTTTCAGACGGCTCGTTATTGATACAGTGGGACCTCTGCCGGTAACAACCACGGGGTACAGACACATTTTGACTGTGATCTGCCCAGCGACAAAGTTCCCTGAAGCAGTACCGCTTAAGGAACTCAGCTCAGTTGAGATAGTCAATGCACTACTGTCCATATTTGGGCGAGTTGGTTTTCCTGCGGAAATCCAATCAGATCAGGGCACAGTGTTTACTAGCGCTTTGACGACAGCCTTTCTCGAAAGGTGCGGGGTAAAGCTGTTACACAGCTCAGTGCACCACCCCCAGTCGAATTCCGTTGAGAAGCTCCACTCCGTCATGAAGCGCGTGTTGAGAGCATTGTGGTTTGCACAACAAACTGACTGGGATCTGTGTCTGCCTGGGGTGACGTTGGCATTAAAGACCGCGCCGCATGCGGCTACGGGGTTTTCGCCAGCTGAGCTAGTGCACGGTCGCTCGCTGCGTTCTCCGCTTCGCATGCTTCGAAACAGATCACTGCCCTCTTCAATGGATGCAGACCATCTCTTCCACAAATGGCCGCCTCCTGCACTGGAGCCTCGCTTTGCAACAACATTCCTTTGAGGTGCGTTACAAAAAGGGGAGTCTCAACGGTAACGCCGATGGCTTAAGTCGAAGCCCCTAACGTAGGAATCAGCCTCAAAATTGTTTGTTACTGATGTTTTTCTTCCTGAGGCAGGATTTTTTTAACATATTGCTTTTGTGTAGTGTTTCAAAGTGATGATGTGCTTTCTAGTGCAATTTCCCGATTTGTGGACGCGTTCTGAGTGCTGCTAAACTACTGTAAGGAACTAGGCAGTAGTATAAAAGGGGAAAGAGCCTGGCAGGGCTTAGTGAGGGTTGTGCCGTGCTTGCTGACTGAGCGGTTGACTTTCGGCGTAGTTCTAACGCTTGCCGGGAACGAGAACAAAAATGTCAACTCTCCCGAAGTCACTTTGCAGTGTCCTGTGTGAACCTGAACGAGAGAACGAGGCCTTCTCTGCGCTGCGCTCAAGAAACGCCGAAGGACGACCGACTTCGGTTATGAGCATCATCAAGCGACATCCCTCCGGACAGCGGATGCAGTCCCCTGACCATCGGGATCTCCTTCCCCCGGCGGGGCGGTCTGTTACGTTTCGCCTACAACGCGCGGTATAGCCGGCGCGGATGCAACGGACGCCGGAGCTTCGTTAAAAGCGGCGGACATTTTGGCCCGTTCGGAGCTCCCGCAGTCTCCCCGCCAAGCGCGTCCAGGCGTGTTTCAGTGCCACGTGTCTTCGTGTGTGCGTGTGTGTGTGTGTGCCCACGCTTGTCAAAGCGCGGCAGCCGGGGAGAGGAGCTCCCCAAGTGTGAAGCGAGGAGGTCTGATCGGCGCCCCACTGGCGGATGCGTCACTACACTCGTCTCAACATGTCTCTCAGCGTGTCCGTGCCCCGTCACGTGCGCCTCTATCGAGGCGTTCCCTCTTGCCCTCGACTCCGAGACTATAAAAGCAGCTGCCCCCGGACGCCGGGAGAGAGGCTCCGATTTCTTCTGTCGAGTTACGTGCTCTCCCGTCTCTCACTTCGGTCGACCTGACCGCCCGCTCTTTTGCGATGTTAGAATAAACCAGTTGTTCTGTTACCAGTCGACTCATGCTTTGCCGAGACCTTCGGATGCTTCCAGTGCCCCAGGCCGCCAGGCCAACGCTACCCTTGGGGCTTGCGACCCGATTGCAACAACGGGTGTCAGCGCTGAGTTTGCAACAACTCGTGCCAGCGGTGCGATACCTAACACCAGTGACTGAACTCCGGCGTAGTTGGTTGAGTTCGTGCGGCGGTTGAATTGCCAGTTCCCCATTTCCAATGTCTTCTCGATGCTCGTGGCCTCGCGAAGAAACTCGTCGATGGTCTTCGGTTGGCTTCGCATCATTCCGAAGAAAAGTTCCTCTTTCACACCACGCATGGCTAAGTGGAATTTCTTGTCCTAGGATATTTCCGGGTCGGCGTTGCGGAATAGACAGTCCATTTCCTCCGTGAAGATCGCGATCGTCTCATTGGGCACTTGCGCTCAGGTGTCTAGCAGAGCTTGGGCTCACTCTTTTCGCACGACGCTTGTAAACGTCTGCACGAAGCCGCTTCGGAACAGCTCCCACGTCGTTAAGGTGGCTTCTCCTGTTGGCGTCTTCCTGTGCGAAAAAGTCATGGCGCAGATGGTCGTAGCTTTTCCAGCTGTTAAATGCAGCGACACTCTCATACGTCTCCAGCCAGCTTTCCGGTTCCTAAAATGTTGATCCGCGCAATGTAGGGGGCTCCCTGGGCTGCTGCAGCACGATTGCGGTTGCCGACACTGGGACTGTCATTGTAGTTACTGTCGTGGCCGTGCACTTCCTGTCGTAGCCTGGCACTTTACCTGTGAATATGATCGTTTCCGTTATATTGAGCGTTTCCGCGGGCTCACTGCGCATGTACAAAACTCGTGAGGTAATGGTTTATAAGTGCAGCTGAAGCGTATCACTAGTAACTTCTGTGAAGATATGCACGCCTTTTGTTGCTAGTGTGGCTGAGCCTGTGCAGTTATTGGGCTGCATAATTCCAATTGTTGTTTGCTTCGTTGCTGCCGTGCCGTAAGAAAATGAACAGCCGCTCTTTGCCAGCACATCTTGTGGTTGTTGTTGAAATTCTGAATTCCGACAGCGCGGATGAATGTGGCAGAGCTGCAATATATGCGTGGGTGATGGTGAGAGAGATGAAATCGAATATGACAATATTTTGAAGAATCCGTAAGCCTTAATCTGACTGAATTTGCAGTGCCTTTCAAACATAAATCTCAAAGTGTGTTTACGTACCGTTGTTTTTATTTTTCTCGTTGCCAATTAACCAGTAATTTCTGTGGGAACCACTTTCAACAACAGGGTTATATTTTTAAAGCTTTGGCTACTTGGTAGTGACTGGGCCAGAGAAAGTGTCAGCTGTTTTGATGGTGCACATTATGGGCACTGAGAATACCAGTAGGAAAGAAATTTCAGAATGCGGGCTTCGACTTTACCTGCGCCCTTTGAAATCAACGGCGCCATGCAGATGACGCTACGCTTCTACCACCGAAACAATCTGTAAAAGCAGAGCACTGGGTGAATACGTTCACAAGGAGCAGCATAACAGCCCTTTCGTATTCCATCGATGTGATTTGCGAGAATCTTATTGTATTTCTGCATGCCGTCAACTTTCTTATATATTGATGCGTGGAAACTCGCAGTCTATGTCTAAAATTACTACCATCAATTCTGCATTATCTTTTTGGATTGTCCCAGTGCTACCAGTATAGCCACGTGGCTTAAAAGCGTTGCATTTCGAATACGTTTTAGACCGTTAGCGTTGAACAATTCCTTTGTGATGCCAGTGCACTGAAATGCGAAGCGCACTTAGTGCAGACAATAGCTTCTTACTTCGTGTTGCGCTGTATGTGATGTCCAACAGCCTCGAATACTTTGGCCTATAGTGTAACGATGTAACACCTGAATAAGTTGGCATGAACGACAGCGGAATAACACCTGGAAAAAATCATCAGGTCAAAATAAAATTGCCATTCGGAAAGCAGAAAATCACTACATGAAGGACGTGTTTCCTGGGCCATAGTCGCTGCCAGAATGTCCCCGCACCACGGTGGGCGACATACAATGTTTAGGGGATGACCCTCGCAAGGCCCGATCGACCAAATAAAGTACCAACTGTCTGTCGGGTATTCGCTGCCGTCTGTCCTCTTGCGGGAGCGAGCATCTTTCGGCGAGACGACGCAACTTCAAGTTGGAAAATGTTTTATATCCCTTTGCTATATCAAGCGGCGCTTCGCGGGAAATACGAAATCAGTGAGAGAAGGCAGCTCCTTCGGCCAACGTGGGCGCCTTTCTCACTGCTCCAGTGACCTACTTACACCGAATGGCTCAACCATTTTGACTTGCCCACGAAGAGGTGTTTGATATGGCAAGGAAAGATTGCGATTTTTAGGTATTGGAGCTTTGTCTTCCCACCGATAGATAGTCGCTTCCATCGGAAGATAAGAAAACAAGCGCCGTTGGTATATTATCTGGTCGATTGCACCTCGCAAGGAAGCCGTACAGGATCCCCACCCAAACGAGCACAAAGGCTGTCCATGTAACTTGAGCCAAACTTTACAAGTATACAAATGCCAGGTATCTGCATAGAAACAACTTATTATTGTTTGCCGTCGCTTGCAGATACTAAAATAATTGGTTTTGGCGTTCCGCCTAATTGCATAATTAGTCTAAATTATTTAATCAACTGAACCATCGTAATTATATTAAAGGTGGCAAGGAGAAAATTCTAGAGCAATATCAAAAACTCCCGACACAGATGTCTGTTGCTTAGTACGGGCTAGACGCACACAACGTGGGATCGTTCCCCACCTGCGGCAACCTTTTTTTTTCATGCACTTTCATTTCAATTAATTGATAATTTCTTTAATTCAGTTAGTAAGCACAAATAATTTCTCCTGTGTTTACCTTGGTGTCATTGTTTATTAGCGTTTTATGACATGAATAATAAATATCGCTCCTCTCGGTTAACCCCTTTCTTGTCTTTCAGTGCATAACGAGGGTTTCAAATCCGACAACATTGACGGCTTCAGGTAGCATGCGTGGATTTATTGACCAGTTGCCTGCACTAATAAACATCACGTGCTCGTGACACCTCCGGCAGACAAGAGATATGAGTGGTGGCGCTGACACCAAGGCTTGTGAGTGGTGGCGCTGACTAACACTTCGAGGGCTAGTTCCAGTTGGCATTGGTGGCAGCGGCAGTAGCACACAGTTCAATGCTCTCAGCCCACACTTCTGTACTGTTGCGGGTGGCACACTGGTGTGATGTCGACAGCTCTACGCCGTGATTTTCAAGCCACCGACAAGCTCACAGCGCCTATCTTCAATTCACCTTCGCCACATGAAGCTGCCACCGGCATCCTTGTCCATCTGCAAGCCACAAGACTGATAATCGAAAGTGCGCCCACCATATTGGCAGTAGCGGCAGCGGCACGCAGGTAAATTCTCTGAGCCCGCACATCTGTAGTCTTGCAGGTGGCACGTTGGTGTGAGTTCGACAGCTCTACGCCGTGATTTTCAAGCCACCGACGAGCTCAGAGCGCCTATCTTTAATTCAGCTTCGCCGCATGAAGCTGCCACCGTCCTTCTTGTCCATCTGGAAGCCATAAGACTGATCATCGGTAGTGCACCAACCATATTGGCAGCAGCGGCAGCGGCACGCAGTTCACTGCTCTCAGCCCGTTCATATGTACTGTTATGAGTTAGTATTTATATCATTATTGCGCAAATTCTGCCTTTGCTGCTGTTGCTGCTGCCACTGTGGAATATGTCTCCCGTACAAAAATGGTGTGTGACGAAGAATGCACTGATTTCGGAAAATCAACGACATGCAATGAATGTGGTTGCAGATGCCGTACTGGAAAGTGTGCTGGCATTCCTGACACCCCACTAAAATCAAAGGCTGAAGTGTATAAACAAGCATGGCTGTATGCGACATGCCGGCGCTGTAAGCAGCGTTCACAGTCAGAAAAAGTAGTAAAGAAGCCTGAGGCGCCGGAAGACGTACTGGTATGATTGAAAGCCAATAATGATAAGCTGCACCTATTACAACGCCTGAAAGGAATAGTTGAAAGCTTCGAAGATGCGGTTCACTTCATGAGCGAGCAGTACGATCAGGCTCTGTCACGTACAAAAAAAAAAAGAGCAGGATTTCGCAGAAATGAAAAGCAGACTAGGAAAGCTTCAGGCACGGGATGAGGTTGCGCAGCTAAAGGCGGAGGTTGATAATTTGGAATGTTGAAGCCGTAAGTTAAACCTGGAATGCCACGGAATTAGCCACACACTGAAGGAACATTTATTGAAAAAGATAACCGCGCAAGCTGCAAAGGCCGAACTTCCAGAACTGCTGCAAGATGATATTGTGGCGATCCACCAATCACTAGCAAAGAAAGAAAAAAACGCCGGGCAGAATTTGTCGCTTTGCGAAACAGCTCAAGCCAGATGAGTGGTGGCAATACAGAAAAACTCAGCAGTGCTGACAATAGTGTTGTTGCAGGATAATGTAACAAAGCGAACTCGAGCAGTTATTTATGAAGTGAAAAACTGGGCGAAGGTAAACGCCTTCAAGTGTGTGTGGCACGACAATGGCGAGTTCCCGTGCGCAAAGCTGAAGGAGGGAAGGCGATAGTTACTCAATTTCTTGCGTCTTGGATACGCTCAGCAACACGGCAGTTTCTCAGATAACTAACTGAAATTATGGCAGGTGCCAATGGTGACCGTTATGTACTGCCACACAACCTTGAAAGTCACCTGGGACAAGCACTCATGTGCTTTCACCTATACATAGGGTCAGTAAAGCAAAAAGGACCTGAACTGCGTCTCTTTTTTCAGCACCTTGATAACATATTTGACGTGATAATGCTCATAGAAACATCGAGCAGAGATAACGCAAATGTTTTTCGTTTGCCTTCCTACCAGAAGCTTTATGTCAATAGGGCGAGTGGTCATGGTAGTGAAATATGCCTCTTGCTAAAAATTATGTTCACGTGTGAGCTACTAGAAAATTTCTGTATAAACACAAGTGACAAAACTTCTGTCGCTGAAGCTGCAACACACTGTACTTGTGGTTCGTTATCGACGCCGGAAGGGAATGGTGGTAGTGGTGGTGACGTCAATAAATATGTTGAGCCATGATTCTTCGAAAGTTAAACTCGATCTTCCGCTGAGGGTGAATGGCCTTGCAAATGTCATTAATCATCCAACAAAAGTGACACTGACGACGTCAATGTTAATCGACATTTTTGTTACAAACAACGCCGGAAAGACTCAGAGCAGGGTTTAATATGGCTTAGCTTAGGGATGACTTACCTATCGTGCTGTGCTGAAGCAAGGCCAACACTAAGAAACATTCGCCTGTAAGTTCAATACAGCGTCTGACACCGCAAAACCTTTCCTCATTTCGAGAAAGAAATTCTATAGCATCATGGGGTAGTGTGTATGATAAAAAAGATGTTTGTGCAGCCTTTGAGAAAAAAAAAACATAACATCATTAAGCCCACGTGTGCAGAGTCTTTTCCTTTTGTGCGGTTCAAACAAAACACCATAATCCGTAAGCTATGAATAACCCCGACCTAGCTGCGAAGATACCGGAGAAAAATACAATATTTTACAGTTTGGTAAGAGAAAAGGTCCAAACGCCTTGAACATATTTAGAACTTACCGAAATCGTTTAGACAAAACCTCAAAAAGCCTGAAAAGAGTACTTTAATAATTTATTTACCTCCATTTCTGTATTTACAAATACACTATGGAAGAATTTACACTCAGTGTTACACTATTACATTAAGAATGATTCAGTTCGTGAAATAAAAAATAATGGCGTCGAGTAGTCAGGTAAATCTTCAGCCAGTGCCTTTGATACCCATATATTGAAGACCACTGACCCAGTCACGTTACATAAGGATGTAGATAACGTCTACTACAATAGAAGCTCAGTTTTTTTTTCTTAATCCTGTCAGTGCAGCCGAAGTGACAGAGGTAATAAAACGCCTAAGTAACAGCAGGGCTCTTGATATTGATGGAGTGGAAGTAAAGCCTTTGGAACATGTAATTTCTTTCCTTGCAACATGCATAAGTTACCTATTTAATGCTTGTCTTGAATAATCCTTATTTCGACAGCAAATGCAAGTTACTCGTGTAAAGGTATTCCATAAGACAGATGACAAGAACGATATGGGGAATTATCGACCCGTTTCCATATTACCCGTCCGCTCAAAGACATATAAAAAAAATCATTCTCCGGTGATTTCTAAATTTGAAGAAAAGCATAACATCATAGTTGATTGCCAGTATGATTTTTGTAAAGGCGTTAGCACTGAGTCAGCACTTCTTGCACGCAAAGAGTACGTTTTAGACCATACCGAAAAAGAACATGTGATACTAAGCATACTCATAGATTTCTCAAGGGCATTTGACCTTATTTATCATGACCTGCTCATCAGAAAGCTAGAAAAGTATTATTTCCGGGGTATGGCTGTACCGCCAATGCGCTCATATTTCCAAATAGGAAGCAAATTCTAGATATAGAAGGCCTTTACTCGGATACATTAGCTGTTTCTTGTGGCGTGCGACATGGCAGTATTTTGCGGGCTTTTCTTTTTAATCACTGCAGAAATTATATCATTAGTATAGTTCTAGCAATACAATTCGTCATTTACGCGCAGGATAGAAGTAAATTTTTGTCAGGAAACGAAACAGACCAAGTTACTCGCGATGCGAACAAAATTCTGGTTAAGCTACAAAAATAGACCGAGGAAAACCTAAAAATAATTATACAAAAAACTAAAGGCAGTGTTATTTCATGCTAGAAATAAAAACATAGCAACAAATGAAAATATCCTGCTGAAATCAACCGCAGTTGATATCGTCCCGTGTATTAAAACATTGGGCGTTTTATTTCACGAGACCATGTCTTGGGTTGCGCAATATAAACTAATTGACAGAAACAATATCGCAAGTGGTTGGACAAATATATCAAAATTCAGGTTTCCTGCCGCGTACTGTCGCAACCCATCAAGAAGGCAGTGCGTAGATTCCTTGACATGTGTGCCTATTACAGGCACTTTGTCAAGGACTTTTCACGTGTCGCTGACCCCCTAGCACATCTAACAAAATGTGATGCCGAATTCAAGTGGAAAACGCCGCAGGCCGACGCATTTCAAGAACTGAAAGACGCATGCAGTCGTCGCCGGTACTTGCGCACTTCGACGAGGACGCCGATACCGAAATCCACATTGACGCCAGTAGCCGAGGCCTCGGTGCCGGCCAAGTGCATAGGAAAGATGGATTTGAACGGGTGATAGCTTACGCTAGCCGGTCGCTGTCAACAGCGGAAGGCAATTATGCCACGACTGAAAAGGAATGCCTCGCCATCACTTGGGCTACAGCAAAATTCCTCCCTTACCTATATGGCAAGCCATCCCAAGTCGTCAGCCACCATCACACGTTGTGTTGGCTAGCTAACTTAAAGGACCCTTCAGGGCGGTTGGCGCGGTGGAGCCTCATACTGCAAGAATATGACATCGGTGTAACCAACAAGTCCGGACGAAAATACTCTGATGCCGATTGCCTATCACGCGTCCCCTTTGACCCGCTGCCACAACACGGCGAGGACGACGACGCCTTCCCTGCAATAATAAGCGCGGAAGACTTGGCTGAACAACTAGCAGAGCCGGAGCTAAAAGGCCTCGTAGAGTCTTTAGAAGGGAATACCGACGTTGTTCCTAGGTCATTTAGGCGCGGATTATCCTCGTTCACGATTAAAAACAAACTACTCGTGAAGAAGAAATTCTCACTAGTCCGCGCCAACTACCTTCTTGTTGTTTCGTCGGCTCTGCGTCCCGAAATTTTGCACGCCTTACATGACGATCCAAGCACTCGGATTCTCACAGACCCTATCGATGATACAGGGAAAGTATTACTAGCCACGTCTGACCGCCAACATAGCCCGTTACGACAAGATATGCCGAGACTGTCAGCGACGCAAGACACGACCGACAAGACCAGCGTGAATTCTACAGCCGATGAAGCCTCCTTGTCGACCTTTTCAGCAGATCGGGATGGACTTCAGCAGATCGGATGGATAAGTGAATCGTCGTGGCGACCGACTAACTCACCCGCTTCGTTGAAACTAAAGATATGCCGAAAGGCAGCGCAGTCAAAGTGGCGAAATTTTTCGTCGAGAACATCCTGCTGCGACGTGGTGCCCCAGCAGTCCTCATCACCGTCAGAGGAACGGCCTTTACAGCAGAGCTAATCCAAGCCATTCTGCAGTATAGTCATTCTGCAGTAGAGCCATTCTGCAGTATATACCACAGGAGGACAACTGCCTACCACCCGCTGACGAATGGTCTCACGGAGCGCCTGAATAAAACCCTCGCCGACATGCTAGCAATGTACGTCGACGTCGAACACAAGGCCTGCGATGCCTTGCTGCCGTACGTAACCTTCGCTTACAACACAGCGATGCAAGAAACAACACCGATCACGCCGTTCAAACTGGTTTACGGCAGGAATCCGACGACTACTCTCGACGCCCTACTGCCGCACGTCTGCGACGAAGAGAATCTTGACGTCGCCACCTATCTCCAGCGCGCCGACGAAGCCTGACAGCTCGCCCACCTGCGGATCAAGGACCAGCAGAGGACCGATGGCCGACACAACCCTCGACGACGCTACGTCGAGTACCAGCCCGGCGACCGTGTTTGGGTTTGCACCCCTATATGCCAACGAAGTCTTATCGAGAAGCCTTTACGCCGCTATTTCTGACCCTACAAGATCATCTGATGCATTGGCGCACTCTACTATGAGGTCGTGCCAGACGGCATTTCGCTATCACAGGAGCGCCGCTCACGACTTGAAGTAGTTCATGTTGCGCGACTTCAGCCGTTCCACCAGCGCTAATGAACTTTGGGCACTTCGCGTAGCTGTACTTGGACATTTTTTGCACTGTGTCACCTTCGACTTTGTTGTTTTATTCCTTTGTTTAATAAGTGCTCTTTTGTGTTTCACTCTCCTGTTATATTTGTAGCATCGGGACGATGCGTTTTCAGAGGGGGGAATTGACACTCACGCCGAACCTTGTGTAACCTGATTGCATGTATGCGCGACGTGAATGGCGTACAACTTTGTGGAAGACACGCGGGCACCAGCGAATACTCTGGAACGTTCGATGGTTCATGTATAAAAGCTGACGCGTTTGACCCGCTCATCATATTTCGACGATCGCCGACTGTTTTCGCTGCTGTCGCCAGTCTTTGAGCATAGCCTGTTTTTGTAGGCACATAGCCTGGTTTTGTGGGCACAGGGCTCCTTACTTTGTTCTAGGCCTAATTATTGCTAGTTAGTTGGGGCTTCTGCGACACAAAGCAATCTGCATAAATATTCATGTTCGACAAAAAAAAGGTTTCTTCGTGCTGTGGCAAATGTCCCCGTGGACTATCCCTCTTCAACTTTATTTCTCACGTATAATGTATTGCCTGCTACAAAGACTTATGATTATCGTCTGTGCAAAGAATATAAAAAAGAGATAAAGAATAATACTTGTTTCTCGCGCCACTTGCAAACGTAAAGAAAAACACTCTGCCACAAATAACACACAAACTTTTCAGATACGGGAAATTGACATATGTAGGACGACAAATGGTTTACAGATGCTACAAAATCGGCTACCAAGATTGTTAAAGACATTGCATAAGAAAACGATTCCAACTGAGACCATTACTTTCAAAAAACTTGGCGACCACTTAACTAGAAAAAAAAACACAAGCAATCGCTTCGCTATTCTTCCATTTGCTTTAGTTTCACTGCTGTTCTTATTCTTCATATTTGCGGGGACAATCTATTGTCCGAGTTACGCTCTCTGTTTTGAGCTAAGCATTTGTGTGGATTTATCCTTGTTAATGTAGAAACTTCTGTTTGTTTAAGTGATGGCGGATTCAAACTTTGTTGTATGCAGTAACTACTGTTCGTTTCTTGGGAATTAAAAATCTTTCTTTGAAGTATTATGTCGTGAAATTTCATTGTTTGCGGTTCGCACTACTGGGGTGGTATTCTGTAAGAGTCCACCATTTCGGCCGCCGCTGATTGGGTGCAGCTGTACAAGAGCAGGAGGAGACGAGCGGCCCCAGCCAGTCAGCAGCGGCTGAAATACAGTTTTCTAGGTGGACTCCTATAGAATACCACCCCTGGACAGTGAAACTCGATGCCCTCAAAGTGGAATGTATTCTTTTTCTTTTATATGCACATATGTTTACGTTATTGGATTTCTATCTTAAAATTTCCATGATTTTCTGAAGTTGCCTGTGCGGGGGACTGCGGCCTTGTCAAGCCTACATTATAACAGCTTTTTCTGCAGGCCTCCAGTACCATGGATACGCGTGATGAGAATAAAGTAAGGGAGTACGGCGCCCTGGTAGCTCAATTGGGAGAGCATCGCACGCATAATTCGGAGACGTGGGATCGTTTCCCCCCTGCGGCCAGTTGATTCCTTATTCACTTTCATTTACATTATTGCTTTAAGTTCCTTAATTCAATTATTAGGTACATGTATTTCCCCTATGCTGTCCTTGGTCTCTCTGTTTGTTGACTTCTTATGGTATGACTATATTCGTGGACAACTTTTATTCGCTATGAAGCGAAGGCTACAAAAACTAAGCGCGCATCTCGCCGCTGGTGGAAGCACTCCCGCAGTCTTGTTCACGTTTTCTTACGTGGGAAATAGAAAACAAGATTCTTCTGTTTTTTTTATAGCACCTCATTTGATACGATACGTACGATTCGCCAGTCAGCTATTGGTATTTTATTTATTTTTAGTTTCCTCTGTCAAGTTTTCGCACACCTGAAACCATCCCACGTTTTCCTCATTCATGAAGCGCTACATGGCGCCCGTGTCGTCTGGTGAGCATAGTGTGCTAGAATAATGTCCTATTGACGCGACCGAGAAGGAGCGCGCGTGCCGCTTTCCGTTAACGCCACCAGGTGTCGCCACTGCGATCTTTTCTAGCAAACCGGTTGCTCTCATAATCGCAACTGTTGAGGCGGTCCGTGTTTCAAAGCGTTTCTTATGGACATGATTCTTTCATTATGGGAGACAAGGATTGTATTTAACAAAGTATTGTGCATAGGAAGTTTTTGAAGGCCACATCGATACTGTAGCATTGACAACTTCATCTGCTAGCGAAGTCCGGCGCTTCGATTACGCTCGTGGAATCGCCTGTGCCAGCTGGCAATTCACCGAGCTTATTTTTGCTCATCTACTACTTGAAAGCAAGTATATCTGAGCCTGCTTTCCTTCTATGCAGCTGTACTAACTCCATTTAAGTCGCATGCTCATCACGAATGACAAGAATGTGCGTAGCGACTTCAGCATTGCGCTGCTAAGCACGAGGGCGTTGAATTAAATACCGGTCTCATTGGCTGCATTTTCATGGTGACAAAATGCAAAGATATCCGTGTTGTTGCCGGTTATAAAACCCCACGTGGTCAGAATTATTCAAGTGCCCCTCCCCCTTTACTGCATGGGTAATAATTAGATTGTAGATTGATTTGGGCATTAAACCTAGGAATTTATTTTTGACTTACAATTGCGCACATACAAACTCAAAATGTTCCCCGAAATTTGAGCTGGAGATGTGCCCTCCGCCGAATCATAAGCACATACTGTCAGAGCGACTCTTGAAGAAAGCCAGGTTAGTGCTTTTTTTTAATCACAATGAATATGACACAGCTATAAAGGAACCCTAAAGTGCACCTTCCCTAGACACAGAGCATCTAATCAGAGTATAAGTAACTATTACTGTGAAAACACAACCAAAAACACCTTGTAGCATGGAGTTCTAGGTACATCGATTGAGCTTAATATATTTCGATGCCTGGCGCCTTTTCATTACTTATTCACGCTCTTCGTGAAGAAATGTAGCCTGGTTGTTATGTAAAAGGCAGTGAGTTCTGCTGTCATAGATTCGAAGTGATCAGGGCAGCCAAGTTGATGTTGCCGCCTTGCTTTAACAACATCTGAAGCATCTAAAACACTGTCTGCGTGTAACTCAGAAGACTAAAACAAGTTGTGAAGTCTTTCTGCAAGTTCACCACAAGCTGGTACAGAGGGGAGGCAGAATCTAACAAACCATCGTTGTCTTTCATATGGGTAAACTCTGCAAGCCTCAAATTTCCTGCTGCCTCCTTGGTGATCAGTAGCATGTTCAGGCAGGCTTCGCAGCCTGTCTTTAAAATGCACTTTCTCGCCACATAACCAGCGACATTGAAAATTTGGCGGCTGTCACTGGATGCTATCGTGCAAGGAGAGTGGTCTGGCAGTGTTTTCAGAATCACTGCTTCTGCTGCATGAATGTTGCCAGCATCCAAGAACTTGTTCACGATTTCCTGCCTTCCACTTAGAGAGGCTTGCCGGCTGGCATCTGCATCTAACAAGGAACTAAGGACACTGGGTTCACAATTTCCCTTGGAGAAAGAGTGGGCGAGGTTACTGAAAGAAAGGCCGTTTATAGTAACGACGAACTGCTGAGGTGTGGGATGAGAATTGCAGCCAGAGGACTGACGCACGATCCCAAACAGGTGCTCAACGGGATCCTGGCTTAGTCAACTCGTCATGAGGTACTTAAAGCCAACACTTTCTTTTAGGTAGTCCAAAAATGACAGCACACTTGAAAAAGTCACCCGCAGCCCTGTACTTGTTGATTGACTTAAGAAGCCCTGCTTTCATTTGGTATGGAGCTCCCAACTTGTCAGTAGTTCCAAAAAAAATGCAGCTTGTTGACGGATGTCGATCTTGGGCGCAGAGCTTTGGCAGCAAAGCGAGTAGTCATATCACTTCGATGAGGCCGCGAATTGTCCTGAAACAGGAAAGAGTTCTTGAGCACATGTCGCACAAAACCCATATCCAGGCTGTTGTCAAAGTCATACCATGTTTGTAACACGCACGCTAAGAAAGAAGTTCTGCTACTCACTCAAAGAAATGCAGTGTCGCAGAAATGACGCCACAGGTATCCTCATTGCCGCCCTGTGCAGCCGCAGTCCTTGAGTCACTTTGTCGCTGAACAGCTGGAAGGCTAGCGACACTCTCCGAACTTCAAAACTATTCGGGTTAGTGTGGCTTGACGTGATGATGCCGTGCAGGGCCTGCAATGCCACGTTGTTGCCATCCCTGGCAATACCTGTGCGTACTGGTTGAAGTGTCACCTGCAGCAATAAAAAATAAGTAGTGTTACCATGTTTACCAAGTGTACTATGAATAGGGTTGCAATGGTTGCGATTATGTCCACATGAAAGACTTGCGCGACCATCTGGCAGCAGGTAGCCAGATTCAAGTAGTCCTTTGCTGAAGAACTTTATCAAATGGGGGAAACTGGGTAAAAAATAAAGTTGCCGCTCAAGATCTACGGGATGTCGCGCACTGCACTGTGTGCTAGTCGCAGATGCCCCTACACCAAGTATTGTCCACATTCTTCGATTCCACGGTGCTCCATCAGACGTGATAAAGACAACCTTCAGGCCGGCCTTTTCCACCAAGATCACTGCTTCCAGCATAATCTTCGTTAAGAGACTTCCTTTAATGTTTCCTTTTTTGGCAAATACTGCAACTACTTGCGTCCACTTGTCAACAAATGGGACGAGCATTATGACCATGCCGTGATCACAGACAGTGTGCTTGTCACCTTCTGCTGTAAACGGACCAAGGTCAACAAAGCCTTCTGTGTGGCCAGGGGGCGTGACGGAAAGGTACTTGGACAACTTCATCTCATCAACAATAAGACCTCCATGGCATTGGAATAAGTTCATTGATTTTGTCTTCACTGAGCACATCGATAACTTTTGTGCTGAAACCATAGCCCGTCTTATAAGACTTCAGGTATTTTCGCAGTGAAGTTTTGCATGGTATCATAAGTATGGATTCCTTGTGGAGGTGCTCATAAAGCTTTGGGCTCTTCATCTTCATCATCAAGCATTCTAGCACCTACTCATTCGAGTATTTCATCCCCTTAGCGCTCTGACGTGAAGATGCTTTAAACATGTGATGAACTGCCTGATGCTGTTTTCGTGGAAGGTCTGCTATTTTCGCTATAAACTCATTTTTACGAGTACTTGCATTCTTGGCCACCATAGCAGAAATTTTGGTTTTAAGCTTGCGGTGCGGTTGCTGAGACGCACTGCCTTTTGCTTTATTAGCTTTAATCGTTGAGCTAGGGCTTGACTCATAGCTGTACCGCACTACGTGAAGCACGCGACTTCCTCGTCAGAAGCAGCTTTCGTGTTGCCTTGCATTCCGCACCAACAGCACCTGGAAATAGAGAAAAAAAGCATTGCACACTTGAGAATAACATTTGAAATTATGGTACACCAATGTGCAAAGCAATACATGTTAAAGGAGATAAATTACCTTGTGAAGAAACATTTCCTAGGCACTTAGTGCTGGAGGCAGCGCCCCCAAATACCACAGCAGCAGACTGCAACCTCGGGGTCAAAATATGTGACAGGTCATGAAAGTCACTTTAAGGCATTATTCCTTGGCAGATCATGCTGCTGTCAGAGTCTTGTAGCAAATGGTTCGCAGCGTCAAGGGAGCGTACAACTATGTCTTTGCACAGCACACCTCTAAAGTACACTTGAGCAGACACTTCGTGTCCATGCCCACTGAAATGCAGAACTTTTTCGTGCAAAATCTCGAGCCTTACTTGCTTTCGTAGCGACGTTGTCGCGAAAACTACGCTTGAGTCACTGCCGCAGTTAAAATGGCACCAGAGCTCCGAGGATTTCACTGCTTGGAGCGACCTAATTGCGAACGTTTCATTCTCCGTGAAATGTTCGTTTTCGTCTTGTGCACTCTCGGCCTGGATCTCGTGAAGTGGTTGGCGGAGCTGACCGTCTACCGCTCGTTCTTCATTTTGTGCAGTCCGTGCACTCTTGCGTCGCTTGGTGCTTACCGCCGGTGCACTTGTTGCGGCTGGCTTCTTTCTTCCTTTCCGGCCTCTCTTTGACAGGTGCGACAGAAAGGTAGGACGAACAGTCGCGAAAAAGCTAGGCACCGCACCAGGCGCCAGCGACGGCTTCCCACGTGGAAGTCGCACTTCGGTGCCATTCCTAATGTGGACGTAATCCCTTAAAATATATCGAGGCTCAAAGTGGTGCTCACATACAACTGAAGATTCAGTGAGAGGCTTGTCTGATCTTCGCAGATTGCGCCCCACTTCTTCAGAAGTTCTTCTTCCGTTGGTGCGGAGAACAATGACGCTTTCGGAGCGCCCGGATAACCACTGTGGCAACCCGTAGCGTAGCAATGGGAGTCTGTCTTTCTTTTTAGCATCGTGCCTCCTGTGGTGCAGTACATGCAGAGAGACGCCTTCTTCTTCAAAACATCCACTGTTTTTCACCAGAATGGTCACGCTGAACGTAACACAGCTCGGAAAACACACGGAGCAAACAGCCGCAGAGCGCGTCTAAGCCAGCCCGACCGCGCACCGGCAGCTATAAAAAGGCGCAGCAGCGCCACCGGCGGCGGCTACTGGCGTTTGCTTCAACCGGCCCATTGCCTCTCCATCTTGCTCGCGCCACTAGGACATTATTCTAGTACACTATACTGGTGAGTGTTCATCGCTTGCTGTCCGGCTAATGTGGTCGGGACAGCAAGCTTGCTGTCCGGCCAAGGTGGTCGACGGCCCTTGATAGGCCGTCGACCACCTTGACCAGCAAGAGGCTGTTGATTCACACACAAACAAGTGTTTGCAGCGTCTGCGCGGAAACCAAACGAACCCATGTGGACATCGCAACCTTCGGCAGGTACAAACAAGTGAGCCAGTGAGCTGACTGCAGCGCCGGCTCTTCGGACGCCAGCGTCGGTTGCGCGTCCAAGACATAACCGACGCCATACGGCTGCTTCGGAGCTCCGACGCAGGCTTCAAGGCTCGCTGTACATAACTTGGTACATATCGGATGTGAATACACATTTTTCATTGATTCACGTCGAGTTAATTGTATCTGCCTTCACTAAAGAGGCTGTGCGAGATTGGCGAAACCGAAACCGATGCCGAGCGCGCTCGGACTACATTGCGTACAAATACGCTCATGCGCAGAAGCTCCACACCCGTAGCTTTCGCTTCATAGCCAACAAAATTTGACCGCGATTATAATAGAGATAGGGCCCTCGGTTTCGTTTCTTCACGGTGATTGAATCATAAAGAGTAATAGTTTGTGGCGGTTTCATTATAATACCCTTAATAATGTGCGCGTAGCTTTGTTCTGGGAAAATATGTCGTCCTTCCCTTGTGACTTGGTACATATTACCTCGAACACCCAGCACACGTCCCTCCCGAAATGCACAGTCACAGTCTGTTTTACATATTTGGAAATTCATGCTCTTGTGCATTGCCGCTGACTGACATAACCGTCAGTTACTAGAAATAACCGGATACATTGGATGCCCAACACCAGAGCACTAAATAGTATACAACACATTTGCATTTTACAGGGAGTTGTGCAGTGGATGTTGTACCTGCAAAATTTTATTTGGGTAAATTCACGAACGTCAACCTCCACTCCGGCAGAGCACGGAATGAACGAGCAGTTTGCACCTCTTTCTTTCATGATCTGGTAGCGCCTATTATTTGGCACAGCTTGCCAAAACCTAGTTCTTAATTTTTCATGCCGGTGAGGGTTCTTATTTTGAATTTATGAAAACATCTGGGGAACTGCTGCTGAGTCTGAGCCCTCTTGGAATCATTCTTGTGATAGGTGTAACGATGACACGACGAAAACGACACTGATTGGTCATTTTGCGTGAGCGTCCAGCGGTTACACTTCGTAGAAAAATTCAAAGACGGTTTTTTTTTTCAGAAAAAGCAGCCACTGGCCGTTGAACACCTGCTTGTATTGTAGCAACCGCATTGCAAGATGTGTTTCTAATCGTTTGTGAGCTCCTGCAGCTTTTCATCGGAGATGCCACGCGGCGCGCGAAAAAGAAAAAAAATGCCTACAATACCTTTCTCACTGAGCTATTGTTAAACAGAAAAATGTCAGACAGTGTGCGTCACACCCACGTTTGAATCCGGAGCTGTGCGTGTGAACCATTTGCCGTGTCACTGACTCAATCTCACAATTCACAATAGTACGCTATGCAAAGTTAAGGCATAGAGAAGTATCCAGAATATATCTGCAAATACCTACACGGCAAGCAAGCCTATAACGTTAGCAGTTCATATACAGCAGCACTTCTCGATAGGTAATGGACACCGTAAGGATAGCGTTCATATATTGCCTACCTATCGTCATTAATGGAGCAACTCTTCATGATCTTAAGGATGTAAGCATATTTTGTTCATATTTACCCGCATAGCTCTAGGTTCTGTTGATGATGCATTGATGACGCCCTTGATTATCTGTATGCTGCCGCTTACTTCTCTTCTATGGAGCTTCAAAATGGAAATTAGCAGATTGTTTTGGACCCCATGGCCCGAGCGATAACAGCTTTTGTAGCTCCTTATTGGGTTTACCAGTTCAAGGCCATGCGTTTCGGAAAGGGCAATGCGCCTATTTTGTCTATGGTGCCCAGTTGCTGTAGAATAAATTAAATAAAAGTGGGGAAACCCGTTCGAACTGGTATGTAATAATGGGTTTAGAGCCAACTGATATTAAATGAATAAGGAGTTGTTAAAATTAACCCGAAGCGCTTATTTTCAGATACCAACGAATTAGAAAAATAATATGGGGTCACAGTAACTCCTAGTCTCCTCGCTTACAGGTCCTCTCGTAGAGCGTTTAATGAAGTTGAATGTGTATGAAAAGTGCAGTGATGTGCCAGGATCCAAGTGTCGCTGTTATGAAGGCGGTAGTAGTACAGTCCTTGGATCCGAGTCATCCCGCCTTCCGATGGTGCCACTTCCAGAAAAGACGTCCGAAACAACTTCCATCATGGATTACATAACACTTGACAATGGCTGCCAGATTGCAATTTCTGTACCAATGAGACGGTCATTGCCTGAGTAGAAATTCCTACCAAGATAGGAATTGAACAATTTGGCATATGCTAAAAGATCCCAAATGGAACAAAGTAAACAGACACAGGTAAAAATGGAGTGGGATTGGCAGTCGTGGCAGCAAGAGAAGAAAAAGAAAACTAATTACAGGTTCAGTTAATGTGAGCGCGCACCAATATCAGCAACTTCAGCCTTCCCCCGTTTCACCCGCACTCAGCTCACGCAAGAGGAGAAAATAAAGAAAAAAAACGAAACAAAGAAAAACAGCTTAAAAGAGCAAGAAAACAAGGAAGGAACAACAAAACAAAAATATTTGAGTTGTGAATCCAACGACCGATGGGATCCTGAGCCAAGGCGGACCAGCGAGACGCCGCCACCGGTAAGTAGAGTTCTGAGACCTGTATCCCAGGCCACCGGATGTCGGAGCCTTCAGGCGAACACGAGCGTCGCGCCACCACGTGCCGGACGCCGCGGCCGGACTGTGAACAGCAGGCCCAGAGCTTAGACCGAACTAAGTAAACACGTTTCACGCTTGTGAATTGCCAATGTATATGTCCATTCGTGGTGGCCTTTGTAAATGCAAGGTGAGATGATCAGACACATGCACCAGCAACCGCATGCATCTACTGGGCTTTCATATGCTGCCAGCATCATCTTCATCATCATCATCCTAATGTTGTGCCACATGATAGTGGTAACTCGCGCACCCGTTTTCATCCGCTATCAGGGTGCAAGTACGGCACAACTACGCTTCGTTGCGCTTCACAGAGGCATTTTTTTTTTTGGCCCTGAAAGTCGCTGGAGCGCAAGGTGAGCTACCATCTCTCCAGCCAGCTGGCAAAGAAGAACAAATTCCGCTTTTCGTTCCTTTTCCTTTCCAATGCCTACTTCCAAGAAACTGGATTCGCAGGGCCAGCCACGGTCCCAGCGAATAATGCCCCAGCCATGTTCGAGTGAATGATAAACTCTCTACTTCATGTATTCAAGTGGTATACGTGATTGTGTTATTAAGACAGGTAATTCTGTTTTAGCCTACGTTTTATGCGCACTGCGATTGCGTCTCAGCTATTCCTGACGTGTTCCACCGTGCCGCCATTCAGCTGAATTCATCGAAGTGCCGTTTTGGCTGTCACCGCATTGCGATCCTTGGCCATATTTTGGACGCTGCCGGCGCAAACCCATACCCACAGAAAATTTGTGCCTTGAAAGACTTCCCTGTGCGCAAATCTGCCAAACACATTTGCAGCTTTGCGGGACTCTACACCTAAATTTGTCAGCTTGTGATGAACTTTGCAGTGATTGTGACACCCCTCAGATATTCTGAAACAAGACGCCCCTTTTGCCTGGGGTACTACATATTCCTCTGCTTTTTTTAGAGTCAACCATGCTCCTAAGAACGCCTTCCACATCGATCAGCCCAAACCGAAGGCCGCACTGACGCAACTGGTTACAGAATAGGCGCTGTTTCGGCCCAACGTCAAAGTAGAGCTTACTACGCCGTCACTTATTAGAGCAGGCTACTGTCCGAATCGCGGCGAAATTACTCTATTACGCAAATGCACGCAAAGTAATATACAACACCGATCACCTCTTCTGGAGTCACACGGCAGCGCGACAGAATTTTTCCAGTAGACGTGGTGAGTGCGCTATCCGCCACAGTTTGTTGTTCGCAGCACTCTGGGTGGTGCGAAGTGAGTGTTCACTGCAGACGCATTAACACTTTTCTTTTTTTCGAACTGGACGTGCGGCAAAGCGTCAATAGACAAGGAAAGCATTTCATTCGCCACATGTAACTGAACCCCAGCGTAGACGCCTTAAGTTAAAAATTTACTGAACTCCTTAGGTTCTATTTCTTCGAGTGTAAAGATCCTAAAGGTTTGAAACATGCTTTATGGGACAGATTTTTTTTCTTTACTTGACAGAAAAAAAATCGCTGAACTTCGCATTAGAAGTGCTGGCGTCACATTCTGGGCCCATAGAAAAGACTTGCGTGCGCCATGCGCTCTGCGAAGGTACTGCAAGCTTATTTGAGGATATACGCATAGCGAGACGGAACGAAGAGTTTAGAGGGCATGTATGTGTGTGCAATTGCGCGTAGCCTTTGCGCCTTTCAGAAATAAATGCGCGTATCATATTCCGCCGTAAACGTTTCTGACTATTCGATAATAACAAGACTACATGTTTTACCCATCCGTAGGCGCTGGATACGCATCAGAGAATTTGGACTATTACAAGAAGCTATCATCCAGAAGGCCATGGTGATAAACACAAGTGCATATATTTTGAAGCGCGTTTAACAAAACGCGCGTACTACATATTTGACCTCCACTACGAGACTGATGAGATTTGGTAAGGAATTTTCATTTAAGCTGCTCCATTGGGGAGGGGGGTGCACGTGAAGATTGCAATCGACTATATTTGCATCCACTGACAATCACATATTGTTTGCGCACTGTGATTCTAATAGGTGCATGCATATCAACCATTATTTCGGCAACATTACCTCAACAATTGAGGTATGCGCGAATCGTTGTTTTCTTCCATGAAATTAGCAATGAAAAACACCACTATAATAATTGAACTTGAGTGCGGTCAAGTGGGCAAGTAATTATGCTCGATCGATTCGAACATTGACCCCTTTCGCGGAGCAGTTTGTTCTAGAGAAACGAGACGGCTCTTTCGGCGCCGCGCCGCACGTCACCTCAGCGAGAGCGCGCGAATAGGAAACCGTTGCCGCTACTATACCTTGCTTGTGGGCGATCAGTTGTCGGCAACGCAACTGAGCTTTTGCTAACGCACTGTGCTCCAATCATGCGTCATTGAATCATGTGGATTGAAGACGTGTGCAGTAGTTGGTTGCAAAAATAGTGACTGGCATATTATTGTGTAGTGACTGACATGGAATGAATATGTAAGGCCAAGTTTGCGGAACCTTGCTACAACTATCCGTACCTGTTACCGGTACTTAGAGATGTACGGCTTTTTTCAAGGATACGGAAATTCGCTTATCCGCCAGTGTTGTAACGCCAACCTTCAAAGAAAGTGATTCAGCCCCGGAACGTCGGCAAGAGTGAGTGCCGCTCGTTACACATTGACAAAGGGATCAGCGCCGCTTCCTGTGATAGTACGTTTCGCGCGTAATATCTACACACGTATACCCTTACTGGCATGGAATCTTACGCCCAATCTATAGCCAACGTGTGAATAAGTGAATGGGATCGCACTTGAATATATGTGCACCATATACGCACTAGAAATTATGGACTACACCGATAGAGCACGAATGGTCAAAGCTAAATATTCCTTGATGGTCCACAAGAGTAAGCGGGTTACTAGCGATAATACATCTTTGCTACAATGTATTACAATCTACTAAACGGCTACGTTTTAAGCCTTACGCACAGCAATAACAAACCGATCGGAACTGAGCACGCCTGCGGGCGATTAGCCAGAAATAATCAGATAGTGACCGCACCAAGGAAATTTACCGAGTAAGAAATATGACAGTCGCTCCATCGAGATATTTGCCAAATAAAGAACAAAGATCGAAACACAGTATTGCTTGTTGAATTAATGAGTGGAAAGTTTGTCGTACCTTGGAATATATATTTAGCGTATCTTTTAAAACAGGCACTGTATACGCTGCTCACACTGTTTTAACATAGTTTCAAGGTAGAAAACGCACTGCCGCAGCGTGTTTTCTCTCCAAACTATTCTGTTCTGTAGAGTAATTTCTTTATAACGATTACCGAGGCGAAGTTGGAAAGCAGGCTGGAGCTTGTGCAGCCAAGAAACGCGCGGATAACACACGCTTGCGAGAGCGAGGGTGACTTGACCTCACGGCGATTTCTTCTCCCCTCACGCAACATATGGCGTGCAATCACGATAGCAGGTGTTCCTCTTCGCGTTCTCTGCTCCTTCGAGGTGGACACGCGACATGGCGTCACAACTGATCGGAATTCAGGTGCCGCTTCCCTGCTACAAAAGCTGGCTTTTTCGCACAATAGTACATTGGAGATTTTGCATGAATAATATAGCCTACTTACACAGGGGCACCTGAGAGTCCTAAACTCTCTCCATGTCCGTTTGCAACTCACAAAATGAATTACTATGCCATACAGAAATGAAGTTGATGATGTGTGCCGTTTGTCGGCGACAGGGCCAGTTATGGCCAAAGAGCGCCATCAGAAATAAAGTTGTATAAACTTCAATAAATCTTTTCAAACTTTAAATTGAAGTTACGATATTTTCCTACGACTGCCCCTCCCCCTACCTGGTGGCCTCTAACTACTGGCTTAACTTGTCTTTCCTGGTGCATGATCTGATTTATTAAAGAAAAATAAAACATGAAAGCTAAAATAAAATGTTTTTCTTCCCTTTGGGTGGTTGCAGCGGTCGTATTAATAGGTTGTGAGCCTGAGAAATTGCTGAAGCCGTCTGAAATTTTTTTTTTCTCTCAGGAGGAGCCAACGAAGTTACGCCAAGATATTTGTTTCAAAACGTGGTCCCGTAATGCGAGTTGGCCCGGATCTCGGTAAGCTACAACAAAACCGCGCTTTATGAGAGACGGTAAGCGTTGATTATTGAATTCATAGAGCTTCGACAATGCGCACGAACCACTGGAATTCTTAAAAAACATCGTCCTGCACCATGCCGTTTCCTCTCTCCCTCTTCATGGGATCTATTTGTTGTTTGTTCATTCTGAAACGCGCTTACACCGCCGTTATGGATCAGTGT
Source organism: Dermacentor andersoni (assembly GCF_023375885.2). Lineage (NCBI taxonomy): Eukaryota > Metazoa > Arthropoda > Arachnida > Ixodida > Ixodidae > Dermacentor > Dermacentor andersoni. The sequence goes on from NC_092820.1 coordinate 66,546,286, forward strand.
TTAACCCTTGCTGGTGCTTAGCTAACCAGGCCTGCATTTCAAGGCGGGGAAATGCAACTCTCGCACATGTATATTTAGATGAACGGTAAAGAACCCCAGATTCTTTACTTTGGGGCCTCACAGACCATGCTTTGCTTTGGGACATTTGTTACATTTCACAAAAGGGCCCTCAAAAAGTCCCTTCAACGAACAGCAACCAGCGAATGACTTATCCTTATCGACGGTTTTTCATAACGAAGAATTCCAACAATATGCTGAAGTAAAACTCTTGCTTGGGCTAGTTGATTCATGCTTCAAGCTTGCGCTGGTTCTGTCGTTTGTGTCCTTCTTCAGTCCTGGTCTTTTGAGCTTGCCTTTACTCATCCAAGAATATATTTGAACAAACCGAAGGAAAATGCGGGACACGGCGAGTTGTTAAGAGGCACATCGAACGCTGCCCCACAATTTATTTTCGTAAAAACAGGTGACCCGTTTTTAATGTGACGTGTTTTAGACTGTTTCTTTCAAGGATGCTACATTGCCAACAATATCCGATTCAAGCCTTACGTCTAATATCATCCGTACTGCCAAAGGTTTTGACGGGTTGCAGAACTGGTTTTTCGAGCAATAAGGGGCCCTAACGAGAATATGTTGATGCGCGCGGTTTACCCTCAAGTAGGTAAAGCGCGTTTACTGTCAAGTAAACAAGGTCAGATAGGAATAGTTATGGCCTTAGTAATTATACACCAGTATTCGCTACCAGTAAATCGGTGCCTCCGAGTGGTTATTGCATTCCCTGTCTCCGCACCGCGGCTAGGCTTCATAGATTCGTATTTGCGCATATGTATTGTTCCCTTCTCTTGACGGCGAGCGCCCTTTTAGTACGCAGGCCAGATTTTGTTAGGGGCCCTACGCAAACAAATAATCTTGGGCAGAGTTAGTGACTGCAACAAGTCATACCCACTTTCTCGATACGCCATGGGCTTATGTTACTGAATTTGGCACCGCACAGGTTTAACCCATTTCAGAAAACCACGAAAGGTATAGTCGTTTCGGGCGAGGTTTTGCATTCTTTCTTTTTAGGAGATCAAACTCATGCCGCGGTAGCGAAATGTGGAAGGCGTTCCGCTGCTGAGCCGGGCGGAAATCAAAACGTGTCTTATTGGAGCTCGCTCTCCCACCACAAAGGCTCCATTGAATATTGAAATCGGAAGCTGTTCTACTATCGAGTTTTTTAATATCTGGTGGTGATAAAAAAAGCTGGGTTTATAATAAAGTGCGCGCCGAGCATGAATGGATAAACAAAGCCACCGCCTGCAGCTGTTCCTGCCAACGCAGCGCGTACTAATAGTTAATAAGTTACAGTTGTATTTCTTGAAAGATGTTCAGTTGGTCCATGGCAGGACGAATAATGGCAGAAAGGTGCGCAACAGTGAACTGCAACATGATTCACGGCCTATGACTGTCATGCTGTTTTAACTTGAAAACACCGTCCGGTGGTGGGTTCGTTGACTGGCAGCAGTCCTTATAGCTTTCATTTCAATTCGAATAAGGATATTATCACGCTTTACGGCCACGCGCGTGCATACGTACTGCAGCCTTCACGATAGGGAAGACCTAGTTCGCAAGGAATAATATTTCAGGATTACTTTGCCTACCTTGCTCCGACTCTGTCAGCCTTTATAAAACCCAGCAGCGCACTTACATAAGCCGTTATCCTGTACGTACCGATAACGCTGAACGGCACTACGAATTCCACATTTTTTCTCTCTGGGATGCTCCGTCTTGACTCTAGTTCATAGTGGCATGACACGAGAAGAGCAAAGAGAAGTGAAACTGCAAAACCCGTTTTTTTTTTATTGAAAGACATCCTGCACTTGCTAAAGTATACCTTTATATGGGCAACCCACGCACATCTGGACTAGTTGGAACGTATCCTGCCGAATTTCATTACGGACCCAGCAGCAGCGGTCAGAAAGACACGGTTGACAGAGTTGCTGAAACCGCTTGACTCAAACCAAGCGTGTGAGAAACAATGTCTCAATTTTTGTTTTGACACTGCACTGATTAAAATCTCATATACCACACGTAACGTTTATGGCTGACAGGTAGAGCGTCAGGCCGCTTATTCATGCAGAAGCTTGCACCGTTATAGTAAAAAAAAATGATTTTGATAGAGCGACCGGGTTCGTATTGGGAATAATGTACAAGTTCTTAAATACGATGAAACAGGAGCTAGAACAAAGAACTAACCTAATTTACTCGTTTTGTTTCTAACAAAAAGCAGTAATTTACACGCTTTCGTCATGCGAGGAATGCCGTTTATGTTCAGAGTATGTAGACCCAACGTGAAGCGCTTCTACGCAAACCTTTCGCAGTACAATAGAGTTTGACGATGCTGCTCCCGAGTTAGCTAGCAAAAAATTACAGCGCCGGCGGACAAGGACGAAAGCGAGAGCTGGACGCATCGATGCATTAAATGCACTTTGTGTGGAAATTTCAAGCATTTATACATCATCGACAACATCGCCTCTGCTCGTAAAAACCTCGTACTCCTTTTTCCAAAAAGGTCGTCGCTTTATCAAGCAAGTCGATTGACGCCCTGCTGACGCACCTTGGAGCGATCCGCCTGATTGTTTCTGCCTCTGTTTATTCGCATTCATACTTTTCTATGCGCATGGTAACAATCAAAGAATCATTAAAGGGCCCCTCACCAGGCCCCATAGCAAATGTTGGTAATAAGCCGGAAGTTGTTACGTGTCCTCTAGGGAGCGTTCTGCCGCAAAAAATGTTTCAAATCGGCTCATTAATAGCCGAGATAAAAATATTTCAGTGCCGCGAACCCATGATTTCAGCAGGCAGGCTCCACTGCCAAACAAGACGCTCTCTCCACTCTCCCCGTCTAGCCTTCGCAAGCGAAATTCCTTGCGTTCTCCCGTACTAGACCTCGAGGTTGTGTGACGCATACGTCACGCAACCTTTTTTAATTCTTTTTTCACCTCGCTTTTTTTTTCGGCGCTACGCACTTCCGCTAACGGCACCACACGCGATCTGTTGTCTCGTTCGCGCACCGCACGATTTTGCGCGCTGTGCACAAGGAAACATGACTAGCGGTATATTTCATTGCTACACGAATACTGAGGCACAACAAGCGGATTGCAGAGCATGATCCCGCGAGGGAGCAAGGTAGAAAATGGCATAGTTTCGGAACTTATGCATGTTACCGCTCGACCGTGGGAACAAGCAGGCAAAGCGGAAGTACATCTCTCTTGCTTCGGTGCGAAGTAAAAGAAAAAAACACGCAGACATACTGTTTGTGTGTTTTATTATTTCTCTCAACTTCAGTTCGTCAATTAAAGCAACAGATCGCACAGATAACAGATGCTGTCTTGAATAATTCTTGAAATGACGTGTCACCACGAGCGACTTCACACTGCGGACTCGAGTACGTAGGCGCAGGGAAACGAGTACGTCATCCTCGGGCCTGGAGCGCGGCGGCCGCGAGGAGAAGGAAAAACGGCGTTCGGTTTGAATTTTCACATTCTTCCGCGGCGCGTAGCGATGCAATACTTTGCACACCCGATCGTTATCGCTCAATCCACGCTCTGTGCTTGTCAGCTCAAGATGGCTAGACCTGATGAGGGGCCCTTTAAAGAAAGAAGCGCCGCGGAAATACTTTTGTGTGAAGGGGTTTGATTGCCTGTGGTGTGGCAAGGTGGCACGGAAAGTCAACACTTGAGAAGCCTGAAATACACGTTTGTGGATAGATGGCGTTCTGGGATTAGTGATGATTCACCAAGGCAAACGAATAGAGCGCGCAAGTTCTCTGCAAGGTTACTTTGGACATGCGTTGGCAACAAGCTCCACAGGGTAAGCGAAAACAAAGTCCAAACATCTGGCAACCTCACTAATTCTCCACTGAGTCATGTCGGCTTGTCTCAAGACGAAAGGCATCCTAACATACTCGAATAGGCGGACCGGTGCTGGAATGGACGTGTTCGGCATATTAGCAAGATCTACAGGACTGTCGTATTGAGCATTTGCGATGTCTCTATTTGAAAAAAACAACATGGCCCAATCGGAGAAATTGGATGTAGAGTGTTTCTTATGCGGATAAGGATAATTGATCAGGGAGGTTCTTAGCATTCAATACTCGAGAGTTGCTCCAGTACCTGCAGTCACCAGGACACTTCATTGGGAAGATATCAAGAGGTGAGGCGAAGTTACTCGAATAAAGGCGTACAATAATCACCTAATGTGAGCATGTATTTGAGTTCGCGACGAGCGATGGCGCGGTGTCCTGTTGTTAAATGTCAAGGACATGAAGAAACAGGAGGACCGGTGATAACAATGTCATGGGGTTATGATGTGCGTTACCGCGATTCCCTAGTGCAGGGCCTTGTAATTGGAGGAAATTCTTGAGGATATAATCAAGCCTGCAAATCCTACAATATTCCCTAATTTCTTTTGATGCGATAGAAGAGAGCGCCCCATTGAGTTTATAGCAGCAACAGCAGCGGCACGGTCGCATTGAAATTACGCAGACGCTCGCATCTACATGAGGCAGATGCCGCTGGCACACGTCGCCATGGGCTACCGTTCGAGGATATTAAATACAAGTTAAATGTGCCTGGTAATATCAATAAGCGCCACATTAACGTCCATATGGCACATTTTTATAGGAAATAAAGTGAACATGGTTGATTGCTTCTTTTATGACAGCAATTAAGAAAAGCCAGTCAAAGTTGTGGCGTAGACCAAAGTAGAGGGCTGGTCGCGTTTGGGCATCGAAGAATTATTGACGACTTGGAGCGGAGAAATGTGTCGCCTGAATTGCGACATGTCGACTGACTTCCGATCTCGTGTCTACAAGAAGGCAGTAACCGGCAATGCGATCTGTGACGTGGCTTGAGGCGGCTGTCAACGACTGTCAAATCTGCTGGTTCTTTGTTGTTGTTGTTTTGCCTTGAACATGACCAGGTGCATCCTGCGCCGTTACACCTACGTTACGGTTGCACCATACAGAAAGACATCCAGAGAGAGCTGACAATCTCATAAAGCGCAGCGGTCGAATTGACTGTAGCGCACCAAGCGGATGGGGTTATCACAGTTCGGTATCGGTTTTCGTCGCGCGTGTTTTGAACGCTAGCCGGAACGCGTTACGCCGGCTGCGGTAAGCGGCGCGGCATTGGTTTTTTTCTTCTTTTTTTCCTGCGGCTGCTCAACCGTGCCCGATCTCACTGCCGACTCGATTTATTTAGTAAAATGATTGCGAACGATCTTTACAAGCCTGCATCGAATCTGTGTCGCGTGCAGGTTCGTAGACAGCAAACACTTTGTAAATGAGGAAATGTTTATTTCGGTCTTTATAAATGCTCGCTCCGGGCATTTTGTGCATCCATCCAACGCTGTGGCACCGGATAAGCAGCACTAGTTCCAGTACGAAGCTCCACCGGACGGCACCAGCTGAAAGAAAAGTAAATTACAAGCACGTGCCATTTTGGTGTTGGCACCTTATATAATGATGCGTGTACATGCGAAAGTGCTGAATGGGTGGCATTACAAACAAAAGCAATTCGCTTTTACATACATGTCGCAGAAAATACCCGACTCAAATCAAACAATACCATAAAATATGAAGAAAGCATGTGATTTGCAAGCGGCCTCCCATTCCCGGGCATTAATTCGCGCGCTTCAAAGGCACAAATACACGGGCGGAAGCGTGTTTCTAAAGGAACTTCGTCTCAGCAGGCGCGAGAGTACGCTACATATACAGAGATGGCCAAATCACAGGCTCACAGCCAAATCATGCTAGACGTTCGCAGAATGCCTTATAGTCGCGCTTAAGACGAATGCGCGTGCGCGAAGCCTGTTTTCATTCGTTCAGAAGAGATAATTTTTGAGTGCTTGGTTTTTCAGCTTGCTCGGCGTTATCTTTTGCGCGCTTGGTCGGCGCAAGCGACACACCGCGGTGTTATCACTTGTGGCAATCGCTCGTCGCGTTTTTGACAAGCGTGAGCACCGAAAGAAGTTGCGGGGCCTTAAACAGCATCACAAGCTTGTCTCAGTAAGTATCAGCACACGCCGAACTTTAACCAAGACAGAGTCGCTTTTTGCTTACTGCGTCACAAATCAGGGCGCGGTGAGGGTGTCCAAAACTATCGAAATAAGTTGCAGTAATGTTGCGGCTCATAGAAAGCGTCGCAAACGCCTCCGAGTGCGAGTCATAATCGAGTGACTCCATCTTTATTGTTATATAAAAGGAAGATAACTTCTTATTTTAATAAAATAGAGTAATGTAGCGAACCGGCATTCACGTCTAAACAGAATCTAAAATTCTCGTGGGGAGCATAAGAAAGCCACAGGCCTGCGCGGCACGCACAGCACAGTCACAGCTTCAGTTGGAGGCCACTGTAAGCTGATTCAAGACGGTAACTGCGCGCATGTGTATTATAAGGTGTGTTTTAATTTGCAAACATTTCTTGAAAAAAACTCAGTTGCCACTTATGTTCGGAAAACTAGGTTGATATGGAGATGCAGTGGGACAATTCGGGCACTTTAATGGTTGCAAATAAAAAGTGCAAACAAGTATCTGTGCGCGAAGAGCTGCATTGTGTATTTGACACAAATTCCATGTTGAGGTCTTGTCGTACGCACTTGCGAACGAGGCCTTGTGCGGATCCTTCGTGTTTACGTTGAAATCACTCCTAAAAGTTACAGGCATACCGAGCTGAGGAACGAAGGTATGTGCCAAGGAGTCCGCAATCTTCGCACCTTGAGCACTTGGCGATACATACACAGAGGCAACCACAATACCCTCGGAGCTACGCACTGCACACACGTCGGAAAAGTCTACGGCGGGTGCTCCTACGAGTTTGAATGGTACACGCTCAATTCCTCATTCATATATTGCCAAACCCGATGCCCAGTGAGCAGTTCCACTCGCTGACACGACAGACCCGCGTTGCCAGTGATGCCACGTCGACGACCGCAAGTCTCGGAGAAGTAGAGTGGAGACACTCGCATTAATACGTAGTGCTGCATGACGTCAAGCCTCTGTGGAGCCATATAACGTAGGTTGAGAGAGCAGATGGCAAATCTGAGAGGCTGATCGAGCCGTGCAATGAAAAGTTGCGTGATTTTTCAAGAGGGTCAACGCGGCGACGTCCCTTGGCACGGTTTTCTCGAGGAGCGTCCGTAAGCTTGCAGCCGGACTGCGAACACCGTTCTACGGCTGACTCTGACCTGCGTGTAATGATTCGGGCGATTATCCGCCAGGAACTTCAACTCCTTGGCTTTTCATCTCCATTGGTTTTTTGCTCCTCAGCCTTCAGGTGTAGCGTTGCGCGATGTCATCAAGGAGGAGCTCGCGTCCATCATTTGCTCTGCGCATGTTGACCCTGCTGCTCCTCGCCCCCAGCCAACATACGCCCAGGTTGCTACCGCGCCTCCAACCGGCATCCGCTCAACGTTGTCTCTACCCACACACGCGCAGGTTGGTGCCGCTCCTCCGGCTAATGTCCTCTCAATACCAGTTGAGCCTTCATCGCCCCATCAGAGCGCACTATATCCAAGCGTATCGAGCGGCCTCTACTACCCGCCTTGGCGACGTTCTCGTCCTATATGCTATTACTGTGGTTATCGCGGCCACATTTCACGCTTTTTCGCGGCCACATTTCACGAAGATGAGCGTCGCGGGTACGACATCAGTCAACGTGATGCGTATTCTGCTGGGGTACCTTCTCAAAACCGGCATTACGCGTCCCCTCCGCGCCGTTCCACATCTCCGCCCACAACAACAGAGGCACCGAATGGAGACGCCGCTCACCTTCGCCCTTCCGCAGCTCCTCGTCACTGCTCCGGCTAGTCACCGCCGGCCGTATCTGTGTCTCTAGCCGAGCGCCAGATTATTGAGGAAAACGTCGCCGACATGCTGCAACGTGAGATCATCCGGCCCTCTGCTGGCTCTTGGTCATCTCCCAACGTTTTAGGAACAAAAAAGATGGCTCCGTGCGATTTTGTGTCAATTACCGAGCGCTCAACAAGAATAGGCGCAAGGATGTATACCCTATGGCTTTCATTGACGATGCCCTCGATTTTCTGCAAGGGGCCGAGTACGTCTCCAGTCTTGATGTGCGTTCAGGTTACTGGCAAATTCCGATGCACGAAGACGTTAAAGAAAAGACAGCGTTTGCAACCCCAGATGGCCTTTATGAGTCAACATTATGCCCTTGGGCCTCTGCCATGCTCCTTCAACTTTTGAGCACATGATTGACGCTATTCTGCGCAGCCTGAAGAGGAAAACATGCTTGTGCTATCTGGACGATATCATTATTTTCTCATCGACATTTGCCCAGCACCTGCAACGTCTGGACGAGGTTCTCACAAACGTTGCTAACGCTTGTCTTCAGCTAAACACCAAAAAGTGCCGTTTTGCAAGCAAGGCGATCAAGACGTTAGGTCACATTGTAAGCAAGGATGGTATTAGACCTCATCCCGACAATATTTCGGCGGTGGTTTGCTTTCCTAGACGAGAAAAGACAAAAGAACTACTCAGTTTCCTTGATATTGCTTCCTATTTTCGCCTATTTATACAAGAATACGCCTCTATAGCTGCTCCTTTACAGAACCTAATTCGTTCTCGTGCTCCCTTCGTGCGGTCACCGGAATGTGAATCTGCCTTTGACCAGCTGAAGGGCGCCCTCACATCTGTACCTGTCCTGTGTGACTTTGGTGAGACTGCACCCACAATCTTGCACACGGACGCTAGCGGCCATGGAATTGGTGCTGTTCTCCTCCAGCGAGACACCTCTTTGCGTGAAAGAGTCGTTGCATATGCAAGCCGCATACTCAAACCTGCAGAGAAAAACTATACCATCACTGAGCAGGAATGCCTAGGTTTCGTTTGGTTCGTCCAGAATATTTGCCCTTATCTCCACGGCCGCCTATTTCCCACCGTTACGGACCATCACGCCTTATGTTGGCTCTCAACACTCAAGAACTTGTCAGGACGTCTTGGTCGCTTGATTCTTCTTCTACAATAAAATGACTTTGAGATCACCTACAAGTCTGGTAAAAAGCGCCAAGGCGAAGACGCCCTTTCTCCCTGCCCGCTTCCTACAGCCGCACTTATCAATGACTCCGCAACCACCTCCAGGGACGCAATCTCTGACGTCTCTTACGGCGATTTTCTCCTTCGGCACTCTTGACCATCTCACTTCGGACGACCATGAATCATTTTCGTCCCAACAACTCGCCGATTCGTACTGTCGACGTATTATAGACCGCCTTCTTGGAGCTTCGCGCCTGCCTTACGCCAGGCTCCGTCGACAGCTGACACAATTCAAGCTACAAAATTCCGTGCTTTACCGCCATATCCATCATCCTGACGGACAACGCTGGGTGCCCTACTGCCTCTCTGCCTTCGTGCTCGTGTCCTTCAGGCCTTTCATGACGATTTGACCGCTGGCCACCTTGGCATCAAGAAAACTTATGACCGTATAAGAAGCCGCTTCTACTGGCCTGGCTTGTCTACCAGTGTGGCGCGTCATTTGTCAGAATCGAAAGCGGTCAAAATCTGCTCCTGCCGGGCAGCTACTGCCGGTCTCGTGTCCTGCGGAACAGTTCGAGGTTGTTGGCATTGATCGCTATGAGCCACTTCCCATGACTCCCGCCGGTACTCGATGGATAGTTACAGCCGTCGACCACCTCACACGCTATGCCGAAGCAGCTTGTGTGAGTTCTGCATCTGCTTCCAAAGTTGCTATCTTCATTCTTCAAGCCATAATCCTGCGTCATGGCGTCCCTCGTGTCCTTCTGAGCGACCGCGGAAAGACATTTCGTTCAGAACTGGTAGGCAAAGTGCTCAGAGCCTCTTGGCACAACTCACAAGACTACTTCAGGTTACCATCCTCAGACCAATAGCCTGACTGAGCGGTTTCATCGTACGCTCTGTGACATGATAGCCGCCTATATTCAACCAGATCACAGAAATTGGGACGCAGTTTTGCCCTTCGTCACCTGCGCATATAACACCACCGTTCCACGCACAATCGCTTACTCGCCATTCTACCTTGTTTATGGCCGTTCGCCCAGTTCCTTTCTCAAACGTCTCTTTCTTCTCTGCCCCTGTTAGTCCATCTCCATCTTCCTGCGAAGAATATGTTTCCCGCCTTCACCATTGTCGCCAGCGTGCCCGCTTCAACACCGAAGCCGGAAACAGGACCGCAAGGATGATTACGACGCATCTCATTGCGTAGTTTTCTACCAGTGCGGCGATGAAGTCCTGCTCTGAACACCAATTCACATTCCTGGGTTGTGTGAGAAGTTTTAATCGCGCTTTATTGGCCCATACACTGTCCTGGAAATGAAGCTTAGAACGACAGAAAGCTGAGTTAGTTGGTAAGGATTCATTATGCAAAAAAGAGGTGAGGCATGCAGACAGGACACAAGAGTAGAGAAGTGGACAACACTTCCTACCACTTCTCTACTCTTGTGTCCTGTCTGCACGTCTCACCTCTTTTTTGCCTGGAAATGACTTCTCCCGTTAATTATCGTGTGCCCCCTGTGGTTCCCTCAACTGACCACCGTTGCCGCTCTACCGAAGTGGTTCACGTTTCTCGTATGAAGCCCTTGACGCGGCTTTCCCCGTAGCTTGAGGCTGCGGCTAGGATTGCCACTCTCGTGCGGGGAAGTTGTTGTTGTTGTGGTTGTTGTAGCCTGTGACATGTGTGGCTCCTACCCACGATGGGGGATTGACCAAGAAATGGGTGAATTATTCCAAATTATTGTGGAGCATAAATTTCCTAATATCTATGGGAATAGCATTGAATAGTGTAGAATTACCTGTTAAAATAAAATCAGGAAGGTCATGTTGAATGAGCAATAATTAATTGAAAAGTAAAAACAAGAAAAAAGAATTTAGCAGGGCATTCGTTTAGATTCTGTAAGGAATGTTTGGACAGTGAAGCGCGCATCCCTGTAGCGGAATCCCAAAGTGGACGCCCCGAAGGAAAGAATTGCAGGTTCTGTCAAGTCCAGGCCAATTATTCGAAAAGGTATCTTCAACAATCTTTTTCTTAACGTAGTAAAGTGGCGACAAGATAGAAGAAAGTGCTGTATCGTCACCACCTCATCACAAAAAGAACAAAGGGGGGAGGGAACCAAAGCCGACCTGTGTAAATAGAAATTTAGGGAGGGAATGCGGCTGGGTAATTTGGTGAGACAGACCTCAAGCATCTTTCTGTAACAGGATTCGCTATGCCAGGGAACTGCCAGGTGCTTATACTCTGGAGAAGCAGTCAAATGTGGGTTTGATAAGGCTAATCTAATTGATCGCATCCGAAATCTTGCCGCCGTAATCTGTGCTGTCACTGGTAGAATAGGAAGAACAGGGCCGGATAGTGTTGCATTTGCCATTGAATCGGCAGTTTCATTAAAAAACAAACCTTTATGACTAGGCACGCAAATCAAATGAACACATTGCACATGGGCAGGAACTAGTAAGTGGAAGAGTTTTAGCATGGGTGACTCATTAGTAGCGGTAAGGCAAGAGCATACAGAAATGGAGTCAGTAAGAATAGCAGCCGTTGTAATCATTTGGTCTAATTTACGTAAAGCTAGAATAACTGGTAACAACTCAGCCAGGAAAATAGGCACAAAATCAGGCAATCTTAAAGAAAAAGTCCAGTCGAGTGCAGGACAATATATTCCAATGCCAGCTTTTTCCTCTCACTGTGAGGCATCGGTTGCAATGATAATGTTTGTTTCTAGGGTGCTTAGGTGGTCTTGCAACATGGCGTTTAAGATGCCGCAAGACGGTAGTTTCGCGTGGTTGGGGAAAATGTCATCGAACCTGATCTCTGGATAATTTGAATGCGTAATATTAGGAAGCACATCGCGTATTTGCACATTTAGTGGTTCAAGTAATGTTTGCTCAAATGTAATCTGTGGTCTATGAAACCTGGGCCAATGAACAGGAAAAAATAATTCTGGATCGGAGATAAAAATAATTTGAGGACGGTTTAATGGTGATTCATATAACCTTAAGAAGGTCTGAACGCTCAGAAGGTGAAATCGGCATAATATGGGTGGGATTCTAGCTTCCAGGTATAATACGGCATTTGCAACGTATTTTGGAAGGCCTAAGTACAGACGTAGTGCCTCTCGTTCTAACAAAACTAGCGGCCGAAGCTTGTATGATGGAACACCTGAGAATAAAACACACCCAAATTCTAACACCGGACGAACGTACATTTTATATACCATTAAGAGGGATTTTCTTCGCATACGTGTTCTTCGATTGCTTTACTTGCGCAAAATGCCCATTGTACGAGCTCGTTTTGTCGCAATATATTCAATATGCGGCCGCCAGTCAAGATTTCCGTTGTAAATAACTCCAACGTACTTTAGTGACTCTAATTGTGGGATATCTTCGAGATGATAGTTAAGCGATACGTATACTGTGTCTTTAACGGAAAAAACAACTATAGCACACTTATTAGCATTTAGGTTTAAGTGTAAGCTATCCAGGCAGCGTTCCAGTTCCCTTAAATACGACTGCGAAATTTCGTAAAGAGAGTATATGTCACTAGCCATAGAAAAAAGAGGCATTGTCATCAGCATAAATGTAGGTACTGACACCTGGGTGAACGGGGATTCTGTTCAGTAAAATATTAGATAATACTGGTGAGAGTACTGATCCCTGAGGGAATAGTTAGTGTGGGCATTTATTGTGCACTTCTTCATCTTCTGTGTATTGTCATCATCATCATGTATGTGCCCTTCTTCTTCATCGTGCGTGTAATCGCAAGGTCGGCCCTTAACTCTGACGTCACACATGAAATAACAGTTATTGTTAATTAACCGCAGGAGCCTGTTAATAATTCATTCAATTCAATATCGCCAATATAAATAAAGAGGCATAGTTCATCTTTTTTCTATTGCAAAAATATATATTGTAAACAAAAATTTTGCGCCTATCTTGCCCTGAGGGATGTGTGCAGTTGAGCGCAGACGTTGACATACCACGAGATCTGCAGAAGAGCTGCATATTTTGTCAGCCCCGCCACATAACGTGGTTTTCGCATTTCCATTCTCCGTACTCGTATGGGCGAACAATGTTGTAATTTACGGTTTTGCTGGCTGCGTTTAAGGCCGTTTTGAAGTTCAGCGATTCATGAAATTATGTCTTCCATAAACTTTTGTAGTTGTCTGTACATTAGGCATGGATAATCCTATTGTTGGAGAAGACAGTTTTAATTGAATCGGGCAACACCAAAGGCGCAAAAATGAACGGTGCCAGATGAAAAAGCTTGAAAAAGGTGAGTAATTGAGAACAAACTAGTTGAACCATGCGTTGCCAGAAAAGCAAAGGGTGCCACTCGGCTTCATTAGCGGCCCTCTTGTGGCCGCAGTATCATTCGGAACAGTTACACGTTGCAACAGTCTTTCTCCCCGGACACTTCAAGACGTGTCGTTATTCCTACCATTCGAAGAGAAAAGAAATATTCGACAATCTTCAGTATTGAATTCTCGAATCGAATGCGAAGTGAATAGCAAGGGCAATCATGTTTGTATTCAAAATATCGAGCATTACAACACCATTACTTTTCCATAAAACTGCAGCCGCAAATATTTACAATGGCGAGATCAAGTCCACCTCGCCCGTGGTGCCACCGATGCACAGTTGGGAGAAACATTTTGTGCCATAGAATATGTGCTCGTCAAATCACAATTTCTTCTGGCAAAGCGGCGGCGATGCCAAATTGTTGCAATACATTACATCGGTCGAACAAGCGCACGTGAGCTCTCCGACATGGAGCCCCTTACCATGCTGCGTGGAAGAAAAAGAATAATGCTGGCTCTCCCGTAATCGAGAGTCGGTGTAAACATGAAATGGCAACCGACAAAGCAGATTGGTAATCTTAACATGGGTGTAGTGCATTTTCACAACGGCACACGCCACTGCGCCACACGGCAGCCCACCGCACCACACCCTACTGTGCGCTGGTCCATATGGAGGCTGCCCAGCTAGAAGAAAACACAGCAGCACCACAAGCAGCGAAAGATGCCAGGGAATCAGAGCAGACTGTCCAATTAGAAGATGAGAACTGCGTGAAGGCGCGCCACACCACATGGCGCCATCACTCGAGGCGACGCAAGACCTTTGCCGCGGAACTAAGAGACCATTGGCGTTCAGAAGAGCACAGGCAAATCTGTCTTAGCGTCAAAAGATCACGATAAATTATATGGTGCTCTGTATCCGTCTTTCGAACGTGGCCCCCTATTGGAAATGGCAAATAAAATTTCAACTTACTAGAAGTTGAAGCTTGAGTCACATTAGGAAGAACTCAGAACCTGTATTTTTTGTAACTCGTTTAGGCAGTAACTAGCGCATGTAATGCGGTCCTGTACAAAGAGTTGGGAGCCAGAGACTACATTTTCTTAAGCTTCGACTGGTAGCCCGGATGATCTCGTCTCGTGCTCGCAACTTGCCCGTATGTTCTCGTTTGAGTACCCGAAACACCGCTCTGGCTTTTGGCTAAAGGCCACTTGAAGGTCGCCGAAAACGGTATCTAAATTAATGTCATGCTTAAAAAAAAACCTCTGTTCACGGTTCGTGCCCAAAATTTGGCTCGAGGGCGCGCATGCTCCTGCCTTGTTCAATTAGTGCGTTTTGAGATATTTGCAATAGCAGGACTCCGATAGTATATGTACGCCGTTGAATCTTCTTTGTTTGCTGCTGGTCGTGCTAGTCTCCCTGTATGGGCTTCCAGAGGGAGCGCATATTGATCTAAAGCTATGCGTTAATGTCACTCCTCATGCGCGAAGCCAGACTTACCCCGGTGGTAGAAACGTATGGACGTGGTTCAAAAGCTTTTTTTTTTTTCTATATGCGAGTTGCGATGGAGAATATGCGTGTCCTTCATTCGCGCGTAACGCACACTTTTGAACTTATGATTGTGAAATGAACTCGAAAAGCTCAAAACTAGGCGGTATGTTGCAATGATAACTAGGGCATAATGTTTTTCACAACTTCATCGGCGACACGGACAAGTAGTGCTAGAAAATGCATGCGCGTGCGCGTCTTTCTTTTTTTTTTTTTCAGAGCAGCCCGCCAATTAGACAATCACCAAGAAAACTGTTCAGTCCTGCGGCTACGCTATTGACCACTGGGAGAAGGTCAGTTATTGCTGAGCGTCGTACACGGTCAGTTATTGCTGACCGTGTACGGGGACCCTACATCGTCTAATTTTGTGGCCCCATTGAGCATACCCTCGGCGAATTCTTGTGATTGCGCGCGATGTAGTGGTTCACGTTCTTGCGAATTCTCTTTCTTCCTGCACTTATCGTGTTTTCGCGAATCTCTAGATATTTTACAGACGCGAATCTTTAGGCAAGTTGACATGAGCGAGCGTAAAGCTCAGTGTAAGTCGCTGTTACAAGCAAAACGGTGCCCATGGGTAAGAAAATCATTGTCACAGCCTAATTAGGTTGCCTAAGTGGAAAGAAATGCTGGGTGAATTGTTTCGAAAGATCTTGTACTCTTTCTTTTTTTTTTTAGCAAAAGGAACGTCTGACTACATCCTCTATCACTGGACGCCTCGAGAGCGATGCGCCGTTTTGCTTCTCATATTAGCAGGTGAGATTATTTTCCTGGTGTATCTTTCAATAAGCAAAAGATATCGACATAGTTGTCTTTAAGAAATGTGCAATTGTAATAAATAATTGCAGTCGCTTATTTGTAAGCATTCGTCAGTCAAGAAAGGCAACGCGGCAAAGCGCCATCTCACGTATGCAGCATTGTTGCATAGAAGTTGTTTTAAGAGGAAGCTTTAGCTGACGGCATTTATCTAAATACATGGCAAAAGAGGCATCATTTCTGACGGCAACCAATGCACGTAATTTGATGAACTTTTCTGCATTGAAACGAAAGTATCAAAATCAAGTTGTATATTAGGTATATTTCTTAGACCATATATTCCTTCAACAAAAAATGTAAAATTGCAAAATAAGAAAAATATCAAGTTTCAATCTCTGTAATAAGCATCAAAAATCGATACCACAATTCTGTGAACTTATCTGATAATGCATCTAACATAAGAAAAACTGGTTCTCCACGAACTGCTTTAAATTCAAACACTAGTCGGTCAATAAACGTTTGCAAAACCATTCAGAACATGTAATAGTTTTAAGGAAGATAGAACTTTATGCATTAAATTTGCCCACTTTAACACCTCCAAAAGTACGCGTCACTTAACTGCGATAATAGTTTTTTGGTTTGGTTTACACACTTGTAAACGGCGTCCTAATTCTTTTTCGTAGCAATTTTTTTTTTAAATTCCGAACACTAAATCGAAATTCCGCCTGAATGGGGGAATTTTGCAGTCACTAGAGTTTTGCCTTTGCCCTCAAGTGCAAAGAAAAAAATCATTTAGGTTGGTGCAGCGGTTTTCTCGCAAAAGCACTTCTGTGTTTACATGTATTTGAATACGAAAATAACGAGTTATCGCCGGGTAAGTTGACTCATAACGTTGGTAAATCATACTTTTCATGCAACGCACAGGGTGACATAAATAGAACGAGTTTTCCAAACGTAAGCGCACTTCTTGTTATATTATGTAAACAATAACTAAAGCTGGCAATAAACTTTTAGGGCTGCAGAGTGTATACTTGGGACACTATAATGTAAAGCTGTTCTAATTTGCTTCTATTTCATTTCGGCCACTGGCCCTCCAAAATTAGTCACGCCGGCGTGAATGACCTACAAAAGCCAGGCTTGTTGCGAAAATAAACTTAGTTGTGAGTGGCGCCCGTCTTGTCGTTTGTGTTCTTCTTCCTAAGTCCTGGTCTTCTGCGCCTTGCCTTTGCCTACTTCAAGCATGAACCAACTAGCCCAAGCAAGAGTTTTACTTGAGCATATTTCTTCTACAGTGGGACCTTTCTTTCATCAAAGCTTTCGCACCGATCCTGCCATATTGTGCGTCAACTTGATCGCCGTTCCAGCTTGCCAGTCTCGAGTGGTGTCGTATTGCTTGAGAAAAAAGCTGGTGCCTTTGGAAGTACAGTCTATCTTCGGCGTCTCGGAACCGTCTTCTGGGCACGTCAGGCGCGTATGCAAAATACTCAAGTCCGAGTATTGGAGGCAAGTTATATTGTTTCAAGATTGGCTGCGTGTGCTTGGTGCTCTCGGGAAAGAACCAGAAAGCGAAAACAGGCGGTTGCAGCAGATGAAGCGTCTGGCAGCAACGTCCACTGAGTTTCTTTGGCATCGGGCGTTCGTGAGCCTAATATCCCGGTCAAAAAAGTCTCACGATGCAAGCACCGGCCAGGTCACCGTGCTAGGAGACGTAGCTCTGCCTAGACAAGTAGAGCGCTTTTTGAAAAAAAGGACCGAAGTTCAGCCTCGCACAAGGATCCCAGCGCCAAGAAGTGCTTGCCATGGTGAGAAGAGTGGCTAGCCACGGAAAGAACCAAGAAGAAAAAGAAAGAATTGTAAGTGACGGTGTTTCCTGCCTGATGGCGAGTGGTGGATCCATTCTGCCGAGAAAGCCTCACCTCCAGAGGATTTCGCAGGTTCTGAAGGACAACGACCTTGTTGTGCTACAGGCCGATAAGGAGGGTGGCTTTGCTGTTATGCCGACTGGTGTTTTTCGTGAGAAGGCCTTGGTTGCTATAAAGAAGAACTTCAAACAAGTGGCGTTCAAGGTTCGGAAGCAAAAAGGTCAGGCTCTTCAACTTTTGGGAGAAATGAATTTGGAAAACCTGCACAAGATGGCAAAGGAGGAAAAAGGGAGGTTTCTTGAGATCTTCTTCACTGTGAAGACACACAAGCCTGAATGTCCGCTGCGCACCATTGTTTCAGAAAGGGGAACATGGCAACGCCTGGTTAGCCGGTACCTTCAGACACATCTGGGAAACGTGGTGAGCGACGACCCTTTCCTGGTGCGTAGTTCTCTGGAGGTGCTGAAGGATCTGGACAACTTGCCGCCTCGTCAATACAATGCGTTCTCCATAGACATTGAAGATCTCTTCTATTCGGTCCCTCACCAAGGTCTCTTAGCGGCGGTCAGGGACAAGATCCAATCAAATGGTGAAGTCCGCTTCCAGAATGCGGCAGGTGTAAGCGTGGACAATTTCCTTTCCTTATTAGAGTTCTACCTGAACTGAACCGCCATTTTGTTTGAAGGCAAGTTTTATGTGCAGAAGAAAGGGATATGCATCGGTTCTTCTGTAGCTCCTGTCCTTTGCGATATCTTCCTATCTGTTGTAGGAACTGACATCAGTAATAATCTTTGTGATCCTCATGTAGTGTCTATTTACAGATATGTTGATGATTTCTTGGTCATTTTGAAGGACGTCCCTGAGCACGAATTAGTTTCTACCGTTGAGAGAACCATGAATATCTTCTCGAACCACAGTCAGGGTCTCAGGTTTACCAAGGAAGTTCCGAGCTGCGGTCAACTCCAGTTCTTGGATATCAGGCTAGTGTTTCCAAAGGAAGGCCTTTGTTGGATGTACAATCCGCGTTCTTTGAAAGGCCTGCTTCCGTTTGAGAGCGCCCATTCCAAGATTGTAAAGCGTGCAATTGCTTCAAATTCTCTGCAAACGGCTTTAACTAAGTCTTGCATCCATTTGGTGTCAAGTAGCTTTAGCACTCAAGTGCAACGACTACAACAGGCAGGCTTCCCGCCATGTCTGATTTCAGCTGTCTGCGAAACGATGCTCCAAAAACTAAAGCACCCGCCTCTTATCAGGGAGCCAATTTCATGCAGTTCTGTTGCGGTAGTTCCGTACTTTCATAAGGTATCGCACAACATTAAGAAAGTGGCAAGTAGGCATAACGTTCAGGTTGTTTTCTCGGCGCCTTGCAAGCTGTCTAAGCTTTGTGCCATGAACGGAGAGAAACGCCCGGCTTGTCCAATCCAGCATCAGAAGAAGTTCACTGAATGCAGGACACGTGTAGTCTACCAAATACCCCTAAGCTGTGGTCGCAGCTATATCGGACAAACATGTCGATGTTTCAATGAGCGTGCAATGGAACATTGTCGCAATCTGCGCAACAAGGAAGGAAGCTTCCTTGCAGAGCATTGCAGAGACTGCTCTAATTGCCGCCCTCTGTTTGACAAAACTAAATTTTTGAAGTATGGAAAATACAGGTATGAGCGGGAAATTGTGGAAGCCTTTTTCATCAAATAAAGAGGGGAACGCATGCGTCAGCAGGCCGTCCATTATGCTTAGTGACAAGGAGACGACTTTTTTAGAAGGTTTCATTTAGGCCTCTTGTTAGAGTGATTTCATTTGTTTTACCGTCTGTCTTCCTCTTATTTAACTAGTTTTTATTTTGCTGACGATTTTCTAGTGGCTCTTAGGCTTTTGTTGATTTTTTTTTTGACGCAGACGCTGTTCTTAGACCTTTATCGTTCATCAGTTCTGTCCATTTCATTGTTTGTCGCGTGGTTCTTATTTCGCGCGGTTACACGTTTTATCAATTTTTGGTGAGTGATTTTAGTTTTGACGCAGACACTGTACTTAGACGCATTTTTCATGTTATTCCCGTGTTATTCGTTGGTCATTATTCCCATAGTCGTGCGGGTTTTATCACTGACTGGGCCTTAGGCGTTTGAAGTGTGTTATGTTGTGGATAGATTGGTTGGTAGTGAAGTGTAGACGGTACTTTTTATGTCTGTTTTTTTTGTCTCCGTTGGCTTGGAAAAAGGCTGTACTAGATAAGTTGCCGCCTGTGCTGATCCACGTGTGGTTCTTGTTTGCTCTTTCGATAGCTGTGCAGATAACATTCCTGAATGGTCCATAGATTGCTGTTTTTTACTTCTAAAATTTTGTGCGTGACTCGGCGTGAATGACCTACATAAGGCAGGCTTGTTGCGAAAATAAACTTAGTTGTGAGTGGCGCCCGTCTTCTCGTTTGTGTTCTTCTGCCTAAGTCCTGGTCTTCTGCGCGCTGTCTTTACCTAGTTCAAGATTGTAGCCCGCCGATCGCTCTGTCACTGGCTACTTGTAGCTGCCAGAGAAATCGAATTTAGTTGCGTAAAGTCACGATTTTTACGTGGCAGTATAACTTTGACGAGTACTTCCAGGACGTGTGCAACTTATTTATGGCAACTCTTTTCCGCTGACGATAGATCTTATTAGTGTTTTTAGCCTTCCGTAGCACGTTTCTGTGACTTTCCAGCAGCCATTACGAGCAAAGCAAGGGGAAGCGGACTAATCACTGATCGTGCCACCACTATCCTAAACCGGTTATCTGTTTTCAGTGCGATAGCTCGGCCTTATCGAAACCCACTTCAGTTCTGCGCATGCCTAACGTGTTTGGAGGCAATTGATAAGAATCTGTCAAAGTAGACAGTTCCATTTGCTTTTTAAAGCAAATAAAAGTGACCTCCTATAAGTGAGGAGAGCATTTGTGTTTTTCAAGCTTCGGCTGCCCGTCACCACCCGATGCTTGCGTCATTGATTACGCAAATTGGATGTCCGGATATTCTTCTTTCTTTCTCTTATTTATTCATTTATTCAAGACATTCCTTACAGAAATGCCTTGGGGGACGCGACAAAAGGCACTGAACGTGCCTGACTGGGCCTCGCCACCCTTGGCAGCAGCAGTCACACAAGAACATAGAATAATTGAAATACGAGACGTTTAAATTATGGGGTCCATGCGCAACTATTGAAGCAAACTTTGTTCGAGCAAAACAACTGATTTCTACGAAACATGAAAAGAAGAGTCAAAACGTAATATTTTTTTTTTCCCTACAAGTGGCACTCAAGAGTTTCTCTGACGAATTATCTCATAGACGTTGTACTGTGACCGGCACTTGAGCCGACGGACCAACAAAACAAGTCCGATGACCTGTGTTCCCCCCGGGCGGCTTTCCTGTAATTTTCCGCGTAGCCAGAACATGACTGCGGCAACGTGATCAACGCAGCCATGAAACTAGTATGTGTAAATTATTCGCTCTGAAAGTTAATTGAAAGGCGCTCCGAAGCAGAAATGCACCATCTTTCTTCATCGCCAGCTTTCTACGCAGTGCTCAAACCATCGCCAATCTGTTTAACGGGGGTTAGGCGTGGTAAAGCCGAAGAGATGGCGCGCCCACTTCTCTTTGAACGTAAACAAAGATATGCATTCAGCAACGATGAAACTGCTTCTGTACTTCAGTTTTGTTCAGGAGCGATGCAAAAAACAGAAACACTCTTATTTCGTACAAGCATCGACGATACAATGCAGTGCCAACACAGGTACGGGCCTATGGCGCTTTAATGTAAAACTATTCCAAACTTTTCTATTCCAATTCTGCTATCAGCCCTCCACGATTGGTGAAAAACTTTTTTCGACCACCCCCACTTCACCTGTCTGTCACGCGACGTCACGAAAACCGCGATAGTTCCCCATCTGATATGATGTGTACACACTGATATGCATGATTTGACAGAAAAAAGAAAAGGAGTTATTTCTTATTCGACCCCTTTTCGCCATTAGCCCTCGGCTATCGGTAAAAAGTTTTCGGGCTGCACCCACTTCACCTGCCTGTCACGCGACGTCACAAAACCGCACAAACTCACCGCGTCAAAGTGACTGTACGCGATAAAGATGCATTAATATGCCGAACAAAACTGAATTTTCTTCGGAATAGCCGCAGGTTGCCCCGTTCCGAAAGGAATAAAAGATGGCTGCCGCCCATCGCTGAGACGCTGGTTACTCACACCTGCCGGAGAGCATGGGTGTATTTGCGAATAAAACTTCTTGCGTGGCCGTGTAAGGTTTTCGAGCACTTTCGGCATGTTTACCACCCCATTCGGCCAACTCTTCTTTCCTGAGGGTCAGTTTTAGCGTCATTCTTAAGCTTCCGTTGCATGCCGCCGTGATTTTCGACCAGCCACCGCAAGCTAAGTGAGGGAAAGCCAACCAATCGCAGACGCCGGCACCACCCTCTTCATCCGGTTATCGATTTTCAGTGCACTGGCTCTGCCCCAGTGAATCCCTCTCCACTTGACCGTGCTCCTCGCCTCTTGTCAGCCAATTAGATACGGCAAGCCGCTCAGTCTAGGCAATGTTATTTGTTTTTCAAGCAAACAAAAGTCACCTCCTATGAACGAGGAGAGTGTTTGATTGGTCTGTTCAGACAAAAATGCGGGTGACCGCCCGGTGCTTGCGTCGGTGGTTACGCAAATTTGACATCAGGAAATTGGAATAGAAACATATTGGAATATTTTTACGTTATAGGGCCCCTATTCTAGATTGCAGACTGTGGTTTGCACTCGTTGGCATTTTCACAAACGAAACGCGACTACGTAGAGTGCTGTATCTGTGTATAGCTTTTTGGCGACCAGTTACATAAATCTAGACATGTGATGCTTACCTAGTATGCCGAAATGCCAATAAATGGCGCCTTCTTCGATATTGCAGCGTGAACAAACCCGTGGCTTGTTAAACAGCAGAAACATGTTTCATAGAGAAATCAGTTACGTAGTCTGACGTGCCAAATTCATGACTAATGATGACGCACGCCGTAGTACAGGACTCCGGAAATTTCGACCACCGGGAGCTCTTTAAAGCGCTGGGATTCATTAAAGATGAGAAAGAACTATGCAACTTATCGGTAACATACCTGTTGCGCTACGGTGTTCCCGTCGCCATTTGCCGAGGAACCCAGACGTCAATTAGGCTGGTGTAGGTGGAATGTGACTCTAGCCATACGTCTTACATCGTATAATATGCAAATATCACACAATAATTTTTGTCGCTGCTGCGTGGTTTCCATACGTTTGAGAGGAAACAAATTCGCCTTACGTGTAGTTTGGTATTAAAGCTTGAAAACTTGTGTTTCATAATTTTGTGCAGCGAATGTGCAGCGAGAAACAGCTGTAGAACATAGCGAAAAAAATCACAGCTTACTATTAAGCGCGCTCATAGCGCCATCGTGGAATTGCAGTGCGAAAACAAGTTCGTCTGACTGCCGACGAGTCTGCCCTCAGCGATTCACCACCAATAGGGCTGTCGACGCACTGTTTGCCGACTGTTGCCATTGGCGCAATTTGGCCGGAATGCGACCGCTATGGAGACTACAGTCATGGAAAGCCCGTCAACCGAAGTCGGTGTCGTGACGGTCCAGTTTGACCATGCCTAGGCAGATTGTTTTAGAAGAACAAAACAAGCCGCAAAGAAACAATCGAAATAGCTGCGGCCATGTCCTGCTGAGCTCTAAATGGCAGGTTGAGCCCCTGCCACGGCAGCCGCATTTGGATGCGAGGCAAAATGCAAGAATTTTTGTTTACTTAAGAACAGGTGCACGCTAAGATATTCCTGGAGCTCAAACTCATTCTGGAATACCGCCCCCCCCCCCTCCTTATGGCGTGCCTCATTGTGAGATCGCGGTCCCGACACGCATAACCCCACAATTTATTTTAAGATGTTGTGAAGAACAAGGAGTTGCAGAATACTCAAACACACTAGGTAAGTTCGAAAAAAACAAAACACGGCTTCATCGAGAAGTTATCAATGAGACAGGACGTGAGCGGTGGAGAGCTGCACTATAATTTACCCACGAAATGGGTGCAATTTTACACTAGTTTCTATAGTATATCTTGTATAGTAGCATTCATGCTTTCTATAGTAACTTCCTGTGGGAGTATACAGTATAAAGATAACAATGAGACACAAGTGGCGAGGTATTGCTAGAGTGCCCACTTTCGTCCTTCTGTATTCGATGTGTAGGGGTAGAATTGAAGACATGAGCTTTCACGCTCACTATCAAATTTATTGTACAGAGCTGCAATGGCGCATTGATTACAGGAGTTACGTAAGTTCAGGATTACGTAATTTCCATTTCACAATGTGGTGCTGCTTTTGTCGCTATATTAGCCTGCTTTTAAAGAGGCGTTTCCACGGCTCTGCAAAAAAAAAAAAAAACTGCAATGAGTACGACAAAACCTACGCCCGTTTCTCAAGCTGTGTTTAATCTGCAGTCGGGCTACCACGACCGTTCAAGATGTAGTTTCACATCACACATTAATTTTTTTGACGGAATCAGTTTGTCGGTCTTTTGCTTGGAGGGCTTTGGTTGTTGCTCGTCGTTGTCAGAAGTCCATGCTGTAAACGTCATGCCGATGTCGGCTCCTGCATCCTGAGGCTTTTGAGCGCCGTTATGTGTGTGGGTTTATAGAGAACTATGTCTTGTTTGTTTCTTTTTTAGGAAAAGTGGAGTGTGAGATGCACATCTGGGAGGATCATACTAAACTCATCGTGCCCCAGTGTCAAAAAGCGTATGAAAGCCGCTGTGGCAAAAGAAAATACAGTATATACAGCTCACGTTGCCATCCGTGAAAAGAAAAATGAGCACTCCTGAGTTTATTTGGGAACGTTTTATGATGCAAAGTAATATGCAATAAATCGAATTGCACGTACCTGCCCTATGTCCCCCTGCTTCTATTGATTTTCTCTATGCATTCATACTACATTATGGAACAGCGAATATGCCAATCTCCCACCCGTCTGAATTACAGGAATCAAGGATGTAATCAGCATTTTAGTGCGACAGCAGCAGCCTACCTTAAGTTATCAGGCTGTGGGAACGACCGCTCCGTTGCGCTGATGGCGCCATTGTCGTCCCTGGCCGTGCTTAATGACCATTTTTTTCGCTAGGGCACCTCGAAAACTCAAGTTTCACGAGTTCAAATGGGGAAAAGAAACCTCGTTTGTCCCTAACCACCACAACTGGGCTTTGAACCCATGTCAGTGCTCATTTCATTAAACCATGCTAGTAACTTAGTGTGCATTTCTGAGTTCGGCGCGCTGAGCACTGACGCCGAATTCTACTTCTTTATTTTATTGCAGGCGAACAAAGCCTAATAAGCTGCACTAAACAAACCACAAGCCGGGTTAATAACGGTGGCGCTTTGTGTTCCACAAAAAACTTTCAGACAGGTGACGTCGCTGCATGCATTTCGGTGTCTTAAATAAGCAATAGTGTTCTCGTTGAGAATGCCAATTTCGGCATAGAGAAATTCATTTTGATAAGATGGTTGTAGGCTATCTGCAATTCCCGATTGTGTTGCTTCTGAAAACAGCGTCGACGGCTCAGGGAACCACACATGACAGTAATGATTAAGGTGCATAGATCGCACTTGCGCAAAATAGGGAATGGGCCCTGGAATCAGGCGGTTGGGTGAAAATTAACCAATGAAGCATCCACGACGTCAACTAACAATGCCGTCGCTAAGAAGACGCCACATGTGCCCCGCTTATTTCACAGCAGACATGCGCCCCAAATAGCAGCACTCAAAATGTAGATAAAGAAAAGTAGGCTATTGCCTAAAGCTCATAAATGCCAGTGTGTCATTTCGCTTTTGACAAAACTGTCGAATAAGTTTTCGCGCCAGAGTTCAATAAACTGAGACCCGAGCCTTTAAAATGACTCATTGAGCATGAAAAATAAGAAGCATTTATGACAGCTACTGCCTCCCTTTTGCGTTCTGAATAATGTTTTACAACACCAAATGTCAAGATCGCATAAGGAATATTAAAGTTTAAATGTCTCATATGCCACGCTGCGGCCACATTGGGCAGGTCGGCTAGGGGGTGTTGCATGATGGAAACAGAAATCACGACAGTTTACGCAACTTGTCCAAACCACAGAACCACAACACTACCTGAGCGCAACAAAACCACACCCATTTCCCGGTAGCTGCTGAGCGCCATTTTTTAAGCAAAAAGGCGCAAACAAGAATCAGGCCCGTAACGCTGCCTGATTTGATGAAATCTCGGCATGCGAGATGTACTTTCGCCCGAGAAGATTTTTGGAAGCTGTGAACTTCATGGAGACTGTGAAAGCCTAGTGCTCGGTGAGTAAACACATGCTTCTATCTTGTGCTTAATGACTAAGCAGTAGCATCTGAACATCTGCGGTGATCGCATGGTGTTCACTTTTGCTTTTATTCACATAGGGTACGGAAGAATCGATGAAGGTCGCAAGGCAGTACATCTCAACAGATAGCTGGTAAGTAAGCGTTTTGTGTCAACGATCGTAACTATCTCCGAATGTAGGTCCTGGTTTAAATCGAAGGTGGTATGTAACAGAGGCTCGCTTTTTTTCTGCCACACATTGCTGCGCATTGATAGATTCACCCTGCGGGCGGTACAGATACTTCTGCTGGATGTAACTTGCACGAGAAAAGCTTTTTTTTTTGGTTACTCAATTGTGTTAAGTTTAACGTAACACTTATGTCGTGATAAAATAACAACACATTAAATAAATGTAACCGGTTTGTGTTAACGACATAGTGATATCTGAAACGGCACGATTTGCTGGTATTAATTCGTTGCGGTCCGGCGAAAATCCAGAGCAAGAAGAAAAAATGGCGGCTGCACCGAAAAGCACGCGAGTTTTGGCGGCGCCGGCCACCATGCTCATTGAGTTTATTGAGCAGCACCCATACTTATCTAGAGGTGCCACAAGCCTCTCGCCAAGTATGAGTGCTGCTCGGAAAAAAGCAATCTGCGAGGAAATCGCTGCGGTGCTCAACGCGATAGGTCCAGCAGTCAAAACAGCCCGGTGCTGGCGCCTGTATTGGGCGCGCCTGTGTTATGACTGCCGGAGGATCGCGGCGCAGGTAGGCACCGAGAAGAGGTGAGCCCGCGGAATTGTGTTTTCTTACAATTCACCATACATGCCAGCGCCTGATATCCGTACTTTGCAGAAATGTAAATGTTGCCCTACTGCTGGTAAAGCAACGATGTTAAGAAACACCTTGTGATGGATTCCATGGCTCGTTAATCCGTAAAGCATTAGTAACGAGTTGTCAAAGCTCTAAGTCACTAGTGTGTCCCATGCCGCATTAAGAATTTTCTGTTGAAATTGAAAAACTGTAAGTGAAATAGACATGGTAAATAGTTGATGGAATTTAGTCACATTATGTCTACTGTACCTTATTGCTCCAGCAGGACAGATCCAGTGACGAAGAGCGTCCTCCCGCTGATCCCGTGCGCCCTGCCCCACCAGCAGATGCCAACGTGTCGATTGGCACCGAGCCGGGCACAAGTGGCACTGCACCTAATGCACTTCAGCAACTATTGCAATACGAACACATCACTCAAGGCAACAAAGCAATGTCTGTTAAGATGTCTTGAACAGATATGATGTATTTCTATTATTTACTTGGCAAACAAAAGTGCCTGCCTAAATGTCACTGAAAAATGGAACAATATTCTGTTCGACAATTAACACCATTTGTAACGCAGCTTCTGCAACGTACAAGCTGAAATTACTATCAGTGTAGCATTTTATGATGCTGTAGTGCCTTTTTGTTTATGCAAATTTACTGTTCCTTTTGTGAACGATTTGCTGCTGGAATTACTTTTCTGGGGTTCCACCTGATAATGAACCAGTAAAATGTCACGCAGGACTAAGCAAAACTTTTTATACTGTGTACTGATTTTATTTCTAAGGACCATCGACTCGGCAGCAGCCCCGCAGGCCACCTCGGCAACAGCCACTGGAAGATGCGGCCTGCAGGGCAGCCGATGAGTATGCGTGGCAGGGAAAGCTGGCTGAGGCTGCTAACTTGGAGGCCGCCAACTTCCACCAGCTGCTGCTGCAGCAAAATAGGCAGGTACGTGCAACTTTACCAGGTCATATTTTAAGATGGGATTAGTGCGCATGGTAATGTATGCTACAGCCAGATTACACATGAGAGGCATCTGTAGTCATTGGGCTCATTGGCTCATGCGCGCTTATATACCTCCTTTGATGTGTTCTTGAACACATAGCAACTTACAAAACATTTATTTCCATGGTTGCATGTACACCACAGCGTGATCATCTCTCGTATATACATTCAGCTAGTCACCAATACTGCCGTGGATGGGGAAACGGCGCCGCGGTAGCTCAATTCGTAGAGCATCCCACGCGAAATGCGAAGATTGTGGGATCGTTCCCCAGCTGCGGAAATTTGGTTTTTCATTCACTTTCATTTTCATTAATTTATCGTTTCTTTATTCCATTTACTAAGCACAAGTAATTTCTCTTATGTTGTCCTTGGGGTGAGTGTTTCTTGGCTTCCTATGATATGACTAATATTTTTTCATGACTGTGATATGAACAAAATAGCTGTGTCGTTCGACAACGTCTTTTTATCACCGGAGTTTTGCAGCGAAGCTGTGTTTGGTTAGAATCCCTGAATTTCTTGGTGATGTAACGTCGACAGAAAACCATCATCATCCATAGCTCATTCTCCCCGATGCGATGACTCACACCCCCATAGCACAGAGGCTACAAGCATTCAGCAAATGGAAGCGAACAGTGCATACAATATTTACAATTATGCGTACAACACACAAAACAGCCTACGTTTCAATAAAAAAAAAAGCTCTGAACAAGCACCCGAGTCACATAACAGATGATGAGGCCCTCCTGCGCCTTCGTGCAATTTCAACCACGTAGTGCCCCCACATACGTTTCCCAGCAAAGATTACTGCTGCGCAAGCAGCCGCGGCGATGACGGCTTGACTGCAGCATAGGAAGCATGGAGTTACGTAACTACACTTTCGTGCGTAAGGAGATGAACCCGCCTAGCAAATGTGCTGTGTTGTGTTTCTGTTGCGGCAGTGCTATGGGAAGGCCACGTATAATTAGGACACCTGTAGGGCAGCGTGCATACTTGAGAGACGCCCCGAATTTCCCTTCTCTCAAGCCCACTCTTTGTAGGTGCCCAAAGGAGCGGCGCAAGTAAATCGCAGGCTGTCAAAAGCTATTGGGGTAATAATTAGGTGAAGTACCCGTGAATGTGGCCACGTGAACAATTTCAACCTACGTCGCAATGGGTACTTGTTCTAGCTGTCGTTCACAGCTTGGCTGTCCAGCCACCGTCACAGCGGGGCTAGGAGATCACTTTTTTGAACAGGGAGCACTTTAGCTAACTCGCATGACTGCGGAAAAGTGGCACATTATGAACCCTTCTTGACTTTGACCGTAGCCTATCGTGATTAGAACCCACCGAGGCCGAAAAACAACCAGGGTCAAATAGACAAGACAATGACATCAGATCTGATAAACCCGACATAAGGACCTCAAGGAATAGTCATCCAAAAATGCAGTGTGCATCCCGCCCCACCAGCAGGACATTTCTTGATATCCAAATTTATTATAAGGATAAACATAACTTCATTGTTATTTTCAATGTCACTGTTTACTTCAGAACACATTATATTGAGGCGGAAGGTATAAAGTTGTTATGAGGAACAAGCAAGGACGGAAAATACTTCTTAAAAGCATCTGATATGCGGATCCCTGATAATGTCCATATCAATTTCGAATTAACTGGGTGAAGCACCATGAGGTTAAACAATATACTAAACTTTACGTGGGTTAGGTGAACGTAAAATAAAATATTTGGCCGTCTGCAACTTAAGATTAAGTTAATTTAGTGCCTTGTGAAATTTGCCGAGGGGTATTGGATCGCTCGTTTATTTATATAGTCTTATTCTAATTCAACTAATTAATGAAAATTCTCTAAATAACTACTTCAATAATTACTTTACAGCAGATGTTGCAATTTAGTAACTGCAGCTAGTGGCCTTTCAAGACGTATGTATTCGAAATGACTTTACAGGATAATACCAATTTCGAGAAAAGATTAATACATACATATAATACAGCCGGTACACACATCTAAATACAAATACGTGTACCTTACACTATATTTCCACATAGTCCGCAAGCGGGTTCAGACATTTGTGCCATCGCAGCAGTAAATCTGAAATGATTCTACAGTACTCAGCTACTTAGCGGCCTCGCCATACCCTCTTTGTCATGCAAGTCTTCACGACCTCTTGCGAACTAATTTAACACCACAGGGATTCTGTCTTCGAGGGCGAAGACAAAATTGCGGAAACAGAATCCGAATGGATAACCAATGCGATGCCACCGTCAGTGCCATAAATCCTGTCTTCGCGCTAGGCAACGCAAACGGGTGGAGTAAACTGGGAATTACGAATGTTACTATGTAGCCATTAAAATAAAATTACAATGTGGGGCTTCGGTTGCAGAAACCACGATTTGATTATTAAGATGGCCATAGTGTGAGACTTCAAAATAATTTAAGCCAGCAGGGGTTCTTCATCATGCACTTAAGTCTGAGTACATGGGTGTTTTCGCATTTCGCCCCATCGAAATGTGGCAGTCGTGGCCGAGATACGATCATGCCACCTTGTGCTTAGCAGCCCATCACCATATCCTCTAAGCAACCATAGCGGGTACTATGCAGCTATTATTCAGTTATGCCTATAACACGGGGTGAATAAATAGAAATGAGAGCCAATAAGCCTGGAAGCATTAAAAAATACAGATATCCTTACAAGGTCCTGAAAAGCTTTGCCTTAGGGCTGAGCTACGGACCGCCCCCACGTGTGGACTGGTAGGCCGAGCCTAACCGCCGCATCGTGGGCTCTCTAGACAGCCCAAGTTTGGTGCGAAAGTTCTGAGCTCTGGATAGCAAAGCTCCATGCAACAGACAGGGAAGAATCTAAATGAAGCTGTCCTTCGTTCCAATGCTTGCGCAGGAGCGCAATCGTGCCACCAATTGTGTATTGTAATTGCACCGAAATTATAGTTGCAACAGAGAGCACACATAAAAAGCACAAGATCTGCAAAATATAGATAAGAAATGCGAAGATACAGTGGAATATACGAGTGCGAAGAAACACCTGGATGAAGGGCAAAAAGTGTCACTGGAAACAAAGTTCACTACAGGTATACAAAAATATCTCAACTACATATTTAAATATAAGTATACGTCTCCAACAAATCTACGTATCTAAGCAAAAGTCACTCTATATAATGCGTCAAATAACACGAATAAATATGTTCTGCAATCACAGATAGTAAACTTTAGGCATAGAAACACAGGTGATCCAAGCGCGAACATATGATCGCAGAAATTGTGATATATACGTGGGCTATGCTGCGGTCCCGACAGCACCATAAGGGTATAATATTAGAGGAAGAATACAGAAATGAAAACTAAAATTTGTATTTTAATAGGTCTGCACTGCGACAACAATTATTCTGCACCCACAGTTAAAGAAGCATATTGCTTTCGTTCAAGAAAGAAGTAAAATGAAGCTAAAAAGGAAAGAAAACGAAAATGAAAGCCGCAGATGATGCGCCACGTTGAAGTACCCAATATCCGAGTGAGTTTGGTGGCGAAACGCCGCATGGGCCGGGTGTTCAACAAACAAGGTCGGTCAAAATTGGTTATTGATATCGTGGTAATTGTTGTATTCGCATGCTAATTTTGATCATGTTGCTAACTGTTACAATAAACGGCAAAAATATCTGCAGTTTTAAAAGCTCATGAACAGTCTTACGTTTTCATATTTACATGTTTATGTACCTGAAGGGACAAAGCTTCTTATTTGCGTTGATTCAAGCTGCTTCGATGTCACAAGGACAAACTTCTCTTGGCAGGGAAGTTTAGCGAATTGCTCTGTGACGTCGGACACTTTGATGTCTACGTCTCTGTGGGTGTATAGAAGCGCCAGCGCAACCATGCGCTCTTGAGACATTGTAGAGCGCATTAGGTTTTTAGTAATCTAATGCTTGAAAATGTTATCTCTGTGCTGGCAGTGGTCACTGGAAGGGTGACTAGCATCTGCAGCAGTTTGTGCACAATTGGATAGATCCTGCAGTCGCAAAAGGAAAGGGCATCTGTTCCTGTGCTGAGACACTGGTATGCTGCTTTGTTCGCCCACCTTGTTCATCATAGTCGCAGTTTTCCCAGAGAAACCCTCGCATCCAGGTCCTGCGCAAAAATGGCCTGGGAATTTTCTTTTCCTTTCGCACTATCAAGTTGCCTAGGTGGTATTTCGGATGGTACAATTACAGAGAAGTCCTTTAAGATTGTCCTGTGCTTTGCCAACCGTCAGTGTAGCCCTGCTAATACGTGGTTCATGAATGTAATGAACACAGTTCTCCGGAAACATTTGTCAGAATTTTCTGATGCAACGCTGCTATGATCCTGTTGTCGGACGCCGGCTCGTAGGCTGGTGATTTCCAAATCCAGTTTCTTTTTCGCCAGTTCCTGTAATTGTGCAAATATTTTTGAGAATGAAGCCGTTTTTATTCCTGCGGTCCTTTTTGATCGCCTGCTGTACCACGTCTGTGTCGTCAATGGCAGTGCTTATGTATTGTTCCTGATCTGCAGATTCTTTCATAAAGGCAGAGTCACCGCTAACACATTCTCCGCCACATGCAGGCTCACAAGGAATGCTGGTGACAAAAGTGCCAACTCTAGACTATATGAATGGAATTATGGGGTTTTACGTGCCAAAACCACTTTCTGATTATGAGGCACGCCGTAGTGGAGGCTCCGGAAATTTCGACCACCTGAGGTTCTTTAACGTGCACCTATACCTAAGTACACGGGTGTTTTCACATTTCGCCACCATCGAAATGCGGCCGCCGTGGCCGGTATTCGATCCCGCGACCTCGTGCTCAGCAGCCGTACACCATAGCCACTGAGCAACCACGGCGGTTAGACTATTTGCAGCAACTGTACTTTTGCCATTGCCGTTTAATTTTATCTCCTCTAGTGCCGCAGTCACCGGTTCAAACAGATTCAGAAATGAACGAACCGTATTCTGCGTTTCCACCCACTCCGTTTCGCATAATCTAAAAGGTCTCTGTCTAGAGAACTCAGGACGCATCAAAACTATTTCTCACAAAACATGTGAACGGTTAGGATATTTCCGGAAAAAGTTCGTCGTTGTGTTTAGCACTTAAAAACAGTTTCGTGTATCTTTAATGGAGCACGCCACGCAGAGAACTAGATTGAGGGAATGGCTCGCGCGTTGGGGTGTGTATAGTGAGGTTTAATATTTCTCGCGAACGGCAGCTTGCTCACCATTCGTTTTAACAGCGATCGATTTGGCACCGTCATAACCTTGGCCACCAAGATGACGCATGTTAATTCGAAGGTCTTGCAGAAACTTCATAATGGCGTCGGTGAAGGCCTGCCGCTTCGGTCGTGCATTGGCACAAAACCTAAAAACACTTTTTCGATGTCGTTGGCATCGTTGTATGATACCTTGTAGAAACCGTCAGCTGCTCGATTCTAGCATTATCCGTCATTTCGTCAGCGAGTAGGGAGAAGGAGCCTGCACAGTTCACTTTTGCGAGTACGTTTCTTTTTGATAATTTCACCAATAAGTGTGTACAATTTGCTTTTGTACATCTGGGCTTAAATATAATACTTTCGTGGGAAAACTGTGGTTCTTCCGATCTGTATCTTCACAATAAACTCGCATGCGAAGACACGCTCAGAAAATACCAGTACGTTCAGCGGGGGCCTTGCTTAAATCAATATGACCACTGTCAGTATAGCTAAGAGCCCGTCCTTGTAGCCCGCAGAATGTAAGTGCCTCAGTAATAAGCCGTAATATTTTTTCTCTTTTTCAAGTGAAACATGTATTGCCTCACTTGTTTCGGCGTCAGTGTTACTGTTACCATACGAAAAAAGCCCAAGGCGCGCAATAATAACATTTGCTTGCGAGGCTGCGGATTGAAACCACCGACCTCCGCTTGGCGAGACCACCACGCTAACCGATTGGGCCACTGTAGGTTCATCATACGAGACCTTTAAAGCGCGATTTTACATGCATGAAGAAGTAGATGCGGCGTAAGGCTCAAGCCATGCACAAGCGTTCGCTCACTCCGAAGGAGTTAAAAGGCGTGGTCGCGATTTTGCTCGCCTCGCGCCCGCCGTTTCCCACGACACGTTCATCTGAGGGATCGCCCTGGAAGAAATCAGGACCGTCCTTCAAAACTTGAATGGCACATCGGCCCCAGGTCCGGACGGTATTAGTAACAAGGCCCTTCGTAACTTGGACGAAGACTCCGTCCAGTTCCTAGCGGATCAAATCAATCAGGTCTGGGCTTCCGGCAGGGTCCCACCGGAATCGAAGAACGCCACCACGGTTCTCATTCCAAAGCCCAACAAGCCCTCGGGCGTCGAGAACCTCAGACCCATATCACTGACGTCGTGCGTGGGTAAGGCGGCGGAACACGCCATTCAAAACAGAATCTCCAGATTCCTCGAAACCAAGGGACTGTTACCACACACCCTCATCGGATTTAGACCCGGTCTATCAACTCAAGACACCATGATTTTAATCAAGCACCAAATCATTGATGACCCCATTAGAAACGCCAAGGCCATTCTTGGGTTGGATCTAGAGAAAGCGTTCGATAACCTCTCTCACCAATACATTGTGGACACCATTTCCGAACTCAACCTCGGAGCTAGGTTCCACTCGTACGTCAAGTCATTCTTGTATAACAGGACGGCTACGCTCCGATTTGCCGACCTCTCCACGGAGACACTCTCGCTGGGGAGCAGGGGCACCCCCCAAGGCTCGGTCATCTCCCCTATGCTTTTCAACCTTGCCATGGCGGGACTTGCTGAGAAACTAGGGCAGATCCACGGGCTCGAGCATACCATATACGCAGATGACATCACCATGTGGGTGTCCAAAGGAACCCCGGGCATGGTGCAGGACATCTTGCAAGAAGCAGTGAACGCCATAGAAGAATTTCTCATTCCCACAGGACTCAGATGCTCGCCTACCAAGTCGGAGCTGCTCGTACGCAGACCCACGCAGAAAGGCCGCAGGCCATACTCGTCAGACTTCGACTATAATCAAGAAATTATCGTACGAACCACTTCGGGACACGCCATACCGTGCGTCGACAAAATCAGAGTCCTGGGTATGATCGTAGAGACTAAAGACGTCAATGCCTCTACGGTTCAGAAGCTCATCACCAAAACCAACAACGCTATTGGGCTCATCAGAAGAATTGCCAATAGACACAGGGGCCTCAAGGAACATAATCTCATCAAACTCATACACGCGTTCGTCACCTGTCACTTCGCATACGTTGCGGCAATGCTCAATTGGACACGATCCGAAAGAGACAGACTGAATGCCCAAATCAGAAAGGTCACCAAGCAAGCCCTCGGCATTCCAACCAGCACCAGCAACGAGAAGCTGGGGCACCTGGGCATGCACAACACCCTGGAAGAAATTGCTGAAGCCCAGCAGCGCGCACAGCTTGCTAGGCTTTCGACGACGCCTCCGGGGCGCACGATCCTAGAGAAGCTAGGCTTTGCACAAGGACACATAGAAAAAGACTTTGCGGACCTCCCACGGGACATACGCGCCAGGATCACGGTCCGCCCTATACCCAGAAACGTACACCCCGAAAACAACAGGGGCAGACGACAAGCGAGAGGACAATTCCTTCTTAAACAAGCCTTGGCGAACCGTGAACGCTCAGCTTTTGTGGACGCGGCGGCATACACGGGAAACAAAGCTTTCGCAGTGGCGGTTGTGGACGGCCGCGGATCCACAAGATATGCAGCCACGGTAATTGCAAGGAAGCCTGAACAGGCCGAACAGGTTGCGATCGCTGTTGCGCTCACCGACGACAATCTTTCCCATATCTACAGCGACTCCATAGCCGCTATCAGAGCTTTCCAGAAGGGCACGGTCTGCGCACAGGCTCTCAAAATTGTTTCAAAGAAAGAGATTAAGAAACACTTCATATACTGGTTCCCGGCACACTTAGGACCAAAGCTCGGCGACGTCCCCAACCTTAACGAGGCGGCACACGAGGCTGCGCGCGCGCTTACAGACCGCGCGGCTTCACCCGACCACTCGGAGAATAAGGACGCGCCCACTACATACAACGAAGTCACTAAACACTACTACCTACAACGCAGACAATATAGCACGCCACACCGCACGCTCACTCGAGCTCAAGCGGTTACACTCAGAATGCTACAAACAGACACATACCCCACTCAAAACAGATTACACCATTACATGCCTGAGCTCTACGACAAGTCTTATTGCACCAATTGCAATACATCTCTTAACGTTTATCATTTACTCTGGCCGTGCTCGCAAGCTCACGTAAACTACGAACAGGACAAGCGCAAGTTTGAAGAGGCAATCCGGAGCGAAGAACTCGCTCCCCAACTCTGGGCCGTCCAGCAGGTCCACGACGCCGCCAGGAAACTCAACCTCCCGGTTCCGTCGTGGGAGACGCCCACTCCATGAGAGCCCAAAGCTCTCGTGGCCTGCAGGACCTGAATAAAGTTGATTTCCTCCTCCTCCTCCCGCCGTTTCTGCGCTGGCGCGAGTAAGAGCGGGCGCGAGAGAGAAAATCTGGGGGCTTTTGCTCCTCGAATATCTGACTCTGCCTAGGCACTAAGTAGGACGTTTCTTAGCGCGTCTTGTATGCGTTTGGGCCCAAGACATGGCGGCATTACGGAGTGTGGTCGAGTTTGTTTACGCTCCGCCGCTGGCTGCTCACACGGTGAGGCAGTGGGCACGGACGCCCCATTTTGTGATCGCTGTGTCTGAAGGGGCAAGGTTCTGACTGGTGTTGTATAAGTCGCGGGTCGTTTTTTTTCGTCGCAACGATAAATTATATTTTTTTTTACCAGCACTGCTCCAGGAGGGCACATGTGGCCGGCAAACGGAGGCCTTAGGATAGCACCTGGGGTTATATGAAAGCAGGCGGCGCAGGATCTCCAGGGCACCCAAGGGGTAGCGGGGGGATCAAAGGCAGAAGTGTGTGGTAAAAATTATCGAATCGGAAGGGGAAATATTAGGCAGCGGCTGTGAGTGGTCGCTGTTTTCCTTGAACCAAGGGGGTTTCTATGGTCGGCGGAAAAGCTATGCTGCCAGCCGTCCAAGAAGCCATCTGTGTTGTTTTGTTTCGTTAGTCTCGAAACGGCGTGAATAGCAGCAGTATACCATGTGAAAGTGCTTTTGCCTCCATGAGCAAGGCCCGTCCTACATACTCGTAACGTTAGGCGCTGGTCCGTAGTTTCGTGACATGACTGGAAACAAACTGGCGGAAACCACCCGCGTTTAGTTTTACTGTAATGTTGTTACGCCTGAGTGCCGGCAACACAGGTAGCGTGAGATTTTCCGTGATATTTTATTGTGGGAATATGTGTAATGAGTGACAAAACTAAGGCGGCTGATTTACTACGTTGCCAAGGTTCATATTGCCGTCTCTGTAAATGTAGCAGCGCTCTTATCGCGGTGCATCTTTGTCTCTACCCTACCCGAGAGATACTTAACAACAGAACGTAATTAATTGGCCTGGTCTTACCTTTTGCACTATTCAGTCAGTAGTGGTGTACACAGGTGTGCTACCTCATTAGGGAGCTTCACCATCTAAGAATTAAGAACGCTATCGAGAACAGAGTTGGTAAAGTACCAGGAGTAGGTTCCTCATCCCCTTGAAGGAGCCCGACTTGCGTGATATCTTCCTGCCCAGTATCACCTTCAGGGCTGGTCTGTCGCCGTAGGCAAGTAATTGTTTCCGTGGTGAGTTTCACAAATCTTTCGTACAATAAACGTATTACTCAAACTTAGTGCAAGATTTACAAAATGTGTATGTACTCTATCGCAAACCATGTTGCTTTTTAAAACGCCGGTTATTCGAACACTAAGATACATGACCGAAAATTTTCAGTCAGTGATGACTATAAATTCGATTTGTGAAACTGTCAGTAATTTTTGTATTATAACCAAGCAGCTGCCTGATAATATTTGCCTACCTTATTTCTTTATTTCGAAATCTTGCCCTTAACCATAACGGGCCTACCTTTTGAATAAATGACTTAGTGGCCATGATGTGGCTTGAAGAGTTGTGGGGCATGTTCAGAAAATAAATCGCAGAGTCCCTGAAAGAGCGAAGCAATGAATGCAATAGCAACGCACTGGAAAACTTAATCAACGAGCACGGAGTCACGCACGCACAAACACAAACACACGTCAGTCGGTGACCTCGGACACTCGCTGTGAAAACGCTGACGTGAGCAAGAACGGTAGCAGCAGCTATCTTCGTGCTGCCACTTGCTTCAAGGAGAACAAAACGGACAGCAAGGAGAACAGCACAATACGCACTGTGTCTCCTGTGTCTCCATGGCATAGGGCCCGCGCGGCGGCCGTGCCATACGCAGCCCGCCCCCTCTTTCTCCTCCCACTTCCCCCGGTGCCTCGCACGCGAAGGAAGGCGGCGCATTTCCTCCCTGTTTTGCTCCCTTGCGCACACAATATTGAGGCGCCATCGTCAGCTTCCCCCCCCCCCCCCCATACGTTTTCACTCGCAAATACAGCATACGGCGCGTTTATTGGCCTTCGACTTTAAACGGAACATGACGGTGACGGCAATGGCATGAATGGGCCTAGATTGTCCATATAATTGCTAACAAAATATTATAGTAAGAGTATCCGACATTTGAAGATTCCCGTGGCGCATTACTTCCCGCAAAAATAAAATAAAAATCTCAAACTTTCACCATCCGGCAATTCGCTGCGGTGAAACAATGTTTCTTTTTTTCTCTTTTGTTGGGCAGAGGAACGAAAACAAAAAGAAAACGCAAAGGAAAGCTTGTTGGCCAAAACCGAAAGCCTACCTTGGGCGCCTAATCTGGCTACAGAAGGAATGTCGAACAACAAGTGAGACGCTTATCCCACAAAGAATCATACGCATACTGCTCGGTGTCCTACACTGTGGAGACAAAAGTGTTTCCGGATAGGTTGCGATAACATCTAAGTGAAAGTGGTGCCCTCAGCAAATGCGTTGCAATTTCTCGAGTCCCCACAGTGATGGTGGCGTTCGACCATTGTCTATTTTTCTCGTCTGCTAGCCGGAAAGCGTCTAAAACGCTTCCCGGGCGAAATCCGTACAACCAGCGAAAAACGAACACGCACCAAAGTGCGCCGCGCGGTCGTCTAAGCAACAAGAAAAACACGCATGCGCTCTGGCTGGCTCTGGCAGCCTGCCAGCATAGAGAACGAGAAAATCGAAGAGGCTCAATGTGTCCTTGCGAATGAAAGTCAAAGTAGAAAAAATACATAAGATCGTAGTTAGGTTTGCTGGCTTTAGTGTTTGGACCTGGACGCTTTGGCTCAGGCGAAAGAAAATCTTTATATTCTTTTCGTTGACATGACAGTACAAATTAATTGTCACAATGCTTCGTCTCATCGGACCTAGCTGCCTGCTTTGTGAATTTCCCTGATAGTGGGCTGATTTGGCTTGCCTTATTGTATGGCCGATGTGCAGCTTTACAAAACTCAATGCATGTTTGTCGTCAAAAGTTTATAAGAACATTAAACCCTTAACGTTCCGGAACTGGAAATCTAGAACATGACTTTGGAAACGTCAGTGCTTTGTTCGCGTCAAAAGTTTATCGTAACTCCATACCCATTAGGTTTCGGAATTGAAAGACATGCGCTCCGCAGATTCTGCGGCCGACGCAAGATGCCGCAATTAGCCGCTTGCCATTGAAACGCCTTTGAATCTTTATGCTCGGATGTGACTCCTTGCGTTGTGTGACTCCATGGGCATGGGCGTTGCCACAAAATCCAGCCCAAGTTCGCAATGTTCGCGCCGTCCCGAACTCGTCGTCACGTCGTCATCATTGTCTCATTGTCTACATGTCTCTATTTTCACACTTGTCGTTCCACCATCGTCATAATTTAAGTATGGACAGGTCATTATCTTCATACCGTCGTTGTTAAACAGCTTTTCTCTTCGCAATGCTATCATTCCTCTTCGTCATCTGATTGTCCCTGCGTCGGCGTCATGTTATCGTCGTGCCGCCATGCTCATTGGTCACATTGGTAAGCGAGCGCCATAGCAAATTGGTATGATATTGAACAGTGCATCATATAGCCGAAGCAATCGAACTCTCAGAATTACCAGTACACCTATTAAATGAAAGTCACTACAGGAATGTAGTTTCTCACTGCATGGCTCGATTGCTATTCGCATTTATGTCGACACTCGTCGTGAGATAAGTTCTGCCGTAATTTCTTTTAGTGAATATACGGAACCAGTCTATCAAGATGCATTCTAGTTTGCGTTCTTTTTTTTTAAACGAAGCTTTTCTCCTCTCTTCCGACTTTACGGGAGTTGCTGAAATGTTCTTGCAGCGCGTGCTGCTGGTTTCGTTACGACACCACCAGATGGCACTCGCCTCTGCGCATCCCAACCGGCGTAGCCGCGGCAGCGTTTCACAGCTTATGCATATAATACGCATTGTGCTCGTTTTACTACGCGACGAAAATGCACGTGCTGGGCTGTGGAGGTCGCGTGCTGCGTTGTGATAGTGCAAAAATTACAGTCGTCCACAGCGTGAAGAGACCGCTTGGAGGCGGCGTCTCAACAGCGTGCTGATCACGTATGCAGGCGGAGCTCGTAAACATGTTCCAGGAAAATGAGGCAATGATAATGCTCAACCATTTCAGATATTATGAACAATGACGCACAACAGTGCCTCAAACAAGCACGTCTCCCTGCGTCTTCTGTGGACTATGCAGACAAAGCGCAGTGGTTCACGCAGGGTAGCAGTACCACTGGTGGGTATTGGATTAAACGCTAAAGAAATCAGACATTCGACGCCCTAATAAACTCGAATTATCGTCAGTCAAAGCAAACACCAAAGAAGGCTCCGCTTACATTGATTCCTACACTTCGCTGGATCTCAATATTTTATGTACCTTCCTGCACACGCACCAAGAGGAACACATATGGTAAACTGTAAAGCAGGGCTTTGGCGACCACTACATTATGACAGCAATATTCAGAAGAGAAAAGCTACGTCCTCTATTGTTACGTCCCGGGATCGATTCTGAGAGTAGTAGAATTTCGCTAGGCATGCCAAAGCTCTTGGCATGCTCTGGCGGCTAATTCGATGTGCTTTATTCTTAATGCCAGTGGCAGCTGTCCCAAAAGATGCCGCGACAACCACACTGTTGCGGAGGCAAGAAGCACGACGTGAAATGTGTTTACGGTATACACACAATTCACAACGACGAGTCCAGAGCAGGCCAATTACTGAAGCGTCGTCTTTTTCACCCGCAAGGTCGTGCTTGTGATCCCCAGTGTTGTGCAGAGCAATGTCACACGTTTCCACGCGGCGTGGTAGCGCTGTCACGCCGGTTGTTGGGCATAGGAGGCCTGGTAGCGCCTTAGGAGGCTGACGCGATTGATGTCATGGGAAGTCTGGATGGTACGAGTAGCAGGTGTGACCTGATAGATCTCGTAGATTACGTTGGTTACCTGGTGGAGGACCCGGTAAGACTGCAGTAGCGGTACATTAGCTTGGCCGAGAGGCCGACGGGGTGGGTCGGAGACCATGAAGAACAACATCCCTGGGAAAATAGTCCGCGTCACGGTGAAGTCCGTCACAAATGCTTCTCTGTTTGTTCGGATAAGCACAAAGGCAACGGTCAGAAACGTGGCGTGCTTTTTCGGCTCGGGCAATGGCATCGCGGGTATACTTGGACGCGGACTCTTGAGAGGCAGTTAATATTGTATCAAAAGGCAAGGCTACGTCCACTTGGGAGCACCGTCCAGCACAGCAGTACTCCGCAGCTCCACTGAATATGTTGTAGATAGAAGAAGCAAAAGAGAAATCGTATTTACGAGTACGTATGTACACAATCCACAGAGACAAGTCTACAGCACATGTAGATGTAGAGCTTCGATGTTAGTGGCAAATATGCAGTCGGGGGCGTTGGTGAAAAACCGGGTAGTTCAATTTAGCAGAGCAGTAGAGCGGCAAGTTCGGCTAGTTGGCAGTTCAATTTAGCCACAAGAAAAAATAACCAAATAATGGAAACAGAATTTTTGATTAGGTCTAGGGGATGAATGGATAGATTCTAGCTTGTGATTTTATTAGTATTAAGTAATAAATGAAAACAAGAATAAATCTATTCTAATTGATTTATATATTCAACGAAATCTCTCAGAATCCCGGGTGGCATCAGCCCTGTCACTGAAGCATAGTGTCTTTCAGCACCAAGGTCGTGCTCCGCTTCCTCAATGTTCTGCAAAGCAGTCTAACAATATCATGGCAACTACGTGCTGTAATATATTACTATATATGTTATAAATAGTGTTATTTGCTCTAATCCGTCTTTTGCTCATTTGGATTGCACTGCATATTTGTGTTTGATTTTTTTTTGCATATTATATTAGATAATTTCTTATCAGCGTAAGCTGTCGTGTGTGCATATTCGCGACAGGAAAAAATAGTATCATCGTGTTCAATCTGGCAGGAAAGCGGTTGCGAGTAAGTACCTTCAGAAATCTCTGAAGCGCCTACAAAAGCTTTTCTTGCATGGAATAGCTCAGCAATTTGTTGAAAAATTCAATTAATTTAAAAGCCTAATTGAAAGCAACCTTTGTTTCGTAAGGTGCATGGATTATTCCGGGTGTCTTTAATACTCGTGTTACACATGAACTCGCCACATAATCCCGCCGTGAAGGTGCCCTCTATTTGCTGTGGCAATGGAAAGCGCTCAGGCAAGATTCTTTTGTAGCCGCGTTTAGTATGGCTTAGTCAAGCGTTGTTGTGTCGGTAAGCACGTGACGAGCTCCAGGAGGGAGTACTCAAAAGAAAGCCCGAATCGAGGGCATG
Source organism: Dermacentor andersoni (assembly GCF_023375885.2). Classification (NCBI taxonomy): domain Eukaryota; kingdom Metazoa; phylum Arthropoda; class Arachnida; order Ixodida; family Ixodidae; genus Dermacentor; species Dermacentor andersoni. The sequence continues at coordinate 66,588,790 of NC_092820.1, forward strand.
CGCAGATCCTGCGGTGCTCGAACAAGTGTTTGGACTTGAGCACGAGAAAGATTAGCGGTAGCTCAATTTCGGGAAAAACACATAACATCTTTGAGAGCGGTGTTTTTGCCCACAGAACTGCGCTTTGCTTTTCTCTGCCGATATAGCCACGGGGACGGAAACCCCCCTCACCCCCCCTTATCGTATGCTTCTTGAGTGCGACAAATTGTTCTCGTCGCAGAGGACCAAGGACCGCTTCGGATTCGCTTTGAAGTCTAAGAGTGGTGCCGGCGTATAGGTCGATAGCGTTATGCGAAGCAATACTCTCACTGGCATCTATAAACTACATGCGGTAGCTCTCATTGTAAGAACAATATTCATCCCTCACTCTGTTTTCATGTTCTCTATGATGATCAGATTATTTACGTACTTTGCTAAGGTGACCGCAGCGATTTATTGTACCGATCGCTATCCAGCTGTACAGTTCCTGCTAAAGAAGATTCCATCCAGCTTCCGAAGTACAGGAAGTGCAGGAACAGTGGTGAAACACTGGGAACAACACTCACATCGTAAATGTCGTCTGAGTACAAAGAAAAAAAATATAAAGCCAATAGGTATCCTTACAGGATAGCAATACAATTTGCTCATCCTTAGACAAAGAAGCACATGCGTAGTGGGGAATGGACTGTGCGAGGTATCGCCGCCTGCATCATGCACCAAACGGTTGCGATCACAACTTTATTCTGACATGATCTGAAAGTAGGCTTCTAAACGTGACAAAACGCATACACCCCCCTCCCCCCCCCCCCCCCCCCCGGACGCGTACTACATCATTTGACAAGGTATTCCACGCTTCGTGGGTGAGCCAAAAAAGGAATGCTTGAAAGTGGTGATTCGGAGACATCGAGTGTTCACCCTTATTCAGTTTGGTGAAGCCGGGACACAGAAGGAAAAGAAGCCTTAAGCACGCCATGTTTCTTCGACTACACAGAGTTACATTAGGTGCTTCGGTGCGGAGGGCTGTAACACTGTCATGAGTGAGTGAGTGAGAAAACTTTATTTCGAATCAGAACCATTCGCGTCCAGCGAGTTAGTGGGCTGAGGCACACGCCGGGGTCACGGCCAAAAATGCTTGCCTCTTGGCGGCTTCCTTGGCCCGCTGGACCATCCACAGTTGGTCTTCCAGGTTCGAGCAGAGCGGCTTGCCATCTTGGGCGGAGTCTGTCGATGGAGGCTTCGCTCTCATTGGGCTGTATTAGTTCCTGACATTCCCACAGCATGTGTTCTAGCCTGGCTCTCGTACCACAAACTTTGCACCTGTTGTGCATATGTCTGGATAAATAGTGTGCATTAGTATCGGGCTCTTGTAGGATTTGGTTTGTAGTAGTCGCCACTGGACAGCTTGCTATCTAGTGAGTTGTGTATGGCGGTCATGGCTTGAATGCTTTGAGTAAATGAATCGCAGTGCTCTATTTTGTTGCTTTTCTAATAGTTCACCCAAGTACTTTTGAAGTGGATTCCAAACTATTGCCGCCTATTCTAGAGTGGGCCTAACTATTGTTTAGTGCGTCGTTAATTTAACCTGAGGGGAAGTTCCAGCCAGCTTCCTACGTAAAAATCAAAGTTGCTTAGAAGCTGCTGAGCAAATTTCTTTAATGTCTTCATCCCACTTTAATGTTTCCGTCAATGTAGTTTTCATGTACTTCCCTGAGCTTACATTTTTTACCTGATCACTAAGTCGTATATAATATTTATAATAATGAGGTGTTTTTCTCAGTGTCATTGTTTTCTCAGTGTTAATTTCCATCCCCCATTCTTTTCACCAGTGACGATCTCTTGGAGGGATTTCGTAATACTTGCCTGCTCTGTGATGTCACTAACGAGGGTGCAAATTAAGCAGTCTTCTGCAAACAGCCTTATTGTCGCTACTGGTTGCACGCAAGAATAAATTAGAATAACATAGATAAAGAGCAATGTCGGGCAGAGCACAGGCCCTTGTAGAACACCAGGAAACACATAAACACGATCAGGATCGCAAATATGCAAGCCAGTGCATTGGTATTGCATGCGATGAGAACCGAAAAATGGAAAAAAATATTGCTCTATATCTCAGAGAGATTGGCGGTAGACCGGTGTCTTCAGGTCTTGAGTACTGGCCGTTTAACAAGGTCGGCCCCCCTATTCCAGGGCACCGCTGAGTCTTGCTGCCTCGCTTGCGTGCTGCACAATTGCCCGTTGGGCTGCGAGCTCGCTGCTGGTGAGCAGACCCTCCCATTGTTCCGCACTTGGGTTATTTACTTTATGGAATGCGAAATTACGCTTGCATTGCCACGTGATGTGGTATAACGTGGGGGTTGCCCCGCACCACGGACATGTATCCCTGTACTGGGTAGGGAACATTTTGTGTAGTCTGTGCAGGTTGAAAAACGTACCTGTTTGCAGTCTTCGCCAGCTGACTGCCTCGTGTTGCCTGAGCGATGTGTGGGGTGGGGGGTATTTAAGTCTCCTTCCTCTGTAGTGGTTAAGTATTTCCGCATACGTCGGCTACACCGGTAAGGGGGCCTCTAGGGTTTCCGACTGCCCTGCTCGGTGCGTGATTTCGCGAACTAGGCTGTCCACCCTTGAGTTGCCCTCTATCCCGGTGTGTGCCGGTATCCAGAAGATCCTATGTTTTATGTTTTTGTTAGGATGTTTTGTTTCGAGGAGGTTTCGCAGTGCTTCCTTACTAATTCTGCCTTGTATGTAGTTCCTGCATGTTGCTTTGGAGTCTGTTAGAATTATCAGGGATTTGTTCCTGCAGTAACCTTCAGCCGCCGCTAGAGCTACGGCGACTTCTTCTCCCTCCGTTACCGTGCAGTTTCTAAGGGTCGCGCAGCTAATTGGTTCTCCCGTGTGGTCTACCACTGCTGCCGCGACTCTAAACATTCTAGGGTTGCGGTCCCATGGGTATACGCCCGCGTCTGTGTATACTGTGTTTTCTAGTTTGGCTAGGTTTCTTTGCACGTAATCTGCTCGTGCCTGCCTTCTGGCGGCGTGGAAATTCGGGTTCATGTTTCTCGGAAGGGGGCTAATCTCCATTGTCTGGCGAACGCTGTCTCGGATGCTAGCTGCCCGATCCTCTATTCCGTCTGTGTTATGCCCTATTCTTTTTAGGAGCTTGCGGCCTGTGGCAGTCTGCTGGAGCCTGGCGATCTGTGCATTGAGCTGCGTATCCGCGAGTTCTTCGAAGGTGTTGCTTAGGCCCATCTGTAACAGTTTATCGTTTGGCGTGTTTCTTGGCAGATGTAGCGCTGTCTTATACGCTTTCCTTAGTAGCGTTTCCGCCTGTTCTTTTTCTTGCTTGGTCATGTTGTGGTACGGGAGCGAGTACGTGACTCTGCTGACCACCAGGCTTCTGACCAGCTTGATTGTGTCTCCTTCTCTCATTCCGCTTCTTCTTTGAGATGCTCTCGTTATCATTCGGCTTACTTGTTCTGTCGATTTTTTGAGTAAGCTGATTGTGTGACTGCATTTCTTGCTTCCTTGAATCCAAATGCCTAGGATGCGTATCATGCTCCTTTCAGGTATGTTTTGTCCCTATAGTTTTACTATTAGTTCCTCCTTGGTGGGGTTTCTTCCCACTCTCAGGATTTCTGATTTTTCTGTGGAGCAGGCCAGGCCCCTTTCTCTGAGATATTCTTCCACGAACTTGGCAATCGCGCTCCCTAGGACAGAAGCAAGAAAAACTGCGATGAGAAAGATACGCTGGAATATTATACACAACTTTAGATTTTGTACCAAAACATGTTAGTCCTTCTTATAGAAGCGAGTGCTGTGCGTGGTGAACTGCCTTAGAGAAATCTATAAATTTTCAATCAATATGAACTCGAGAACTCATTGCTAAAGCAAAGTCATGCATTATTTCTAGAAACTGCGTTGTGATCGAAAACCCGCTTTGGTTGGCGTATTGTCTAAAATATAAGAAATTGTTTTCTTTCACATAACACATGACGTCCTTGTTAATGATATGCTCCATTAACTTTCAGCGCAACTGGAACGTTATTTCAGCCTTTATGAATAGGTATCACTTTGGCACTGAACTAGTACTCACGAAGCAAAGCTGTTTCTAATGATAAGGCAAATGTCGTCTGTAGCAGCGCAGCGTAGCGCTTAAGGGATGCATATTAAATGTTGCCTGAGCCCAGAGGTCTTTTGACGGCAATCTGTAGGAGCAAGTTGAGAATTCCATACTCGGCTATTATTAAGACTGGCATCATTAAGTCTGAGCAACGTTACCACTGGGTGATGTTGGTATGTGTGCAAACTGCGTACGGTCTTAAACTGATTAGATATATGCATTGAAGCAATTCGCGATAGTACCTTTCTCTTAACAATACGACCCGCAATTTGCATCCAGCTTGAAGCACGGTCTGGTTTAGACAAATACTGTCAAAACTGCCATGGCTCATTTTTCATGAATTCGGTCAAACCACGCAAAAAAAAAAACTGTTTTATCTTGCAATCTGTCGTCGTAAATTCAACTCGCGGGAAAGCTCACTAGAAAGTTGGGATTTATTCTTATTTTACGCATTCTTTTTACTTTTATTTAAAGTGAATAACATTTCTTGTAATAAGCGGTGTTTTCTTCGTTTAGTCGTTTCGTATTGATTGGGATGAATGTAGGCTCACAATGTGAGATCGCACTTTTAAACTTAAGGAATATGTTCTCAACCCCTGACGTCGCACAAGAAAAATCATCGTGTATTTCCTCAACGAAGGCTATCATGCTGTCGTCATTTCATTTGCTGTAATTTCGGACTGTTATCAGAGACTCCGCGCAACAACGTCTTATGCGGCTGCCCAAATAATGAAAGATTAAATGTAGTAGCTCGTGATCAGATATATCTTCCGCAACGCTGAATCCGGGTTTAAAGCGCTGGATACGAAAGCAGGGTCAAGCACGGAGCATGACTGCCTCTGTATGCGTCTCGGTTGATTCAGCAGGCGTGTCAACGAGGAGCCAAAACTCATGTCGAAAATGTGATCCGAGTTACTTCTTTCAGCAGTTCCGGTTAACTTCTAGCAAGCTATTCCTAACACGGTAAAATTACCTGTTATTATGACCTTCGTTCTCTCGCCCGTACAACCGTGAAAAAAGTCGTGCAGCTATGTCAGGTAATTATTAGGAGCGCCAGGGCGGTCATAGATTCCACCAATTCGTAAAGGAACATCATTAACTCTAATTCTGCGCCAAACACTCTCATGGTCAGCAATACCATTAACTTCTGCCTAATATCGGTTCCGTTTGACAGCTGTGGACCCGCGCCCCCCGCGAGGAGCCAAAACTCATGTCGAAAATGTGATCCGAGTTACTTCTTTCAGCAGTTCCAGTTAACTTCAAGCAAGCTATTCCTAGTACGTTAAAATTACGTGTTATTATGACCTTCGTTCTCTCACCCACACAGCCGTGAAAAAAGTGGTGCAGCTATGTCAGGTTATTATTAGGAGCGTCAGGGCGGTCATAGATTCCACCAATTAGTAAAGGAACATCATTAACTGTAATTCTGCGCCAAACACTCTCATGGTCAGCAATACCATTAACTTCTGCCTAATATAGGTTCCGTTTGACAGCTGTGGACACGCGCCCCCCGCGATCATCCTGGTCAGTGAGAAACAGCGTGTAGGATGAAGAAACTACTTCAGAATTGTGAATATCAGGATCTAGACATGTTTCTGCGATAGCCACCACATCAGCACCATACTATAGCTCTTCAAACTTATCTCCCGCTGCGAAACAACTTTACGGTGTCCCAAGGGTTTGGGCGTCGCATTTACAAATACATTTTCGTTCCTGATAGGAATGGCCAACAGTGCGTGGTGCAATAAGTGCGGGTGCGATGAGGCTCTAGAGCCCATCCTTTGACTCCCCACGACGTATTTTACAAGTGAAGCTCAACTTGCTAGACAACAGATCGCTCTCAGAAGATCCTTGGGTCATGGCCTATGGGTTCTCGAATGCAAAAGGCCACAAAAGCCCTTCTGCGTTTCTTGAAGGACATTGGACTGTATGAACGCTTGTCACAGGGGAGATTCCTCTGCGACTTCCTGTGAATGACCGACAATTATTTTTCTTTTCTCTACTTATCTGTTCTTCCCTTTTCTCCTCTCCAAGTGTAGGGTACCCAACCGGGCATGTCCTTGGTTAACCTCCCTACCTTTCCCTTTTCGCTTCTCTCTCTCTCTTCAAATGTATCTGACTTATATGTATAACTTATAACCTGCCGCGGTTGTTTAGTGGCTATATTGACGAAGTCACGGGATGGACTACCGGCCACGGCGGCCGCACTACGATGGGGCGGAATGCGAAAACTCCCGTGTAATTAGATTTATGTGCACGTTAAAGAACCCCAAGAGGTCCAAATTTCCGGAGTCTGCCACTACGGCACGCCTCATAATCAGATCGCGCTTTTCGCACGTAAAACCTATAATAATTTTTGTGTACGTAGATGTTGTAACTGTAGATGAGGTCGCCCTGTCTCGTCACGTGTACGAACTGCTTGCTCTTCCAGTACCCCGAGTGAGTGGTCGTTTTACAGCTGCCATTTTTTTTCCCAGTTTCACTCCAAGGAAACAAGTCACTGTTAATTTTCAGTCTGCCAAACAGAAGTGTCAGCTTATCTCCTTTTGTGCGGTTCAAAGGCGATGGTTCCCAATGTTTCTTGCACGTCCCTAGTCTAAGTATCGAGTAATCCTCAGATATATGCATGGTTGTTTCTTTCAGCTTAAAGCAATTACGTAATACAAACATTTTTTCTGCAAAATAAAGAAAACCGCAGAATTACAGGCCTGTCACAATTTCAGTTCTTCCAACCTATTATGTTCGCACTTCCGCTAGATTTAACATCAACACACAGCATGCGCTTGGGTATATCTTGTGGCACTAGCCGCTCCAGCTAATCAGGCGGTTCTTTGTCATCTTTTCTGAGACCATACATCAAATATTATTTCAACGGCTTCCCTTTTGGAGGTCTTCAATTTCGCTATGCAAGCCAGCAAATTCCTTGCGCATGGCGGAAACACTTGCTTCGCATTTCTCAACTGTGACAACGCATCATCTATCATCGCTCATGTCAAGGCCATCGTTTTCTTTCACATTGACCACTTAGTTTTAACAACATCAAAGGTATACGAACCGATTATAAGTAACCCCGACGTAGTCACTGGGGCTCGGAAGCACAAATTAACGAACACAACCACTTCTATTGCATTTAACGAGAGACCATTTGTCACCAACGTGAATAGCAAGGGCACGAAGTTTAGCATTGTGCCCAAGGTGGTAACCGCCGGGCGCAATATAGCCCGCGGGGCTCCAGCAGTTCTCTAATGCTGTTCCAATGACTTTGTAGGTGTACCAAAAGTTTGTGTCCTTCATCAGTCCTGGTCTTTTGCGCCTTGCGTTTTCTCATCCAAGCATGAGCCAACTAGCCCAAGCAAGAGTTTTATTGGAGCACCAAAAAAGATGCTCCGGGCATATCGTGAGCAGCGGGCCGTCGACGTGGGACGAAGCTTGGAGCATAGTCAGTGATATCGCAGATGCTTGATGCACATGCTGATATACGATGCCTGGCTCCAGTACTTTCGTCACTCGGTGGTATTGTTACGGAAGGATAAAAGAAGAGGAAGGAAGAAGATCGCGAGACGCTGGCTGCTGCGTGTTGTAGCTGGTAAGCCATCTTAACTGCTCTGACTCTGCTTGTATATATATATATATATATATATATATATATATATATTGTATATACACTTTCCTGTACTCCCACCGTCCCCGTAACATATTCATTGGAGGTGCTGGGTACCGCGGCTCGAAACAGGGCTCCGTAGTGGACGTCGCATCACCGTCTCCACCATGAATGACGGTGAGCACATGGGATCAACGTCGCTGTCCTATTCGATTGTGGTACTGCAATCCAAGGATGCTGGAAATTTCTGCGAGACCGATGACGCCGACGTGGAAGAGTGGGTGGCTTTGTACGAACGCCTGAGTGGAATCAACAGATGCGACCCTAGGCTTATGCTAGCTAACCTGTAGTTCTACTTACGAGGCAGGGCAAAGGTGTGGTACCAAAACCACGAATAGGATGTAACCAGCTGCGACCAATGGAAAAAGAAATTGACAGAGCTGTTTGGCAAACCAGCCGGCCGTAAAATTGCCTCTAAGCGGGAACTGTCCTCCCGTGCCCAATCCCCCACGGAGCCCGATGTCTCGTACGTCCAGGATGTGCTGGCGCTTTGTCGTAAAGCCGATCACGACATGACAGAAGCTGAGAAGGTCGGGCACGTGCTGAAGGGAATTGCTGACGACGTCTTTAATCTGCTCATGTGCAAAAGTTGATGCTATCATCAAAGAGTGCCGACAATTCGAGCAAGCCAAAAGCCGACGCGTCCTGCAACCATTCGCCAGACTTCCCATTACTGCCTCACGTCGGCGCATGAAAATTAACCTACACATCAGCATGCGTCGCCCTCAGAGGACGGGGTGCGAATCGTTCGGCCTGAACTGGACGCGATGGCGCCCGCAGCTTTCTGAAACCGTAGCCCTGATGCTACCCCTCTTTAGTTTCCCTCGTACAAGCCATCGTTCGCCAGGAACTTGAGAACATGGGTGTGCATTCTGTCTGTACTGTCGCCAGACCCAGAGCCAACTAATGCCACTCTACCATATTTACTCCACCCGACGATCCTCGACGCTTCTCTCCCCGTTATCCTAAACGGACTGAGTGGAGAACTTCGGACGACCAGCCGATATGTTTCACCTGTCGCCGCATTCGTCAGATCGCCCGATACGACGTTTAAAGATGATCCTCACCCAAGCAGCTGCCAGAGGGCTTCGAGTGGCCGACGGCAGAGTGCTGGTTGTTCTTGGAATGTGTACTGCGCGTTCAAGTATAGCCGGCCACACTGCTTCTGTTTTCTTTGCTGATGTTCTCTTTTTGATTTTGTTCTCTTCTGTTCTCTTTACGATGTTAGCCTTGGATTGGACTTTTTATATAATCATTCTGCTTTCGTGGACTGCGCACCTGGCGTTCTTCAGTTGGAACTGTCTCAATTCACCGAAGCTCCGAGCACCGAATCAGAAGTGGATAAAATGCTCCGCAAAAGGGTCATCAAACCATCAGCCAACCCTTTGGGCTCGCTTGTCGTCCTTGTGAAAAAAAAAGGTGATACCTGGAGTTTGACGAAAATTATCCCTTTAGTAGAAATTTTCCCTTTATTAATTACTTCTCTCTACCTTGCCGGTTTCCGCAGAACTATTACGTCATAATACTGCCTTTGCTTCTGAGTTGTTGATAAATTCGACTTCGCCTGCCATCTGCTAGCCGCCTGACTAGCTCAGATGGTAGAGCGACTGCCCCGGAAAGGCGGTGGTCTCGGGTTCGAGTGCCGACCAGGACAATTTTTTCTTCAACTGCGAAGCTTTTCTTTCAAGGAACCCGTATGGATTTCCTTCGTACCACTTAACTGCGTTTGGGCGGATGCCTTACTTTCCCTTTACTAATGGTGATGAGTTGCTGTGTCCAAAATCAGCAATAGTCTTTTACACATTAACTTCGTGTGACTGAGGAGGCACGTAGAACATTAGCGCTTTGAGCACTGTGTACGCGTATGGCCGGAGAATGGTTCTCCCTATGAACGGTCATTGAGTTTTTTCGAAGCGTTAAAGAGAGCCCGTAAAATACAAAATCTGTCATGCGACTAGAATTGTGTCTCTTTTCGTTTTCTTTTTGCGGGCTTCCAGGCTTGGAATAAACTTTTATGCGGCACAAATAGAAAAATTTGAAGATTGCTCGCGGATCTTTTGTGATGGCCTACAATTTTCTGATTGACAATCTTGCTCTGCTCATATAACATAAGTAAACATTTATTATTAACTAATTTTGTAATCAGGCTAACTACAACCAAGCAGTCTTCTGCCCAGCAAGAGAGCAGCCAAACATACCTAGTGGGCCAAGTGAATGTACCTCGCATAAACCGCCAGAAACATACAAACAGCAAAGTGGGGAAACAGTCCAAGCAAACTATAATTTAAAGAAGACCGTACCTCTGAAAGAAAAGGAAGAAGCTGCATGTAAATTTTTAAAGGAAAGCGTCATACTATATGTCTGTAATCATCTTACATGGTCAGTAGCAGAGTGCATCAAGGCATATCCGCAGTTTTAGTAAGCCTCCGTTTCTCTCAGTAGAGCATAATTGATCCTACGTCCCGGTAACATTAATTTGTAAAACGAAAACCTAAACAGAGCGCAATGCTGCCTGAAAAGAATTCTCTCTTACTAGGTATTGGTCCCTAGGTGTTCAAGCATCGGTTCCACTGTTAGTTGTACATTTATCTCTTCTACGCCAGCTGCCGCCGCAATCCTGCATATGCGATCGTCACTCTTCTTAAAAACAAAATACAGAATATACGAAGACTTAGCCAACGGTATTTTGTCAGCAGTTACGCACCGCACCAGGAGATTTCTTTTCATAATTGAACTATTGATAATAACATTAGATTAATTAGCGAAAATTTTAATTACCGAATTGAGGGCGCTAATTTTCGCAAAACGCAATAATTCTGTTTCGAAGCACCCGATTCAAATGTTTTCAGTGGGATATGTCCTGCATAATTAATTTTATTTTTCCGCGTTAAAGATAAAGCGCGCGAAATGTGAAAATAGCCGCATGATTAGGCGCCCGCGCTCCGCGACACCAGCGGACCCAGGCGTTAGTCGGAAGAACTAACTCTGCTCAATGCCATTGCCCTCCTCCTGAATGCCGCTGCGCGCTGCATGGGCTTCACACGGAAGGTCAGCTCACAGTTCGCGGTTACCAAAACCAATAGCGATGCTACGTCACGTTCACGTTACCGCCGAGCGAGACAACATCACTGCTTACAGAGTACGATTGGTTACTTCCGCTTATGTTTTATATTTTATTCAGAGCTCGCTTAACGTTAGCTAGTGCATCCTGTACATGTCGAAAATGCATCTGATGCCTACGAATAACTGCCAGTAGTTGAACCAGTTGAGAGATAGAAAGTGTCATGTAAATAAGTGTGTGACCGCGCTGATCGGGCCCAGGTAATTTATGTTTTTGACACGTTTAGATACCTTTCAACGACATAAAAGTTGCTATAATATGCAGTAAAAAATAACCCAATAAATGAAGTGCAAGTATTCGTCGGCACCGCTACTTGAATGCATCAAGTAGCGGTGCACCCGCATGAACAACAAGTAATTTGCAGTTTCAGTAAACAATTTTCGCCGACAGTTCTCCATTCTTCGTGTACGCGAAAGTTTAGAAAGACTGCACAGCGTAAGTGCACGTATCCATAAAAACAAGAAGAATGGTAATCCATTCACTTCCTCGGGTCGAACAAAGTAACCAGCTACCTAGCTGTTAATTGGGCTGCGGGATTGTTGCGCATTTAACACTAGCTACGGTTAAGGGAGAGTTTTTGTTTTTAAATATCAAGCGATATGCAGGAGCAAGAGTTTTGCCGCCAAGCTGTTAGCCTCCCGGTCATCGGCATTTTTCCAGTCGTCGTCCGTGGGCGAACATGTGGGCCGATCCCGGAGGCTGTGCAAAGCCACGCCCTGCCTTGGCGGAGGTGAAGCAGGCTTCAAGTACTCAAAAAATACAAGCGAAAAGTCCATGATTCTTTGGAATCACACTTACAACATACATAACAGCATTCGTTTCAAATAAGAGCAAGCACAAAAGCATCCCAACTACATGATAATGAAGTGCTCCTTATATCAATTCGAAACATGCAGCGCTCCCCATATGCATTTTCCGGTAAAAAATCTCGTTGCGCAGGCTGCCACGGCGGCTCGCGACGTGTGTAGTGACGGCACTAGCCCTTCATTTATAAAACAGCCAGCTTAGCAACTCATTTCATTGTTGTTGCAGCACCGCTATGGGTAGTCCTCATACTAAGGACTCCCGAGGAGCAATGTGAATACAAGGAGCGGCAAAGAGAAAAAGAAACGGCAATACGACCAGCGGTAGCGTGCTGTCAAAAATTACCATTACTCCCATTACTACAATTCATCTAAATTACCATTACTACCATAACTGCAAAGCAATAAAGCATTGAATACGCGCCTGGCATTGAATACCCCCAGTTTTTTTCTGGCATTGTCGTTATAAAGTATAATAACCAAAATAATATTGCTTCTTTAGCAAGTTGGTCAGCGTGTATTGTAGGACACAAAACTGTCGGTTCCGTTGCATAGAGCAAACTGCGATATTAATTGTGAAATGCAAGCATTGCACGGATTCCTTTTCTCGTAGTAAAGGGACTATACACGGATTTTGAAAGCGGCAATAAGGATTCTTGCGCTGATGCGAAATTTACATCCGAACGATGTAATTACTGGCTAACAAGGGTGACCGTTCTGTGTTTTCTTTCTTTCGTGAGGGAGGGGGGGGGGGGGAGGATCTAGATAGTGTCTAGTTGTGGTTAGCAAAACTGGACTCGACAACACTTGCGAATTCCCAAATGCAATTCAAACATCCTAGATACGTTCAGCTGCGGTGCACGCCGTAAAACGTTCAAGCCAACGATTTGTAAAGTAACAGCTTGCCAGTACATGTGACCACGGCTTCACGCTTTCACTAATTAGATATCTTTCTGCTATGTCTACGAGATCTCCTTCTTCCGCTCGCACCATCCGCCAATGAGGCGCCCACTCCCCATCTCCAGACTCTCTCGCCTGTCGGCGGCTGCCGAAGAGGCGCAAAGAGTAGGAGCCAGGCAGAGAGCAACCAGAGATGACTTCAGACCGCGCTGCGCACCAGCACCTCTGAAAGAAACTCTGTTCCGCGTTTCGAACTCCTTTTATTACGGCTACCGCGGACGTAACAGGGGCGATCAGGCATCGGATTTCAAGCTCACGTAGACCTGTACCTGTGGTACGCAATGGCCACGCCCGCACAGGGCCGACTACCGGAGTTTAGTGGCGCATCGTGGACTTCGCGGTTCGGACGCCTCCAGTTTTACTTCGGTGCAGCCAACATCGCGGACCCCAACGTGGGCAGACCTGCTGACGCTGTGCGGTGAGCAGATGTACGACACCGTCCGCGCCTCGGTGCAGCGAAGCAGCCCAGCTGAAGTTGCCTACGAAGACACTGTTGCAGCACTTCAGGAACACTGCGACCAGACAGCATCCGAGTATTGAGCCGAGCTCACTTGCAAAGACGTGATCGGGTGGAGGGAGAGATGGTAAACGCCTACATCGCGGCGGTGAAGGCCCTGACCGCCGACTGCAACCTCGGTACTTTACGCACGATTAGTTCACCAGCAGCTACCGGAGAGCAAACGGCGTCAACAGCATCACCTGCTGACGAAACAATGCTTCCCCTGGACATTATGTTGCGTGACCGATTTGTGTGCGGACTACGGGATGACATCCTGCAAAAGAGACTGCTGAGTTTGACCTGACATTCACAAAGACCTATGACATCGCTGTTCGAGCAAAAGCGCTGGCCAAGAGCAACGAGACATCCGCAAAAACATCGAGCCGGTTCACCAGGCGACTCACCCAGTTCGTTGCGATCAGGCAAGCGCAGAGCGATCTTTTAAGCCACAACGCTACTGGCGTTGTGATGGGCAGCACAGCCCCCAGTCATGCAAGCACAAAGCTGCTACGTGCAAATTCTGCCACAAGCGCGGCCACGTTGAAAAGGCCTGCATCACAAAGAAAAGACAGGTGAAGGGGCCACCACAGCGACATAAAAACGCGAACGCCACGAAGGCGATAACGCAAGTTGAAACGCCGCACAGTCAACCACCATCAACAGCGCTGTACGACTTACATAACGTCGTCAACCTTGTCACACGACCAAAGGTCATGGTCGACCTTACTGTCCATCACCAGCCCAGACAATTAGAAGTTGATTCGGGAGCAGCATGCACGATTATCAGCGAGAAAACGTACCGCAACGTATGGCCACGGAACGCACCAGCACTTTTCGACGAAAACACACACCTGAGAACATGGTTTGGACAAGACCTGCCACTTCTAGGTAGTGCCAACGTAGAAGTTGTGTACAACGGCACTATTGCAAAACTGCCTCTCGTGATTGTGAAGGGCACTGGATGCAGCATCTTGGGCAGAAACTGGTTCGGCTCTCTCAAAATCGCAGTCTGTGGTATCAACCAGGCAGCTGAGGTAAGTCCGATCGAGCAGCGAAACCTGGTCGAGCGGCTGCGGAAGAAGTACAAGGCGGTCTTCTTCGGGTAAATTCCTGGACATAACGGTGAGCCCGTCGACATCGAGATTAACCTGGACGCTAGTCCGAACTTTGTATAGGCATGGCCTATACCGTTTGCCCTGTACCCTGCCTAAGAGAGGGAGCTCGACAATTCGGAACAGGGTTGCCACCAGCATACCCGCTACCAACCACCACAGGAAGTGTTCAGTACACTACGTGGAGGAAAATTTTCAGCACCCTGAGCCTAACCGAAGCGTGCCAGCAGCTCAAGGTGAGCGACAAAACTTCAGAAGTGCACACTCTTAGCACCACTGGAGGACTGTACAGGGTTAAGCGACTACCATTTAGAGTAGTGGTAGTTCCAGCAATCTTCCAAAAGTACATGGAATCCAAGCTTCAAGGAATTCCTAGCATGTGCGTCTACTTGGACAATATAATAATCAGTGGCAGAACCAGTGTAGAACATGCAGCTCGTCTAGAGCTTGTTCTGGAAAGGCTTGCGAGCGCGAACCTCCGCTTGAGCATGAATAAGTGTTGCTTCTCTGTGCCTAAAGCGAAATTTTTAGGTCACCTGGTCGATGCCAAAGGCATAATTAACCCCACCAGCGACAAGGTGCGGGTCATAACGGTGGCACACGCTCCAACCAACAAGCAGGAGCTGCAATACTTCCTTGGGCTCATAATATTCTATGACCGGTTCCTAGAACACCGAGCAACGGTGGCCAACAACCTTTGCAACCTGCTGAAAAACGACGTTCCCTGGAATTCATCGCCGCGCCAAGGGAAAGCATTTAAAGCCTTGAAGCAGCTACTCCATGACAGCGTAGTGCTCAGGCACACCTACAAGGCGTTGCCCTTACTCTTGGCGTGTGACGCGTCGCCCTACGGCGTGGGTGCAGTTCTCTCACAAAGAGACGATCAAGGCAGAGAAACAGCGATTGCCTTCGCTTCTCGCACGCTCTCACCTTCAGAGCGAAATTATTCTCGACACGATGGTGAAGGACTGGCCATCGTCTATGGTGCGACCCATTTTCATCAGTATATCGCGGGAAGACATGCGACCATCTTAACTGATCACAGGCCGCTTTTGGGCATCCTAGGTTCCGCAGACGCTGTCGCGCCGTATGACGCGATGGTGTAATAAGATGTCGGCCTATGACTACGACCTCGTGTACTGCCCCGGAAGCGAAACCATTGAGGACCCGCCTCGAGTTGGGTGCGTGTTGATGTTCGAAGCGCTACCAAGGCCTTCGCTAACAGCCGTCACGGTCACAATGGTCACACAAGATGACCCGACGTTGTCCAAGCTGTACAAATCTCTACAGGAAGGAAGCGTTCAAAAGCTCAAAGACGACTTAAACGCCTTTCGCCAGAAAGCTACGGAGGTGAGCATCCATCGTGACTGCATCACGCTAGGATCACGACTTTCCATTCCAGGCCCACTTCGACCACAAACCATGGCTCATGCACGCCGTACACAGAGGCATGGTCGCAATGAAGAAGTGCGCTCGCACCTACATTTGGTGGCCGGGAATAGACAAGGACATCGAGACACTTGCGGCAGAGTGCACAGGTTGTTAGACCAATCAACGCGCTCAGCCACGAGCCCCAGTTCCGGATAGGGACAGACCTAACACACCTTCGCACACCCTGCACCTCGATTTCGCAGGGCCCAATTGACGGGTTCACAATTTTCGTGCTTGTGGACGCCTATAGCAAATGGGTTGGAGTTCGCCGCATGAAAAATACATCGTCAGCTGTCGCCGAAGGCTTGCGTTCATTGTTTGCAAAGTTTTCACTGTTCCAGAAAGTGGTATCACCTAAAGGAGCCACATTCGTGTCAGCAGAAATAAAGAAATTCTACACTGACAGTGGCATCACGGCGGTAACATCAGCTCCGTACCACACCGCCACAAACGGACAGGCTGATCGCTACGTTGGAGAGCTAAAAGGCGCTCTCGCAAGAGGCCCTACTGGGCCAGCACAGCGGCGCATCGCACGCTGTTTGTTCAAGCAGCACACAACCGCGCAGAATACGACGGCCCGAACCCCCAAGCAGCTCATTTGCTCCCACGACCTTCAAGCGCACATCTCGGCTGTTCTGCCGGAGCCGCCTTCGAAGGCCGCACGAGGACTACAAGACGTTCCGCGTTGCAGGAAACTCGAGAAAGGACAGCAAGTGCTTGCCCACCAGTTTCAACGAAAGCCCGAGTGGGTCTCCACCATCGTGAATAAACGCATCGCCCTGAGGTCTTCGCTTGTCCACGTGAAGGGTACGGTAACCCGCCGACACCTCAATCGGCTACACCCCGTAAGAGCACATGCCCCGCCATCTGACGCCGCCAAGGGCAGCCGCCTTCAGGCTTCTTTCAACATGTCTTGGCTGTTATCAAAGGGACATGACGCTCCCGAAGCGACACCTCCGACACAGCCAGCGGATCCGATGGAGAAAACCAGCCACAGGTGCGAACCCGACTACACGACGCCCGCCCAGTGAAAGTCGACAGGACAGCGACGCCCTCCAGACCGCTACCAAACGCAAAACTAAGTGGGGAGGGATTGCTATGTCTGCGAGATCCCCTTTTTCCGCTCACACCATCCGCCAGTGAGGCACCTTCTCCCCGTCTCCAGTCTCTCTCGCCGTCGGCGACTCGTGGCGAGGCACAAAGACCAGGAGCCAGACAGAGAGCAACTGAAGATAACTTGTGACCGCGCTGAGCACCAGCACCTCTGAAATAAACTCCGTTCCATGTTCCGAACGCCTTTTATACGGCTACCGCGGACATAACACTTTCATCCGGTTAAAAAGAACTGAAACGACCACTCAGGAGCTTATGATACCGAAACCACTATCAAATACAGCAATTTCAGGTGTATGTTCCTTATAATCGTGGCAAAAGTAAAGACTTGCTGGCTAAACCTGCTGAGGGCATTGGTCCATATGGTGTCTTTGACTTCGACTGAACTGAATGAAATTCTGGGCATTACCGTACCGATACCAGGATTTGATTGACAGACACGGCGTAGACTCGCCAGAATAAATCTCGACACCAGGGGATATTTAACGCGCAACCAATCCACGAGACACGGGCGTTGTAGCATTTCGCCGCTATAGAAATACGACTGCCGCGGCTAGTATTTGGCCCCTCGACCTCGCGCTTAGCAGCGCAAAATCATAGCCTCTAAATCACTGAGGCGGGTCCTCATAGGCTGCAACGCACTCGGAGATAGCCAGCATATGTGTTGTGAAGCACGTGACAAACACACAAATAGCTTTCTCTCCTATACACACACCACCGATCACATATGTGCCAAGTAAACATCGGGTGTCGAACGCGCTCAGTTTGTTTACTTCAGCTTAGAAGGACCCGGACGCGGCAACACGTTCGTTTCCGAAGCCAATCGCCTTTCGCCGCCCTCTTAATCTCTTTGGGGCTTGATCGCCTGTTACCCTCAAAAGCAACGGGAGTTACGATAAGCTGCTCGCGACAACAGTAAGGCCGGATGTCACGTGGTGTTTCGGTTCCCCCTAGCAGAGGCTACGCGCCACTTCCTTCCCCCACTTCTTCGACAGCAGCGCCCCGAAAAAACGAAAGCGGCGTCGGAGACAGGAGCACTTCGTAGAACGACCTAGCCATCAGCAATGCTCCTGCACGTTCTCTTGTCAACTGCAATAGGTGCATTCGCTCTTCTGCCGCTCGGCTTCGGCGAACACGCTGCGAGCACGAATACCACCACGAGCGCTCCGAGAACCACTGCGAGATCCACGCATCGCGCGTGCCACTACGTTCCCATCCAGAGCATGAGAAAATGCGCGCAGAACAACTCGTCGCCCTTCATCGGCGAACGGTCTCTATGCACCTTCGACCACGTCGTGGACGTGTCCCCCTACCGGGTTCCCGAGTCCATTACCACCGTGCAGTGTCGATGCATGGGCGTGCCCTGCACACCCGAGCGAGGCTTCCGCTGCGTCCAAGTCTACCACCCGCTGAACGCGACGTACACCTTCCCTGACGGAACAACGAAGAAGAAACGCTACCTGGTTCCCAGTGATTGCCGGTGCGCGTCAACGGAGACGAGCGCGTGGAACCTTTCTCACCAAGAGGATCCACCCCCGCCTCAGAAGCATAGTCCCCTTCATTTGCTGGCACAGTGGGAGACTTTTGTGGTGAAGCAGTGAAGGATGCGCCTTCGGGGAACATTGAAGCGCAGCCATCGCCGATCAGGTAGCCAAACGATGCTTCGACCAAACGATGCTTCGATTGGAGCCTCTTAAAATGTGAGTGAATAAAAAAATGTTATTGGCTGTAATTCGAATAAAATGTGAAGCAGCTGCCAAAAATTACTTACCGCTGACGGTAATTAGCCTACCTTTGTCCTAAGTCCTTATTCCTTCATCTCATAAGAACTCAACAAAGTTTCAAGCCTTCTGCCAAGTTGAACACATTACGTTAGTGTTACTGATGCACGTGATGCTACGCGATGCACTTGTAGCCGGTTGCTGTAGTAAGTAGCACTTGAAGCTTTGTTTGAAGGACTCCACAAGCGTCGTGAAAAGGTCGTTTTCAATGTTAAAGAGATTAGAATGAACATATTTGTATACTGTCACATTTCAATGCGTTATATTTAATTTTAAAGGCTAATGTAGGAAATGACGCAGATGCAGAAGCATTTGCCTTATATTAAGGCAAAGGTGACAATGATAAGACGAGCTGTAGCAGGCAAGTTACATTACCTTATGTGATATCTAGAACGGCAATGCAAGCTACAATCTTGAAGCTGTCGTAATAATTGGTTAAAAGCGATGTACTGGGGAAATTGCAGAATGCGTTCCGGACCAGGCGTACTTTCAGGGGATAATATGTATCCTAACTCAGTGCATAGAAATTCAAAAGCTCCAAATCGACTTTACTAAATAGCGTCCTTAGATATTAAGGGCGCTTTGGACAAGAACAACAAAGAACTGCTATAGTTTATTCTGAACCACGATGGCGTTGATAACAATTTCTCGAAACTCCTCGGGGGCTAACGGCGTACAAAATACGTGGCAATGCCGAACATGTTTAAAATTAGCAAAGATTAAGTGAGGACTGAAGTAACGATTACCTTTGTCTTTGTTGTTTTTACGCGGAAGTTGAGAGGATAGAAACACAACTACAAAGAAAGGTAAGGTTTCATTTTATTACGTTCCTTGGGTAGATGGTGCCAAAGAAAGTTCTAGTGGTATTCAAAATGTCAGGAGTCCAGTGAATACATGGAGACCTGTGAATTTGTTTTTTGTAGTGAAGCGACAAAAGAAGGCCCAATTTTTTACACACAAAAATCGGGAATTAGGATCTTTAATGAGTGGAAGATTAATCAGGTTGTATCAATTCAATTCTTCGGATGAAGGAGAAGCGAAACGCAACTGTGTTGAAATACACTGGGGCCACTACATATAGGAGGCGGGGCAACGGAATATGGAAAGAAGTAATGGCGCTAGCGCTAGCTTTTACAAATGCAATTCTGTGCTGCAAGTCAGATTTCAGATCAGTTGGGCACATATCGCGGTTAGAAAGTTAAGGAATAATCATTTGGCCGAGTCGCATAGGGAGCACACATTAGAAACACAAAGAAGGCAGTGTGGAGGAAATAGGTTTACGCATCTTTTGGAGGAGAAGCACAGAGCAAAATTTTTTTTATAGGAAGATTCTGTAACATGGATGAAAAGAAATACGCTGTTGGGGTGAACACATAATTGTACTTTAAAAGGAAGAATATAGAAAGACGGAAGTATTAAATAATGTTCGCAACCAAGTGCAGGGTAACCGGAAGTACAAATGGACAATGAAATGTCATAAAAATTTTGCGAGACAAAAAGAACGGTAAATAGGATGCAAATGAGGGAAGCAGAGATTCACATGGAAATTTGCTGCACAATAAGAAATCAGGATAGAAAATTTGTTCGATAATGCAAAGGGAGTAGGTTGATATTTGTGGCCCAAGCTGACTGTCTGAAATTTCAAGTATGCCGAAACAATTATTCGCAGCAAGATGCGGCTTGTGCCTGCTGCAGCATAGGCTCAGAGCCGGCTCAGCTCAGTTTATTGGAATGCGAAGTTATTGTCCCAAGAAGAACCATATGGAACGTTCATAATCCAGGAGCGCTGGGAATAGAAGCAGAAAGAAGGAATGAGTGGTTAACGATTGAGCTAAGCAAGAGACGTTTAGAGTATTGTTGACAATCAGAGTACAAAGAGATCGTTACAGCCGACGTAGTGACAGACTTGGGAACTTTATGATATGCTTTAGTTATTTCAGAAAATTTCATGAAGCTATAGGCAATATGCTAGACTGCAAGTAATTAAGTAAAACTTGTACAACTATAACAGGCTAGGTTACTATTTGTCACCGCCCTGCTCCAAAGGGCATGTCAATATAAATTCGCCTCGTTCTCTTCCTCCTCCTCTTCCAACCGATTCCATGGCATCCACATATATGAGCGCGCTATTGTGCGCGGCGTGTTGCTATATAATGTAGTGTAATAAACAAGACAAATAACTATTTACTGGAAACGGAGGGCGACGAAGAATAAGCAACGTTCTGTTGAGGTCAGTCTTAGAATGTTACAACAGCACAAAGGACAAGACATGACCCGCAACTATGCGAATAACGCTTATTGTACCCCAAAGCTCACGAGATCTGCTGTAGTTTTCAACGTGGGAGATGGATCAAGATGAAGCGGCCAAATCTGATTTGCCTGAAAGCTTCCTCACTTCCCAACTGCGCGATTTCATCACTCAGAAGGATGAGAAGACCCTCGAAGAACGCGACCTCCAAATTTCAGGTAAGCCATGGCATAATTACTCAAAGTCTCATGAATACATCATGAAACTACTGTAGAAACTTCGGTAAGGGTTTTGCCGAACAAAGCAGACACCTCCGTTGGCTCCTGCCTACTAGGAATGATTCGTGGTCAGCAGAAGCAGCACGATGAGAAACAGGAGAAACTCATGGAGAATCTAGTCATCGTAATCCGCGCCTAGCAAAGATCCAACAAAGTTATGTTAAAGCCTGAATCATTTGATGGAGAAAGCTGAAGCTTAGAGACTTGGATCCTGTCCAATGAGCAAGCCTGCAAGGAGAACTCGTGGCAGGAACTCTGTGAGCGCGTCTGCAACATGCGTCAGTATGTCACCGGTCTGGCCAAGAAGGGGTACAGCCTGTGTTTGTCTGGACTCAGGACGGACCCTTGGAGCGAGTCTGAAACGACGTTTCTGGCTGCTTGTCATGAAAATCCAGTTTAAACGTGTATATCTATTTATTTATATATTTATTTGACAATAACCCTAAAGGCCATCTAGGTAGGGTATAGGCTACCCAAGCACCGCGAGCGGCGCGACTGCTCCTGACAGGTAGCGCCATCTGTGGCAGAAAAATTGAAACTGGGAATATCCACTGCGCATTTCTGCTGCGCCGCGCTGCAGCCGCTCGCTTTTTGTGCACGTGCAGGGCCCTCCCCTCGCGTTGCACGTGCGGCGCGTCACAATTCAGTGCGACTTCTGAAAGATCGGCAAGCTGGACAGCTATTTCAGGAAAGCCAACTTGTTAAAACGAGAAAAGCTCGTCAGTCACGTATACTCTGTGGAGCAGACAATCAACGGCAACGATGCACAGCTCAGTGCGAAATGTATTTCACAAGTGAGCGACAACATCGTGTACGACGTGTACCTCGAGATGAGTGTCATTCTGTCATATGTTAAAAATACTGATTGTCTATACACACTGCGAAATGAAGCCGCGTACTCTCGATGTTCTTCCTTATCGAATATGAAGCATATGTTTTAGTTGTTTAGATAGGGCAGCCTTACAGTTGTTGTCTACTGTCGGAGACGGGCGTTTGCGGCGTGCGAAAAAAAAAAAATCATTTTACGGCCATGGCATCTCACTGAAAAGCCTGCGAAAATACACATTTGCTTCGCCCGTTGGAGCATCACCCACTGACTTGGCGGCGAGGCAGCTGAAATTTAAGCACTGGAAAGCCGGTTGAACTGATCACCTTGTTGATTTCGGCGGTCGCGTCATGCCTGCACTCGAGTTTTGTGAAAGTATCGGCTTTACAGGCGCATAAAACCTGCTGCGCGAAGGCGGTTCATTGTGAGTGGTGCAGAATTAAAGGCGTGATATGGTATCGTGCGCGTGATGCGCTCGCGTAATTAGCGCGCTAGTGAACGTACACTCGAAACAGTGTTTATATTAGTAAACGTAAGCATATTATGTTGCCTTTATTTTCGCTTTATAGGGCAGCCTGGAGTATTGTGGCAGAGCTGCAAACTTGGAGTTAGCTTTGGAAATGCGCACCATGCCATGTTGCTGAATATTTGTCGAGGCAAGTTTGGAAGGCAGCTGCCTTTGAAAAGTAGTGGCAAATGGCTTCACTGTCTCGCCCTTATTTTTTTTTTCTTACATAGCTGCAGTGGTCGTGCCATGAAAAGCGAAATTCTTGCGTTCGAGAAGGCAGATGCACCTACAAAGCTGGCATTACGGCTCAGTGCAAGCACACAGATGCGGTGTGCATTTACGTCAACAATAAAGAAGTAAATTTATGCACCGACCAGCCCTAGAAATGGGGCAAGCCAAGCGGAAAGCCAAAGAGACGCTTAGAAAAGATGTCTCGGACCTCTTCCCAAATGAGTTAGAAAAACATTCATGTTGTAGAATGTACTGCTTCAGTGAAGTAACTGCACCAGTACTGAAGGTACGATAATTAGGGGCTCGTTACGACACAGCAGCCCACGACACCGCAATACTTCGGACCGCGCTTTTCGCTTCGGCGGGGCCGCTTTTGCCATAGCGGAAACTCAACTTCGCGCAAGAAGCCTTTTGACAACGTTCCCAGCTGGTGACGCGACGCCCCGATGCCCCGGCTCGACTGAATAGCGCGGGCGCGCACGTGCAGTGGCCGCCTGCAAACTGGTTGCGCCTGGCTGCGCGGCCGCCATCTATCCCCAGTTTTGCACGGCTCGCTCGCTAGAGCAGCAGTGCGCGCTGTCGTCGCGCGCCCAAACTTGAGCTTGGATTCCCTATTACATAGGATAAAGGTTATATCAGTGGGGCAATGAACAGTGCGTAAATTTAAATGCAATACAAAACAACACTGGTAGAAAATTAATTACAGTGCATAAACGTATAAACACGCAAGATGATAAAAAATAAGAATAGTTATCAGCACACCAACTGAAGTCGAGGTTTTGACGGAAGCCCATCTGGTCGAGAGGCATCATGAAGTAGGGTAAAAAGAAGGACACCGACCACTGAAAAAATACAAGAAAAGACGTTTCGGCTCCCCTGACGGTAGCCTTGTTCACAATGAAATCCTAGGACAATCTCCTCTTCATTAAGCAGCACGAGTTCCAAAAGGGTCGCTCATGTGAGACGCAGTTCGACCTAGTCTCTGACCTGTACCAAGCTATTAACGACTCTTCACAAGTGAACGCCATATTTATTGATTTTACGAAGGCTTTCGATAAGGTAGCTCATAACCGTTTATTATTGAAACTTCGCTGCTTTAATATAAATAGTACGATTACGAATTCGACTAGTAAATTTTTAACTAACCGGTGCCAATTTGTAAGTACTAATGAATTTTCTTCTCTGCGTTCACTAGTAAAATCCGGAGTGCCGCAGTGCTCTGTATTGGGACCAATTTTATTCCTGCTATACGTCAACGACATCAGCAATACTATTAAATCTACAATAAGACTATTTGCAGATGATTGCGTAAATTATAGAAGAATAATTAACGCTTCCGACACTCACATGTTGCAGTCTGACCTCGTGAAAATTACTGACTGGTGTAAACAGTGGCAAATGGAAATAAATGTTTCAAAAACTAAGGTTATATCTTTCACTAGATTTAGGAACCCGAGGCTTACTCGTAACTCAATGAACGGCATTAGTATTGCACATGCGCAAACAATAAAATACTTGGGAATTCATTTATCTTTAAACGTTTCATGGAATCATCACATAGAAGCGATTACTAGCAGCGCATGTAAAACCCTTGGCTTTATTAGGCGTAATCTTTACTCGGCAAGCAAGTCAACTAAATTATTAGCCTATACGACACTGGTTCGTTCTAAAATGGAGTACGCGTCTTTTATTTGGAATCCGCATCATTCGTACCTCGTAAACAAACTCGAGTGAGTCCAAAACAAAGCAGCCCGATTCATCACGAAAAATTACCCACGAACGTCTAGCCTGACTATTATTAAGATATCTCTAAATCTACCCTCGCTAGAAAATCGAAGACTGATATGACTTCTTTCCCATTTTCAAAACCTATATCACAGAGGGTCGTCTTTCAGGTCATGACCCATCAGGCTCGCCCATCGTATCTTCCCGCGACTTGATCATTCCTTTAAAGTGCAGCCCGTTCTTGCACGCACTAACTTCTTGAGTCACTGGCCCCTCTTTCTCGCGATACATCGCTGGAATATCTTACCAAATGAAATCGCATCAACTATAAGTCATGGTGATATCCTAGCAAAACTATAACACTATTTCAACGCACTAACGTAGTGTTCTCGTGCTCATTTGTTACAGGCATCACTGTATTATTCTGCGCTTCTTTCTTATTTTCCTTATTTTTTACTCACCATATTTTGATGTTCTTTGCGCAGATGGTTTTGTTCTAGGATAGCACAGAGTTCTTTGTACTGCGTAAATTTTTATCTGGCTGTGCTTTTCATTGCTTTTTACAGTATCGGCTGGTAGATGTACCTTTTTAGCAAGCATTTTCCTTGTATGAAGTGACCAAGTTAGGTTGATTTTGTATAACATCATTTTAATTCTACAGGTGTCTTCAACGTTTAGGACGTGCCGCTGTATTGCTTTTACTGTTTCTTTTTCGGTTTTTCCGCTTGTGCTCTTTTATTTTTAGCATGCATTATCTGTTTCAATGCGTATACTGTATTTATCACTTATTTATTTTAGCACCCTTGTGTAATGCCCGTATGGGCCTTTAAGGTACATGAATAAAAATAAGGACGTGCGATACAATGATTATATTGTATCGCACGTCCTTGATTCCATTGTGAACAAGGCTCCCGCCAGGGGTGCCCAGACGTCGTTTCTTGTATTCTTTCAGTGGTCGGTGTCCTTCTTTTTACCATTCTTCAGTACAGCAACTTTAAATGATTTGCACAAACTATGACAACGTCGCGAAGACTTTGGTTATTGGCGCATGAAAAAAGAACGCGCAATTTCCTATAAGTATCGATCACGAAAGGCCATAAAGCATTTTACGACAGGAGACGGCTTCATAAGATGGCAAGTCCAGAAATTTCCGAGTCATTTGACGCGTCAGGTATTATTGATGGCTTGCCTAGGGAACATTAGAGACAACTGGACACAAGATCACCTAAAACTCTTGATGAACTACTAGGGTGTTTCAAAAAGCATCTCAATTCAAGCGAAGGAAATACGTAGTGCCTCACAATCGGTCTCCGCTAAAGAGCGAGGCACTTGCGCAGTTGATACAAGAATGAATAGTCACCCTCAAGTTTAGAGACACGTACCATACAGCAGCCAATGGGCGCCGCTGAACGGGTCGTAGGCGACGTATAGCAATACATAAGCATGCACCCGGGATCCCTAGGAGGGGGAAGTGTATGATGGCTCTTGTAACGTGACACTGTTGCTTGTAGACAAGTGCCTTTGTATATAATCGTCAACACGCTGTCATCGGCGGGCCAGAGTTCTTTTAGACGAAATACTTATTCTCACAGAGAAGCATCACCTTCTGGAGATTATAAATACGGTAGAAAAAAGAAACACACGGAGAGGCGCTCGAACGGAATTTTACAGACGCCCATAACCCCATTATTTCCAGTTACTAAAGCGACCTTATTCTAGTCGTCATCATCATTATCAGCATCAGCATCATCATCAGCATGCTTACGCCCACTGCAGGGCAAAGGCCTCTGCCATACTTCTCCAACTACCCCGGTCATGTACTAATTGTGGCCATGTTTTCCCTGCCAACTTCTTAATCTCATCTGCCCATCTAACCTTCTGCCGCCCCTTGCTACGCTTCCCTTCCCTTGCAATCCAGTCCGTAACCCTTAATAACCATCGGTTATCTTCCCTCCTGATTACATGTCCTGGCAATGCCCATTTCTTTTTCTTGATTTCAAGTAAGATGTCATTAATTCGAGTTTGTTCCCTCACCAATTCTGCTCTTTTCTTATCCCTTAACGTTACACCTATCATTCTTCTTTCCATAGCTCGTTGCGTAGTCCTCAGCTTAAGTAGAACCCTTTTTGTAAGCCTCCAGGTTTCTACCCCGTACGTGAGTACTGGTAAGACACAGCTGTTATACGTGGCACCTGCTCCCCGTATTTCTTGAAAACAGAAAAAATGCGTACATTATGCCAGAAGCCTGAATTGTGTTTCTGTGATACGTGGTCGTCTAAAAGGCATATGTGTACGGAGAAGAAACACAAAAGTAAAGAGTGCTTGCGCGACAACAGGAAGAAGATAACGAGATTTAAAATGAACGGGCAGTTGTGGCCATGGCTTCGCGTTGATACCCGCTGTGTCATCAAAACACACAAAGACAAACGAAATAGCAACGACGCCGGGCAGCCTTCGCGCGAAATATTGGCTTGCAGTCTACTACAGCTCGACATCGCTCTTCTCTTACCCAACACTCTTAACTCATGGCTTTGTTTTAAAATCTTCTCTGCACGACAGCTGGTGTTCCACGTATACGCACCTCTTCGTACTGCCGACTCAAGCATTTCTGTAGATTAAAAATCATAGGACGAACCGTACAAGAGACACTTCTGTCGGTCTGTGTGCCAGTAAATGCAATTACGCTAATGCAAATCCTGAGCATTGCTGACGTAAATATTCATTTAGGTTTACACTACGTTTCATATGTAGAAAGCAACGCTGCGAAGGGTGGAGAGATTTATCGTACCGCTAGCATCTGGGATGAAAAAACAGTGCGTAACATATAGAACGGACATGTGGGTAGGCGTCATTTTCTCCACTGTGAAATGACTCTTACACTTTCATGCCGCCAAAGATGATGTATTTCTTACATGGAAGGCGTCGGAGACCTGAACCTATTTACCACCACCAAACGAGCGGAGTGACGTGTTTCTGTGGCCAGCGGCTACAACGTATCACATCCTCTCGCGGCCAAAACGTAATTAGCACACGCTAAAAGGACAATTGTACTCAAACGATACGTCACTTGAGGTAGACGCGTGTCCATATGTGGTAGCTGTGACACATTAACTAGTTGAAAGGGTCGCAGCTGAAGACTTTAATGAAGATATGGCGGTAAATGTGAGAGAAATGCATGCCGCACCTCTTTGAGGTCCCATATCCATGATTTAAACGTCGTTGCCCATATTTTCAATGTAGTTATGGGGTTCTGCGTGCAAAGAAGATGAGCTCATTATGAGGCATGCCGTCGTGAGGGACTCCGGAAATGTGGACCACCTGAGGTTCTTTAAGGGGCACCTAAATCGAAGTACACGGATGTTTTCGCATTTCACCCCCATAGAAATGTGGCCACCGTGGCCGGAATTCCACTCCGCGACCTCGTGCTTAGCAGCCCAATACCCATAGCCGCCAAGGAACCGTGGCGGGTAATTCACCACATCGCAAAGTGGTGTTCAGAAGCTCACTCGGCAGAAGCTCAAGCTCCTCTAGCAGCCAAGAGCAAGTGACGGTTGTTCTGAGGAGACCACCGTGAGTTGCACTATATAAATGTCGGCTTATATATTTGTAAACGTATGTATGCATACATTCACATTTTTTTTCTTTTTCCCTACTGAAGCCCATAATGCTTGCGCTATAAAATGACAGCACTTAGAAATGCGCGCAGGGAAACCTCTGCGCCCGCAGTGCGTCTCTGGGTTTCGCAGCGTTGCCTGCCTTGTATAAAACGAAGTGTAGATAACTGAAGCTGGCACATTAGCTGCCTAGCGCCGACATTAACTCGCGCCTACGGTGGTGGTGGTGGTGATAAACTATATTGAAAGGGGGAAGGGCAAAGAGGGACGTGGCTTAGGGTTTGGGCTCAAGTAAGGCCCTGGGCCTGCTTGGCCGCGCCTACAGTGTGTCGTGAAAGTAAGTGCACATATGAGTGCAAGTCATTATGTCAATACTACTAATCGCATGCGTCTAGTAGTGAAAGTAAGGAAAAGTTCACGAGAAATTCCTAGAATACTGGAGCGTACACTGAATGACAGATTGAAAAGTGTCCTACACAGTTCACTAGGAAGAAATAAAAAAAATCGATCAAACAAAACAAGCAAGTGCGCAACTGACATTTGTTCGTATAAAGGGCACACATATCCGAGCGTAAAGCCGTTAATTAAAAGACATGCAATCAATGCAAAGCCGATCGTGTGACAAGACTTCCGTGTGCCATACGAGTAGCTACTTGTATGAGAATAACCTGCCGCTTTGTAAACCACGTACATGGCTTGCTAACAAAAGAGCCTTTCTAGCTTAAGAGGAAGCTTTAGCTTGCGCCAAACTCTGACGCGGCATATTCAAATACATGTTAACCGCAATAAGGTTTTTCTGAGATAACCCCTGGACCAATTTTAATGAAATTTCTTGTAATTGAGAGAGAAAGCTAAATTCTAGTGACTGCTGGAAGCAAAATTTTTTTAGGTCCTCAGTTTTTTAAACAGATTTTCAAAAATTCGACAGTTTGAAAATAGATAGAAGCACGAAGTTTACAAATTAATGGCTCTGCAACAAAAACACATATCGTGGTTCTGTAAACGGCATCCATTAGATCATTCAAAGTGGGCAAATTCGATATGTCAACTTACAAGTTATGTGAATTTGTTACGTTCTGTACAAGGGGCCTGCAAAAGTTCTACTTTCATATTGCTAATTTTTTCAGTGATTCACGCGTAACATATCAATTTTGTCCCCTTTAGATGTACTATTAGATGAAATTCACAGAATTGTGATACCATTTTTCATTACTGACTTACAAGGTTCTAAACTTGATAGTTTCGTTTTCTGAAAATTTTCACTTTTTTACTGCTTTTAAAATTGACAATGTAAATCGAAAATTCGAAACCAACAGTCAGTACATTTTAGGTTTTTCTTTTAAATGCAACAAACTTCGTCAAACTTAGCGCAGTGGTTGCGGTGAAAGGCTAATTCTGCTTTTACATGTATTTAGATAGGAGCACCCTACCTAAAGTTTCTTCCTAAGACCATGCAATAAGCCTCTAATATCTCAATGGCTCTAGCAACTCTGACGTTCTGCGACAGTCAAGAAGAATTCCAAACATGGCACCGTGAGATTTTATGGAGGGGTATTCAAGTACTAAGCGTGTGGCGTTCAACTATAGTTTTCTATGCAGAAAGTTTTTTTTTATGCTTGCGAAATTTGCAATTGCGTAAAGTTGATAAAATTAAAATCACTTCAGTGTTCAGTACTGGTTTCTTAACGCAATAAGGTACAGAAATGTTTTAGTATGACGAAGTGCGGGAAGACCTGCTCACGGGCAGGGATGTAGATGAATAAATTGAACACATTGAAGCACTTCAAAGCATTATACGTCAGTGCAACTCGAACCACATGTGTCATGGGCCGAAAAAAACATGCGCATATCCACGAAACTTGAGGAAACCTTGACACGTGCGGTTCACAACAGCTCCATGTGAGTAATATAATCGACAACACGGGAAGGTTGCCTGCAGGCGCACAGGTATATAACTTCTGAAACGAAAACTGTGACAAAGGAAAAGCTTTCTCTGCTACACTTTGGTAAAAGCACGCAAAAACGAACGTAACATATTACGAGGCATCATATTGGATGTGTCACCCCCCACGCGGTCGCATATATGACTAATTATTCCTCCAGTTTTAAATGCGCGTTTATTTCATGATTGACTTAAAATTAAAAAAAATGTTTTTGAGGCATTACTTGCCAAAATCACGATTCGATTATGATGCGCGCTTTAGTGGGAGACTCCGCAATAATTTGGACCACCAGTGGTTGTTTAACATGCACCTAAATCTGAGTACACGGGTGCTTTCGAATTTCGCCCACATCCAAATGCGACCGCCGTGTTTCGATGGGGGCGAAATGTGAAAACACCAATTATAAGCTGCATCGTTCCTCTGAGCAATATACATCAAATAGGTTAGTAAAAGGTCCCACAAGCTTTCTGGTTTCATTAGCACCTCCATTGTAACAGTTGAATTTTTAAAAACAAATACATTCTAAATTTAATTTCTGTTCTGTTTTATGTTGGTATATTGGCTGAGCCTAATAGGACCACATTTCTGAAAATAGCCTGGATAAAAAAAATTAAGGACGTCCCGATCGGAGGCTTTGAGAAAGGACTGTAGGTAGCGAGTAAAGCACAACACTTGTGTCGCCATGGTGATTTTGTTTTAGTTAACTCCGGCGTTGGATGAATCGGTTTGCTATACTGGATTTAAAAGATTTCTGTATGTTACCGAGTCGAAGATTCGACATGCAAGAGGCAGTTCGCGGTGCGTTATTGCTAAGCGAAATAGCAAAGGGTGAATTCGTTGCCAAAGAAGTTCTTGAAAAACGCAGTGGTATGTAAATATTTTGCGAAATAAAGTGACGTCCACGTAAATAAAAAAGGTAATTTCATAGATAAGAGTTTATTGACGTGATATAAAGATCAGTAGTCTTCAGATGTTTGCATATTGTGTTATTTAGGACGACAAAGCATCAGCAGCGGTAGCCAACCAATTTCTGCAACTAAACTCTACTGAAAGAAGTAGCGCGCACAGGTGAAGCGATTGAGTCACGGAACACAAATGCTTTAGAGCACAGCTCTTAGGCGCATGTTCCTGTGTTGAATGTCGGCATTATGTTATGCGAAGGGGAGGGAGCCTGCGCATGCGCTGAGTCGTTCGCGGTCACGGCATCCTCCAAAGTGTGGGTGATCTGATCTGGGCTTCCGAAGGGGGGCCAGGGTGGCTTGAGGTGGGAAGGGCTATACCTTTGCACGCGGCGTCAGCTACTGAGGTCACTCCGCTGTACCATCACGTCTGACGTAGTGCACTGCTCCTACAAAGGGCGACGGTGAGCGGCTACTAGAAAGGCTCGATGTGACGCGCTCTTCAGTGTTCTCGTCACTGACAGTCGTGACAGGACTTCCTCGCGATGAAGGACAGTGGCGTAGCCAGAAATTTCGTTCGTGGGGGGCTCACTTTGCAGCTCGGCCTCCTCCTAATAGAATTAGTCGAGGGATCAAATTATATATATATATATATATCTGTTATTCAACAACCTTGTTTACATTTTCGTACATATGCAACGACCTGGGGAAAATCTCAATGACGCTATCCTTTGTTAGAATGTATTGCGCAGGAGCAGCTGTCACCGGTTGTGTATTGCGAGTAATTGCTCCGAAATTATAGTCGCAACAGAGAGCACATATAAAAAGCAGGAGTTCTGCAAAATATACGACGGCGAGTCAAATGAAAGTGAGCCAATGCGAATATAGGTCAAACGGCGTGCTTTATTTAAAAGTAGTCACCATGAGTATTTAGACACTTGTCCTACTAACGAGTCGCGTAATTCTCGTCTCATAAAACTCCTTGGGTTCATGCCTCAAAAATCTGTAAATGACTACACGTCAGCTTCCGACACAAATCTGGTTCCCTTGAGCAGTTTTTTCAAATTTTACAAAATGTGGAAGACGCAAGGCAACAGGCCTGGGCTGCATGAGGGATGTTGCAGCGTTTCCCACTTGAACTTCGCCAGTTTTGTATTAACCACATCAGCGACGTGGGGACGGGCAATGTCGTGAAGCAAGATGTTCCCAATGCTCAATTTTCCACGTCGTTTGTTCTTGATTGCGACACGCAGCCGATCCGAGCTTTAACAATATCTGAAACGATTTAGAGTCTCTCCAGGTTTAGAAAATTCGATCAATAATGGCCCCTGACGATCTAAAAAGAAGTCAACACTTTTCCGGCAGAAATGACGGCTTTTGTCTTCCTTGGGAGAGGTGAATTCAAATGTTTCCACTGCAAGCTTTGCCGTAGTGTTTCAGGCTAGTAATAGCGGCACCATGAGTCATCCCCGGTCACAATTGCAGACAAAAAGTCGTCACCATGATCGTGATAACGGATTAGATGAGTCAAGGCAGCGCCGAACTTCTCCGTCTTCTGGCGATGGTTCAGAATCTTGGGCATCCATTGCGCACCCAAGAGCCGATAAGCGAGATGTTCATGAATTATGGTGTGACCCGAGCCGTCAGTGATGTTCACACGCCCTGCCACTTCATCGATGCTTATCCTCCGTTCTTGTCTAATCGGCCTTTGCATTTGTTTAAAAAAATATAAATTATGGGGTTTTACGTGCCAAAACCACTTTCTGATTATGAGGCATGCTGTAGTGGAGACTCCGGAAATTTCTCCCACCTGGGGTTTTTGACGTGCACTGAAATCTCAGTACACGGGTGTTTTCGCATTTCGCCTCCATCGAAATGCAGCCGCCGGGAAAGGGATTCGATCCCGCGACCTCGTGCTCAGCCGCCCAGCACCATAGCCATTGAGCAGCCACGGCCTTTTCAATTGTGTTGGGGGTGATTGCACGGTGGCTTTGGCCCGGCCATGGATCGTCTTTGTAACTTTCACGTCCTTCTTCGAACAGTTTGCTACAACGCTTCACAGTGGCCAATGAAACGCAATGTTCAACGCATACGGCAGCCATACGTCGAATAATTTCTTTTTGGGAAACATCTGCATTTGTCAAAAACCTCGCGACACCAAGCTGTTAAACTTTTGCAGTGTCCATTATGTCACGCAATCATGTTCAACCGAGTGTATGAGAGCATTAAAGAACATTTAACCTCATCTCTGCATGTCACTTGTAAATGAGATGCGTATGTGCTACGCGCATGCCTGGAAATTATTAACCGAACCGTATTTCGCGGGGCGGGTTGTCTCACTTTCATTTGACTCGCCTTCGTACATTAGAAATGCGAAGATACAATGGAATACACAAATGTGAAGATACAGCTTGATAAAGGGCAAAAAATTGTCACTGGAAACAAAGTTCACTGCGCATACACACAAAACCTCGCAACAAGATATTTAAATATACGTATAAGTCTCCAATAAATCTACGCACAGAAAAAGTCACTATATATAATGCGTCAAACAAGGCAAATAACCAGGTTGCGCAACCACAGATTCACAGATCACAGCACCCCCCCCCTCCCTCTATCTATCGCACGCGACGGAAGGCGGCGCGCTTCCTCCCCGCTTTTCTCCCTTGCGCACACAAGACTGAGCCACCATCGTCGGCTTCCCCCCTCCCGCCCCCCCACGCCTTCACTCGCACATAGAGCATGCGGCGCGCGTTCAGGATGTTATCGCCCTTGGCCTTTATTTATACGCAACATGAGGGCAACGGCAGGAATGCGCCTGGAGTCTTCTTATAGCTGCTATCGCAATATTATAATAGTATCCGGCAACTGAAGCGTCCCGTGGCCCATTACTTTCCGCAAAAGAAGTAACAAGATCGAACTTTCACCATGCGACAATTCGCTGGGCCGCAACAATATCTTCTTTTTTTCTTTTGTGGGGTTGGGGGCGGCGAAATAGAATAACGCAAAGGAAAGCATGTTGGCTACAATCGAATGCCTACTTTGGGCACCTAGTGTGGCTACCGAAGGAATATCGAAGAAAACCGTGTGACGCTTGGTCCACAGAAAACCATACGCATACTGCTCGGTATCTTACACCGGCGAGACAAATTTTTCCGGAGAGGTTGCGCTCAAGCGAACGCGTTGCAATCCGTCGAGTCCCCGCAGTGCTGGCGGCGAGTGACTATGCATTGTTTCTTTTTCTCGTCTGCTAGCCAGAAAGCGTCCAAAACCCTGCCAGGCGAAAATGCTGTCGGCCAGAGAAAAACGAACGCGCATCCAAGTGCACTGCGCGGTTGTCGATGCAGCACGAGAAAAACGCATGCGCTCTGGCTGGATCGGCAGCCCGCGGGCTGCCAGAACAAAAAAAAAGAAAAAAAAGAGAAAGAGGCTCAATGTACCCTCGCGAATAAAAGTCTAGGTAGAAAAATAAATAAGAACTTAGTTACAATGGTGGCTTTAGTGTCTTGACATGGATGCTTTGGCGCAGGTGAAAAAAAAAATGTTCATATTCTTTTCTGTGACCTGACGGCACAAATGCACCACCACAACGCATTGTCTCATCGGACCTCGCTGCGTGTTTTGTCAACTTGTCTGATAGTATGTTGATTTGGCTTGTCTCGTTTTATGGCCCGATGTACGACTTTAGAAAAGTCGATGCACCTTTGGCGTCAAATGTTTACAACGGCATCATTAAACCTGCAAAGTTCTGGAATTGAAAATCTAAAGCACGACTTTGGAAATCCCAGTGCACCTTTCGCATCAAAATGTTATGAAAACTTTACACCCACAAAGTTTCAGTATTGAAATCCAAGCGCTCCGTAGATTCCGCGGCCTCCGCGAGATGCCGAGACGAGTCCGCTCGCCATCAAAACGCCCTAGAAATTTTGTGCTCGGTGGGGCTCCTTGCGTTAGGATATGTGAATACCGATGCATGGGCGTTGCCGCGAAATCCAGCCTGATTTCGCAATGTTCGCGCTAAAATGTCTTTTCGAGCGTGAATTAAGGACATTCTAGACAAAATCGAGCATGATTTGCGGCGCAGGGAGTTGTTTTGGTCGGCAGCGCATAACAGCACGAAAAAATTTCGAGGGGGGCTGAAGCCCCATAAGCCCCCCCCCCCCCCCTGGCTACGCCCCTGATGAAGGACTGCTCTCGCGGTTGGTGGAACGAAAGCGTGAAATGAAGAAGAAGAAGAAGCGTCAAAAGACGTGCTTGTTCGGCGACCACTGCTACGATGGCGGGCGAGTAGCGCGCGTCATTTGTATGGAAGCAAAGCTCTGCATGAGCGGGGCTCTGTCTGCGGAGGCTGCTATGAATCACGCCCACGCATCACCCAAGCGTTGCCTCTCGTGATCTCCCGATTGGCGAGGCAGTCGCGCGACACTGCGCTCCGTTTTCAGTGTGCGGCATCGGACAGATTGCCCACGGCGCTTACGCTGCTCACAGAATTCTTCTCTTGATATAAGCCGTGTACCTATATGGTAAAAATACAAAATATCCACACGCGAAATCAAAACACGTTATAAAGGTGCGCTTAAATTTCCCATTAAGCAATTTCCTAATGTTTTGTGATGTTTTTCTCTTTCTCGTGCACTATTAAAGGTGTAGCGCAGAATGGATCTCCACAAGAAATTGAAAATTCAATATCTGGACTTGTGGCAATACTTCTGAATAGCCTTGGTTTGGGTGAGTCCCATATAATTTGTTCCTATTTGGTAACACGCTTAAGCACACATGTAGGTAAGCCTTAAAATTGGGAGTGCCTGTGCTAGGCGCTCTGAGTGTCAGTTATGGGGCGCTAGAACGTAAAGCTATTCGAAACTGTTCTTATTCTGTTAATGCAATCAGAGTTCCAAAATTGATCAAGGGGGCCCCGTATCGGCAGTTTGTCCCGCGACAAAATGTAAACTGCGCAAACTCCCCATCAGGTATGACTTGTGCACGCTGCTTATGCATTATTATCGCGAGCAAACAAAAAATATTTATTTCTGATTCGGCACCTTTTCGCCATTAGCTTCCGCTGTTGGTCAGAAGTTCAAAAGCTAACTTACGCTAAGCAAGAAGAAGCTGGTCAGTTCCACAAGCCTGCTCCCCCCACCCCATACGGTTACCTACTCTCACTGCGCTCACTTGGCCCCACAATATTCCTGTTCTATATCTGCGAGCTCCTAGCCTCTTGTCAGATAGTTGGACACGAAAACCCCCGCCAAATTAGGCAATGCTATTCGCTTTGAAATCAAGCAAAATGACCTCCCCTAATCGCGGAGAACGTTTGATTGGGTGGTTCAAGAAACGGTGCCAGGCACCGCGGGGTGCTTACCTCAGCGGCTGCACAAATTTGACATCATGATATTGGAATAAATACAGATTAGACTATTTTTACTTAATAGGGCCCGTGCAGTATGAAGGAAGTAGGTAGCAAAGTTTGTGTTGAAGCCTGAATTGTGGTGTCATCGTAATAATATTGGGCAAAGTTATTACTTGCATACGTTATCAAATCAGTGGTAAGTTCTTTTCCCTTCAAATAAACAATTACTGATCCCGCGATTGAGATCTTCTCTCATAACAATTGTGATAAGTATTGTCTGCGGCATGTAGTAGAATTCTGCATCTTGGCCTGTATTATGCCCCGGTCACAAAGGGACACTTAAGTGGGCTCGAACAGGTGCACATCGCCGCAAGTGTCATTCGCAGGCTGTCACGCGGGAGCGCTTAGCAACGCTTACTGCAGAGCGCATTCGTGACCGAGAGGGTTCGGCGAACGCACTTCGCTGCGGCGAAGTGCCTCATTAGCAATGAGTAAAAAATTAAGTAAAGTAATATTCACAACAGAGACTTGAGCAACGTTTAACATTTACTCTTTATTTTTACGTTGCTATTATTTATTATTATTTTTACATTGTTAGGTATTAAAATTTGTCACGCTACCAAACAGAAAAGAAAGAGTACAATAAGGTAGAAAAAAAAAGACTACTCTCACTCGGGAGTTCTTTACGGCCACGCCTGGTAACGGCCGCGCACTTGTTCGGCGGAACGCATCAGTTGCACTGGAACTGGTCAAGTCCTGTTGTCTTGCCTTGGCTCGTGATGATTACTCTTGTTGTTGGGGTTGAAACAAATACTTTACAAACTGGTTTTTCGCACGCACGTTTACGTTAACAAATGCATGCTTCGTCTGCTCACTCCCCGATTGCAATCGCCACCAATATGAAACAACACTTCTCTTCCTCGTGGAGCAGCGCTCCGCGCAAATCACAGTCAGCGCGCTGAAAGGGCACTTGCTCAAAGTGCACTTTAGTATGCCCACGTGACAGGGGGTATTGCTCTAAGGGACGGCCATTGTCTACAGGGAAACATTGTAATGCGTCATCGACTAATTACCGTTACATTCACCGCATATTTGCAAAAGTATTATTTAGCGGCACGTATTACAATTCGCCAATTGTAACTGCTGAGTTCGCAAGACATGTACGCTCAGAAAGGTTTCTGAGAATGGCAGTAGTTTCGAGAAATGCGCACCCAGAATATGTGACGAACTACGCTGGTGTTCTGGGAAGTAAGAGTTTTAATAGATCAAAGTGCGCGTTTCTAAAAACTCAAGTGATGGAACAGTAAAATGTTTACGTCAAGTTTGAGCTCACTTATCTCATAACTGCTGTTTGTTTCAAAAGCTTCCTAGTGGATGTGCCTTGAAGACTCAGTGGCATCAGTTCACAAACTGTACAAAATCAGTTGAACATATTGATTTCTTTTGCAAGTAGTGTCCGCGCTTTTTTAAGTAATGCAGCTCGATAAATAGATTTGGGCTATAACCTGCGTGTGATTTTTATCTCTGGTCATTAAATGACCACTTTGCATTCCCCGCCTACCCTTTGTTATTATTTGAGCTGAATAATATCGATCCTAAGGTACGTCCAGACTAGCGACAAAAACGCGCGCGACACTCCGCGCGCGGCGAGCGGTGCTGTCGCGCGCGGCAAGATTCACGAATAGCGGCAGTAACGCGCGAATGGGTGCGAGACCCATTTTTTCGCGGCAGCCGCAGGACGAGCACCAATAAGAAGCGAGCCGCGCTGTTCTGGCCCCACCTGTCGCATAAGCCAAGAATCATAATTTATGGGCTCTCAGATTGGACAGTGACACGGACGCCGTAAAATCTGAGAGGCCATTTCCAGTCAAGCGGGCTGCTTTTGCTAAGCCTTCCCACACCGCCACCGAGATGTCGACGAAGAAGTCGCCTCGCCATGGAGGATTTTTCGGAAACCGTTCGCGGATATGCGTGCCTCTCTGACAAATCGAACGTCAATTTTAAGGACAAGGAGCTGCGTGCTAACCGCTGACACATTACTGTCCAGCAGTTTGGCATGGCAGGTGAGTAATTGGTGAAGGCGGGGAAGCAGAGTGTGCACCTGGCACTCAGTGTCCTGCGCACCCAAAACTTTCTCGTCCGCTTTCTGGCACGTCGGCGTCGCACAAGTAAAGAACAAATAAGCGTTATAGTGTTCACAGTCACCAGTAGTTCCTCGTCCGTATCCGACATGCGTGAGCAGGACCGGCAGTGGCGCAAAGAAACACGGACACTTCTGATGGAACACGAAATTGGCAGAACGGAGAGCGCGTTGTCACGAGAAGTATCGAATGGAACGAGACAATGCGGGATTCCGCGCGCCGTTGCCGCGTGCCGTAAAACGCGACTGTGTACTTGCCCGCGCCCGTCTGCCGCGCGGCCGCTTGCCGCGTGTGAGGTATCGCCCGCGTTGTTGTCGCTAGTGTGGACGTACCTTTACGGCATCTAGTATCTTCAACTGTTTTTGGGACCAGGTTAGTGTATAAACTATAAAATTTAAGGATTCTTCAACTGGCTTGTATCATTATATATTCGAAACATTTTCAATAGAGAAATTCAGAGTGT
This sequence comes from Dermacentor andersoni, assembly GCF_023375885.2. Classification (NCBI taxonomy): domain Eukaryota; kingdom Metazoa; phylum Arthropoda; class Arachnida; order Ixodida; family Ixodidae; genus Dermacentor; species Dermacentor andersoni. The sequence continues at coordinate 66,627,593 of NC_092820.1, forward strand.
GTGTTCACAAAGAATTTCGCTCGGTAGGGCACTATGAATAAGTTTCGACCAATCGTTACCGGCAGTAAAAAGTAGACGCCAGCAAGGCAAAACCCCTGGAAGTTAAATTTTCTGAAATGAGGAACGATGTTTCCACATTTCGTTTCTTTCCAACACATTCAACGCGAAAGAAAGAAAGAAAAATTAAGTCCCCTTAGCACGAACGGCTGGTTCGGATAAGCCGAGCTTCCGCAGTCGTCACTGACGCCTGCTAATCGGATCTGCAAGAGGCCTGATCCGACAGAGTTGGATAAGGAAGCTCTGCTAGCTACACGAAAAGTAAGTGGTGTTTCTGTGGATATAAGGAACTACGCCAGCACCGACGATGATGTGGAAGCATTCGGGGCCGACTCCAAACAAACAAACAGTATCGCGGAGTAAATAGGTGACGAACGGGGGACACTTTCCAGGAGTCAAAATAACCAGTCATGTTCGAACGTGATGCATACGGAGATGCCCCGAATAGTTTGCTATTTTTGAGTAGTGTGAAGCCACCGGAACATTTCCGTGTGAACTACGTGAAATGGAGGTGTTTTGACAGCCCACAGTTATGTAGTACAGCGCAGGGAAATTGCAATTACTCAATAGAAGAAAAAGGCATAAAGCTACATTTTAAATCGTAGAAATGCAATAAACGTTTCTCTCTACATGCGTCGTTCTTTCTTTTCAATGCTGATTCTTGTGTTTTTCTATCGCGAATATTTGGGCGCACTAGGAATAGGAGATTTTCCATTCAGTGGATCTGTTCTGCTAAGGTGCTGATCATATATATTCCTGGTATATATTCCTGGTACCGTAAAGTTCCTCTTAACGAAAGTCTACTCAGTAAAATAAATGGTAGCTGCCAATCAATGATGAATCGAGAAAAGAAACAGCTGCGTGTGTTAGATGTGAGACCTTTGTAATCCCTTATCGCATTAATTCTTTTGTATTTCCTGAAAAAAGAACCGGTAACATGGAATGCTAGAATAATTACATTAGCCTTGGTAGAAAAGGATCTTTAAATTCAGATTAGTAATACAAAAGGCATGAGGTTATTCTGCGAATTTTCGTGACCTTTCTCCCTAATTTTCCTAAATATTGCTTCGAGACCTTTTATTTTGTCACTGTGAAATGCAACAAGGTACCGTGGAAACGTTGCCACGGCAAAAATCTGTCTCCGGAAAAGGATGGTGTTCAATGTCACCCAATAAGCTGTGCATCAAATATCCCAATGAACCAATATAGCAGATGTGGTTACTTTTGAAACTTACACGCTAAAGCATTCTGACGGGTATAGTGCCCGCACGTCAGTACTGGCAAATACTACGTCATCTATGTTATAAAATGCATTCAAGCCACCCCTCCATTGCTTCGAAGTTGAAACAGAGTCGTATCGAAATAAAAAAAATATCTTGTTACTAACCAGGCATTGGCACATCTGCGTGGAACAATTTCGCTAGTGAAAGCTGATCGAAGAATAGCTACAATGAAAACGGTACGTATAAGATACCTGCAGTAGGGTAACGTTCTGATTATTCAGGGTGGAAATAAAGAAGAAGGCACTGGGGTAAAAGGCATTCAATAAAGTACACTTACTTTAATCTTCTTTGGGCTATTACGGAACGTTATTCCCACTCTACAGTGCTAGGAACACACACGGTGTTTCCAGCACAGTGAATCTTATTGTTTTACTGATGCAAACTAACACAAATTCGCGCACACAAAAAGAAAATACTGTGGAGGCATTTGCCACGTTAGTTACTGTTCCTAGTAAGAAAACAGGCATTACAAGTGATCATCTAGAGCGACGCGCATATTTCACCTATCATGTTCCAAAATATTCTGCGTTTACTGCGGCACCGTTCTTTTTGAAGTTTCGCAGAAATAACACATTTTATAATTTGCATCGTTCAGCACAAGAATTGCCACAAATAATTTATTTGTATGTAAGAGAAAAAATTCGAGGTTGCCTTCGCTTATGGGCAGGCAAGCTGCTGCGGGGACGGTGCTAGCGTAAACTTCTTTGGCACTACGCTCGTAGCCGCAGAAAGCAGCCGTTCAGGGACGGCTGGAGTGTATTCCAGAGAAGCGGGAAGCATGCGGCATCCACCCTTGTATGGCTACTTTTTGCAGCTGCAGGCAGGCAGTGACATAAGTTTATGCTAGCGCTGTCTTCGCAGCTGGCATTTCTCACATAAACGAAAGCATCTTCTGTATATTTTCTTTAACAAAAATCGCAAGTTTTTACCAAGTGTGGGACGGAACGATGTAGTCTGCAAAGTGCAATATTTCGGCGATATTTCTACAAGAACAGTGCCGCCGTAAATGAAAAGCTTATGTTTCTCGAGCACTTTAATCGAAATAAGCACGTCCCAGTAAAACCGCTAGGAAGGGAATTAAAGTAAACGCGTGTACAGAACAAAAATTTTCATGACGGCAGCAATTTACTCTAGCTTAAACTTCAAAGATCGGGATGATATTTGTTATGTTAAGTTAAGCAGGCAAAATGCATGCTGTGAATTTTGATGAAGCAAAAAAAGATACATGGGAATCATATTCAGGGGAAGAGCAAATAACGTGGCTGTTAGTGAAATCCTGTTCTGGATGGAACCCCCTCAGTTCGATAACAAAGGCAGCCATACCAGAAATTTTAAGTGTCTGTGGTAACCATTCAAAATCACTAATAGCGTAGTAACCGCTCTTCCACAGTAAACTAGGCTCTTGCAAAAGCATTTGTACTTCAAGGTGTATAACCAATCCATTTATCTATGCTCACAAACGCTTGTGGACATATGTAAACAAACTATATTTTTGTAACGCTGGTTTATCTGACATCTTTGCCATGTTTAACATATACTAGCCAGCCCAGCATAGAAGCCTCGAGTATCACATATCATCATGACGAAACACCTAAATGATACGAGCTGCTCCATTCTGTTGAGAATGTCTAATTTTCCAAAATACTTGAAATACAACAGAAGCATAATTCAACAGTTACTGAGGTTTGCGAGTGCATGCTGAAGTAGGATTATATTCACATCTGGTAGCGCAGTTTTCATCTCTAGCCACAACGAAACGATTTTCTCCAGTGGCATTATTCACTTGGAAGACATAGCGTTAGTCTGGGTTAGCATGCTTTTTTGATTATGTATTCTATGAAGGTAATAAATACATATAGAAACTTGCTTTGCATGGCGCGTTTCATGTGTAATAACTGTACAGGTTATCATAATGTTTTTCATAATGACTTGTGGAACGCTTCATTTTATGCAGACTTCCTAGTGAAGAATTTCCGTTCGAGCGGTCACTGGGGCGAGGGCAACCGCGTCTGCAAAGATCCCATCCACGTCAACATAGGCGATGTTGGTCTTCTTGGTAAGGTAGGTGCACGCAATCCACATTTCACAAAAAGCTTCCGGTTTACTCTTCGACAGAAAGAATCATTAAGCCTGGTAAAGTTTTACCTAAGAAGAAAGAGGGTAGTAAACAAATTGTTCCAGGGACTTTTTTAATAGACGGAACGGTCATGAAATAATCTTCGGAATACCACCAGTACTCATACTTCTTACGCGTGACATAGTACATCCAGCAATATATCTACACGTCTAAAGGTACTTGCAACACCATATAAACGGGGGAGAAGTAATCGCTCTTCCAAAACGTTGATGTACAGTAGAGGTCACATTATCTACGCCTGTGAACTTGGCATAGCTACTAACACCAGGTACCTTTACACGTGGTGATATTTAGGTACACAGAGGCATTCGCGTCGTTGTAGAAACTCCAAATACGGGTATAAGTTAGCCGTACCATGACCAGCTAGCACAACTAGCTCAAGAGTGGAAATTCTGCAAACAATTCAAAGCTAATTCGAGCAGCAAAAAGAAACGTCATTGCGTGCCTTCCAACTCGCCAAGACTGCTCCGTAGAAGTTCTGCGACTGTGCCTTGTTCGTTGTACATAGTAGATGCTTCAATGAGATGCTTTATCACACAAGTGTGAAAGCAACAGATGGCTTGAGCGGGCTTTGCAAATAAGTACGTTAGCCTGTAGAACGTGAGAAAATAATACCTGGTTGAACCGCCGCGCGGCGAAAGCCATATTTCGCAAACTGAAATGGGTGTCAAATTTATGCTCGGACAGCAACCTAACATCAGTGACGAGATAGGTCACTGAGAAATACGGGCAACACGTGGAAATGTTTGTTTCTGTACGTCAGATAGCCAGCAATAGTAACTCGCTTGTAAAAGACAGGACGAAGACAGTTTTCTTTTTTTTTTTTTGAAGCATTCAAATGCTCTCAACGCCTGAAATGGGCCGGTAAGCAAACCGTCATCATACTAATATCGAAGGGAATGAAGCCTATTTGGCTCACTGGGTGGAAAAAAATGACCCTGATACTTACGCATAATTACCAGCAAATGACTCCACTTTCACCTCTATAAACAAATATCAGATTGAATATCCCAAAAATAAACAACTGTTCGCACGCCGTTCCTGTAAACAGTAATCCGACATGCATGCTGAAGGGCGCTTAAGGGCACTCGTCGATTTACAGTAATAAGTGTCCTATGTTTTCTGGTATTTCTTGTCGTAAAAATATTTATATGGCGTGCAAGCACATATCTGCATATATATATATATATATATATATATATATATATATATATATATATATAGATATCTCTGTTTTTCATGAGCGCAGTTTCCCGAAACACATCGTCAAAATTTTATTTGACGATAACAAGCGAATTTGACTGTGCCATGAGTAACGTTGAGTACATGCTGGAATATATATATATATATATATATATACGTATTTATATAGGTACACGTGTCAATACCTGCTTACCCTTCCTCGCGGAATGTATCTCACCCGCTAACAAACTTGTTATTGCTCAGCGCAAGAGGCGCCTCCATGATTTGCAGCTTACCAGAATGTTATCGTTGATTTTATCTGTTGTATATGTTGTCCCCGAACCTGGTATTTCCAGGTTGCATACGCGACACCAGTTGTGTAGTAGTTTCTGAAATGCACGCGGCCTTCAGCGATTACCCTGAAACGTTCCATGAGTCTCGTTTAAAAGCTGACGCACTTGATCCGCCGACAAGATTTTCTATGATTGCCGACTGTGTTCGCGACAATCGTTGTGCTTAACTGTTTTTTTTTTTTTTTTTCTGGGCAGAGGTTCGCCCAATGAAGAGATATTTTTGCAACTCAAAGTTTTTCAAGTGTGCTCTTTATCGTCGCTACAACGTCGCATGCCGGTACTGGTACCGGTACTTGTGCATTCATGTACCCGGATGCCCCCATCAAACCCAAACACCGAAATCAACACCAGCGTCGCGTGTGACCAAGCACCAAGCCACAGGTTTAACAACCTGCACCCGGAGCAGAGACTTGAACCTAAAACGACTAGGAAGATCGCTGACCATGACTGACCGAGCATCGCCTGCAGCCATCGTATTGCAACAACCCAGGCAACCACCTATCTCCCTCATAGCTTATTCCATCAACGCAGAAACCTGGCTGGGGACACGCGAAAGGCTCTCACCCTTCAACGACTAGAACACTGAAGACATGCTTCTATGTATTTTTTTATTCATTTATTCCTAAAATTACAAATGAATGGAATCATCTGCCGGCCTCAATTGTTAACATAACCAATACATCTGCTTTTAGAACTACTATTGAAGAATTCTTTTGTTATTCCACACTTTCTAATTTCTTTTATTATTATTATACCCTGTCATCTGCACATGCTCTGTATTTAGTTCCACTCCCTTCTGTAAAGCCTTCGGGCCTTGAAGGTACAATAAATGCAATGAAATGAAATGTGTACATCTGCTTAGACGACGCTGCGAAGACGTGTTGGGAGAACCGGTAGTGCACACGTACAACGTGGGACTTCTGCGGCAGCCTGTACTCCTCGGAAATGTCCAAGGAGAAGAAAGTTCGCGTGCTCTTGTGTAGTGTGAGCAAGAAATTTTCGCCGGAATAATACGGAACTCCCGGAATAGTACCGTCAGAGAGTCTGGACATCTAGAAAACGTTCGAAATACAGAACAGGAAATGCAACCCCCACACGATCCCGACAGACTGCGCCGAAATTCAAGGAGTGTGTTCGAACAACCTGCGGGAGACTATAAGAGCAGTTGTGTGCAAATGAACTGTGAATGACATTTCCAGCCTCACAGCCAAAGGTTACATCGATTGTTGCTATTGTCCAGGAAGAAATTCAGGAAGCCCTAAAACACCAGAACTGCCGCGGCCTCAGCATAAAGCAATGAGCTAGGTAGCTGTCGCCCGCATGCTTGCCGTCAAGCCATTCCTCCACGCCGGAGCCAGGGCCCCGTAGTGCCGCAATTCCATCGCAAACCGACACCGCCAGCATGTCCGCCTGTCCGCGCATGCAGTACCCCGAGGACGACCGCCCGCTCTGCTACATTGCAAGGAAGCTTCCCATGTTTACCGCCTTTGCGCATACCGCGGCTTCGTGCTTCTAGGTTTTGCCGTGAACGTCTCACGTTCCTGCAGTATCAAGCAGCAGGATTGTGAGAAAAGTGGCGGACACACGAAAACGGGAAGAAACAGCGAAATGCAAGAAGTGTAGAGTATTTGGAAATGTATGGCGTGATGGCGATAGACTTTGCAGAAGCATAAAAACACAAACAAGAACTGATGCAAGTATTCATAGTAAAAAAAAAACGCTGTAGAAGCAAGCCAGCAATAATTTACTCAGAACGGTATTCCTTAGAAAGAATAAATATGACAGTGCTTCTGGCACTTCTACGAAGGAGCGTGAATTAAGGTAGCAAAATTATGTGAATGGTTGGGTGCAAAAAAAAAAATGGTTGCATTTTTGCTACTTCATTATCCGTCTAGTGCCTATGTGTCTAAGGTAGGCCAACATTCCGGCATATTGATGTGCTCCAGTTACGTAAGGTGTGGAGAAGCCTTGAATGCATTTAGGTATCGTGGAAAGGTACTTTTTGGGACCAAGTGGCGAGGGAAATGTGACAGTGCTGCAGCACAAAGCATCGGACCAAATGAAGATGAACGAGACAAGCGCTACCAACAACTCCATGAAAATACCACCGAAGCCAAGCTATCGCATATCTCAGGTCTAACGTTTCCTAATGTCGTTGCTTCCAGGATGTAACGTTCTAGTTTTGTTTGTCTGTGGCCACCAAACTCCGCGTTCTTCTGCCGTGGGCAGCAACCACGTCGTTGCTATACTGCGAAGTTACATTCAGGCCTGTGGAAGCTCATCGTTCAGGCCCTGGCAAGTTTGTCAAGGGTAGCATGACCGCAGGTTAAAAGAAATAAGTACATGGCACAAAACTCACATGGGACATAACTTGTGTTTTGGCGCAGAGCAAGTCTGTTCTTGTACACATTACCTTCATGGGAAACTAACGTTCTTCTAGTCCTATATTTCCTTCAAAAAAACTAAGGTACTACGTTTATTGAGTTGCTGAGGTGTTACCTTTACGCAAGCCTTATCTTTTCTTCAGAATAGCATGTATATTCAAAGCAGGGCTTCTGTATTGGTTCTTTCGCAGCTCGTGTTTTCTGTGAAATCCTTTAAACAGTTTTCTATGGCATCGCATTTTACCTAGCGTATTGTTTTCCTCTTAATGTCGATAGTATAAGACGCATTCTTTCGGATAACTTGCTTGCCAAGTATTATCATAACAGACGCTTTTAAAGGGCCATCGATAGCAGCTTTGTGGTATTTAGCGGCAGGCATACAGCCATACGCCGCATCTCTGATTTATGACCGTTGCGTGGCGGTGGTGAATTGGCGCTGTCTGTCACAGTAACAGTGTATTTGTCTGATTTCATTTTCAGTGTGTGGATGACTTAGCGGTGTTGTGCCAAGCGGGCACTGTGGCTGAAGTAAGTGGTTTTGATTTTTTTTTCTTGTAACAAGTAAATCTGGTTCTTACTTCTCAACCATACGATGTGTCGCTCAGATAATTTACATGTATTTCCTTGCTTTCTTTTTGCAGGACACAGTCTACGAAGAACTATTCGAAACTCTTCGTGTGAGTAACTAGGTTTACATCAGCTTCACAGGGGCAAAAATGGGTGCACTTCGTGCCAAATGTTCAAGTGCGTTAATATTGCATCATTGTAATCAGCAAAAATAAGTAATAGAAAATCATAATCTATCATTTCTGTGATAAGAAAGAACCGGCTTTCGTTTGCGTTGCTTTATTTATTTATTTATTTATTTATTTATTTTTTATCTATTTATTTATTTATTTATTTATCTATTTATTTATTTATTGTATTTTAGGCTCAGTTTCCAACTATACAGAATACAAAATTGTTTTCGTAATTCGCTCCTCCGAATGGTCAACAACATGTGTCCGATCGAGTCTTCTTATAGCGCATCCAAATATGAGAAAGATTTCGTAACGTTAACAGGGAGCCCCTGAGCATTTATCGTGTTCGCCATGGTCTGTTCATTGATCTGCCGGTCAGTCGATTATTCTCACGAGCACAGAAATATCTGCAGGTTTACGTAGCAAGGTCTGCCCCAATTTATTTTTTTTTTTTGCCTTTTTTCCGTGATATTTTCTTTTCCCAAGCACTTTTGCCAAGACGCCCTTCTTCTTGTGTTCGCGTTCTCTTGTACAATTCCAGTGTTTCTTGAAGGCGTTATCGAAGAAAGACCTGGTCACCATCACCGCAGGTGTTATCTGCGACATTGCCCAGCTTTTCAAACAAGCTGACATTGGAATAGACATCCTGACGTTCGTCGTTCGCGCTCTCACGGGTGTGCTTGCTGGTGTCACGTGTAAGCCTATTTGATTCCATTACATAGTGAGAGATTTATTTCGCAGAATGTCTATTACATTCATCGATGTGAAGAAGCAAAGCGGTAAGCAACACGGTGACGCGAGCACAATACCTCAATTGTTGTTTAAATCCTTCTAATTTCGATCCAGATATGTACTGTAACAGCCACGTTTAATCGCTCGCTCTGTCTGCTGCACTTTAGTCAGCCTACTATAATTCGTGCTTTCACTAATTTTGCTGTTGGCCGTTCATAACAGCTAGATTGTTCATTTGCATGAAACTATTGATTGTTTTTCTTTATGCACCGACAATATGGAAGATATTGTTCAGGACTTCTTATGAATCAAATAGAAGACAATACACACGTTATCGGAAGCATATAGACAAACTTCATGTTTGTAACAACGAAACCTGTGACGCCGCTATTGCTCAAATATATGGAACCAATAGAAGATAACCCCTTCTCGCGATTGCTGGTTGAGCCACTTCTACTTGTGGTCGCAACATTCTGCGGGTTGCCGTACGACAATAAATGATTCGGGGGGACCAATAGAATCAGGCTCACGGTAGGGAACGGTAGGCGCCTATCTCTGTGACGTCATAGCACGGAGCAGGTGTGGAAAAGAACTCCGCAAATTTTATGTGGTAACATTGCAGCCCCATTCAATGAGCATGGAAATTGAATATATGCAGGCGTTTGGGCATCTAAAAGACCAAGTTTCGCCGTGTATGCTAGCATTAACAAGAACGGTCTGACAAGTGGCGCCACTAGAGAGTGTCGCACTCTTAAAGAAACAAGAATATTATTTACGACTCTCACTTTTCAAGAGTTAAGACACAGCCCACCGCTTGTAAACTTTGCAAAAAGCCTCAAGAACAGCTCTAAGAAACCTAATACGGTAATTCTTTCTTGGAACCAGTTTGGTTTTCCACGTTCCAGGAAGGGAATGCCTCATGGAGCAATAATACATTGGCACGCCCCGTTCCTGCGATCGCCGCTGCTGCCTCAAGCGAATAGAAGAAACACTTACGACAATCGTGTTTTCAATAGGCTGCGTCATCATACCCGACCTCATTGCTGCGCATCAGGAAATGTTCCTCTATGCCATAGCGTCAGAACAATGTCGATGACTCGAGACAATGCGTAACGAGGACTACCTCAGTAACAACTCCATATAGCTTATATTTCAATATCTTCATAATTTCTAGACGTTATTGTGCAACGTTTTAAAAGTGTGCACGCATAATTTATAAAGGGTAAAATTTAAGGGTAGAATTCCTCTAACAATGAGAAGTCCTTGAATATACTGTCGAGCTAAGAGTGCGCTATATTTCTTAAGATGCTGTCGCACTCAATATGAGGTGCAGCGCGAGAATCTGTCTGGCGTGTGCTGCCGCTGCCATGCTTCCATACTGTGCCCATATGACAGCACGGCCGCGCCTACGCAAGAAAATCGCTGAAAAACGCTCCGATTAAGAGTAGCACCCTCTTTACAAGAAAAATGGCATTTGAGCGTGATAGTACCTACGTAATCTGCGCTGAGCATTGCTTGTGACCACATGACTGAAAAAGAGACCACAGTTCCTTGGTGGTTGGTTTTCACGAATGTGTACAGCATGCGTTCGACGTATTTCATCGTCTTCTTTTTCAGTTTAGTAGAGTAGTTTGCTGGGCCAGTTGGTGCATGGGGAACGTATAATGATTGAAGTATAACGTCAGTACTTGCTGGAAACCATTATACGTTCTTTTAAATATTTCTGAATTGCTCAGATTTACAAATACAACCGCTTTTTCTAAGCGACTTGTAGTCATTCGATATTGTCACCAAAAGACTCATATTGCTATGTAAGTAAGCAGAAAAACACCGCTAACACTGTTTCACAATGCGCTCATAGAGAAATAACAGAGTGCCTCTGTCGGAACACGAGAGGCATAAAACGGTAAATGATTCTTTTTTTGGGTGTGTGTGTGTATTTGGGACCGCAATTATTGGCGTCTGCATGGAATCAGAGGGCAGTTATATAATGTTCCAGGTTTCCTTGAAAGTGAAAGCATTGACAACGATAATTAAGTGCTACAGTACTAAGCGACATCTCGTTCTTTTTTTTTGGGGGGGGGGGGGAGTAAAATTAGCAGTTAAAATCCATTTACTTTCTAAACAACTGTTGATTGAGGGTTGATTTTCCCCTTGTTTAGTTACTAAGCACGTACTAAGAAAGTGTAGCCAACAAGCGCGAACCCTCGCTGTCACAACGCCCGCATGATGAGAAGCCCCGGAAACGGGTAGCTCTGTCGCTTGTCGACATGAAAACGAGCTGAGCTGCAGCTCCCTTAAGCGCTTAAACTGCGCCGCCCTGCGAAAAATCACATAAACAAGTGATCTGTGACAGTGGCGCTTCTACACGCCGCTCGCACGCTCTGACACATGCATGCAATCGTGTCATCTTACCGGTCCTACATATACGGCAGAAACCTGGACGTTAAAAATGAAGGTCGACAACAAGTCAAAGACCGCGCAAAGAGCGATTGGAGGAAAAATGTTAGGCTTAACGGTAAGCGACCCGAAGCGAGCGGAGTGCATGAGAGAGAAAACGAGTATAGACAATATTCTAGTTGACATTTAGAGAAAGAAAATGGACCTGCGCAGGCTCTGTTGTGCGCACAGCCGATGACCGGTGGACCATAGGAGTTACGAAATGCGTGCGAACGAAAGGGAAGTGCAGTCGAGGATACCAAAAGATTAGGTGAGGTGATGAAACTAGAAAAGTTTCAGGGACAAGTTGCAATCAGCTAGCGCAAGATGGGGGTAATTGCAGATCGCTAGGAGAAGTCTTTGCCCTGCAGTGGTCATAAAGATGGGCTCATGATGATGATGACGATGATCTTTTTTATAGACGTAAGTGAACTCTCCGCTACAACCAGGCACAAGTGGGATCAACGTTCCTGCAAGTCACTGTGGAAGTGCCAAATCTTCAAGTTTAAGTGAAGGCATACCCGTTCAATAGCAGTGTAAACACTGGATAAAGTAGACTATAACACTTGGACCTCCTTCCTTCAAAGAAAAATGTGATACACATGTGAGTGCCGCGTAAATGCTGCTGTGAAATACAAAATAGATATACTCCTTCAGCGACTGCATTCCGCTCACACATGATAATAGTAGATTTGTTGTCTTTATATGTTTCATAATTTGTTATACCGAATAAATACAAGGTAGTGTCGTCATTTCCCTTTCACGTTACCTTTCTTTTTAAAAAAATTAGGTCTCGAAATGTTATTGTTCCTCTAAAATAACCACATTTTCTAAGCCAACGCTTCTACCAAATACCACCCATTGTGAAATCCGACTGAGATATTATGTTTGACGAAATTGTTTTACTGAGGTTACATTTTGAAGTGCAGGAATTTTTTAGTACGTTGTCATTAACCCCCAACCAGAGACAGGCGACGGAAAGCGTCAATGCCTACCGGGCTGCCCTCAACCTCACACTGCTCCCGATGTGGGAAGAGGGCACCCATCTACCACGATGCGCGAATCACCGCTGTTCGCAGCGCATTTTGTCGTTGCTGCATTGGATAGCATGAATAACTTTAGAGCCCTCGTGGCACGCAAGTCGGAACACGCGCATCCTGTAGTAAAACTTGCGGGAAGCCGTGTTTAGAAAGTCAGGTTGGTCGCCTTTCTTGCGCGGGGTCGCATCATGCGGAAACGGAACATCCCACGCGCTTGACCACCACGCGTCAACACGCGACACTGAACGCGCTGAGATGTGATGTGGTACGTTCCGACGCGTGTCTCTGGGTGCGTCATTAGGACTGTTCATCAGACAACTGAATTTCACCAATATCAGTTCTGCTTATGATCATGCTTTCTGCCTCAAGAAGGAACATTTGGTATACCCTTTAATATAGATGTGAATCTTTTATTTCAGGCTAATGCCAGAACAAGCTGGTCTACGCTAACAGCACAGAGGATAAAGGACCGTTTTCTTTGAATGAAGGGCGTCATGCGTAAAGAAGGGTTTCCTCACGGTAGCCACTTTGCAACTCTACTTTAGCATGCTTCGCCTAATGAAGCTATAATTTTCAGTGCTTTTCGATGCCTTTACCGCGCATTTATCTGTATAAAGCACGAATATGCCATTAAACAGCTTAAATATGTCACTTACCCATGCTGTCCTCCTTATTTAGGTGATAAACTTACTGTGCTTAAGCGTGTCTGTGGCTTGTATGCGGTATTTGATTATATGGCGTGGCATCATCCGTCTTAACGTTGATTTTATCTGGTCCACCATATCTTACTGGTTCTTTTTACTTAACCTGAACGGCACAAGTGAACATGAAGACGGCGCACAATGCACCTTTGTAATATGTTTTACATACCATCTCTTAAGAAAAAGAATATGATACAGCTCCAACACACAAGCCCTGCTTAATTATTCTGAAAAAAAAATATGTTGAGTATACTTTTGTTTACTTTCGACCTACGCAGCGTGGGCAACGGCATGAAAGCTTTGAGTTTACCTAAAAAAATTGTCACAACCTGAATATCATGTGTTGCAATTGATATGTTTATGCAATACACTTCTCAGAAGTACGAATCAAATGCTTGCACTAAAATGCAAGGCACTAACTCACGTGTATAAGCAGCGAAAACACAGGTAATGGGGGAGATGGGAATTCAAGACGCTAAGTAAAACGAGAACAAGATGAAAGCAGAAGCCAAAGTTTCGACAAGGCAACTTGTCTTTCTTCAAGGCGGCATATGCACACGTATGTACACATAAGAAGAGTGTGAGATGTGTACGCAGTGGTCCCATCACGAAGAAAACAATATATGATGCTTGTCGGGGAAGAATGGCGATGAAATTTATATGCTCATAGAGTACGACAGATACCTAGCTATATTTAGGCATTCTGTACATCTTTGGTAAAATCACGGCGTACCCATTCTGGAGGATTAACTAAGAGTGGGAACGCACCCAGTCGCACATACCAAAACGCTGAATCAAGCATGATTCTATTGATGAACCCCTGAATATATATGTCGGTACAATACCACGGCAGTATGCTTTAGAGATACAAATGAGCCGATAAATATGTTGGGTTGTTATGTACAATCTATAGTTGTTTTTTATTACCCTAAGTAGTGGTGCCCCTACGCACACTACTTTGTTGCTCACCGTATATGCTTTGCAGCTACTTGTATTCGACGCATTTATATTTTTCAAGTTTGTTCATATCCACAAATACATCTGCCGAGGAACTGACCGAACCGACAGCAGCAGCAGCCATGCCAAATCAAGGAGGGCTGGATAAGAATCCTTCGCATTAAGGACGTAATAACGTGGTCGATGATGAAAAACAATCCCCTCAAGAGCAAGACGAAAAAGGGGGCTATAAAAACATTGGCCTATTGTCTTCTGTATTGGCCTGTATTCAATAAATACTTGAGAAGGGTGTTGTTTCGATGACGTATCATTTATCTCACGGTAACGCGTGGATGCTTTTCTCAAGTAATTAATACTTTCTGTGTTAGGTGTGTACGTTCTTTCATCATAAATGTTTACGTGAAGTGGCGGTTTAAGGGCTTTGTTTAGGATTAGCTATTTCAACGTAAGCCGAGGCTACCCACGGCTGTCCCAGGTCATATGCTGACTCTATATTACACATATTTTGTGTGAACTGAAAACTTCATGTCAAGCTGGTAGTATGTTTCTAGAACTCATGTAGTTTCCTTCATTCCTTCAAAGTGATTGCGAAAGCTTTTGATTGTTCCTTTTTTCGATTCAATTTTTTTCACGTGTACTGTTTTCTAGGTGCAGTTTCTGAATAGCAAGATCGACTTGTTTTAGATGTATAAAGTTATGAAGGTACACTACGTATGAACAAACTTCACATACTGTGGCAGCTCATAACAAATAATAATTATGACGATAACGACGACAGGAAGAACAACAGCAATCACTGCAGATATTTGCTGACACGCTCAGGCATTACGTCGCTTTTTTTCTGACGCCTCATACCACAACCTTTTATTTGAGCATAAAAATATATTGATGCCGCTGTTCATAGAATGCCACCTTCATATGGCAAAGTATGCGGACCAATCTAAGCGAAGCTTTATTAATGAATCTGAGCATGTGTGGTGAGGCAGCGCCTAAGGTGTTGTGCTCCCGAAAACAAGCTCGCGAATCCAATTCCCGTTCGAATGCAGTATGTGCGAATAAAAGTCGAACTTTCGTCGAAAGGCGAAGCACCTATTGCTATAGCAAGTTAGCAGAAAGCCATACGAAGTCAAGATAATAATAATAATAATAATAATAATAATAATAATAATAATACCTTTATTGCCAATGATCAAATCAGTACATTCATACAGGCCTGCCAAAGCCTTTGAAGTCTTGAGCGGCAGCGCCTGGCAGGCAGCAAAACCATACACGGTACATTGATAGACCCCTTATACGCAGCGAACTCAAGTATAGAACACCAAAAAAGGTTATTAGAATTTATACAGTGTCTATGAAAAGAAATTTCATTGAGCATAATGGAACACAGAAGTACAGCAATACGTGTGAACAAAAATTACCATGAGATAATGCATAACCATATACCAGACTGACCGCCTTGGTGCAAAGGAATTGCACAGCCACATGCACGAACACAAGCAATAACGGTAAATAAACGGAAGAAGTACGCCTTTACGAACAGATACGCCTTAGCAGTCCCTTTAACTTATATTTCGTTTTTGCACAGAAGGTGCTGTGCGGCAATTTATTGAAGTAGGTGGGCACATAATGGGCCCGAGCTCTAGTGCCGTACCTTGTGGAACAACGTGGCCTCCAAAAGGGCTCACTGGGCCTTAAGCATCGGGAAGCTGTGTACGGAACTAGGAATTTACTGGACCAGAAGTGTTTTAAAACAACCGCTTGCATTAAAAGATCGTTGAAATTCGGCATCGAAAGTACTTTGAAACGGTCTGTGTCAGCATTCAGGTTCAGATCATAAGATCATAAGAGGGAGTGCAGTATTGCATTTATTCTGTTGTGCCAGCGGACAGCACAGTGCCCGTAAATTGTTGTTCCATACCGGAGTATACTGTAGCCTAAAGCATGTGTTATAGTTTTCCTTACTGATAAGGGCATGTAGTATCTGATATTGTACAGTAGACTGGATACTGGGCGAAGTTTTTTACAAACGTAAGCAAGGTGGCTGTTCCAAGAAAGGTCACTGTCAAGATATAAACCAAGATATTTTACAACAGATGAGTACTGTAATGGTCTACAAGAACAAGCTGAACAATCTGAAGAATGCAAAACAAGAGGATAGTCAAGGGCTACCTTCCTTAAAGAATTATGGAAGCAGATTAATTTCGTCTTAGATACATTTATAGTAATTAGGTTGTTTCGAAACCAATCCATAGCTTTTGTGGCAGCAGACTGTAAAGAAGCAATCTCATCATAGTAGCTGTGGGCAGTAGTTACGATCATCGTATCATCGGCGTATTGATAAAGAGAAACGGCTATCACGCTAGAGAGGTAATATATAAAAATATTAAATAATAACGGGCTGAGTATAGATCCCTGTGGAACTCCAGCATTAATAATGGAGAATGCACTATGAACTTGCCCAACTGAGACGACCTGAAGCCTACCCCGTAGGAAATTTGCTAACAACGACCAGAAAGCACCCCGAAATCCTAACAAGAAAAGCTTATTTAACAGCAGACCATGATGAACACTGTTAAAAGCCTTGCTACAATCAAGAAGGAGCGTACAAGCAACTTTATTATTACCGAAAGCTATATTCAACTGATCGGATAAACCTTCCAGAAGTGTTTGAGTGCTTTTGCCGGGTCGGAAACCATACTGACTAGGCGACAAAATGCTGTGGGCGTCCAGAAAGCTTGTCATTGTTAACAATAAGTGTTTTTCAAGTATTTGAGCGATAGAAGGCAGAATTGAAATGGGGCGATAATTTTCAATTATATTACGCGCGCCGCTTTTATAAAGAGGTATAACTTTTGCTGTTTTCAGTTTAACAGGAATTTCACCACTTGAGATTATGCGATTAAGTAGTGCTAGCAAAACTTCTTGGATGTATTCATATGTTCTGCGCAACTCATTGATGGAAATGCCGTCAATTCCAGGAGATGTATTACATTTTAAATTGAATATAATCGATCTTAGCTCTTCCCGAGAAATTGAAGGCAGATATGCCGATTCACTAATGCTGTGACGCAAAGTGCACAAATCTGCCTGTAAGTTTGTGTTTCTCATTACACGAGAGAAGTGATTGTTAAACTCATCAGAAATATTCTCTCTGCCGCTGGATAAACTGGAAGGAAAAAAATTCATTATATCAGCTCGCGTATTAGTGCCTCTAAAGCTGTTAATTAACGACCATGTTTTCTTACTACTGTAACTAGCGGCTTTAAATTTGTCTCTAAAAAGTATTCGCTTTGCGGAGCGGATCATGGCAGTAACTTTATTTCTGAGCTGCTTAAATTGGGCGCGTAGGTCTGCACAATTCGGGGCACGCTTGCATTGGGCCCACAGTAAGTCTTTTTCTTTTATTGCAGCGGGTATGTCAGACGACATCCACTTGTTATCCACGTTACGTTGTTTGATATGTATTGTTCGGGTAGCACATCCTTTTAAGTTTTTGAACACTTCTACGAGTTTATGATATATGGCAACAGGAGACTCTACTGCTAAAAGATATTTCCAGTCATATTGAGCCACCAGATTATCAAATATTTTCGAATCAAGCACTGAAATTAGTTTTTTGGAATCTGTGGGTGTTGTCGCAATATCTGGATAACTCATTGTGGCGCAAACGAAATAATGGTCAACAAGTTTAATTTCTACAATAGCGGATTTTATGGCTAGACTTTGAGCGCGTACGATAACGTGATCAATGCAGGACACAGCGAGCTTACCAGCCGAAAATTCCTCATGAGTCGCTTGATAAATGACGCATTCCAAGCCCCATTTGGAAAGGCTATCGAGGTAATCTGCGACCAAGCCTACAGTAGGACGCAGAAGGTCAATATTGATATCACCTATGATACACACGTGCTCTTCGAGCGATAGGGTTGACAATGTGGAATCGAGTTCGGATAAGAAAAGTCGCCCATTAAAACTAGGAGGTCCGTACACCGACAACAGGATCACCGAAAAAACAGGTGTGCTCAAGCGCAGCGATATCACTTCAGCTTGGGAAAAGGAAAAAGTTAACTGTCAAGCTGCCCATCTGTTACTTATAAAAACTGCGATGCCTCCTCTTTTTCTGCTTGGACGCGTGTACGAGAAGGCTTGGAAACCCGGCAATGAATACTGTGGAATGCTCTCGGAAGGAATATTAATTTGAGTAAGTACAAAAGGATCGAACGTTAGTCGAGATGATGAAATGATGGCATAAAACTGATTCCAATGTTTCCGAAGGCTGCGAATGTTCACATGCGCAACTTTGAAACTGCTGGTGGAGGCATCAGAAAAAAAACTATTTACATCTTCAAAGCCAGTGCATTTCATACTCTCTATGCCAGCCATGTCTAGGCAATCCTATCCAAATCCGAGAATTTTTCAACTCGAATGAAAGGTGCTCCCTCAGATTTTCTCGCCAGAGCCTTTCCGTTTCTCGTACACACGAACTTATATCCATTTTCCTTTCCTTTGGAGCGGGCCAACTGCAAGAGCTCCCGGTTCAACCGCGTCAAGTTTTCGTTGAAGAACAGACGAGGGGACTTCTCCGGCTGAGCAAGATCCGAGAGACACTTCCGAGCACGAAACCATTTTTCTTTCACTGAAGCGTTCTGTACTTGCACAAGGATAGGAGGGCTAGAGCTAAATTTGTTCCCGGTTGGTAAACGGTGTATCCTGCAAATTTCATCTTCCTGGATGTTAATTAGGCGCAGTTGTCCAGCTAAGTCGCACATGAAGGACTTCAAGTCTTCACCAGGTTTCAAAGGGAGGCCATGGATTTCAATATTGCAGCGTCTGCCATATTGATCAAGTTCATTTATTTGCATCGTTGCTTGGTCTAGAATTTAAGCCTGACGGGCGACTGTACCGGAAAGTGACTCCACTTGAGCCCGTAGCTGAGACACTTCGGTTTGATAAGTATTCACAGTGGAGAGCATAGAATCATACTTTTCAGAAAGGAAAGCTATAGAGGCTTGAATGCCGGTCACCGTATCAGCCATCTTTTCACAAGTTGCCTTGAAAGAGAGCAGTTCCTAAACCTTTACCATGAGCGTCTGAACAGTGCTGGTTAATTGGTCAAGTTTGGTATTAATAGACGAAAAGTGGGGGCCGAGAGAGCCATCGCTATGACTGGAACCAGCACCAGAGCTACACATTTTGGTGTAAACACTGTCTGTTATCCCGGAACAGTGTTTCCCTAAATGGAAACTTGCTTTGCAACCGGAACATACAAGGAACTTGCCCTCTACCGGCTTGTCGCATACCGAAAACACAGAAGACATTGCAGTGCAGTGCAGTCAGCGGCAAAACAGCCAAATGTGTACGTACTAAAGGCAGTTTAAAAAACCTACCTGCCAAGAAACGAAGTAGCGTTTCAGTGACACCGGCCGGTTTTGCCGCTGACTGCAGGGAAGCACCGGGGAGGCAGGCTTTATGTACGCTGCAACAGACACCAGGTGGACCGGGTTGAGCTGTCTTGCACCAGGGGATGCTGCACAGCCGTTCACGGATGGAACCGTGAAATGCAGAGGCCGCATGCGCCGCAGAGCGTCCGTGATGCCAGCGACCGACGACAGGAATGATAAGATGCGGGACATGCCGCCGCGTCCAGCCTGTGAAATCTGCCAAGAAACGAAGTAGCGTTTCAGTGACACCGGCCGGTTTTGCATCGACTTATAAACATTCGCTTGCAAACTAAATTAAAAAACATGGTGTCAGCGTGCACAGCAAACATGAACACATCACATACGATGACTGCGGACACTCGCTTTCGAAACGCTGGCGTGAGGAAACGTGGCAACAGCAGCGAGCGAAGTGACCTTAGTGCTGTCAATCGCGTCAACGCAAACTGAGCGCCGAGAACCCACAGCACCTACAAAACTACGAGCCGCCGACGTACCTCTAGTCTGCACCCAACGCAGGTCGCTCTTGAGATAGAGCCGCGCGACCGCACGCAGCCGCCACGTGTGTCGTTGCAGCCGGAGTAGAACGCCGCCCCCACCCTCCCCTTTCCCGGTGCCTCGCGAGCGACAGAAGAGGCCGCGCTTCCTTCCCGCTTTTTCCCTTTCACGCGGGCGAGATTGAGCTGCGATCGTCGGCACCCTCTGCACGCTTTCCCTCGTCCATACAGCGTAAGGCGCGCGGCGACGGTGTTATCGCTTTTGGACTTCATGCGGAACATCAAGGCTACGGCGGCGCTGATGGATGAAAAGCGCCGTTAGTGTCCATATAATTGCTATCGCAATAGAAGTGGCCAGCTTCGCCACAAGGACAACGTATTGAACGCGATAGCAAGGTGTTGAGCTGGGATTTGCCAAACGGGATTGTAAGTTATGCGCAGGCTACACGTTTTCGCAACTCAGCACGCGAAGCAACTTCCGCGGCGCCCTGGAAGCTAGCAGGCGTCTCAATCCTAACACGAGGAGCAGCGCCACGAGCAGTGGTTCAGCGCCCCACTTCAATGGTGTGTAGCGGCTGCTCCTTATGCATGACCGGTGACTCGAGACCTGCCGTGCCGAGCCACGAGAGCGAGCTCGAGGAGCGCTCGAAATGGAGCTATACGAGCCGCCACGAGCCAAAGAAATAAACAAGGAGAAGTGATTTACTGCATCTACCCGCCGAATGGACAGATCATTTTACGTTCTACAACTCCTATATAGTTCATCTAAATTCTGAAATTTATTCTTTTTCATAAGTCTTGAAAGCGAACTGCTATGAGTAGGGAGTCCAGATGCGCGCAGGGCTCAAAGCTTGATGTGCGCTGTGTTGTCGACGCTTATTTTGCTTTGAAGCAACAGGCAGCGTGAAGGGCAATTCGTTCACGGCTTATTCCGCGGTTCCTCCATTCAGCGTATGACAGCAAGTTCCGCAGTCATCGAGTTTGATGTGTTCATATTTGCCTGTGTGCGCGTCACTATGCTAGTTTTTATTTATTTATTTGTTCATTTATTTATTTATTTATTTATTCTTTCAAGCAGTGTTCTTAGCCGCCCGTTCCTGCGGCGAGTGTCACCGCCGGCGTCCCTCGTAACCGAGCGAACGAGCCCAACGACGGATGAAAAAGCGAGCAAGAAGGGCAGCGGGGGGTGGACAATGGCGATAGTGAAGAGAGCGGGAGGAGGAAAGAGCAGGAGGAGAGTGTGGCACAAGCGTGAAAAGAAAAGCATGTACCGTGCAAGACGGGGGGGGGGGGGGGGGATGTGCAGCGACGATGGCTACGATATGGCGCTAGAGTAGGGCGGGTCGTCTGTATTGCAACAAAGCGCTGCATGAGTGGAGATATGTCTGCGGCAGCTGCTGTAAATTGCGCCAATGCGTCGTCCACGCGCTGCATCTCGCGATCTCCCGATTAGCGAGGCCACCGCGCGAGACTTTGCTCCATTTGCAACTTGTTGGACGAGACAGATTGTCCGCACCAGCCAATATGTAACGAAATCGAAACACGTATAAAGCTCTGATAAAATTCGCATTACAGAGTACCGTAACGGTCAGTGAATGTTTATTTTGTTTTATGATACTGCAAGCCTGATAGCTTCAAGCAGGTGTGCAATGTCAAACAAAGATTAGTACAAGTGCGGGTTCACCAAAACGAGTTCACAAATAGTGTAAATGTGGAAGAAAAATTCAACCAACGACGACGGCTAAAGCAATGGCATCTGAGCAAGTGCTTCTTGAAAATTGGTCGCCTCAAAAATGGATTTAGGAAAAGCTTTCCATTCGGGAATTGTCTGTGGAAAAAAAATATCCCCGCCAATCTACATCAGTGAAGATGGTTGCTCAGCGCAGCTGTAGATATGTTTCGCCTAACATATGGCGACTTGTCAAGCACTGATTACATGATGTGCCCCCATCAAGCGCATTGCTCTCCAAAGTTATACAATGCACATACACACCTTTTAATGCAGTTTACAAAGCCTCAATTTTATTAAATAGTTTGAAATTACTGCTATAACTGCTATGGGGTTGCGATAACACATGTTTCCGTTCTTATTTGAGAAATTTGTTTCGACAAAACGAAACCGATGTATAACACGCTTACGGTAGTTGGGTGGAACCGATCCTGTAAGTAACCCAGGGCAAACTCTTCCACGAAGTGGGTGAATCACTGCTTTGTTGCCGGTTTTGAGATGTCTACGTTAAGACCTCCGACAACGAACACCGGCGAGGTATTGGTAGAAACGTACGTTGATCAACGCGGAAACGCGCTCCTCGTCATCAGTCATATAGTTTGACGGCTTCTTTAATTTGTGCGTTTCGTATTGAACGGACCGCTGTGCTGTACGTTCGCTTCACGCGTTTGCCAGGAATTTGATTGCCAGGAGTTTGCCAGATTGGCAGGAAGTTGGCCCAGGCTGCCTCCACTCATGCTGGGAAAGGCTTCACTGTTAAGCACACGTCCTCGCACAGTAGAAAGGCAGTTGTTTACGAGCTTCCATTTTCTTTCGGTCACGTCTATATCGGCCAAACAGGTCGATGCCTGAACATTAGATTGTCTGAGCATAGGCGCTCGCTAATGGGTAATGCCTACTCACATGTCGCGCGGCATTGCTCTGAGCGTGGGCGCACTCCAATCTGTGAAGACACCACAATACTTTCCGCGCATAGAAGTCAGACAACGAGGGAGATTATTGAGGCCTGCTATATCAGGAAAAAAGGATCGCGCTGTGTAAGCATACCATCAATAAATTTGTATGACAATGAATTTGAATTTTTAAACCGCCTCATAGTGAGCATTAGATTACAGGGTTTTGTGTTTTTGCTTGCGCACTGATCATGACGGCATCGATGGGAGAGCACGTGGCTTGTGCACTAGTACATAAGTTTGTGTATGCCTTTGAATAAAGTTAGTGGTGAGTTCAGCACTGTCCTGTGTGTTCCTGCCTTCTGTCTTCCTCGTCTTGCGCCGCCCCTTGAAGATGTTCTTCCTATAGCTGTCTATTAATTTGCAATCGCAGCCGATGCTTCGCCTTTGGGCGAAGCTGAGACTTTTGAATAAAATTAACATTACGCGTCACTTTCCGTTAGTGGACATTATTTTAACTGGAATAGAAGAATAACCAATGTTCGCGTCGCAGGTCGCGGTTTACGCGCTGGTGCAGCGTCAATGTGCTATTTCCAGATAAACACAAAGTCGACATCGTTTACGTTCACTGTGATATTCTATGATTAACATCAGCTTTTTCTCCCTTTTTCATTTTGCCACCACGCAATGTCAAAGGCGCTGCCCAGCGCTGTAAAACCAGTGGGCATTTATACGCTGGCTGGTACTAATAGTATTCTTGGCGCCATCGAAAAAATTCTGGCTGTGTATATTCTTGTATCAAAGACATGTGTATATATTTTCAATAAAATAAATTACGCGTGGAAATTTTGCCGGAGAACCTCTAGAAATAGTTGAAACGGCCTGCGATAGCATCCGCCTGAATCCAACGTCGCCGTTACTCGGTCTCGTAGTTTTCACGAAAAATAATAGAAGAATTGGGCCATATTGCACCTTTTCTAGTTGTGGAAATTAACCACACAGGAATAACAACGGCCTCCAAGTCTTTTAAAGCTTTTGCACTTCCCCCTCCGTATCGCCACTGGCCACTTTCTTCTGTTTGTATGGCTAAACAATGCGCGCGACGTCTTCAAGGGGGCTCTGTGTGTCAGCTCGAAACTACAGCGGTTGTTCACCATAATGTATTCCTGGACTGCGGAAGCATACATTCCTGTGGCTGACTTCTAGAGTAGATGCCCGAAGTGAAAAGAGTGTAAGCGGAACGAAAATCTTGCTATCGCTCTCAGTGCTTCGCTTTCCGGGCGAAACCGCCACTGTATACCTCCCGTCCATCTCCCTTTGCGCCTGTGTTAGCTCGATACTTCTCTGGCAAATCCCCCTGCCTTCCCTCTTTCTTTTCTCCATCTCTCGTAACATCCCCTGGTAAATCGTCGTTATTATAGACGTCTATGAAATAGCCAGCACTTCAATAATCTGTATTCTCATGCTTGCTTATCTATTTATTTACTTATGTAGTTATCTTAGCCTCATGGTCCTACGCCATTAAAGAGGGGAGTGGCTACAAAGCAACAAGAACAATTACAGCGATAAATTACAGCGTGTAAAGAAAGGCTCCTAACTATACAACATTAGCTTTGATTAGTCGCATGTACAAGAATACCAAAAAAGTGCATATGGCAAATACTTCTGACACTAAATTTCCCCTTGTTATGCAATGTAAGCTGAAATCTGACGAAAGAGTTGGTTTTCATGGATAGTAAAAATGTCCTCGGGGAGGTGGTTTCAATGCAAAGATGTACGGGACATGAAATATTGGTCAAATTACTGGTTATTACAAGATGCATTGCCAACTTTATGACGGTGGTAGACACAATGGGAAAATTACCGAAGTTTAGGGATTAGTTGGTCACAATGCGTATAGCTATGGTAGAAATTGGGAAATAAACTCGAGATATTTTACAGCGTGACGAAAGAGAACGAAGCGCTAGAGGAGTTTTCATTAATGTTATACTGGCAGTACGGTTATAATCACAAAGAACTAAGCGAACGGGGTTATTCTGTAGAAGTATGAGCGAAGTGATTAGGTTTTCGTGGTAGGGATCCTACCCAGATGAAGCGTATTCAAGCTGGGAACATACTAATGCTTTACAGGGTAACAATCTTAATGCAGATGGTGCTTTCAAAAAGTTCGGACTTGTATTCACTAACATTGTAGTACATTGTAGTATATAAGTACTTATTAGAAATGACCGATTCAAGGGGGACATTGTCCAGGTAGTATGCTAACGTATTGTCAAAATTTCTAGATATACGCATGACTTTACATTTGCTACCATTTCAGTCCATTTGCCATGTACTGCACCAATAATGATGGTGTTTAAGTCAGATTGAAGGCAGGAACGGTCGACATCATGTCTTATTTCACGAAATATAACGAAATCGTCAGCAAAAAAGTGACTCTTGGAAGAAATAGTGGAAATGGGACCGTTCATGCATATTGTTACTCGAAGGACGAGTCAGTAAGGCGAGCAACTATTTACAGGTTATACTTACAACAGCGGTTGGAGCACTGACCGCTTAGATTCACAGCTTGAGCCCAGTTCACTCTTCCTCCTCTTTTCTCGAGTGAAGGCGCCCACGCGCCTCGTTCAAACAATCAAATGCCACACGCGTTTAGCGTAATCCCCCGGCGGCAGAAGCGACGTCCCGGAGCGTCTAAATGTCATCACTGGGAGGGTGATGCTGCTTCAGTCGTGTAACTTGCACGGTATCACTAGACTGTAACGCAGATGGGGCGTCAGGGGCGATCTCGTAGGTGACGGGATCCACGGCATGAAGCACTCGGTATGGGCCTGTGTAACGAGACAGCAGTTTTTCTGACAGGCCGACCTGACGCGACGGAGACGATAGAAGCACCAAAGAACCAGGCGGGAAGTGCACGTCTCGGTGCCGCCGGTCGTACAAGCGCCTTTGACTCTCTTTAGATTTCAGAACGTGGTCAGTGGGCAATTTCCGTTGTGTGGGCACAGCGGGCGATGGAGTCAAGTGCATATTAACTAGTCGGTGCCGCGTGAAGAGGGAGAGTTGTGTCGAGGGGCAGTGCTGGTTCTCGGCCGAACAGAAGGAAAAATGGGGAATAAGCGGCTGTGTTGTGGCGCGAGGTAGTCTAAGCAAATGTCACAAATCGTAGAGTGAGGTCCCAGTCAGTGTGGTCTGAAGGGACGTATTTCGCGAGCATGTCTGTGAGAGTGCGAGTGGCACGCTCCGTGAGGCCATTTGTTTCTGGATTGTATGACGTGGATAGCTTGTGCCTCGTGGCACAGCGTTGCAGGATGTTATAACGCTTGATAGGAATGTCCGTCCACGCTCTGTGAGAAGTTGTCGCGGAGCTCGATGTTGTAAAATCACGTTGCGTAGCAGAAAATCGGTGACATCTGTGGCGCAGCTTGTAGGAAGCGCTCGGGTGATGGCGTAGCGCGTGCTGTAATCCGTGGCCACAGCAATCCACCTCTTCCCAAAGGTAGAGGAGGAAAGGGCCAAGTAAGTCCAAACCAACCCCAAACAATGATTTCGCGGCAATATTGAGTGGCTGAATGCACCCAGCAGGGAGCGTCGATGGTGTCTTGCGTCGCTGGCATTTCTCACACGCAGCTAGGTATCTCCGAAAGGAGCGAGCAAGCCCTGGCCAAAAGAAGCGTCGGCGCATCCGGTCGTAGGCACGTGACACTACCAGGTGACCGGCACTGGGGAGGTCGTAAAGTTCGCGGAGAACAGCCGAGCGATGGTATTCAGGGATCACGAGGAGTAATGCAGGGCCGCCGGGGTGAACGTTGTGGCGGTAGAGTACGCCATCTTGAAGTGTGAACTAACGATGAGAACTCTCGGCAAGTGACGTTTCCAGATGGTCAATGGCGATACGCAAGGACGTGTCATGGCGTTGCTCGTCGACGACATGGAGCAGTGGAAAAACATAGAGAACACGGGCGTCAGTGTCCGTATCAGACATAGAGGCCGTCTTCGACTGGGTGGCAAGGGAGGCAATCTGTGTCGTAGTGTTGGCGTCCCGACTTGTAAGTCACTGCGTAGGGATATTCTTGTAGGCGCAGGGCCCAACGACCATGCCGGCCAGTAGGAACGTTGAGCGACGAAAGCCAACAGAGCGCATGATGGTCTGTGGTTACTGCGAAGGGCTTGTCATATAAATATGGGTGGAACTTTGAAACAACCCAGACGAGAGCAAGACATTCGAGCTCAGTAATCGAATAGTTGCACTCTGCAGTTTTCAGGAACCGGATAGCGTAGGCTATAACGCAGTCGGGTCCGTGTTGGCGTTCCGATAAGACGGCCCCGATCCCATAACCACTGGCATCCGTTTCGACCTCTGTAGGTGCGGACGGGTTAAAAAGGGCCAAGACCGGTGGATTGGTAAGAATCGTGATAAGGCGTTGAAAATACGGCAACCTGAGGGGAACCCCACGTGAAAGGCACGTCTTTTTTAAAACTTCAGGGAGTGGTCGAGCGATTGCTGCCAAATCTTTCACGAACCGTCAAAAATAAGAACAGAGCCCCACAAAACTCCGGACGTCTTTGACAGACTGAGATACAGTAAAAGCCGTTACTGGTCAAACCTTCTCCGGGTCGGGTTGTACTCCGGAAGCATCGACGAAGTGGTCTAGCACTGTATTCTGTTACAGTGTTACAGTGCCCATGTGCCACTTTAATGACCTTAATTGGAGTCCACCCTTGCGGAAGACGTCAAAGATAGCTGCGACTCGCTCAAGGTGCGTCTAAATGTTGGAGAAAACAGGACGACATCGTCGAGTTAACAAGGGTAAGTTGACCATATGAAACCTTGAAGCAGAGAGTCAATCATCCATTCGAACGTGGTGGGGGAATTGCATAAACAGAACGGCATAACCTTGATTTGGTA
The DNA here is from genome assembly GCF_023375885.2 of Dermacentor andersoni. Taxonomy (NCBI): domain Eukaryota; kingdom Metazoa; phylum Arthropoda; class Arachnida; order Ixodida; family Ixodidae; genus Dermacentor; species Dermacentor andersoni. The sequence continues at coordinate 66,655,064 of NC_092820.1, forward strand.
ATGGCCATCTGGAGTGACGAAAGCGCTCTTTTCTTGATCTTGCTCATCGACGGAAATGTGCCAATAACCAGATCGAATATCGATGGACGAAAAATATTTCGCACCATGAAGACAATCAAGAGCGTTGTCGATTCGTGGTAACGGGTAAACTTTTTTTTTAGTAATTTGGTTCAGGTGGCGGTAATCAACGCAGAAACGGCACGTGCCATCTTTCTTCTTGACGAGCACGACCGGCGACGCCCAAGGACTCGACGAGGACTCAACAATGCCACTGGCGAGCATCGTGTGTACTTCCTGCTGATTAACATGCCGCTCTGCCGTGCACACGCGACACGGTCGTCGGTGAGTGGGAACAGAATCACCAGTGTTTGTCCATTGCTTAACAAGGGACGTCTAACCAAGTGGTTGATTTTCAGTGTCAAATATGTCGCGGTAGAAAAGCAAAAGGCGGTATAGGGCGGCTGCTTGTTCGGGTACGAGGTCCGCAGCAACCATGGGACGCAATGGGCCATCGAGGTTCATGAATCCTGCGGGTAATCAGGAGGATATGGAGACGCGTCGGCTGCAGAAGCAGGCGTGGTCGTCTGTCAGTTGTCGGAACGTGGCCATCCCTATGCCTTCAGGTAACACTTGCTTCGTCAAGCCAAACTTGATAACGGGGAGACACATCCAATTAGCGGCAAGGGTTAACGCGGAGTGTGGAAAAGAGACGTCGCGCGTCAGGACGACATCCCGAATAGGTGCTACGACATAGTCACCGTCAAGCATGGTTGCCGTTGAGGCCAAATCGAGGAAGGTTACGGCTTTTGGAGGGAAGCGAACAAACGCTTTTGTGCAGAGCGTGTTGGGTTGTTCGGGGCGAACGTCTGAAAGAAGAAGAAGCTCGAGGCACAGCTTACCGGTGGTACGGTCTACGAGGGCAGAATGCGTCGTCAGAAAGTCGAGCCCGAAGATTAGGTGATGAGGGCAACTGGTCAGCACAGTGAACAGGACTGGAACTTGGAGGCCAGCAATTCCTATGCGAGCGGTGCACATACCCTGACGGCAACAGTGGCGCTACTGGCGACGCGTACGGCTCGAGTGATGGCAGGCATAAGAACTTTTTCGAGGCGACGACATAGGTGAGCGCTCATAATGGACACTTGGGCACCAGTATGAATTAATGCCATCAACGGAAAACCATATACGTCTACTTCAATTAGGTTCGTGTTGGTGAGGAGCATCAACAGAGGATTTCAACAGGACAAACGTGATGCAGCGCTACCTCCAAGAGCTGCAAGGCCTAGTTTTCCGTCCGTTGGTTTGGGGTGACGGGGAGCGACGGCGTTGAGGTGACGGTGATCGCGCGGAGGAGCGGCTGTCAGGGGCATCAGAAGTAGAGTACAGACGGCGAGGTGAATAACGGCGAGCGTCGGCGTATGGGCGAGGAGCAGGGAATGAGCTCTACTACGGCGGTATCCAGGTATTGCGGCAGTGGAGGGATACATGACCAACTCGGTGGCAGCGGAATCACATCGGTTTGTCGTCTGGCGTTCGCCATACTGAAGGATTGCGTGGTTTGGGAGTGAAAAACTGGTCATTACAGGTCCTGGACATGGGAATGAGTGCCGTATCAGGTCGGGAGACAGAGCAGGTGGTAGGGATGTCAAGGTTTGCAATTTCTTGCCGCACAACTGCTTGACTAACGGAAAGAGTGGGGGCCGCTTGGTCAAAGGTACCGTCAGGGTGTCGTGGATGAAGGGGGACCGGACTCGCCGCTTCAATCTCACGGCGAACGATACGTGTGACGTTCTCTTGAAATGGTCGTGTGGTGGTAGGAGCGGAGAAAGAGGACGTGGCAGGGGTGTTCGGGAGCCGGAAAAAGTGTGGGACGACGCGGCGGCTTTTGGGTACCTCGAAGCGGCGGTAGTCTTTGACGATGGCGTCGACGGTAGAAACGTCGTTATAGACGCGAAAATTCAAGGCGTAGTCCGCGATGCCTTTTAGGATATGGCTCACCTTGTCAACCTCGGTTGCCACCTTCCTGTCGCTTTCTCTGTGCCTGCTTCTCGACTATTTTTCTACTTTAAAGTTTGCTGGCATTCTCCTAGTGTAACTCGGTCATGTGCTCGTCGACTTTCCGGCAAAGCGCGAGTACTTCATGTATGTAGCAGACATACGATTCGGTCGACGACTGGATACGGGTGGCAAGCTCTTTTCGCGCAGCCTGTTGGTGACTTGACGGGTTGCCAAATAGGTCGCGAAGCCGCTCATTGAAAATAGCCCAGCTGGAGAGCTCGATTTCATGGGTGCGAAACCAGACATGCAGTTTACTGTCCAGATAAAAGATCACATTGCAACCATTACGGTAGGGTCCCAGTGGTGGCTTAGGCTAACACGCTCATACATGCTGAGCCAGTCGTCGACGTGAACGCCATTTTGGGAGGTGAATGTCACAGGATCACGGAGACTAGGAACCGTATCGTACGTTGTGGTTGGCGCCGCAGGTGTAGGTGGGGATGGGGTGGTTCCATCGGAAGTCATGGCTGAGAAGACGACGGCGCGTCCGCTTCGAAGCTCCGTGGCGAGCACCGGGAACGTTTCGCCTCCACCACAATGTCACGCGAAGGACAAGTCAGTAAGCCGAGTAACTATTTACAGGTTATATTTTATTTTCACTTAATTTTATTTCCTTAAAGACCCCGTAGTAGGGGTATTACATAAGGGGTGGGAATACAACATATACAAACAAGTGTTATAATGTATTCAATTCTGTAGATAAAACGTTGTTGCATATTGAACAAATTGTGAAGAGCAGGTGATGGCAGCAATACGATGAGGAAGGCGATTCCAGTCTTCAGGTGCTCGGTAGAAAAATGAGGCTGTAAATGTATTTCTGCGTGATTGTTGTTCTACCTGCTGGGGATGGCCAATGCCTCGTGACCGGCGCGTTGGAGGAACAATGCATGGTGGTCGATTAAGCGTCGAATAGTAGAACCTGTGGAAGAGGGAAAGGGTGGCAATGCGGTGACGAAGGGATAGAAGCGATAAGAAAGATTCTTTTTTCAAAGATGATATGCTGACGTTGTAAGAGTATGTGGAATGAATATACCTGGTGGCGCAATTTTGAACTGCCTCGAGGGCATTGGCGAGATATGCTTGATGCGGATCCCAGATATCAGATGCGTATTCGAGTTTCGTTCTTACCGATTATCTATAGGCTAACAGTTTTACATGCAATGGAGCGAGGCGAAGGTGACGTCTTAGAAATCCCAATGTATTGTTAGCCGATGAAATAACATTAGTAACATGCGCATTCCAGGTTAGATCATTAGTCAAGGTGATACCTAGGTACTTGTAGGATTCCGCTGATTCCACGGTGACGTCACCAATTCGATAAGAAAAGTGAAGAGGATGATGGCGCCGGGTAAAAGAGACAAGTTTGCATTTATTAGAGTTGAGTGTCATCAGCGAAACATCACACCATTCTTGTACGCGGTTGGTTATCCTGGGAATAAATTGGTTCTTTAGTTCACACAGTTTGTTTTTAAACAACAGCCAGTTATCGTAAATCGAATGGTTGTTAAATTCATCTGCAAAGGTAGAAAAGAATGCGTTTAATTCAGTATTTATAGCCTCATAGTTACCTTTGTCATATAAACAAATTGTCTTCTCGTGCATGTCGCGGGGTGGGGGAGCGAAAGTGAAGGCAGCATGAATAACTTTGTGATCACTAATCTCACGAAGATATGTAAGGGATGTTAAGCTTTCAGGATGACTGGTTAGTGTAAGATCTAAAATATTGGCACATGTCCCCGACACACGGGTTGGCTCTAGTAATAGCTGTGTTAAATTGTAATTTAAACACATTTCAATAAAGTCGCTCGCTTCAGTTTGATTTGTTAGTAAAGCAGTGCCATTGTGCCAGTTAATGTCGGGAAAATTAAAGTCTCCAAAAAAAGGAGAATAATAGCATTGGGATGCTTTGAAGTAATTTCATTTAATACGTTATTTAAGAGATTAGAAAAGTTCGGTTGATGGTGAGGGGGTCGATAACAAACGCCTATCAGTACTGTTTGTGGGGAACATTGACATTTTAACCACAGTGTTTCCAAGTGGCTGTCAATGTTAATTCGTGTGCACGGCAATTGTTGGTTCACGGCACAGCACCGGGGGCTCGGCAGCTGCACCAGAAGATAATTGCTAGACTTCTTTGCAAAAAGAGAATACTTGTTACCAACCTGCGTAGCGAAGAGCGACGGGTTAGTTGTGTGCATTGTGGTACAGCAACCGAGTCCACAGAGCGGTGTCGACAATCCCGGCTGTTTTATACATGGCGGGAGCCCTAGCGTCAGTGCTGATGGGGCCTTCCACAGGGAATCCAGCATCCAGATGTCCCATGGTGGCGCTGACACAGATGAGGTTGCACAGTCGATTCCAATGGCGTAGGCGCCAGATGGAGTACAAGGTGCCCAGGTGCCGGTTTCATTGATGAGGGGCAGCAGCGCACATTCCACTGGTGTCTTGATAACCGGAGGTATCCGTGATGACAGCTGCTCGTGGGTGACGAATAGCTACGAGCACCTGCGTAGCGAAGAGAAACGGGTTAGTTGTCTGCATTGTGGTACAGCAACCAAGCCCACCTACCACAACACCGGTACACAACAGCGGTTGCAGCGCTGACCGCTTAGAATCACAGCGCGAGCCCAGTTCGTTCTTCCTCCTCTTTTGTCAAGTGATGGCGCCCACGCGCCTCGTTCAAACAATCAGATACCACACGCGTGTAGCAATATTAGGAACACGAGCGTTCCAAGCGCTGACCCTTCTGCGATACCCGAATGTACCACAGTAGGTGAATACTTATCATTAGCTGTTATATATAGCAGGCGATTAGTAAGGAAACATTCTATCCACTGAAGCTAACTGCTCTCTATATTTAGTAAGCTCAACTTGTACAATAGCAGTTCATGACAGACGTTGTCGAAGTCTTAGGTGAAAACTGTCGGCTGTCGGCATATGATGAACGATGTAAAATGCGATTTAACTTATGCGTGAACGATATAAGCTGGATCCAGTATAAAAATTATGTACCAAAACCACGATTGGGTGAGAAAGTGTGAGTTTGATTTAAAAAACAGTAACCAAGATAGTGCAGATGACGTGTTTTAATCGCTTGCAACAAGTACTCGCAAGATAGATAGGCCGATACTTAGTCCGGAAATGTTTGTGGCCCGATTTGTAGAGTGGAAGTACCTTCCCAAATTTCACATTGTGCAGGAACGGGGAATATATCCAAAGATTGTTCGAAAGTTTTTGTTAGTATCATTGAATTATAGGTTTTGGATATTTTTGATATACTGGTAATATTATCATGACCGGGAGAAGAGGAAAGGAACGATGTGTTCATTAACTTAGCAATACACATGGTCCAGTATCAACTAGAGACATGGCAACTTACTCTGAGCTCTCTGGAAGGACCAAAATGCCATTTCTATATAAACAAGAGTTGTACTGAAAAGTGTTGTTCAGAGAGTATGCGCCCATGTTAGGACGGACTGAGTTACCGAAATCAGCCAGCAGAGTTACGTAGTCTTCCGACAAGGGGTTCATAACGCGCCAATTGTATCGTACTTTAGTTTTCAGCTTGTCTGGTAGTGTGTAAAAAATCAAGTTCAATTTAAAAGGTTTCTGGGCTGCTAGATGAGAGACCTGTCTAGTTTTATAAGCCACCCAGCGAGCGTACGATGGCACAGTCCCAGCAGTTCGATGAAACCGTTTGTTACGGTGAGATAAGCGCCCGGGGGGGGGGGGGGGAGGTTGCACCGCGGTGCTTGCCAATTTGTGATGATAATTTGGTTACGAATGCGTTTGTTGATGAGTTGATTTATTTTTGCTGCCAATACATCCTAGTGAAACTGAGCAGAAAGGTCACCGAAATTATGAGAAAATGAGTCGATGAAAGTGCACAACTCATTAATAATAGCTTTGTGAATAGCTTTCTCGAAGTCGCAAATTATTTTTCATTTCAGAGAAGGAATTCCACAATAACGTAAACGGTAAGTAGAGTGTGATTGCCGATACCAGGTTAATAAGTTATAGCAGAAGATGAACCATATAAAACAACATTCAGTCAGTATTGAAAGGTCGAAGTATGCTCGAAGTGAGTTGTAGTTTGCTTTGCGAGTATGCTTCTGTTCAGTACAATCTATGTACATCAAGAAGACTTCAAAGAGAGAGAGCCATATGTTACTCAGTGAAAATGGTTCTGGAGGGAGGGTGGTTGTAGAGTTGTTTTTATACGTGCATAAACTTGCTAAGGACGAAGCTCTGACGTTTGTCGTTCGCAGAGATAAAATTACACAATGTTCGTTTTATATTTTACATTTAGCACTTCCTTACGACTCAGGAGGGTTACTCGTCATAATTAAAAACAAGCAACCTAGGTGTCTTCTTTTATTTCCTCTAAAGGCAACATTTGCTAACTAATATAATTATTTTTCCGTTTCTGTTGAAGAAGAAGTATTTTAATGATTGGAAAATGTAGAGAGGTCGGCCGGATAATGGAGCATCTGGCCTGCTACTCTACGTAAGGGAAGGGGAAGAGGGGAAGAAAAAGGGTCACAATGGGGGATGATAATGCAAAGAACGAAGTGCACGACCTCACTGTAAAGTAGGATGATGTTACAACTTATCAAGCTATTATTATAGTATACCTGAAGAAAGTCTGCCGTAAACAAAGGGGGTAGAATATTTAAAAATTCTAGGATGTAAGCTCTTCCTTATAGCATCATGGTTCAATTTTGTTCAATATCTCCACACCCACACTGCTCCAAACCCTCGTTTGTATTTCTCTTAGTAGCTTATCCCAGCCACAATAAAAATTCGTTTGTCATGGAGTCATTACTTGCTTCTGACATGGCTTCAAGAATGAAAAAAAAAATTGATGAGAACAATGGCTATAGATGCCCCTATGTACTGACTAATTATACTTGATCCCATTTCATATTTTCCTGTAAACATTTTGTTTTAGGGGGTAATAAGACTTAGTTTCACAGAAGTGCACGTGAAATACCAAATTATGAAAGAAATGAGGATGTAAAATACAGAGCCTCTTTTGACACCTCCGGTAAGAATACTGCCACGTCACGTCTAGGGAACGCTCCTCCGAGTTCAAACTGTGTAGTCGTCCTGAATGCAGGGCGCGATGTGCCGAACATGACGCTTCCGTTACACTAAAGTTCATTAAAGTAAAACAAAAAATAATCCTTAGAATTTCATTATATCTGTGGGACTGATTGCCTGCTACTTGTCTGTGTGTGTTATAGTGCTTCTGTGGACAATAGATATGCGTGTGAGTCATTTGCTCCTGCAGGCACGTGTTCTTCGGTAGTTAATCCGAGGAAGCATGTTGGATTGGATGGGACGAATGGGCGTGAGCCTGCGCATACTTTGCTGCTGCTGCTATGTTTTGTCTGAACATACAGTTCTGACGTTTTTAAGCGACGCAGTTGGAAAGCAATGTTATTGCCCTGCTTTCGTCTTACTCCATTATTTTTTTGAAGACATTATCTGTGAAGTCTGTTGCCCAACTTTTATGCTTCGGGTATGTGTGTTCTAACCAATTTTGTTGACCGCTCCCAGAGAGAGTGCAGTCTACAAACCTGGGTCTATCCCGCACGTAGGGCAGTCGAAAGCTTTAAGCAGGCCGAACCTTCTCTACTCCGCTAAGGCAATCGGTGGCGCGAAAAAGCGCCGTGTGCAGTGATTGCGCCCCATTCTTTCCTCCTCTTGAGCAGAAAGAGATTTAATTACTTCTTTGTTTTTCATTCAGTAGCATCTTACAGATTTCCAGAGTGCTACGTGCTTCTGGGTAAGCAATGAATTTTTCTACGCTCACAATGCGTTTACATAGTGGCGGAGAACGCAACATATCGACATTTTAACCTTGCGCTTTGTAGAGGAACACGCTGAAAGAAAAACACTGCTAAATGAGGGTTGCGCTAACTCACAATTGCTTTGTGAGTATCAGGTAACATTAATATAAACGGTAATGCGCAGATTAAAATATAGGCGTAAACAATATGAATAGCCACCAGCCACCATTCATACTTTTTACGCCTATATTTACGCTCCGCAACAGGGGCACGCTACAGGGATCGGTCATCTCACCGACACTCTTGAACTTCTCGATGATCGGGCTGTCGAAGAGGTTCGCCGAGGTTCACGGCGTTAAGCACACACATTTACGCGGACGCTGTCACGATCTGGTGAACAGGCGGTAGCGATGGGGACATAGAGCAGGGACTGCAGGAGGAGATCGATGTCACGTAGGAGTATCTCGCACCCATGGGGCTCAGGTGCTCACCTATGAAATCGGAACTCTTACTGTACAGACCAAAGAGAAGAGGACCCACACCCAAGAGCTGGAAACCCCTGGAGGAAACCGACATCACCCTGCGTACGACGTACGGCAAAATCATCCCGAGGGTGGATTCTATCCGGACCCTCGGGATGACGATCGAATCCAACGGTTCCAACAATCAAACAATCGGCCGTCTCATCAAGAAGGCGGACAACGCCATTAGACTCGTCAAGAGAGTCACCAACCGACAGCAAGGCCTACGCGAAGACAACGTCGTCCGGTTAGTGCACGCCTTCGTTCTCTGTCACTTTGCCTAGGTCGCTGCAATGCACGAATGGCAGAGGGTGGAGAGGGACAAACTCAACGCGCTCCTGAGGAAGGTGATTATGAGAGCCCTGGGATTATTCATATATATACAAAGACCAAGAGGCTCATGCAGTTGGGCATGCACAAGACTCTAGAAGATATTGCCAAGGTGCAAGAGAGAGCTCAATACTCACCACTCAGTCCGGAAGACAAATCTTGAGGAGGGTAGGTATCTCGCCCACTACAGTGGAAGATAAATACTTAGAGATAAAGAGGAAGCTGAGGGACTGCATCAAGGTCATGCTCGTTCCGAGGAACGTACACACAGTACACAACGTGGGCAAAAGGCGAGCTAGGGCCAAATCCCTGCTCGAGAAAGCCAGGGAACGAGTAGAATAATGTACTTTCTTCGATGCGGCGTACGAACCCAGCAGGGAGCGTTCCCCGCGGTCTGCCTGTGTGGTAGAGGAAACGTCACGAAATCCCTGTCTCTATATACAACAGATCCAGAGACGGTAACAATCGTCCTGGATGGCAAGAGAACCAGAATACACAGTGACTCAAGGGCGGCAGTGAGAGCATTTGCCAAGGACACCGTTTCCAGCAGGCCCTGGCGATCCTCCGTGGCCAGGACGTTTACCCGCACACGATCATTTCGTTTCCCGCACACATGTGAGAAATTGACGGAGCTCCGACTAATCTCAACGAGTCGACGCTGCGCGAGGGCTTACAGACCCCGTGGCGCTAGGGCAGCCAGGCTTGGGGGTTACGTACTGCCGGGACCATCTTCTCTCATGCAACAAACTAATGAAACACTTTTACTTGGCGCGCAGATCATATATACCTCCGCACATAAAGTTAACCAGACCCCAATCTCTCACCCTGAGGCTCTTGCAGAGGGGAACTTATCCCAGTTCAACATTAATAAACAAAAGATTTCCCGAAGCCTTGGCTTCATACATTGGCCCTCGATGCGGTAGCGTAGCATACTTAGAGCATATGCTCTGACGGTGCTCCGCGTTACCCAGTGACAAGGACAACACCAATGAGCGTTGGGACATGGCTCTCTGTATCCCTGAACTAGAAGAACAAACATGGGCAGTCCATTGGGCGCGCGATGCGGCCGAGATGCTACGCCTTTCGGTCCCGACGTGGGAGCGGCCGGCTTTGGGCTAGGAATCTAGCGCGACCTGAAGGATCTGAATAAAGTTTTCATACCATAGAATAGCCACCAACTAGTCCATATCATCACTCTTTTGGGGCAGCAGAAACGGCGCGGTTTGACAACGACATCGACAAGATGATTACAAAGACGACGCGGAATAACAAGGATGAGGAAACCGATGAAGCATGATAACGAGGTGGACGATGACATGGCGTCTAACGACTAAGTTTTGGCTAATGCACTGCAGTGGGTATGAGCCACAACTTCAAAGGAGAAGACCAACTATGCGGCTGAAAATTTGACGATGGTAATGTGACCGCGGAAATGGCGTACGCCCGCGAGACGTGATAAGACAGGGATGTAATAGAAAGTTCTCAGGTATTTAATTCCCTTGCACTGGCGCCGCATGCCATAGATGACGCGACTATACCGGTTGCATATATTTTTCGGACATAAGTTTCACGCATTGACTCTTGAAAACCTGAACCGTGCGTTTGACAGGAGGATTTCTATTAATTTATATCGCGCTATTTATCGTATTTATCGTAAGTGTCAGCAGCAGCTCTGACACTTACACTTTGCACAGGCATGTTTAGCAATTCCAGGTTTCGGCTGCTTCAACGACTGCTTTCAGGGGATCTGTTGGAGTAAATGCTCCGCCAGCAACGTAATCGTCACAGTTCAAACAACTGTATCAACTTTTGTGACAGCAAGTGTCGTGCTTTTTCAGACCGGCATGAATTTCTCACACTTCTCTTTGCCGTTGCTAGCCCTTGCTAACGATAATGCTAGTGGAGTGTCTCTCTCCTTCAACACCACCGATGAAACCAAGAGGAAAAACTTTCTGGCTGTCCAGTCCAGCTCCGGATCCTACGCGTAGTGCTTGGTGTCTTTCCCTTCTTTTGTTAATCTATTGTGACCTCCCTATCCTTACTAAAATTTCCAATTCCACTTGGGCCTGTTGGTGAAAAGAAAATGTTTTAATACCAGTTCCCCAAAATGTTCAAATATAGCCATAGCTGCTCGTAAAATGTCAGGTACATGATAACCACGCTCGCGATGCGCGTGATTGTCAAGCCACCGGTTTCTTCATGCAGTGAAGAGAAGAACGAAGTGAGATTGACACCGCGTTGTGCAGGTGAGAAATAACATTTCAAATGCTCTCCATCAACGAATAACATTTGACTTCCTAAGCACCAACGTACTCAAAACTACATTTTATGTGTCTCCTTGTCTCAGCTATTGCCGGGTTAACCGAAGCCATGAACACCAGTGAGAAGGGTGCGATCGAGCAGAATGCATCCAATCGAGTCTCTGGGGCCATGTCACCCGACTCGACCACATCCCTGGGAACACACAGGAGCCGTAAGAAGCGCTTCCGGAAGCACAAGTTCTCCGCAGACACCCCACCCAAGGATCACACGTAAGTTCGAACTGCATGCGGAAAAGAGACAAGCACAAGCGCTGCGCCGCATATGTTACTGTTGAACGTTAGCATAAGGTGGAATGCTTTTTAAATGACCCTGTCCGTGTTTTGTGTACGATTGCCGACTTATTCAGAGAGATTTGTTATTAATTGCTACAAGATTGTTTGAGGGTCCATAATAAATTGCAAATCAAAGCGTGCTTATATGTTCTCTAGCATATCTAAGTTTTCCTGTTCTCTATGTTCTATGTTCCAAATTCTTCTATGTGACATATTTGAAAATGGTTGCTGCTCAATTAGTTTTTTCAGTCCAAGACTTGGCGAAATGTCATTTCATAGTTTTTTTTTTCACATTGACACGCTTTCAAACAAAGGAATATACACATTTGACACGCTGCAAGAAGCTTTGTTATGCGAAGCTTTCTGGCGGTAAAGTAACGGTCAATGAAGTGGCAATGAAGAGAAAGCTACGGGTGTGGCCCTTCTGCACACGTCTTACTGCGCCAAGTAGTGTGGCAGCGCCTGACCGCTGACGGTTCCTCGGAATGGGCGCTGAATCGACGAAGCTTCCACGTGGAATTGTTTCGCGTTTCACCAAACGCGGAATAGAGCCGCCGAACAACTTCAGCCCTCAGTGGTTTGTTTTGTCTTATTTAGCTATTATAAATAAGGTGTTAGTACATCTCTACCTCAGATTGAAGTAACACCAATGAAAATGTGGGATTTTTTTTTAGAAGCGCTTTTTCTTGTTCGCGCTTTGTTCCCCTAGCTATACCTTCATTGTTACAGAAAGTATCCGCGAGTATAGCATTCTATCTAGCATCGCGTGATGTTCCTCAATGCGTTGCTAGGTGGACCGCTGTGTTTGGATAAGGCGAATGGTGGCGCCTGTGACGCAAGTGCATGCAGAAAGGCGGCGGCAATCGTTACGACGATCGTGTGACAACGAAGGCACGATTTCGACATCGACCCGCCGTGGTAGGTTAGTGGCGATGACGTCCCGATTCTTAGATGGCAGCCGTGGGTTGATTCCCTGACGTGCCGGCCGCTTTCAGATGGCGATGAAATAGAGGTTTACTTATATTTTGGCGCACGATAAAGAAGCCTAGGTGGTAAAACTGAAACTCGTAGTTCCTCACGACGGAGTGTCTGAAAATCATATCGCCGTTTTGGCAAGCAAAACCCCTGAGCTTAATTCCCAATTCATTTAGGCTACTGTGCATCAACGGGAGTTTATGATGTCGACAGTTACGTTTATATCGGTAGTGAGTGGGTGTGAGCTCGGGGAACATGGTCTATGACGCCATTTGGGAGTATCTCTTGTAGAATTGTGCGTACGTATGAGCATATGCTTGCGGTGTGTACAAATACTGCGACAGAATTTGTAGTGTGAAGGAAAAACGAAACGCTATAGCGGTTCGACCCGGGGCGAGTATGAAGCTAGTACAATAGCAAACAAGTTCAACTAAGCGTTAGTCACTACGAGGAATGGACTGGGAAATGTCAGCCGATCCCGAAGGCAGTGCAGCCTAATCGCGTGTTTCGAAGTACTAGCTGCCGCCGGAGAAGAAATGCGCGAAAATGCCAAGGGGCGTACGCACCAAAGGTCTCGAAGAGCTTTACCCGTAGCAACATTTTTTTGGCTATTAGGCAAAAGCTACGAGGGCGGAACCTCTGCGCATATATTCGCGCGCGAACTAGTTCAGAAGAGCTTGCCAATAGTTTCAGTACCCTTTGCATCGATGTAAAATAGGGCTTCTGCTTAATGAAGGCAGGAACAGGAAACTCGGATTAAAGTTCTGCAGCAAATAGTTGTTAATGGATAGCCCGTATGTGTCGAGTTCGGAACAGAGCAAAGCAGCCTGCGTCGGTGCCCCGAAGCGACCCTATTACATCAGCGTCGGTGGAAGCGCGCAATCGACACCAGCGTCGCTAAAGCCAGCACAGAACGTGCTCATTCTTTTGTACACGGAGCTTGTGGTTTCCTGAAGCCTTTGCCTGGGTATCCGCGTAGAAGTTGAACCATTTGTGTTGTGTCCTCCGACAGCCATTTGTTGCTGAAATTCTCGTCAGTCTCTCAGTAGAGCTAAAGCTAACATGTTAGAGATAAAGTCACGAATATTCACCAGAAGTCACTGGGGCTTTCTGGCCGTTGGACAATGTGTAAAACTTGAAACTTGCTATGGTTTCAGATTTGCGGAGACTTTATACGTCAAACTAAAGAATACAATAAAATATCGGTAGCTGACCAGTGAGCGTTACGTATAGTTCCAAATTACGTGGTGCAGAAAACACAACAATTATGTTTTTATTTTCCACGTATAGATACAAACCAAATTGCGGGTCTACTACCAGCAGCGGTGCCCCAGATGCTCTCCGGACCCGTTTTATCTTCATAGCCAAGAGAGGTCGTTCGCGGGTATGGTTGGTTTTTGAGACGAGAGAAATGTGCGAGCAATCGCGGCATAATGGTCAGAGTATTGGCTGGAAGTCCGCCGTTGCATCCTACTGTCTGGGCCAAGTATCACCACCATCAGCTTACGTTTTATGTCAACTGCAGGACGAACGCCTTTCAGATTCAGTTTAAGATTTATTGGTTCCAAAAAAAGAAGTAATTACATGACAAATATACAGATGAAGGTGCAAAGTGAAAGAACTGTAGTGGGACCCTCGGTTAATAACAACAATGATGGTGATATCAATAGTCAGCAAATTAGCGCTATTATAAACAACATCTACAGATCAAATACATCATTAGGCATGTCATTTACAATCAAACACGAAAAAGCACGTTATAAAAGAAAGTCGGAAAAAGCATGGATGAAATACAAGAAATGACATGTGAGATAAAAGTCAAAGGTACACCGCCAGATCGTAGTTAAGTTATCGCAGGAAATGATGCTTAAGGTGATTTTTAAATAAAAATTGCAAGAGAAGTACAGGATTTTATGGTTGATGGTAATTCATTCCAAAGAGAAATTGCAGCGAAGGAAGATGTTTTTTTGCCGTAATTGGTATGAACCATGGGTAACAAGAAATTGTTGTTAGCTGCAAATCTGGTCATATTTTTATTCTGCAAAAGGTCAACTGCAATGAACGGAAACGTAAGGTTATTATGAAGCAACTTGTGGAGTAAGACGAGTATGTTAAACTGGAACAAATTATTAATAGGCAAGATGTTATACGCTCGATGTAACAAAGAGGCATTGGATTGCAGGGAGCGAGAAGTGATAATGCGTATTGACCGATTTTGGATATGTTGAATTGATGATAAGTGACAAGCGTACGTGTTGCCCCATGAAACAATGCCGTAATTAATGTGACTATGAATGAACGCATAATACAGCGCTAGCAGAGCCTTAAGAGAAAAAAAAGGGCGAGCTTTGATTAATGCACGTATACCAAACGCAGTCTTGTGCTTGAGATGTTGGAAGTGAGAGCGAAATGCAAGGTTAGGGTCAAGATGTATGCCAAGAAAAGTGACGTCGGTGCTAATGGGAACTGAATGAATTCCAAGCTTTACTTCAGGTATAGAAGTTACGGCCCTTTGAGCACTTTTGAATAACATAAATTTAGTTTTTAAAGGATTAAAAACTAAGTAATTGTTGCTACACCATTTTATAATGTTACTTAATGCAATATTTAACTTAGAAGTAGGAGTAGCAACATATTTGTCAGATGAAGATATGGTTGTGTCATCTGCGTATAAAATGCAATGAACGTAGTTGGTGGAGTTAGGAGAATCCGGAAGATGATTAATATATAAAAGGAAAAGAAAAGGGCCCAGAACTGATCCCTGTCGTACACCTTGGTTAATACAGTTCGTTACTGAGAAAGTATTTGCTGCATGTACTGTGTATGGCCGGTCAAGCAAATAATTTTTTAAGAATCTTAGCGCAGGACCAGTTATACCATAAGAGTCAAGTTTATTAAGCAGGACTTGATGGTTAACCGTGTCATAAGCTTTACTGAAGTCTAGAAATACAGACCCGACTAAGTTTCCCGAATCAATACATTTTGTTATGTAGTCAGTTAGAGATAGAACAGCTAGATTCGTGGAACTTCCAGGGCGGAAACCAAATTGATTGTTCTTTAGCAATTTAAACTTTGTTAAGTAGTTATTCAGACGTTTAACAAATAATTTCTCAATGAGTTTACTAAGGCAGGAAAGAATTGTAATTGGTCGGTAATTATTACCTGTGTGTTTGTCGCCTTTTTTAAAAATAGGAATAATCTTGGCATTTTTTTTTAAAATGAAGGCAATACACCTTCTTTAAACATAGGTTGATAATATTACAGAGCGTGTCGCAAACTAAATGCGCAACCAGTTTTAAATGCCTGACACAAATATTGTCTAAGCCAGGCCCTGTATTTTTAAGGTTAGCAATCGTGGAGCACACTTCATTTGGTGTAGCTGGTAACAAGAAGAATGATTGTGCCGTGCGGCTCAAAGTATTATGCAACTGCGCATGTATGTTGTTATTAGTGTAAACAGAAGAAAAGTAGTCCGAAAAAGCATTAGCAATTTCGTTGGGCTCAGAAACAGGGAGACCATTGTAATTTATTTTGGTTATAGAGGCATCAACAGGCGATTTTTTAGAAAAGAGTTCAATAACTGCCATTGCTTTTTGGGGTTATCCTTCTGATCAAATTTATTTTCGTAGTACTTTTTTTTCGCCTGTTTAAGTAAAACATTCAGTAATTTACAGTAGCTACTATAGCGTCTAGATAGTCCAGTATTAAAGGGCTGACGTTTAGTCTTCTTGTACATGTTTTCCTTCTTTCTTAAACTTTCTAGAAAACCATCCGTCATGCATGGGTTGCGCGGATATTTACACTTTTTCGCACATTTTACATTACGTGTGTTAGTCAAAACGGCCAATAAAAATAAAGTGCAGAATTTGTTTAGTGCTTCTTCGCGATCAGACATAGATATAATTGGCGACCAATCAGTTTCACTGATGGCTTCAATAAAGGTATCTGCACTAAAGACGGAAGTAAAGTAGCTATTATCGCTCTCATGTATTTCATCGTTAAATGTGAGAAAAACAGGAAAATGTTCGGTTATGTCGGTATTAATAACCCCGGAGCAAGGCGATGGTGATATGTTAGATAACACGTGATCAATAAGCGTACTGCTCGCACGAGAGGCTACTCTAGTTGGGCAGTCAATGAGTGATTCAAAACCGAATCCAGCAAAACAATCTCTGTAAGTTGTGTACGAGGTAGCTTCAGTGTCAAGTAAGTTAATATTAACATCACCTACAATCACCACATCCTTATTTTCAAAAGCTAGCTTGGACAATACTGCATCAAGAGAAAGCAAGAAATCGTTAAGGGAAGATGGCGGTGAGCGACAAATGCAACCAAGGGTCAAGTTCTTATTGTTATTAAGGAATGACCGGTCGACGTCTATCCACACGGACTCACTATGATTCACGTTAACTGCCAGATCAAATCTGCGAGCGTAGATGACAGCTTGTGAAACAAAAATGGCGGCGCCACCATGACTGTTAGTTGGACGATCACAATACTCGGGTCGATAAGATGGAAAACCGCTCATGTTGTTGTCGGAATCAGAAAGCCAAGTCTCCGATATGCAGATAAAAGTGAAAACATGGTGAAGTGAGGCAATGAAGTTAATTATTACATCTATGTTCTTACGAAGGCTACGAACATTGAAGTGAATGAATGATCGTTTATTTGCGGTAAGACGAGATTTTACGTCAATGGGGTAGAGCAAGGCCATGAAAGAAAGGGAAAAAAATGTTTACAGTGAATGACGTGAAACTTCGAAGGTCGGACTCATTGATAATGCGATAGACCCTGCTATCATCAGTTTTGCGGGCTTTTATCTGGCAGTTTTCTGTCCATAAGTATTTCCACTTATTTTCTTTTTTGAGTGCCAGCGCCTTCGAGAACATCTTCTTGTTATCAGTGGTCAAGTGGTCATTTACATAGACAGGCGTGCTAGTGCCACCTGTGAAACCAATGTGGTCAGTGCGAAGCCTAGCTCTTCTTGCCTTCCTGATGAACTCGCTTTTCTTATCGCGTGAGCAGAAGCGAGCAATGATGCTCTTCTCATTTGACTTAGAGGCAACATGGTGAGCCGTGTCGATATCAGCGGATCAGAGAGGGCACTCGATAGCATCGCCAATTCGCTTCAGAATGACCCCGCAGTCTTCACCCTGCGATGTAGAGATTCCCTTAATTTCTACATTATTCATTCTCGAATACTGCTCTAAATCAGCCACATTTCTTTCGAGTGCTTCGTTACGTGACAAGAGCGCCTTGTTTGAGGTTACGAGTTCTTCCTGTTTTAGTTTTATCGTGTCTAGTTTCTTGTTCATGAACTGAACAATTTCACACGATCCTTTCTTAACGATCTCCCATTACCCCCGTCTCGTCAGAGCTGATTCCAATTTGCGCCTGCAAATTTCCTTACTTCCTCAGCCCACCAAATTTTTCTGCCATCCTAGACTGTGGTTCCCTTCTTCTGGCCCCGAATCTGTAACTGTTGTGGTCCACCGGTGATTAAGTGGTCTTCACACCTCGATTTCTTTTTATTAATGCCGACAAGAATATTAGCCATCGCCGTTTTCTCTCTGACCTACACCGCTCTCTTACTGTCACTTAACGTTACGCTTAAAATTTTTCGTTCCATCGCTTTTTTCGCGGTCCGGAACTTGTGCACGAACTTTTTTGTGAACTTCCAATATTTTGCCCCTGTATATGCCTTTTTAAACGAGGCGAGACGGGAAACAGAAATACATACACCTAATTATCGCAGCTTGCCTTGAATGAGGCAAACAATGCTATGTCATCAAAATTCTTGTGCACAGAAACAAGGGCCCGACGCGCATGAACGGTAGTTTAGTGGTACATTATTTAGTATCTCGAAAATTTTTATTTCGTCGCAAACTTATGTCAAATACACAATGCGCTTTAAAAACAATGCAAACCTTGTTTGGAACTCGGTGATGTTGGAGGCGGTGCGCGATTATCTGCACAATTCATGCAGATACTAAATTCTTTAGTTTAAGTATGACCTTGTGTTCTCGGACCCATAAAGTTGTGATTATGAGAGCATAACAATATTGAAGTCGTAATAAAGGTCGATTTATTAAAGGAAAAAAAATAAATTATGTGGTCTTACGCGCCAAAACAACGATCTGATTATGAGGCACGCCGCAGCGGGGGACTCAGGAAAATTTGACCAGATAGGTCTCTTTAACGTGCACCTAAATCTAAGCACACAGATGCTTTCGCATTTCGCCCCTATTGAAATGCGGCCGCCGTGAAAGGGATTCGACCCCATGACCTCGTGCTTAGCAGCCCAACACCATAGCCACGACTTATTCAAGGAGCATTCGCACGAGACTTTCCACTTGTCATGTTCTTTGTCAAGTTGTAGCTGAAGCCTTTTAAACAGTAAAAGCAATACAGGCCACTGACCTAACGCTATCTCAATTTTACTGCATTTTGTTTAAACAAGCCATTATTGGTTTGAGGAACTGAGAGGGTAATGCGCAATAACGTCACGGTGCATTTAATCGTTTCATTCTGGCAATCCTTACTGAGTAAAACACGTGACCGCTGTCGGAGCAATCGTGCACAGCACTATCGCTTATTTTTTATGAGCAAAGTCAGACCAAGCCTTACTGCTATACACAACGTTAGAAAACTTAGCTTGTGTCATGACAACGTCGACGTGGGCCAGCTCTACGAGGCTAACTTTACTATCACACTGAAATATTCATAAACGTTTCCTAACCCCAATACATGTCCAGTGTCATCTTTTTACGCATAAAAAAGGCGTAGAATAGTTTCAGGACATTTGAAAACATAGGTGTTCGCACTGAATTAAAGCGAACGCAAACAGATATTGCACCTATTCGTATTCAGGTACTCAGTTTAGAGTGTTAGCTATCATTTGGGAATGCACCCAGGTCCTCGGAGTTTGGTGGTGCATCTCCCGCACGAAAGTCGAAAAAGTCCAAGTGGCCGCGCAAGGCCACCGGCGACCTCTCACCACAGGAGCAGCCGGAGCCGGCCACACCTTCCCGACCGCCACCAGAGAGCCCTCTGGCAGCAGCTCCCGAACGGGCTCAGGTCGAGCCTTCAAAATTTGCTCAGGACGATGTGGCGCGACCAGGGGCGTCAAGTCCGCTGATGTCATTCCCGCCAATTGGAGCAGTAAGAATACGTCTTTCTGTATTTTCTTCGTATACAGCTGGTCTTTCTCTCTTTATTAACAATAATAATTTGTTATTTTATATGAAATAATTTCTAAGGGTGCACAATCTACTCGTAAAATACAATAGAGGCAGTAATATTTCGCGTGACAACACTTCATGCCCCATTTTGAGGCACACAGCAGCAAACAGCAGAGATGAAACTTGCCTCCTCGTATACAAAACATATCACCGCGCGATGTCGCGCTCCAATGTCCTAGGGCCCCCGTGACGCAGTTGTTATCGTGTTTCCGTTTTTTTGTGTGTTGGTCCGGCAGGTTCCACATCATTCGATGCTTGTCAGTCACAACGGAGTGACTGTGTGCACTGTGAAGTTATTTCGGTTGTGCGTGTCCATAAATGAATACTTGTCTGAGAATCGCTCCGGTATTATTCCTGCGACGATTGTTGACTGACTGCACACGCCACCGCTGCACTTGATTTTTTTTTATTGTGATAGCAATTAGATGGACACTCCAAGTGCATTTTGCCGCCGTCACCGTCGTCGGGATCTGTATCAAGTCCAAGCGCGATAACATCGTCACCTGGCGCCGTATGCCGTATGTGCGCGGGAAAGCGTGCGAATGTAATTCGACCATGGAGGCTGAACCTTGCGCGAGCAAGGGAGGAAAGTGGGGAGGAGGCGATAGAATGAATGTGCCGTTTACTGTCGCGCGCAAGGCGCCGGGGGAGAATAGGGGAGGGGGGGGGGGGGGGCGTTCTACATTGGCGGTGGCTGCATATGGCGTAGCCGCCCTGGCGCTAGCTTCCAAGCTATCTGCGGTCAGTACAGTTTTGGTGCACCGATGGCTAAGTGCTTCGTCCGCGCTCTGCTCTCCCCGCTTAGGTCGCGTTGAAACGAAAGGCAGCACGAAGGTCAATTCGCTCGCTGCTTTTGCCACGATTTCTCATTTGAGCGTTTTGACAGCGAATGCGTGCGGTCATCGAGTGATATGTGCTCGTGTTTGCAAGTGCGCGCATGACACCATGCTCATTAATTTAATTAGTAAGCGAATGTTTACAAGTTCATACAGCCAATAAAACTACGGTCCTTAATTCATGTAGCTGTCTAGTTATTGGCTAGAATCAGTGCTTCGCCTTTCGGGGGAAAACTGCGACTTTCTTACTGCGCAGATGTTCACCCCAATTAAGCTTGTTTCGAACTCTCGACTGCTGCAGCAGAAAATGTAGCGGCATACTGAGCCATCATGCATTTTAAACACATATTGTGCATAACATAAAGCAATTTGATCATTTAAATTATTTTGTAATAATATAAGTAGTACAAGACAATACTACACATTCTTGCTGCTTTGACAAACTCTGTCGTAGATCTGCCTGCAACGTGAAGGCGTGGGTCGCCTTATGCACTCAGGGTTTTGATACCTAAAATACCCATTCCGTTCCTTCAAAGATTAATCGTGCCCAACGGTGAGTGCGTGATGCAGCACTTCGAAAGTAGCCCTGACCATTTTTATGATACCGGAGCCTACGTTCTTTGGGACAGACCTAAAGAAGTACGCCATCACTTCAATAACGATTTCTTAGCGAAGTCGCGGGAAAGAGTTCACGAGCAAACACCTTATTAGCGGCAGAGCGTCATTCAAATTACGCGTAAAATGGAACAATTAACCAAGCAGCAGGCGCATTTGACGCGTACTCCCGAATTACAATAGTTCAGTGCCACTACACTCTGTGAAGTTGGATGACCAGCGAAGCTACGTGGACCCCTTAATGGCCAAATGTTCATTGCCGTGCGTCAGACGCCGTAGGCACATAAATGGAAGGCGGGGAGCGAGTACTCGCTCCTCCACGATGCTGAGCCATGGAAGGTGATGAGGCACTCGCCGGTATACATACCCATTTATTGTTGCAAGACGCGGCGCGGCGCATTTTACTACTGAATCCAG
The DNA here is from genome assembly GCF_023375885.2 of Dermacentor andersoni. Classification (NCBI taxonomy): domain Eukaryota; kingdom Metazoa; phylum Arthropoda; class Arachnida; order Ixodida; family Ixodidae; genus Dermacentor; species Dermacentor andersoni. The sequence goes on from NC_092820.1 coordinate 66,676,446, forward strand.
GCACCGATAACAGACACGCAATTCACCGGACTCTGAGGGCACACACTGCCTCACCATAGCCAAGGCGATCGTGCGTTGGTCGACGTGGAGCAGTGCACTAATGTCTGCGAGGTCATTCGAAATCCACGAGCGGTCAACATAGCGCAGGCCACACAAAATTAGTTGCGCACAAACGCCCTCTGAAACCTGGCCGTTGCTCCTGTGAAACGTTCCAAGTTTGAGGGATTGGGGCCTCGTGGATGGTTAGCATTTCTTTCCGCCTCGCGCTCCTGGTGGTCAGCACGCTCGCGGCACCGCCACCACGGGAGAGCTTTGGAAGGAATGGAAAGGAGACACGTAAGCGCTTGGAACTGCGACAATGACTGCGAATGTAGACATGGCCGACGCGGGTCAAAGTGTAGTACCTGTTTTTACAAGCTTAATATCTTGTATGGGTTCTATTTGGAGCGAAGATATTAAACTTATTTTCGCAAGTTGGCGGAGTGCTTAAAGCCTGCTTCACCTACGCCGCGGCTCAGCCCGCGGATTGGCACACGTGTGGGGAAAGAGAAAGGAAGAGAAAACATTTATTTCTTACGAGTTGGGGAAACTTGCTCGTAGGGTGCAGCCCTTAGTTAAGAGGAAGCTTTAGCTCGAGTGCCCCTATCTAAATACATGTAAAAGGAGAATTCGTTTTTCTCGCCAACCACTGCACCAAATTTGACGATGTTTGTTGCATTTAAAATACAAACTTAAAATCTAGTGACTGTTGGTTTCGAATTTTTTAGTTAGGTCGTCAATTTTTTATTAAAAATTGGCAAAAATCGAAAATTTTCAAAAAACGAAACTATCAAGTTTACAACTCCGTAACTAAACAACTAAAAATGATAATACAATTCTGTGAATTGCATCTAATAGTACATCTAAAGCGGACAAAATTGATATGTGACACATGAAAATAAAAAAATTTTATCATAGGGAAATACAACTTTTGCAAAACCGTTGTAACCAACGTAACAAATTCACGTAAGATGCAAAATGACACATTGATTTTGTCCGCTTTGAATGATCGAATGGATGCCGTTTACAGAACCGCGATATCAGTTTTTGATGCAGAGCTATGAATTTGTAAACTTCGTGCTTCTATTTTTTTCAAACGGTCAAATATTTGAAAATCGTTTTAAGAAAATTCAAGCCCTAAATCGAAATTCCGCTTTCAACAGTCACTAGAATTTAACTTTCTCTTTCAAATGCAACAAATTTCATCAAAATCGGTCCAGGGGTTATCTCATAAAAACGTTTTTGCGTTTTACATGTATTTGAATAGGCCGCGTCGGAGTTGGGCCCGAGCTAAAGCTTCCTCTTAAGGGCCCCATTTACTCGCGCCCCTCCGCGTGCCCGCCGGATCAGCCGTCGCTACTCATGCGGGTCTGAGTTGGTCAGCGCAGCCTTCCAAAGAGGAAGGTGAACACGGGGTGGAAGGGGTGAAGATCAAAGACACAAGGAAATGAATTAGCTTGAAGCTGTCGCCACGCGACGGTTCTTTTGGGTAAAGAAATTATATAGTGGTGTAAATTCTTGATCTACACGGCTTGATAGACCCACGCAATTTTATCCAGAACCTAGCCATATAGAGCTTCGTTGTAAAATCTCCTCTCGCGTGCAAGGCGGAAATAAACAATTACTACTTCTAAAGCCTGTTACCTAGGTTTATGAAAGACGATGGTACAGCCAAACTCCGTAACTATATCTAAAACATAAACATGTTTGACAGGTCGCATTCACCAGCAAAATGATAACAAATACAAAACAAGGTGCGATACCATTCTAGTAATTATTTTATTACCGTTCATGGAAGCCTCAGTATCTGTGCGGCCTGTGCAAAATAATGGTCGTTGCCGTCGGCAAATTAGATATCGCACGCGGGGATGACTTTGCCTTCTACTGCACTTAGGAACTCAAATATTTTTCGGGCTCGGCAATATTCTATACGTGTTTCTGCGTTGTTACGCGGAGACAATCGCTAAATTTGTTGCTATAATTTTTCTTGTGTGGCTAACGGCTGGCGAATTTCCTGATGACTGAAGGATAGCCCGAGTAGTTCTCATTTAAAAAAAAAAAGGCCGCTAGTCCTAGATAAATGCCGTCCAACATCCTGATTTGAACTTGAGAGCTTATCGTGTCAAAGAACATCAACGAATTCTAAAACGAGCATTCCTTTCTAACAAGGTTCCAGCGCGGCTTCGGGCAAAGCCACTTAACAGCTGCGCAGTTAATTGCAGTTGTACACATAACAACATTATCTCTTGACAACAATGGCCAGACTAACATGGTCTTTATATATTTCAGCAAAGCATTCAACTGTGTATCGCACGACCACTTATTATTTATATTGAGGAATATAAACTTTTCATCAATAGCCTAGGGCGCTACCAGGTAAAGCTATTCCCATCGGTTTTCATTCCAATATCGTGACGTTAAATTTAGGCACACGCCGAGGCAAGCACCGGGCGGTGACCCGCGAGGTCGGACATGCCAATGAGATGCTGCGCTCGTTTATAGGAGCTCGCATTTGTTTCCTAGTAAAGCGAATAGCATTGTCAACCTTGATGGGTTTTTCTTGTCTAATTGTCTGACAAGCCGTGCGGAGCACGCTATAGTGGAGAGGGTTTTGGCTTGAGCTGGGCTAGCGGCGTGAGCGAAGGTAACCGGATTTGGAGGGTATAGCGCCAGCCTCTGTAACATGCCCCCCTTTTCTCTTCGCTTTCGGTGGGTGGCAGAAAATCGCAGTGGCGTGCAACGGAAGGCTAAAAATACCGCTAACATGGATCCTGATCGAAAAAGAGCTGGTAATGCGATGTCGTATACGTGCTGAAAGGGCCCTCAACCATATTCTGTGACGCAGAAATTTTACAGCGAAGCTGTTAAACTTTTAGTTGGTCAGTATTTTTCGTGCCATCGACTGTGGGCAAAAATGTCGGTCAATCCCGCAGGTCGCGCAATACCGGGTCGAACCGCTACTGAGATGAAGCAAGCTTCAAGAACTCAGCAATGTGAAGCAAAGATTGCAAGCATTCTTTGGAATCATTTATACAAGACAGGGAATAGCATTCGTGTCAATAAACAACAAGCACAAAACAAGTATCCGAACAACACAAATGATGCTAAGGCGTTAGTGATAACAATGCCAAGCGCGTAGCGCTTCCAAAATACGTTTCCCGGTAAAGGTTACTGTTGCAGAAGGTGCCGCGACGATAGCTGTTTACGACGTGGAGAGTGACGTCACTAACCTTTCGCATATAAAAGACCCAGCCTAGCGGCTTATTTTATTATTGGTGCAGCACCGCTATGGGTAGGCAAAGCATAGGCAGGGCTCCAGAGGAGCAGCGTGAATACGATGACCGGCAAAGGGGAAAAAGAGGCAACACAACCAGCGGCGGCGTGCTGTCAAATTTACCATTACTACCATTACTTTAAATTGTTGTTACTACCATTACTCTGAAGCCGTAAAGCATTGCATATCCCCCGCAGCGGTTGTAGTGGTAGTTAACTACCACCACTCAACAGCTTCACTGAACACCCATTGTCGCGGGGCCAGTATGGCGAGTAATACATTTTTACACGGAAATAAATACGTTCCTCCCGGCATCTCCTGGTAGCCAGCGCCAGAGCGATGGGTGGGCAGCCATCCTCTATTCATTTCAGAACAGGGCAGTTTCCTGCTATTCCGAAAGCAATTTCGTGTTTTTCGGCATAATAATGCATATTTCATGCATACGCGGAAGTTCGACGTGGTGAGTTGTCGCGCTTTTGTAACGTCACCTGGCAGACAGGCGAAATGGGCTTATTCCGAAATCCTTTGACCAGTAGCGGATGATTGATGGGAAAACAAGGGGTAGAATCGGAGATAATTCATTTCTTTTTCTTTGGTGTAATCATGCATAATTAGTGTGTACACGTCATATCAGTTCAGGAGTTTTCGCGGTTTTCTTGACGCCGGTAACAGAGAATCGAAGTCGGTTCGGCCCGGGTAAATTTCACCAATCGTGAATAGCTGATTGCAGCCATGGAGTGGGAACGTTTGGAGTAGCTCTACGTTAGAGTGCACCTACATTGCTGCATATTTCACAAACCAAAAATTGTTTGTTGAAATGGGAGGGTAACACTCGGACTGTCACGCAATAACAACTTCACCTAGGGCACGGGTTCAAATTTTGGCTACCGCGGCCGCATTTCGATGCGGATGAAATGCAGAAATGGCTGATGTATCGTGCATTTGATGCACGTTAAACAACTCCGGGCGGTCAAAATTATTGCGGAGCCCGCCACTACGGCGTGCCTCATAATTATAACGCGGTTTTGGCACGTAAAGTCCCAGAATTATTTTACCATATATTTACAGTAGAGAATAATGTGCAGAGAATGCCAATTCACCGATATTTCGTACGACGCATGCTTCGTGTTTGCTTTTCAATGCGCGAATATTCTTTCGTCGGAATGAAACAAACAGACGTCGTTGTTTGACACGCATAGGTTCGCAGTGTTTAGAACTATAGACCCCGTAGCTTCCCTTGAAGTTCGCGGGATGTGTTGCGGCTCAATTCATGCGTTATTTGTGGCAACGGATGGCGCACTTTTTCTTGGAAATTATCGATGGGAAGGGCGAAAGGATGTCGCAGTGGAGAAGTGGTTTGTACAAGTTTGTATGCTTCTGTCATGTGGCACTGCAGAAAGCAAAGAACAACAGAACGTTACGAATTGATGCGACCTCCAAACGAAATAAATTCAATAAAGCTTGAATCATCTGGGGCCAAAAAAAAAAAAAACCGACACAACTAGCAAGCCAGCTGCAAATGTGCAAAGCTAGAAATATATGTACGAGAAACAAGTAGAAGGACTGCAGCTTGGTCGGGCTAAAACCCACTTTGCCTATTTTGTTAAACATTTCCAACTCGCTATATGTGCATGGTAATTGTGGCTATAAGAATCATAGCGTGGTTGGTAAACACCGGTCTCTTCTTGCGTTCTCAACAGTGCGACTTATATAAAAAAATATTTTCCATCATTGCAACGCGTTTTATTCAATATATCCAGGCAGAGGGCGTACAATCGCCTGAGAGGATGGCCGGGGCCTTACCGTTCAATGAAGAGAGAAGCCAGACAAAGTAAGAGGCATACAAAATCTTGCTTGCATTTCTTTCTTTCTTTCTTTCTTTCTTTCTTTCTTTCTTTCTTTCCTTCTTTCTTTCTTTCTTTCTTCATTTATTTATTTATTTATTTATTTATTTATTTATTTATTTATTTATTTATTACACGCACAAACATTTCATTATACGAGATTCGCACAATCTGTATGGTCGCATAGCCAATGGCTAGTACGGGGCTCATTTCAAAATATACTTATACGATACTATTGCAAAATAATGCTAGTAAAGAGTTTCAAATACATTAACAAGGAATTCAAAAAATACAACAATTTGCAATAAATACAGGAATAATGAGTAATAGTAGTACATGGATTTCCAAAATGAAAGCTTATTGTATATGTATTATTATTAGTCTTTTCGAAAAGTTAGCCAAGAGAGCAGGAAAATTGCAACTCTTCGCAATAAACACAAGAAATACCTGATGAAATAATAGTTGTACATGGTTTAACAAAAAGAGAACACAAGAATCAGTATAAGAAGCAGGGAGAATAATTTTGGAAATAATACTTTTTTGTTGCCCTGACCAATTTCTGTGAGTTCTTTATATATGCGGAATACCATTCTATACATCCGCTCCAGCATACTGTAGCAGTCGTTTACCATAGGCGTTTTTTTATTGGCGGGATATTTAAGTTACCAAAGTTTGGTTCGTAGCGTGGCGTTGTAGGGTGTAGAGTAACAAAATAGGGAATGACTCGTTGTATCTTATAACATTCTTAATACATGTGGCTAATCGTAATTCCCGTATGAAATAAAAGGCACGATTTTTAGCATAGAAAACAGGGGTTTGTTTGGTACATAGTATCGCGAGAAGGTTATCGTACGTGTAGCTCGTTTTTGCAACCGTCGTACAGGTTCAAGGAAGGAGTTATATGTCGAACCCCAAGAATATACACAGTACAAAAGGTGGCAGTTCACTAGAGCAAAGTATAAATACGAAGTGTTGAAACCTCAAAGTATTCACGAGCTTGCACGAGGGCATAACTTGAAGCTAATTTATAGTAGACAGCATCTAGCTGAAGCTGCTAACTTAAGCAGCTGTCCAGAAGGACACCTAGGTAGGAGAACGAGTCGGTACGATTGAGGGAGCAATTATTAATACGTAGAATTATATCATTAAGGGGAGGAGTAGTATTTCGTGAATGGAATAGGATACATTTAGTTTTAATAGGATTAATGGTACGCTTCTTAGTAGTAAACCAATCAGCAATTTTGGCTAGATCAGTATTCATTTTTCTTCTATATCTGAAATATTTTCTCCAGTTATAATAAGGTTGGTGTGGTCAGCATGCATGAGCATTTCGGCAGTGGTTAGTACTTGTGCTAAGTCATTTATGTATAGGAAGTCAAGCAACGGACCTAATACCGAACCTTGTGGCACACCTGTTCGTATGAACTGAAGAGAAGAAGTAATGTTGTTAGTGATTACCATTTGTTGACGAGCTTTAAGGTAACTCTATATGAAATGCCACATATTGTTGCGGAAGACATATTTACGTAACTTATAGAGTAAGATTTTGTGGTCTACGGTATCAAATGCTTTCTTGAAGTAAAAAAAAACTGCGACAGCGATTTTGTTCTCTTGAAGGGCGGTATTTAATGTTCCACTCAGACTGAACACTGCTGTGTTTGTAGAACGCAAAGGTCGGAACCTATGTTCATGCGGACATAACACGTGATATTTGTTCAAAAATAAATCCATGTGTCCTGCGATATTTTTTTTTCAAAAATATTGTTAAGCACACTCAGTACAGATATCGGGTGGTAGCAAGAAGGGTCAGACCTGTCCCCCTCCTTATAAGTATGGGTAACTTTGGCTATTTTAAATGTCAATGGATATTTTCCAGCCCGTAGTCAGTGGTTGCATAGATCGCGTAATATGCGTCTGAATGCATCAATATTATCTTTTATAACGTGCGCTGGAATCTCGTCCTGGCCCGGCGCATTAGTGATTACCAGCTTACTCATAATAGACAGAATTTCATAACGCACTATAATATTGATAACGAAACTATTGGTCGTGGTAATAGGTTCGTAAGAAGCTTTGTTAAGACGAGGCAGCGTTTTAGCCACTAAGGGACCAACATTTGTAAAGTAAGTTATCAGGTACAATTCTTGCCTTGCGAGTATGTACAGTTGCTTCGTTCATTGTTTGACAAGTTTTCCTAGAATTACCAGCAGCTTGTTCAATAAGGTTGGAGTAATATTATTTTTTACATTTACGCGACATAGTTACAGATATATTACGGGCAGTTTTGTACTCAATTATAAGATGGGCATTATGCTTATCACGTTCACATTTAAGATACCAATAGTTTTTTTCCCTTAAGCGTATTTATTAAATTCATGGTAATCCACGGGGAAATTGGCATCTCGTATGTACGCCTATTGATGATAGTTTTGGAATTTTTAACGGAGTCTATAATAACATTAAATAAATTAGTAACTTCTTGGTATACGTCGTCACGATAAACCTTGTGCCGAGTTGTTGAAAGTAAAAAGTTACGAACCTTTGAATAATCAATTCTGTAAGCTGTTCTGTGGCCCGCATGGCATACCATAGACGCTTGTTCTAACGTGCGAAAGGTTGGTATGAGATCGGTGACAGGCTCGTCAGAAACGCGTGCTGTTATGTCAGTAGAAATATTAGTGAGCACATAATCTAAAATGGTATCTGATGTGCCAGTCACCCGCGTAGGCATAGTGAATGAATTACGAAAATTATATGATTTTATTAGGCAAGTACATTCTTTGTGGCTAGCGCTCAAGACATCAATGTTTATATCGCCAAGAATTACAACCTGAGTACGGCCAGTCCTTGTCAGGGCTGAAAGAATTTCCTCAAGTTTGTCAAGAAAACAGCTAGTGACTGTGTTTGGTGGCCGATAAATCACACCGAGAACAACAGAGGATTCGATCTGTAGAAAGAGTGCTTCAATATACGTTATGAAGCATGTGAATTCAGACAGTTTAGGTAAGGGGAGTTTGTTCTTGACGAAAAGGGCAACACCTGCTCCGCGGGAATTAGATGCACGTGGCTGCAATATCAGTTCATAGCCAGGTATGGTAACTGTTTCTTCCTTTCTGAGCCACGTTTAGTGGGTGCAATAACGTCATAATGTTTATTATGCTGCGAAATAAAGGAGAGAAGAAGATTAAGGTTTTTCTTACACTGCGGACGTTTCAGTCGAAAAACGTAAAATTTCTTTTGGGGTTGGATTTGCGAACTTCAGCTATTGCATGCTTAGTTTATTTCGCTAAGGTCCTCCATAGATGACACGTGTTGTACTCGAGAGTTTTCGCTTTTACGCTATAATATCTATCCGTCGGTCACCCTTGCAAACTTCTAGTCCTTCTCTCGATTTGCCTGTATGGCTTTACCCAGCAAAACTTTGTTCTCTGCACATAAATGTTCGTTCAGGAATATCGGCGTGTTATTTTAATAACGAAGCATTGAACTATTGAGTCAGTGCTTTTTGGCTGCCCTTAAGCTATCTCTGGAGGTCCTTGAAAAATCTTACGACAATATTAGCGGGCGTGCTGCCTTTTGCGGGAACACGATGTGCGGCGTGAATGTCGTGCGCGGAGTGTTCAACACAGGCGTTTGGCAACCTTTTCGATTGTGTCACGCATGTTTTCGTTTTCCGTAAGCGGAACCCCCTTCAATTCGACATTGTTCCTCCTTCCATACTGTTTTAATTCAGTAAGTTCTTTCTCCTGACTTCTTTTAGTTCACTGCTTAATTTCCTGTTTTCTTGCTGGTGCTCAAGGTTTACTTTTGTTACTTGTGCGAGTTCTCGTCGCAGCGACTCGATTTTCTCCTTTAGGCTTCAATACAACATATATATATATATATATATATATAGATATATATATATATATATATATATATATATATATATATATATATATATATATATATATATATATATATATACATATATATAAATATATAAACGAGAAGAAAGGGGCTTAACCGAGGGACCCGATTCTTATTAGTCATATCATAAGAAGCCAACAAACACTGGCACCAAGGACAACATGGGGGAAATTACTTGTGCTTAATTAATGAAATAAAGAAACGATAAATTAATCGAAATTAAAGTGCATAAAAACAACTTGCCGCAGGTGGGAACCGAACCCAAAACCTTCGCACTTCGCGTGCGATGCTCTACCAATTGAGCTACCGCGGCGCCGTTTTCCCATCCACTTTCTTGGGTATTTATGTGTCCTAGTAGATCCCTGGGAGTGTCCCATGTTGTCCTTGGTTTCAGTGTTTGTTGGCTTCTTATTGCTATATATATATTTTTAATTCGACATGATGTTTGAATAATGGTGCAAATGTGTGTCTGGGCAGGAAGCCTACGTTTATTTTTTTTCTGAGTCGCTTAGAACACGCTCACAGAGGAGATTCCGGCGTCTATACCGACGCGAAATCCAATTCTCCGATGCAGGGATCCGCAGAAAGGGCCTTTTCACACCGATCGATTCCAGGCGGAACTTTTCGCCGCTGCCACTGGAATCGCTCTCCGCAGACCAATCAGAACGCGAATCAGTAGAGCAGGCAGGACCCACTACCACCGCGGTATTCGTCTCTTCTTCGACAAATACCCCCGCGCCTCTTGATGCACAGCCGAAAGTCTGCTTGCCAGGAGTTTCAGTGGTACAGCTTCTTCTCAGAGATGAGATTTGCGAATCAATTGCAAAAAAAAAAAAAAAAGCGGGAGGCACTGATGATATTTTTGAAATGTGGCACGCAAACGACACGAACAGTGTAGCATAGCACATCGATCTATGTCAGGGTTAGGAGGAGCTGCACAAACAGCGTGCCATGATTCGTCATATTGTCTCGAACGGCGAGAACTCTCGGTGCATGACTGTCCTCTCTGATCCACCAGCACTGCTTAGGCACATCAAGGCATTTGTGCGAAAGGAACTTGCTCCTCAGCTTTCGCTGGTGCCTTTTGGTCAGAAGAATAAAAATGGGTTATTTCCCATACGGCAGACATTGTCAAATCCTGACTGAAAGCTTACAATTATCATTGAAAAGGAAGGTGTACAATCAATGCAGTTTCCCAGTGGTTACATATGGGGCACAGACGTGGACACTGACAAAGAAGCTTGAGAACAAGTTAAAGACCACGCAAAGAGCGATGGAACGAAGATTGCTGGGCATAACGTTGAAACAAAGAGAACGGTTTGGATTAGAGAGCAAACGGGTATAGACGATATTATAACTGACATCAAGAGAACAAAATGGAGCTGGGCAGGTCATGTAATGCGCCAGTTAGATAACCGTTGGACCATTAGGGTAACCGAATGGCTACCAAGAGAAGGGAAACGCAGTAGAGGGCGGCAGAAGACTAGGTGGAACGATGAAATTAGTAAATTTGCGGGCGCTAGTTGGAATCGGTTGGCGCAAGACAGGTTTAATTAGAGATCGCACCGAGAGGTCTTCGTCCTTGCAGTGGGCATAAAACAGGATGATGATAACTATTATTATTATTATTATTATTATTATTATTATTATTATTATTATTATTATTATTATTATTATTATTATTATGAGCCACATTCACGACATACATTGTTCGTGCCTTCGCCTGTTCGGCACAAGAGTGAAAAGATTACCGAGGCTCTACCAGGGACTCGTAAGCGTACTCTGTGTGGCAACGGCGACGATGCCGTTTACAGGCATGGCCTTCCGAACAACAAATGCACAGGGTATTCAGCCGTTAGCAGCTTGTACGGCTCATAAGGTAATCCAAGACGTTTTGTACGCAATTGAGTTTATAATACGGCAGATTGTGGGTCTGGGCCAGTTGGTGATTCATGGTTTCGAAAGCTACCGCAAGGAACACACGAGACGAAGAAAGGGACAACACGAAGCGGTAGTTCTGTCCCTTTCTTCATATCGTGTGTTCCTTGCGGTAACCTCCTAAATCACAAATTATTTTACCGCGCTCCTGCTCACACTACATCATCCTTGATAGGGACTTCCTCTCATGACACAAAACGGCTGGGCTGAGGTCGAACACTCTCCTTTACGCAAGATCTCTTTTGACGATTGTAGAGGACCACTCGCAGAATAGGTCACTGCGGAATGGACCCGCCTACCCCCCCACACCGCTGTTAATTTACCTGTGTCTTACGACAGTCTATTTTACGCAACTGTTTCCTTCGCCCTTCTGAGTCATTCCTAGCTAGAAAGATTATTGATGCCGTTCACGAATTTCGACTTTTTACCTTCGGGCTGATATTAGTAAACATTTGATGTGCAACCTTCTCTACTTTACGCTCACATTTCTTCGTGGTGTCTCGGCTGCGTCGAAGTTATCGAATCCACCGACATCATTGACATGGCAGACAGCTCTTCCCCGGAGACCTGAGCGCTTTTTCTGCTTCAGACGTGCATTTATTTCACAGGCGTCTTCAGTCACCAGATTACTTACGACGTTACAGCGGTTTAGCGCCTGCTGCGTCTCGCTATCCTGAATCGATTTCGCCCGTCTTTCCACCAAAACCACCCTCATTCATATGCACATCGACTGCAAAGCACCGCGTGGACACGCGTTCTCATTTCCCGCTCTGGCAACGACCCTACACTATTTCTCGGAGTGAGCGTCATGGGATCAGTGAGCATGCCGACGACATGCTTCTACGTCAAATTGTGAAGCCTTCTCATAATCTTTATGTCTCCCATGAGATGCTTTATAAAAATAAAGATTGCTCTATTTGTTTTGTTTTGACAGTCGCCGCCTTAATAAGGTAAGACAAAAATATTTATACCGTCTACCGTATATTGATGACGCCTTCTTGTGCGCAGGAGGGTCTAAATTCTTTTCGCCATACGATTGCGCTCTGGATATTGACAGGTGCTAATAGCTGATGCCGACCGCCTAAAGCAACGTTTATATCTCTCGACTTAGTTTAGTTTATTATGATGCCGGTAAGGTTTGGCAATGAACCCGCCACATTTGAGCCAAAAATGGACACTATTCTGCGTGGCTTATAATGGTGAACGTGTCTATGCTCCCTCGAAGACGATATTGTTGCCCTGGCTCCAGAGTTCACGACTTCTCTTGGCAGCCTTAGACCTGTTCTGGCGTGCCTAACCTATTCCGAGCTTCAATGGAAATTGAAGAAGTGCCAACGTGCCGCTTGGCAAGCAACGATGCTCTGCCCCGTCGTGTCTACGCGCAGTATATATTCTAACCATGTGAAACTAGGCGCCATTACTGACTTTCCCAGACACAAATCATGAAGAATTTCGCACTTTTGTTAGGCTGTGCTCGTTTCTTTGCCGATGTAATATCCATTTCATGGGAAATAAAGTCCTCTACCAGAACTTCTGCGCGGCTTCAGTGACGTGTCATTGACGACTCCTGCCGGCAACGAGACGTTCACGACTTTCCGACGTCTCCCAGCCTCGTCCCCAATCTTGCGTCACTTCAACCCTACAGCCCCTACAGAGGCACATACAGACGCAAGCGACGTAGACCTCGACTCCGTCCTGACCCACCGAGAACCTGGCTACGGGGAATATGTTTGGGCGTATGCCAGCCGCGGTTTGACTATAGTGGAAACCAACTACGGTGTCACAGAAAAATCATGAGCCATTCAACTCTGTAGAGGCGCATGACAAGCGAAGCGATTTAGCACACGTCACAGAGGCGATGCAGAGTTTTAAACAAAGGTACGAACTCATTTACCGTGATTTTTTTATACGTTCGCGTGGACCACTAGACCAGAGGAGGTGGAGGAAACGGAACGCCGTAACCGACGGCACCACCACAACGGGGAGTGGAAGGAAAGTAGATACGCAAGTGCTTGGAACGCGGACAAATAAAGGATGGTGTGAACGTCGACGTAGCTGACGCGGGCCGAAGTGCAGTATACGTTCTGATCAGCTTAATATCTTATACCGTTTCTATTTGAAACCAAGATGTTAAACTTACTTTTGCAAGAAGGTGGTTTTGCAAGAACTAGCGCTACAGAAAGGTCCATGATGCCCACGCTCTGCCACCTGTTTACTCTCCCGGAGATTTAGTCTGGCTGACAGCTTCCAACCACCCTGCTCACCTGTCTTCGCCACATATACCCCAGTATGAAGGACCATACAAGATTTGTCAACTTAGGTTGCTGAAGAACTGCAGCATCGAACCCCTCACGCCCCTTTTTGATCTTTATCACAGCGCGCGCAGCATTATTTTCGTAGCCTGGCTCATTCTCTATCACAATTACTTGTTTCCACAGATGGAGTCGCCGGGATTGCCCATTTTCCTACCGGGGGCGATTGTGATGAAGAGCAGGAGTGCCAACAGACACTGCATTTCCAATGCCACAAAGATGAGGCTGACGTCTCAATTAGCAGATAGCACGTTGCGTGCAGCTATTGCTCCACTATAAGTATTCATTAGATCTCGTCATACTGCAAACACCTTGTGGAATATTGATCTTCCAGAGTAAATCACGAAATCCGAACGGAACTCTCAGGGCAGGACGGGTATCTAGAGTTGGAAGTCCAGTGCTTATACATGTGCATTTTTTTTCTGTGTTTCTGGCTTGGCTTGTTAGAACACTGTCAGTGACTCAAATAGGACCAGCTGAGTGTGTTGTTCGCATGTAATATGATGAATGTGTGGTGCGATGAAACCAGAAAATTCGCCGATGCTAGTTGGAATCGGTTGGCGCAGGATAGGGGTAATCGGAGATCGCAGGGAGAGGCCTTTGTCCTTGCAGTGTACATAAATAGGCTGATGATGATGATGAGGATGACTACGACGAATATGTGGAATGACCTAACGCATGCAGAGTAATCTGGTTCCTGTACTAGTAAAGCTGGAGTATAATAAGTGAAAATGTCTTGAACGCGTGGCTTATTGCATTGTTGGCAACTTCTGACCAAGTTGTTTTTTACTATTTGACTTGGATTCTCATGCAGCGAAACACAGCCGTTACACATAGCGATGTTTGAACATGTTGTGATTGTTACGCAGGATCGTCCTACCCATAATTATAGCTGTGGCCATTCTAGGCGTTATCGCAGCCCTCATCTTTACCATGGTTGTACGTGGACACCGCGGTTTCAAGCAGGCCTATGTGGGAGGCACTGGAGTCGCAAGCAGCACGATTATGCCAGTGAAAACCAACGCTTCCTCCATGTTTCCATGAAAGGCTATTGCGCGTGAAGTCTCGCCCGAATAGCATACATGGTAGCATTGCAGACAAAAGTGGACATCAGACTGTTTCTCGTGATGTTTCTCTGATGCCTCTGTGTTGTTTACTCGCATTTCGCCAAAGTAATGAGAACATTTTATAGAAACGCAGGAATGCTTATTCTGAAAAAGATAACTGTTCACCTCTTGTTTAGCGCCTCCACTCTTTAAAAGACCGAAGCAGTTACTACCTAGTATTATACTATTTGCTACCTTAGTGTAATTGCAGTAGGTAACGATAGAGTTTGTAACATTATTTCAATTCCTTCATTGTATATACAGTGAAGGCCCGAAGGTATTACGCAAGGAGGGTACAAATACAGGTTAGCACAACGGGTTTCCAGAAGGCAAAAAATAAACAGAAGTGATGACAGTACTTATACTAGAGTAAGTATGTATTTATGCATTTCACTATGTTCTTAACACATACAAAATAGATTTGCTGAATAAACAAGGTAGGTCGCAACTACTGTTAAGTCTCGGCTACCAATTCCAAACGCAGTTAGGACAAACGGGGCCAAAGTTTTAGTCTATAATACATATGTCGGACCCAATGCGGAATACACCACAGCTGATCCGATATACGCAGCAGATGTGAGCACCTTCGTATTAGATGGTGCTAACTGCGCTTGGAATTGGTAGACGAGGCACAGTAGTAAGTGTGACTAACGCGACCACCTTCTTAAGTAATCTTATTGACTACATCGTTACAAAATTCAGCTATATTAAGGTAACAAATGGTGGGACACAATGCAGGAACTACTACAATCTGTTACTAAAGTACATATGTTCATCAGTGAACTTATCCATGCGTACTTACGAAGCTTACAAAGTGCAGGTATGCATAGATACGATACTAAAAAAAAAAAAAAACTTCCCCCACTCGCTATAGTACTACCAACTTGCACCTTCAAAACTTCGAAGCTGTATAACGGAGTTCTCACACCCTTCGGGAATCCGAAGGGCTGGTTGGCGTTGCCCGAAATCCCAAAAAGACTTTGCAAACGCCCCATCACTATATCCCGTGCAATTTCTTCGCTACACTCGACCGTTTAGGTGCTCGCTTCGATATATGTGAGATTACTATATTCGTACTTTTCTCTGTGTCGAACGCCATGTTGCTGCATGCTGCTTTGGCCCTACAAATGCCGGCGTGTGGCGGCCCGTTCCGACTGTCTCAAGTAATGCGCTGCTGGCTCTTGGTGAATGCTCATCAGCGAGGCCAGCGCCCAGCTGCGCATTCTCACCGATATCTTAGTCAAAGCTCCGCTTCGCTTCCTGGCTGGGACGGATGCTGCGTTACTGAATTACATTTGCTATCGATCACGCAACGACAGTGTGCCCCGCCGTTCATTGTCGCCTTCACGTAAAGCGTGGTTGAACCCCCGCCATAAGCTTAGCTGTAAAATATGTAGTGCATGCGAAAAAAAAATTAAATTATGGGGTTTTACGTGCCAAAACCACTTTCTGATTATGAGGCACGCCGTAGTGGAGGACTCCGGAAATTTCGACCACCTGGGGTTCTTTAACGTGCACCTAAATCTAAGTACACGGGTGTTTTCGCATTTCGCCCCCATCGAAATGCGGCCGCCGTGGCCGGGATTCGATCCCGCGACCTCGTGCTCAGCAGCCTAACACCATAGCCACTGAGCAACCACGGCGGGTTGTGCATGCGAAAAGAGTGTGTCCACTATGCAAAATGCACACTCAGGCGCAGACAGACAGTATTACGGCCTTAGCGAGGACCAAACCTACAGCGCGATGAAACACGTCGCCTCCTTTCCTGCTGGCCATTCGAATGTCCACATCAGAGGAAGGTGCACTGACATGGCGAGACCATAAACAAACTGAAACCACTTCGATAAAGGTAACAGATGATCATCGAGCCAGCGTCCGCTTAGTCCTGCCAGGCGATAGCCTGTATCAATGAAATTTGTGGTACGGAAGCATTGCCGACTTTCTCATTCGGAACGAAGACGGCACCACCGCTGAGGATGTGCGCCACGTTTATAGTTACTGCGGCCCGTTGTGTGAACTTTATTTCCTCAGACATCGAGGTTGTCGCTGTATTCAGTAGCCGAAGAAGAAGAAGAAAAGACTTTAGTAAAAAATAGTCCTGCAGTTCTTGATGTGGTGGCCTCAGGTGACGGCTCGAAGTTCTTGGACTCGAGCGGCATCTTTGGCTTGCCGGATGGCCCAGAGCTGGTCTGTCAGCTCTGAACTTCTGATAGCCGAATACGATGCCGGTAACTACGATGGCTTTGTTATTCTTTAAACCGACAACGCTTCTTATTATTTAAGCCCCTGTTGTGCAAGAGAAATGCCGGTATCCCTATAGCTGCTGTGTGAATGCAACATAATGCGAATACTTTTGAAACTTCAGCGAATCACTGTGTAAAATATTACACAGTGAAGGGAGCCGTTAAAGGACCATTAGCTTACTCCCAGTATTATATAAAATGTTCACCAAGAATATATCCAACAGAATAAAAGCAATACTCAACTTTAGTCAACCAAGGGAACAGGCTTTCTTCGGGAAGGGATACTATACAATGGATCTCATCCATGTCAATAGTGAGGTCATCGAGAAATCCGCAAAGTGCAATAAGCCAGCCTCTCTACATGGCTTTCATAGATTACGAAAAAGCATTTCATTCAGTAGAGATACCAGCAGTCATAGAGGCATTGCGTAATCAAGGAGTACAGACCGCTTACGTAAATACCCTGGAAAATATCTACAGAGATTCCACGGCTATCTTAATTCTACAGGAAAAGTAGGAAGTTACCTATAAAGAAAGAGGTCTGACAAGAACACAATCTCTCCAATGCTATTCACTGCGTGCTTGGAGGAAGTATTCAACTTATTAAACTGGGAAGTTTTAGGAGTAAGGATCGACGGCGAATACCTCAGCAACCTTCGGTTTGCCGATGACATTGTTCTGTTCAGCGACAGTGCAGACTAGTTACAACAAATGATTGAGGGCTTTAACAGGGAGAGTGTAAGAGTGTGGTTAAAGATTAAGATGCGGAAGACAAAGATAATTATGAACAACCGGGCAAAGAAATAAGAGCTCAGGATCGCAAGTCAGCCTCTAGAGTCTGTGATGGAGTACGTTTACCTAGGTGAACTAATCACACGGAACTCTGACCATGAGAAGGAAATTCACAGAATAAAAATGAGTTGGATCGCAATCGGCAGACATCGTGAACTCCTGACTGGAAGCTTACCGTTATCATTGAAAATGAAGGTTTACAATCAGTGCATTTTACCTGTGCTGACATATGGCGCAGAGACTTGGAGACTGACAAAAAAGCTTCATAAGAAGTTAAGGACCTCGCAAATAGCGATGAAACGAAGATTGCTAGGCATAACATTAGGAGACAGTAAGAGATCGGTTTGGATCAGAGAGCAAATGGGTGTAGACGATATTCTAATCGATATTGGATGAAGTTGAGAGTATGACGGAAGCCCGTCTGGTCGGGATGATGCATACTTAAAAGGAAGAGGTCTGGACACCGACCAAAAATGGTTTAAAAGAGTTATTTACGTTTCGGCTCCCCCACGGGAGCCTTGTTCACAATGAAAGAAGCGGCAGAGCTCTGCCGCTTCTTTCGGCAGAGCTCTGCCGGCTCCCCCACGGGAGCCTTGTTCACAATGAAAGAAGCGGCAGAGCTCTGCCGCTTCTTTCATTGTGAACAAGGCTCCCGTGGGGGAGCCGAAACGTAAATAACTCTTTTAAACCATTTTTGGTCGGTGTCCAGACCTCTTCCTTTTAAGTATCTAATCGATATTAAAAGAAAGAAATGGTGCTAGGCAGGTCATGTAATGCGCAGGTTAGATAATAGTTGGACTATTAGGGTGACAGAATGGGTACCAAGAGAAGGGAAGCGCGGTACAGGACAACAGAAGACTAGGTGGTGTAACAAAATTAGGAAATTCGCGGGTGCTAGTTGAAACTGGTTGGCGCAGGACAGGGGTAATTGGAAATCGCAGGGAGAGGCCTTCGTCCTGCAACGGACATAAAAGATGATGATGATCAAGAACAAGAACAAGAACAGAACAGCAAATGTTTCAAGCTATTATGAAAATTCCATTGATGATGCAAGGGCAGTCCGACATACTAGATGAGATCCGCTGCCTTCGAGCTAATCAGCAAGCTATGGAACAAAAGATAAACGATTTGAGTGTCAAAGTTCAACTCGCTGAGGAAACCGCATCACGCGTCACATCACTGCATGCCACCATAGAAAGGATTTCATGTCGTGTTGACTCGGCCACTTCTGCACTTGCCTCAATGCGTGATAGCCAAGACGACCTAGAAAATAGGTCTCGCCGGAATAACTTGATTTTTTTCGGCCTTCCCGACACCGCGAAGGAAACATGGGCTGAATCAGAAGAAAAGATTACGTCCTTCTGTGCAGAGAAATTAAATGTGTCACTTGAACTACAATCTATGGAGAGAGCACATAGAATAGGGCGGTACTCTGAGCACAAGAAAAGACCATTAATAGTAAAATTTATATCATTTAAAGAAAGACAACGCGTCCTTGAGGCCGCCTCGAGACTAAAGGGAACGGGATTTGGCATTAGTGGAGACTACTCTAAGAAGGTTTGTTTTGAGCGCAAGAAGTTGCTTCAGTTTGCTAAATCACGTGGCAGTGATTTCAAACTTATCTTCAATAAGCTCAAAATAGGTAAAAAGACCTACAAGTACAATGCTGATTCCGATAACGTAATCGAGTTAGACGAATAGCCATCACAGTTCGCTACATCTCGGAAGACGGCTCACAACCTGAATTTCATTGTCGTGAATTGTCGAAGTCTAAAAAACAAAAAACATGAGTTTGAATCTCTCTTGGAATCGACAAAACCACATGTAGTCATTGGCACAGAGTCATGGCTAGATAGTTCAGTCTACAACAGCGAACTATTTCCGTCAGACTACACTGTTTACAGAAAAGACCGCAACTGCCACGGTGGTGGCGTCTTTGTTTTGATCGACAGCAGTCTCAGCAGCACTCCCGTCAACGTAGAAAGCTGCCTTTGCGAAACGGTCTGGTGTAGGGTGATGCTCGCAAACGGCCACTCTGTAGCAATCGGATCATTCTACAGGCCCCCAAACTGCAGGTCACCGAAGCCTTTGTTTCAAATGAATGACATCATGCTCTCGTTAAACACGACATATATTATTCTTGGTGGCGACTTTAACTTTCCCCATATTAAATGGGAAAACTTTCAACCGCAAAACAATTCCTCGTCTCTTATTTCCACAGCATTTTGCGAGCTGATAAAAGCCAACGCTCTGTTCCAGTTTGTTGAGCGCTCAACAAGGTTAGGATCCGCTAATGAAAGCGTAATTGATCTGTTCCTCTGTAACGATCGAGATCTTGTATCCAGCGTCACCGTAATTCCCGGTATAAGCGACCACGAAGTCGTTGCTGCAAAACTAACGTGTACTGCTATGCGCCGAAAAAGCCCACCGCCACGGAAGGTGTTCTTTTATAATAAAGCAGATTACTCATCGCTATCTCTGGAACTTGACGGCTTTCTACCTCAATTTCGTCGACACACCTCAAACATCGACGTTAATTCTGCCTGGTGTTTGTTTAAAGCTAAGCTATTGTCATTAGTTCAAGTTTACGTCCCATCACGCATCGTATCGTCCCGACGGCAAACTGATAAGCGATGGATGAACCACAACCTTCGATCAATTATTAACAGAAGGCACTGATTATATCGCAAATATTGCGCATGCCCGGATTCCAACACGTATCTTAAGATGAAAGACCTAAGCAAGACTATCAACAAAGAAATGAGGAACGCTGAGGCTACATACCTGCGCACATTAGGTGATAAAATAAAATCTAATCCGAAAGATCTCTGGAAGTATGTCAAAAGTAAAGGGAACAACAAAGTAACTGTGCCTGATACTGTAGATGACGTAAATTACGGTGATGACGTAACCGGCAAAACTGAGCACTTCAATCACTACTTCCAATCAATATTTTCCGGCACTGCTGCTATTGTGAAAGACTTACCAATTCCTACCGACTACGAACAAATGGAAAACATAGACATAACAGAACAGGGAGTTGCTTCACTGCTCAAGAACGTTAAAGTTAGCTCCGCATCTGGTCCTGACCACATTCCAAACTATGTCTTAAAGAACTGTGCTGCATCCGTCGCCCCATTTCTAGTAATTCTTTTTCAGGCATCTATCGAAGAGGGGTCCCTGCCTAAAGATTGGAAAAGTGGTAACGTAGTACCTGTATTCAAAGGCGGCGACAAGACAAAGACAAAAAATTACAGACCTATTTCACTAATTAGCGTCTAATGTAAGCTACTAGAGCATATAATTTATACCAACTTAATGAGTTACTTACAGAGCAACGGATTCTTTTGCCCCACGCAACATGGGTTTCGCCGGGGATTCTCATGTGACACTCAGCTAATCGAATTCACCCATGATATCGCATCATCAATAAATAACGGACACCAGGTTGACTGCGTATTTCTGGATTTTCAGAAAGCTTTTGATTCTGTTGCACATAACCTTCTACTCACAAAACTGTCTGCCATCAAAATTCCAGCATCACTGATGAAATGCCTTGAGGCGTATCTTACTGGTAGAAAGCAGCGTGTTGTCCTTGAAGGACTGACCTCATCAGAGACTGAAGTCTTATCGGGCGTTCCACAGGGGTCCGTCTTGGGCCCACTGTTATTTCTAATATTCATAAATGACATAGGAACGCATCTTTCCAGTCACATACGCCTGTATGCTGATGATTGTTGCATATATCGCACCATTACGTCCCCTGCCGATTCAAGTATCTTACAAAATGACCTTCTAACAGTGTCCACGTGGTGCGACATCTGGAGCATGAAATTAAACTCTGCCAAGTGCAATGTCATTCGCTTCACTAACAAGAGGGTACCACTTGTTAAAAATTGCTTTCTAAACAGTGAACCATTGATCGAGGTAACTAGTTACAAGTACTTAGGCGTTGTCTTTACAAATAATCTTTCTTGGAATGACCATATAGAGAGCGTGGCGTTAAAGGCTAGTCGTATGTTACATTTTCTAAAACGTAATTTCTGGAGAGCCCCCCATAAGGTAAAGGAAACGCTTTATTTAACAAACGTTCGTCCGATGTTAGAGTACGGCAGCTCTGCCTGGGACCCAGAGACAAACACAGCCATTAACCAACTGGAACGAATACAAAAACGCGCCGCCCACTGCCAACTATGATTTCACTCAGAGCTCATCACAAATACGTGTTAACTTGGGATGGCCACTTCTCGAGAACCGACGGAAATATTTGCGGAAACCCAAGCTACATATCGCCTAGAACAGATCATCCGCTAAAGGTGCAAGAATACAAATGCCGTATCAACCTATATAAGCATTCCTTCTTTCCAAAAACTGTACATGATTGGAATAAACTGCCGCTTGAAATTGTTACAGCAACACCATCTGTGTTCGAAACTTTGTTGTCGAAACATTTATATCTTTAGTTCTAAAATGTGTTTCGCTTCGGACAGAATAGGAGATTAACCTTTCCTGTCCGCGGCTTTTTTTTTACTCGCACTTTTTTTTCCTTTATTATGTTTATTAATAATATCTTGCGTCGTATTATGTACTAAAGTGTATTTATATTGTATTTCATAATAACCTCTAGTGTAATGTTGTGTTAAGTACTGTGTTTTCAATATCAATATTTTGTTGTATTGTGTATGAGATCTATCCTTTTGTAACATCAATCATCTGTATTTCCATAATTTGTATTGTACAGCGCCCAACATTGGGCGCTGTAGGTATGTAAGTAAATAAATAAAGTAAATAAGTAAATAAAAGATGATGATGATGATGATGATGATGGCGATTTTTTTCTTGTATGTGCAGCAACACACACTCCGTCCTTTCTCATATTTATCGTTAATACACTGATTCCTTGCAGGAGTAGTTCACATACCGGCCAATTCATATTTTTAATCCTTATTTGATTTTTCGTTCTTTTCGCTCCAAGAAGGCGCTTTTGGGCTTCCCTGTATGATATATTCGATTAATTTTAAGTGTTTTAAGGTATCTGCATATATTTTTCATGGTTCTAAGAGCAAATTATCAACAGAGGGCAGTAGTTGCTTGACAAGCAAAAGCTACTCTCGCCCTCAGTCTCTTTGTCGGATAAGCAGAAATACAGCAAACGTAACGAAAACAGAATGTGGGAGACGTTGTTTAGGGTACTTATAATGCAGATTAACACGTTTATTCACAAACGCACTTCTGCTCGACCCTCCACTCGAAATGCACCTTGAGATCGGTGTCCCATTTCACGATTCGCCCCACTCGAAACGCGCCTTGAGTGAAGAAAAACTCAAACGTTTTACTCGAGAATCTCGCCTCAACCGCTTTTTCCAATGGACACCAGTTGCCTCCATAGGCTTCATTTTGCTGACGATGCTGCTCATTTTCAAGGGGATCGTTTTAGGGACCGGTGCAATCCTCTGGAGTGCTTCGGTAACTGAATTATTCCACAGCGGTGCCGAGGCAGATCGGCCGTGCTGCCAAGAAGACTGCGAGCTAGTGCAGTCACTGTTGGCTCATTCCGGGCATGAGCCTGTTGATGACCTGCGTACGAGTACTGCTCGTGCGAGTTCTCCAAAACTACTATCGGCGCCAGCGAATTCATGTGTTTCTGGCGGCTAATAGTACACAGCCGCATCACTTGAAGCACGGTGCGGCACATAGCTGCGGTGGGCTTCGAACATACGAAAACTTTGAAGATTCCTGCCATTAGTGCGTCGATTTCCCATGTCTTCGATTACTGACTGCGGATTTGACTGCGCAAAAGCCAGCATTAGTTCGCGCTCTCCGAGTGGCTTGTACTCGGGTAGATCGTCCCTGACTACGCAAATTCAAGGACGGCAGAGCACATCGCCGCAAGGCGAGCTTGTCTATAAATGAGCAGGCGCGTTCACTTTAGTTTTTGCAATTATCCCTAATTTCATGCATCTGGCTGCGCTAGGGAAAACAAAAAATATATACTGTCAGAAGAAGACGGCGGCAGCGGCGTCGACGCGCCGAGCAGCTGAAGCTGGGAACCGACGTCATTACGGCTGGCGGCAGGAGCCGCTCGCGTACGCCAGCTGTGCAGGAGCGCAGCACCGAAAGAAGTCGCTCTCGCACGCCAGCTGCGCAGAAGCGCGGGGCAATCAGGCAGCGCTCCAGATCAAGAGGACGCTCGGTGTCCAGCGTGCGGATCCAGGAGGAGCCTACCTGGGCGGACCGTGTCAAAGGGAAGAAGAAGAAGGAGCCACAGAGACCCACGGAGGTAACGCGGTCGGCTTCGCCAGAGCATGGTAGTAGGTCACACGTTGACGCATTACTTAAGGAAGTTAAGGAGCTTAGAGAGGAGGTACGCCGACTCAAGGCCGCCAAGGCAAACCCAAAGTCCATTGAAATAGAGGCGAGCGACCAGACGCCGCAGGTAGTCGAACATATACCCCGCGTAGGACTCACTAAAGCAAAGCGTAAGGCCCCCCTTCCTAACGACGAGAGCGACTCGGAAACGTCTGAGGGAGAGGTCCAGCAAAGAAAGATGTTGGAAGAACTACTTAGGATAAGTAGAGAAAATCAGGAAAGCGTAAAGCTTTTGATCCAAAGAGTGACTGTACTAGAAAAAAAGGCGGCGATTAAGGCCAAATCCAAGGTCCGAGCGCAAAGCAAGGCAGTGAATCACTCCGAGGTTGCTCCGGCGGTGGAGCAAGGTATGTTGTAGCATCATGGCGGGCGATCATAAAGAGCTGGTAATATGGCAGTGGAACTGCGCTAGTTTTCAAAGGCGCAAGGCTCCGTTACGGCAACTTTTGGCGAATGAGGTGGAAAAACCGCAGATTTTGTTATTACAGGAGACACTATGTGACGACCCTACCCTCTCTGGCTTCAACACTGTGTCGGTCAGGAACGAGGGAGGCAGAGGACTAGCTACGATGATCAACAAAAATCTAGCCTTTATTGAACATCCAATCCAATCTGGACGGGGTAAGATGGAGGCCCTTTTCGTGGAGGTTATACCGCACGGGCGTCTCAAGCAGAGCGTCTTTGTGCTTAATGTCTATAGCCCGCCGTCAGACCAGAGACAGACGTTTAACTCCCTGCTTAGGAAGGCGACGTCGATAGCCAAATACTCTCCTCTGATAGTTGCTGGGGACTTTAACGCCCCTCATAATGCATGGGGCTATGCCAGACGGACTGTAAAAGGAGAGAACCTGGCGAGGATCCTTGATGATCTTGCGTTTTCGGTAATCACGGACCCAAGGTTCCCCACTAGGCTGGGCACATCAGTTGCGCGAGACACAACGCCTGATTTGGCCTGTGTAAGGAACGTAGGTAACGTAACGTGGGCCAATAAGCAGGAGAACCTGGGCAGTGACCACTTCATAGTAGCGGTAACATTAACGGTGGTCGCCCGACCGGCGAGAGTATTTCGAGTCACGGACTGGGAGGAGTTCAGGAAACTTAGGAAGGAGCGAACGAGCTCATTTTCCTCGTTTGACGAGGCTATCGAATCGCTAACGGAGGACGTCGAGAGGGCTACTAAGGTAGTAGAAACAGAAGCGGAGGTCCTAAGAATGGATCCGCACCTAGCGCATCTGTTGGAGGCGAAATCGTCAATTCTGATGAGGTGGAAAACACAAAGGTTAAATCGTAGGCTGAGGAAAAAGGTTGCGGAGCTTAATAGAGAGATCGAGAGATATTGCGCGGAGCTCAATAGACTACAATGGGACGAGGTCTGTGCGGCAGTAGACGGGTCCATGCGCTCAGGAGGGAAATGGAACCTCCTCAAGCACCTCCTGGGCGACGCACAGACAAAGCATAATCAAAGGCAAACACTTAGTAAAGTCATACACCGGCACAAACAGGAGGGAGGTACTGAAGAGTCACTTTTGAATGCGATCGCGGATAGATACCTTCCTATAGGGCCGACGCAGGAAGAGGATTATCCGCAGATCGAGTGCGCGACGGTAGAGGAACTGGACGCGCCTTTCACAGAATCGGAGATCAGGGCGGTGATCTACAATTTAAACAGCAGATCGGCTCCGGGTCCGGATAAAATTTCTAACAGGCTATTACGAAACCTGGACGATAAAGCAGTGGAACTACTAACTAAGGAGGTAAACAGAGTATGGGAGACAGGACAGGTGCCTGACGGATGGCGGTCGGCTATAGTGACACTCATCCCTAAACCAGGAAAACCCCTTCATTTGGACAACATGAGGCCAATATCACTAACCTCGTGTATAGGCAAGGTAGCAGAGCACGCGATCTTGAACAGGGTTTCCGGGTACATAGAGCGCAGAAACCTCTTCCCACATAATATGGTTGGTTTCCGGCCCGGCCTCTCGACGCAGGAGGTTATGCTAATGCTAAGGAAGCAAATCTTTGATAGCGGCACCCGGGACGTGAGAGGGATTCTCGCCCTGGATCTCACTAAGGCGTTCGACACAGTGTTTCATAGATACATTCTGCAAGCCACGGCCGGGATAGGCCTAGGAGTCAAATTCCAGGCCTTTGTAAGGTCCTTTCTCATGAATAGAACTGCTACTATTCAGGTGGGGCCGATTCGGTCGAGCGTATACGGATTGGGAGCTCGGGGTACGCCTCAGGGGTCAGTCATCTCGCCACTGCTCTTCAATATAGTCATGAAGGGTCTATCAGATAGGCTGGGCGGCCTCCAGGGCATAGGTCACGCACTTTACGCAGATGACATCACGATCTGGTGCCCAGGGGGCTCCCTAGCTGAAATGGAGCAAGCTCTACAAGCGGCCTTGGACGAGACGGAGGCTTACCTCGCGGACACGGGTCTCAAGCTGTCTACTAGTAAATCGGAGCTGTTGCTTTACAGACCCGCAAGGCAAGGGGTTCGGGGTCTGACACCCCTCAACCAGCTACCCGTGGCATTATACGCGAATAATGGGCAGAAAATTCCTAGAGTCGACTCAGTTAAGATACTAGGCCTGCTCATAGACGCGAGGGGCTGTAATGCCAGAACAATTACCCACGTTACAGCCAAAACGGAGAATATGTTGCGGCTAATTGCTAGGGTGTCCAACCGAAAGAAGGGGTTAGGTGAAGACAACCTCCTTCGGATGTACAACGCGTTCCTCATGAGCCATATTAACTATGTGGCGTCAGCTCTAGTGTGGACAAAAACGGAAAAGACCAAATTAAATACACTCATGCGCAAGAGCATCAAGAAAGTGCTAGGCTTGCCTATTGCCACGAGCTCCGACAGGCTAGATCAACTCGGTATGCACAATAGCATAGACGAGATTATAGAGGCACAGGTCACTGCCCAGGTGGTTAGGCTATCGTCGACCCAAGCTGGCAGGCGAATTCTCGACGAGGTTGGTATGGCTCCTAGGATAATGGAGGACCGGCGTATAACATTAACACGAGAAACGAGGGCGACCTACCTAGTGAGGCCCTTCCCGCGGAACGTACATCCGCAGCATAACGAGGGTAGACGTAAAGCCCGTGCTCGAGCCATATTGAAGAAAGTTAGAGATGACAGAGACTCCGCGGTCTTTGTCGATGCGGCGCAGTACGGGAACAGGAGAGTGTTCGCGTTGTCGGTTATAGACGGGCGGGGGGGGCTTCGCTCCTCGGCCTCGGTCAGAGCGGCCACCGCGAGTATAGCAGAGCAAATTGCGGTTGCGCTGGCCTTGTGTGACCCAGAGCGTTCCTACATTTACACTGACTCGAGAGACGCAATCAGAGCTTTTGAGTCGGGTAACCTCGCACGAGAAGCGGCCTCTATTTTAGAGAAAAGGACTTGCCCCGGTTTTCATTATATCACGTGGTTCCCCGCACACATGGGGACGAACGTTCTCGAGGGCTTCCCAAACCTCAACGAGCTTGCCCACGACCGTGCGCGAGAACTTACGCGCCGCGACGGTCTGGAGGCTCCGGAGGGGCAGGAAGGGACTCAGCAGAACGATCCACTCCTCACATTCAATGAAATTACCAAACATTACCAACTTGGTCGAAGAATTTATCCTCTGCCTCACCCGAAGCTCAGTAGAGGTCAGTCAGCTACACTTAGAATGCTGCAGACGGGATCTTTCCCGTCGCGGGGATTCCTCAGTAGGATGTGCTCGGATGTGAACCCTAGTTGTCCCGACTGCACTGAAACCTTTTGCTCAATGGCTCACATGCTCTGGCGATGTCCCGCGTTGCCTAACGACTTCCTCTCCAGCGAAGCCGAATGGGAGGAGGCCATCAGAAGCACGGTACTCGGAAAGCAAGCCCAGGCTATCCAGAGGGCCCAGGAAAGAGCGGAGCGTCACGGCGTTCTGTCCTTTACGTGGGCGCGGCCAGCGGCTACAATGGCCTCCCGTTAGGAGGTCCCGAAAGTAGCTCCTCAGGATTCAATAAAGTTCGTTGTCTGTCTGTCTGTCTGTCTGTCATTTTGCATGGGCAGTGCGCCATTGGTGGAAATTGAAGTCATGAGAAACAATTATGTGAGCCTTGCTTTAAAATACTCAGTTTAATTAGCTTATCGTGCCTGTGAATATCTCAGCCTGACAAGGAAGTGACCAACCACGAAATGGTATTCGGAATTCTACCTGCATGCTACGCGGGTGGGGGAAATGGTTCATTTGAGCCCAAAACACAGAACAACAATATAACAAAGTATAGTTTTGATACATCACATTACATTTTTATGTGATCAAGCTAAAGGAGTGACATAGCTTCTAGTACAGACATTGCTAGGAAGTGGTAGTCGTTATGTGCCACATGTCTTTGTTGCGAACATTGAAGTTATCTAGATGGTTCATTATGTAAGTGTTAGATTGATGTATATCGGTCTGGCTGCGCAAGCGCCTGACCAGCTAAAAGATATTTCTTTGCAAATATATATGAAAACACTCTGAGCACGTTAGTGTAAACAATTCGTGTTCTGGAAAAAAAAAGCTCTAAACAAATGTATTTAGTATGAAAAGTAGAGTAATGAAAACGAATAGAGTATCTAAGCTTTTTTTTTAATTGCCTTAACACCAGTATGGTTATAAGCAGCCGCTTCTCTTATGCTGGAACCAGGCTGCCTGCTCCAGTGCGCAAAGCAACTGCCTTCCCAAGTGTGCTGTGTGTGTGGCGCTTGCATTGGTGTGCAAGTAGAGCAGAGCATCAGTTAATGTTTCCTGCTGCACTACAATCGTTGTCGCACTATTCTGGCTAAGACGTCTATTGTACCACATTTGACATACTACCAGCTCAAGCAGCACAACTAAAATGAGTTTTACTGCGAGCATTTGTCTTCATGATGTCTCTCATGACGTCATCTACAAGGCATTTGCCTTGTAGATGATGTCTGTATTTTTATGCGGGTTTCTATTCTTCATGCACATTTATTAATACTGTGTGCACATGTAATTATTTCTGGTGAAACCAAGTGCTACTTTCTAAACCAATAAATTAACATAATGCTCGTTTTTTCGTGTTTACAAATACAGCGTGAACTCTGATCCTATAAACAGAAGCAGTAGTAATGCTTACAAATATATTGTACAATAAAACACCACCCGTGCTCTCGACAGTAGGCTGTCGGTTGTAAGTACCCGACGTTATGCAGTGATAAATCCTTGTGGAATATATGCTGTTTCTTCCCTTGTTCTAGCTTCCGTCTAAAATGAAATATGAAGGCCGGAACAATGAATTTCTTCCATAGGATGCAGGTGACAGCTGGCTTCCATGAGGCTTGCTGAACTTCAGCAATTGACCGAGGAACAAAGCCCAGCGTAACAGCGTGTCTTGTGGGATTCCACAATAGGCCAAATGATTAATCAGATGGTCACAATGACGATGTTGAAATATACAGTATAGTGTAGAGCACATTATTAGCATTAGTTCAGGAGAGCTGACATCAACCATTAAAATGATTGCATATTTCTTAATGTAAACTTGCTCCTGATAAAGCAGTTTCAGCATACCGCTAAATACTAAAGTGTCGGCTCGAAATGCTACGAAATTGCTGCATTAAAAATTACGGGCAATAAAAAGCTCTGGCTGTAACTGTAACACATATTGACCAACTCATGACTTCGCACATTATAATCATGAATATAGGCTCTTCAAAACAATGTCATATCACTGTTGAAGAGGAATAAAACCTGAATTTGGTTTAATCACGACAGAGATGATTCGCGGTTGTAGGTCTAAAATACACGGTGTTCATTTCGCCAATTTATCAATGTGTGGAGATGTAACGTCAATATTACTACGCAGTTTATTAAAATAAGCACAGACTAATTACCGGACCCATTAGTCAAGCAGTTATGCAGCACCTAGATTTATTCCGGGAAGCGAGATGGTGCAATTGCGAAACGCAGGCACCCTCTCTCTCGATGCTTTTAGGTCTCCCGCCAGCCTTAGTGTGCACAGACGCTGATTTTTTCCTCAGCTGATCTTTCTGAGGCCAATATCCTGCACTATAGAGGCAAAAAAAAAATTATGTACACAGGGCCTTCGGGCGACAAGTAAGTTCGGTGTACCTAAACAACCGAAAAGACAGCATAACTAATGAAAATGTGGCCGTAGCGTGAACTTGAACGTGCATCAAATGCTACCACATGGCACATTGGAAAACGTAAGGCTAAAAAACACTAATGCTGGTAATAAACTACTGACAAGTCAATTTCTGCAACAATAAAGCATTGTGTAGTGCATATGTGAAGTGACGAAGCATTAGAAATGCAGGCACCAGTTAAGTGACCATATCTGCTACAATTTCAGCAAACTGACCAAACAGCATGGCTTCAAAACAAAGTACAGGGCTCACCAAAGTTTGTTTTATTCAATCTACCGGAGCTACGCATATGTAATCTGCCACATGTATACTATAACAGACGCCGATCGGTACCTTATGTATTTCTGTTTAAAAAAGCGGAACCAATAACATATTGTCGTGCTGAAGCTACCACAGGTTCTAACTAGCAAAAAAATGAAACGTTTCACACAAGCTTATGATGCCTCAAAGACTATGCTTCAGGTGCTAATGCTCGCAGCATGAGCGACTGGAGCCATTCATACTTGGACACATCGGAAATGTTGTATCGACAGTGCCGCGGCACCCTAACGAAGACCGCATCAACATAATGCGCTACCGTACAATAATCACCGCCTCTTCCCGTCCGTGAACATGGTCGAACAGCGAAGCTGTTTTAGTTACACCAAGTGCTACACCATGCAATTGAAACTTCCCAAGCAGTCTATATTGAAAATAATTTGTTTCAACATTCTTTTCCCTCATTTTCGCTTTTGCGTTTTCGCGTGTTGACCACGGCTTAGATGTGTGCGTGCGTGTGTGTGTGTGTGTGTGTGCGTGTGTGTGTGTGTGTGTGTGTGTGTGTGTGTGTGTGTGTGTGTGTGTGTGTGTGTGTGTGTGTGTGTGCGTGCGTGCGTGTGTGTGTGTGTGTCTGTGTGTGTGTGTGTGTGCGTGTGTGTGTGTGTGTGTGTGTGTGTGTGTGTGTGTGTGTGTGTGTGTGTGTGTGTGTGTGTGTGTGTGTGTGTGTGTGTGTGTGTGTGTGTGCGTGTGTGTGTGTGTGTGTGTGTGTGTGCAGTTCGCCCACGGCGTGCGTAGGTAAGGTGGCCGAGCACGTCTCGAATACACACCGCATTTCACACACTGCATAATCTGCTTCCGACTTGGGCTCGGTACAATGCTTCTTCTGAAATACCAGATCATAGACGCCGGGGCCACTTGCGGTACCCGCGCCATACTCGGTCTCGACCTGTAGAAGGCGTTCGATAACATAACGGCACTCGACAATACTTAAGGCGATCTTGGACCTAGGGCTCGGGCGCCGGTTCTACGAGTTCGTCCGCTCCTTCCTAACCCATCGTAAGGCCGTGCTTGCAACGGAGACCTCACGTCGGAAGAAGTCGAACTGGGACAGCGTGGCATCCAGCAGGGCTCTGTCCTCTCGCCGACGCTGTTCAACCTTGTGATGATCGGGCTCTCCGAACACCTCTCGAAGATACAAGGCCTCGACCATTTGGTATACGCGGCTGACATCACCATCTGGTTGGTGCTCCGCAGGGTCGGACGGCTTTATCGAATCCGCTCTGCAAAAGGCAGTCGAAACCGCCGCGTCCTACCTCTACCACACGAGCTCAGTCGCTCCTCCGCCAAATCGGAGCTGTTGCTCTACTGTCCAAAACTACAACGCAAAAGGCCTAAGAGGTCAAAACCCCCGACCGAGAGCAACATCACCGTCCGCACCAGAGACGGTCGCCCGATCCGCACGGTGGACTCCATCCGAGTATTATGAATGATAAACGAGGTGGGCGGATCAAACATCGAAACGGTCCACTAGCTGACAACAAAGACCGCCAACGCGACATGGCTAATATGCAGGCAGGCCAAGCGTCACCAGGGCCTCAAAGAAGACAATATGCTACGTCTCGTACACGCGTTCGTCCTATGTCACTTTACCTCCGTCGCAGAAATGCACAAGTGGAAACAATAGGAGCGCCAAAAGCTCAATACACTCATCCGAAAGTTAGTGAAGCGGGCCGTCGGGCTACGGATCACCACGCCGACGCATCGACTCCTCGAGCTCGGGGTGCACAATATGCTCGAAGAGGTCGCCGAGGCTAAGGAGAGAGAGCAGAAGATACGATTGACGACGACCAAGACGGGCGCCACATCCTGCACGATCTCGGCTACTTCCCACCGAACACCCAGGATCCAGCGGCGTTTACGCCGGTAGCCAGTGAGCTCCACGATCTGATCACGATCGCACCCACTCCGCGAAACGCAGATTTGCAACACAATCGAGGCAGGCGCCTAGCCCGGGCGACTGCATTCCTCAAACGCATAGACAAGAAAGCGGACAACGTTGCTTTTCTGGACGCCGCCGCCTGCCGACGCAAGCGAGCCTTCGCCACGGTAGCGGTCTCCTCATCCCAGCGGACCCTAAACGCCGCCGTGATACTCACACCCGACGCCGAGGTGGCGGAACAAGCTCGCCTGTCGTCGAGCATTGCCATCCCTGGCAATGCTCGACGACAGGCGAAAGATAATATTCAACGACTCGAGAGCGGCCGTCAAAGCGTTCGAGAGGAGTCGTCTCCGACCAGGCGTTACGCGTCCTCCGCGGCGCTGATCCTAGCACCCTTAAGCACCACACCGTCATCTGTCTTCCCGCCCACCTCGGTCGGATCCCTTGCGCCCCGCCCAACCTCAACGAGATAGCCCACGTCGCCGCGCGCGCTTACCGACCACGCCGTCACCCGCGGGCTTTGAGTTTGAGGCGAATAGGGTCGTCCTACTAACGTACAACAGTAATCACTAAACACTTTTACTTGGGACGACTTCTGTTTACGCCCGATACCCCAAATTAAACAGGCCGCAAGCGCTAACGCTACGCTTGTTACAAACACATACCTATCCCAACCACGCCACGTTACACATCATCTACCCGGACGTCTGCCGCGACGATGCATGCCGCTCGTGCGGGTTCATGGCGACACTAGCATAGGTGATCCGGGAGTTTATAAACGCTCCGCCCGACTCTACCTCGGACAAGTGGGAGAAGACCCTACGAAGCCCGCTTCTATAAGACCAGCAATGGGCCGTCCAGCAGGCTCGCGTAGCGGCCGCCAGGTACTCCCTTTCGTCCCTGCGTGGGAGACGCCCACTTGGCGCTGACGTGCGTCCTGGAGGACCTTTACTAAGGTTTGCCCAATCCAAACGTGAGGTTTCTGAGGTTTATTTTGATTTTTTAGTGTGAGGTTTATTCTTACACGTATGGGGAGTTCTGTGCTTACCACGCCAACGAGAGGAAAATTTCCTTGGACGGTAGAGTCACACAGCCTCGCTGTAAAAGCTCCCGATACGTGGGCCGATCCTGGAGATATTGCAATGCCGGGCCGACGCGCGGCGGAGGTGATGCAGGCATTAGGCACACCTCATACGTGGGCCGATCCCGAAGATAGTGCAATGCCGGTTCGACCCACGGCGAAGATGAAACTGGCGTTAAGCACTCCCCCTACGTGGGCCGATCCCGAAGAAAGTGCAATGCTAGGCCGGCCCGCGTTGGAGCTGCCGTTCGCTATTAAGGGGCCCACACACATAGCTTCGCTCGTCATCCTTCTTCACAGAATGGAAGGGCACTGAGTTTGTTTTAATTCTCTCGGCTCAATCTCGCTCAGCAAAGTGGCGATCGCGAATGAAACACGGCGAACTCGACTGTTCTCGCCGTGCTTCCATGATTCGCTGAATGGTTCATTTGAAAACAAATAACGGCGGTAGTTTATCGATTTCAAAACAAGGCCATCGGCCAATATGGTTTACCAAGTCAGTGTTGCTGATTCCATTTTATCAGCAGCGACGGCATTCCATGATGTGGAAAATTTAAAAAAATGTCCATGTAAGATGACGTGGGAGCTGTCAAACAGTAAAATGATTACTATTTCTACTACGCCTTTCTTTTTATCTTTGCGGTCATTTGCGATGTGGAACAGCGGCGATGAATAATTCAATCATGTTCGGCAGAATGCTCACTCGGTAACTGAAGAAAAAGCAAATAAGCCCAATCTCTTTGCGCAGGACATCAAAATTCATTCAGTTTATCCAATTTTCGCCAATTACTTATAGTGGGTATGGCTGATATCGTCGAAAGGTAAAAGTAACACCGCACTCAGAGTAATAATTACTGAAGGAAAAAAATTTGCACAAGTAGCAGTTATATAATTTTCTTTTGGCTATACCAGTCACTGTGCTTTATTAATAGCCAGACTTAGTACAACAGTTTATCTCTTTGCATTTACTATATTTCAGTGACGTGTAGCAGTTGTGTTCATAGTGACATGATGTAGGGTGCCAAGCGCCACCATTGTGCACTACCCGGACAACGAAGAAGTTTGGCAGGCTTGTTCCACTTCAGGTAATACGAAAAAGAGCGTCGCGACCCAGCTCGCAAGCGTGCTCGTTCGAACCGGGACCGGGATCGCAACAGTGAGCTTTCGGGGTTTTGGCTAAGTGTCGGGCGGATTTAGTGCAGCTTTGTAGATACCAAGCAGGGTTTTAAGATAAATTTACATTGTCTGCTACGGCGATAGAGCCACAAATGTCTAAATGTTCTCCAGGGGACGGCTCGGGGCGATCTCCGCCCTGGTCGGCCTCGCTACCACCTGATAAAATGCCTCTTGAAGCTTTCTTTCGTAGTGGGGTGAGCAGCATTCCTGTGGCGCTGGTGCCTCTGCATGGAGGAGCCATCCGGCTCAACAACCCGAAGGCAGTGCAGGCGGAACTTCAGGCGGCAACGCATCACTACTTGCACATCACTGATGTGCGACAGTTTGGCAGAGGTGGGATTGTTTGCCGTTCGCCAGACCAGGCGTGTGTGTACGACTTACTTAAGTGCTCATCATTTGGATCGATGCAAGTGAGTGCCTTCATTCCCCCGCATCTTGCCTGCACTAAGGGAATAGTTCGTGGTGTAGACTCCTCCTTAAGTCCGACAGAGACCCTAGAAAAGCTCTCCGCGGCGGGAGTAATTGCTGTTTACCGGTGCAACAGAATGGTGGACAATACACGCGTCCCTACTGAGTCAGTAATTGCCACGTTTGCAGGTACGTCTTGCCCTACAGAGATAAAAGTCTGGCCTCTAATATTCAGAGTGGACCCGCTTGCATCGCGTCCATTACAATGACGAAACTGTTGGCGCTATGGTCACAGCATGGGTGGTTGCAAATCCAGCCTTCGTTGTTGCGTCTGCGGCGGGAGCCATTCCGCTAGTGATTGCTCGGCCGAGTCGGACTCTTGCTGCCTCTGCGGTGGAGCCCACAAAGCTGATTACTCAAACTGCCCTGCGAGAACTCAAGAAGTCCAAATAATGGAGGTTATGGACAAAAGGCGCTGCTCACGTCAAGAGGCAATTGCGGCGGTAAAAGAAAGAGCCCATGGTTATGCGAGTGTGACAGCACGAACCCAAGCTGTCGTTGATGGAAGCTTGTCAGAGGTAATCGCACAAGCTATTGAAAAGTCTATGGCTAAAATTATGGAGCGCATAGTAGAAAGCGTCACGGAATGCTTCAATGGACTGGTTACCTCAAGGTTAGAAAAATTATTACCGAGTGTTACTGCCCTGCCATCATGCTCAGACATAAATGCTTGTTTAACCCACTCTCAGGAAAATGGAGCAATTGCGTCCGCAACCCATTTAGAGCATGTGAGGTCTGTCGCAGGTACCTCAACCAAGGCAACTAATAGCCCAGACAACCCTGATTATCCAGATACCTCAAACATGGAAATTGACGTTAGGGCATATAAAAGGAGGTGTTCTCCCCTTGAGGCTACCACTTCACACTCAGTTAGTAAATCCAAGAAAATCCTCCCTGAAGTCAACCCGAAAGGTAATATATTGGAGGAGGCTGTGGCCTCTGCGGTGCTCTCATCACTGGAAGGTAGATGAGGGTATTGCAGTGGAACTGCAGATCAGTATTCGCTGCTTCTACAGATTTAAACGTTCTATCGTCTCAAATTTCTCCAGATGTAATTTTACTGCAAGAAACCTGGTTATCCCCTGAAAAACAATTTTCTCTGCGCAATTTTAGGTCCTTTCGCCTAGATCGCCCATCGAGAGGTGGGGGACTGTTAATTATGGTCTCAAGCAAGTTTTGCCACAGGGCAAATATATCATTCCAGCTGATGTCTCCAGAGTGTGAAATTCTAGCAGTAGAAATTACTCTCCCTGGCAGTAGGCCTTTCTCATTAGTCAATATATACTTTCCCTCGGGTGTGCAGGATACACACCCACTGGACTCGGTTATGGCGAAATGCGGTAAAGATATAATTTTGGCAGGTGACTTCAACTCTCATCATGTATCATGGGGATCCAGGACAGACCCGTGCGGAAAGCGTCTATGGGACTGGGCAATCACAAATAACTTTTCATGTCAAAATTCGGGATCAGTTACGTTTCTTCGCGGACAGTTCAGATCTGTACTGGATCTTACATTTTCAGGTCCAGGTATTCCCACATCCGCATGGGAAACGGTGAATGTCGGGACGACAAGCGATCATTTGCCTATTTTGTTTGAAGTGGTAGGTCCGCAGTCCACCGGGCAGGCTCGAATCCACTCTTTTGTGGATTACCGTACATTTAAAAATTGCTTGCAGACTACTTTCAAATCAATGAAAAATTCTCCATTGAAAGCCGAGGATATTTGCTCAATAATTGATACTTCGCGCAAAAGATCAGAGTTCCAGTTAAAGGCATGTAAAAACACTGCTGCTACAAATTGGTGGAATGACGATTGCTCGCGGGACTACAAGCGACGCAAGGCTGCATGGAAACAACTCATGCATAACCAATCTCCGAAAAACTGGAAAAACTATAAATTTATTGCTGGAACATTTAAAAGAACGGTAGGTAAGGCAAAAGACGATTACAATGTCAGACATTTCGAATTCCTTTCGAAAGCAAATAATAAGCGTGCATTATTTCGGTTTTTAAGATCCCAAAAAATGATTCCACGCCCCTTGAACTGGGAGTCGGTAGTTTTAACCACAAGTGAAAAAGCTGACTCGCTAAATGTAATCGCGCAAGGGTTAGAAACCCGCTTCGCTACCTCTCTTCCCTTCTCTCCTTACGCGCAGGGCACTTCAGAAAATTTCGAAGAGTTTTCCATGGCAGAATTGTCCCAAGCCGTTTCCTGTTTACCAGCAGCAGCCCCAGGTCCCGATGGGGTCACTACCAAGATGATTAAACTTCTCTTTGAGGTCGCTCCTAACGGCTTATTAGATACCATCAATTACTCGGTACAATATGCATGGTTCTCTCCTATGTGGAGAATTGCGAAGGTGCTTCCTCTGCTGAAAGACCAAACCAAAGGGTATGTCCTAGACAATATTCGGCCTATTTCTCTAACATCAAATTTCGTAAAATTAATAGAAAGATTATTAAACTCACGTATGGTTCAGTTTGTGACAACACGAGAATTATTGAGCCCCTGCCAAATTGGATTTAGACCAGGGATGTCCATTTGGTGCGCACATATCGACCTAGAAAGCCGAATTCAGTTGGCTCGTTACCAAAAACAATATGCTGCCCTAGTCACATTAGACATTTCTAAAGCATACGATAGCGTGGAATACCCTTTATTAATAAAGAGGATGCAGGATATTGGATTGCCAGACTACTTCGTGACGTGGACTGCAGAGTTCTTGCAGGGCAGGGAGTTTTACTGTGCACAAAGCGGAATTTCATCGGGAAAATTCAGACAAACACGCGGGGTTCCTCAAGGGGCAGTTTTGTCCCCGCTGCTGTTTAACATCCTACTCAGCTCCATTCCTCATCATCAAAATGTAAGCACGTACGTTTACGCTGATGATATAGCGTTTTTTGCATCAGCAAGTGATATTCAGTCACTGTACGAATGCTTACAGGAATACTTATGCGAGCTAGAAGCATGGCTGGACAATATTCGCTTGTCCCTTAATGTGAATAAGAGTGCCGTTCTTGTCTTTCCCCTACAAGACCCAGTTACTATATCCCTTTCATACCGGCACTCCACTATCCCACAAGTGGAAAAGGTCAAGTACCTTGGAATTATTTATGATGGTAATCTTGATTGGCGTCACCATATTGAACATATAACTTCAAAAGCTTCTCGTGCAATGGGGATATTACGAAGGATAAGTAATTATCGATGGGGCATGCGCAGAGACACACTCATAATGATTTACCGCATGTATATTCGACCTATACTAGAGTTCGGTTGTGTGTTATTCTCCGGCGCCGCGGCTTACAAGCTACGCCCACTAGTTTTGCTGGAACGGGAAGCGCTTCGCTTATGTCTGGGGCTACCAAAGTTTGTAGCCAACGCTGTGCTCTACAAGGAAGCACGATTGCCTTCCCTTGAAATGAGATTTAAGATACTTAGCGTTCAAACATTTATAAGGCTCTATGAATCCCCACTAAGAAGATCCCAGTCCATCTTCATCAAACAACGAGCCCAATTTTTTGGAGTCAGATGGCCACGGTTTCACACGCCACAAGTCATTGTATCGCAATCGTTATTGAATCCGTTAGACGTAAATATAAATGATATAATCACGGAAAACAGCATCTCAAATTCACTAGTTATTACTTATGATGACCTATACCCAAATAATGCCAAGCAGCTTCCCTCGCATATTCTTAACGGCTTACTCCAGGATCACTTGAATCAACTCCAAACTAACGTAATTATAGCAACGGATGCTTGGCAGAGTGAAGAAAAGGCAGGAGTTGGAATCTTCTCATCATCATTGGACTGGTCTTTTTCTATTCGGCTTCCCGACTTCACTCCAATATACTTAGCGGAATTCCTAGCTGTTGTCCTAGCTTTACGAAAGCTACAATCTTTCAGGTCAACGGCGGTAATAATCACAGATTCTTTGTCGCTGTGCACCTCACTTACTGCTCCCGGCGAGACACACATATTGAAAACTTTGTACTCCCTGGCTCCAAGTCATCTGAGAAGTTTGCGATTGATATGGGTACCTGGACACAAAGGCATATTTATGAATGAGGTGGCAGACAGCTTGGCCAAGGCTTCTATCAGCGGCCCAGTGCTTCCCCTTCTTCCAACGATGGGCTTCATCACGTCCGCCAGGTTCAGAAGATACATCCTTTTAAAATCTCAATCGAACCTCAAATCATCCTTGGAACTACGCCACTTACAATTCCCTTGGAGCAGGAAGTTTTGCAAAACAAGACAAACTGAAGTTACATTAACGAGACTACGTTGTCGAGTCCCATCTCTAAATTTTTACATGCACCGATCTGGTCTGGCAATATCCCCATTGTGCCATTATTGCAATGCATTAGAGACGATTGAGCACTACCTACTGGAATGCCGGCGTTTCTCCTCCATGAGAAAAAGGACATTAGAAATTACAGTGCGACAGCTTGGCCTGCCATTGAACACTCCGGTACTACTGTCTTTCGGAGCGTCTGTGCTTGGGCACTCACATAGGAATGTGTGCTTCGCCTTAGAAAAATTTATTATTGAATCAAACCGATTTCATTGATGACCGTATTATTCTATTCATTCCTCCTCTATTGCCTCATTGATATATTAAAGATAATTATTTTTTTTTCTCTACGTAGCATGACAATCTACTGAACCGTTTCGACTTTCCCTCGCCTAAATTCATGTAACAAAATTTTAGATCCTTACCCCCATTTTCTGAAAACATAAGCAAAGTCTGCCCGACTCTTGGCCAATCCCCGCGAGTTGGTAAGCGCCAATCTCATCAAGGACATCATCATCATCATCATCATCATACAAGCCATGCTTTGAAGCCACAACAACAACTTCAAGTAAGAATTTTTATGGTAGAGAACGCTCGCTACTTGGCTTTGGATTGCCAAAACCGTGCCTCATCTGCCGTCTTTGTTTGCATAAGTGATGTCCAAAGTACCATCATTATGAACTAGGGGGTTCTTAACGAAGCTGCTTTAAACTGGCGGCCGCTTTTGAAAGCTAATGTTCCCAAATGAGAACGTGTAATGATATTGTTCTGATGGCTCAGTAAGAAAAATATTGAAATGTGACGAGCTGCACTATTATTAATTTGCAAACTTCATGCTTATCTGTTCGTCGATTTCAGTTGCTTTCTATTTTGAAGCTGCGCCCTCCGTTAGCATTGGAAAAGCAGGCAATGCGTCGATGTTTTATTCCGACGAGACTTGTGGCTCAAATTACGTTTTTCATCTAGGCTCTAGTTATCGTACTAAATCCCACGCTTATGCCAGCTTTGATCACAGACTATTCTAATGCTTAGTGACTCAATTATTTCGTGGACAGAAGTTGTTTAAGTCACTTTTCCGGATTACTCTTTCTGTAAACCCGGGCGTTGCTATTGTTTACCTCAGGTTGTTTTGTTCTTAGGTTGCGCTTGAAAAAGTTTGCATGTGAAGTTATAAATATCGCAAATCAACTTCAACTAATTTATTACCAAATTTTATGTTGTAGTTTAAAACCATCTACAGCCTCGAAATCATACGATCACTAAGCTCAATATCAATATCACGCTTCTGGTAGTTCGAGGAAGCCACTGAATATTTCCGCTCCAGCAAATATTCCCGCCTTTGGCGCTGATGTTGCCCCCAAAAGATAATCGTCATGTTGTATGCCCTTCCTTTCTTTAACCCTTCGCGCCCGGTACTCCCAGGTCACGAACTATGTGTCTGTAATCAGTGCGACAAAGCATTCTTGATAAAAAGTCAAGAACGGAGGTTTTTAAAAAACGCTGCACACGCCCTACAGACGACGTACATTCTTTTGGCACGATATACGGCTCCAAAGATGTAAACATGTTCACAGTTTAAGGAAACTAGAAAGTGGCATTTTAAAGCGCAGTTCTCGGGTGCGCGTTCCTGTGGTGAGCGTAGGCGTCGGCGTAACCTAGCGAACGAGCACAGCTGAAGATGAAAGTGAACGCGGGGTGTAACGGGAGGTTGAAAGACAAGAGGAGGACATCGCAGAGGAGGGTGTAGCCTGACCAGGAGCCGGAAGGCAACAATAGGGCATGGCGAAAAGGATGAGGCGGAAAGTGGAGTGCCTGGCACGACCAGGCATGCGGCCGGCGCGGAAACAGCGCTGGCGTGGGCTTCGGACCCACTGCGCATGCAGTTATATTCAAGGCATTAGGTTTTCATAACACGGCGGGGTGCGTTTCAAGAGAACGTGAGTTCACATAGCGAATGAACTTCCCATCTGATTTTTTGTTTCTTTATCTGAGTCTATAGACACAAGAAGGTCGCTCGTTGGAATACCATTATCTAACCCAGGCACGCCCATGCCACCACTCCTCACACACATTCGTGAAGCTCCGCAAATCAATGTTGAGACTTCACAGCTATTTGGCGGTCAACGTTTTGCTGCCTTTTTCACTCCTTTTGGTTGGCGGTAGCTATCGGCATCTCTTGGGGTGTGAAGGCCAGTTTTCTCATGGATCCAGTGCCCGCGCGATTAACTCGAGATGCGTTCAGTTGTCACCGCCTTTTCAGCGGTCACGCGCATTGAAGTTGCTTCGTTAGTTAAACCTTCTTTGCTTAGACTGATCCAGGGACAAGGAAAGCCATTCGATTCGTAGTCAGCTGGTCTGTATGCACGAGAAACGAGTTGCGGCCGGAGAAAACGCTAGTTTTGTTTAACTTGTTCTTTTGCTTCATTATTTCCTCGAGTGACGGCTCGCCGCGACGGCGGCAGATCCTCGAAACCGCATACCCGCAATATAGGTTAGATCAGGTGCAAAATAAAATAATGCTAAACGGCGTCCATCGTCAAACCCTGCAATAAGCCTTAAGAGGAAGCTTTAGCTCAGGCCCAACTCCGACGCGACCTATTCAAGTACATGTAAAAGGCAAAAACACTTTTTTGAGATAACCCCTGGACTGATTTTACTAGATTTGTTGCATTTAAGAGAAAAAGTTAGATTCTGGAGACTGTTGGAAGGAGTATTTTGATTTATGGCCTGTATTCTCTCAAAAAGATGTTCAAAAGTTCAGAAGTTCGGAAAAGATAGATGCACGAAGTTTATAAATTAATAGCTCTGCATGAAAACAGATACCGCAGTTCTGTAAACGGCGTCCATTAGATCATTCAAAGCGAATCAATCTGACACGTAAATTTATCTTACGTGAATTTGTTGCGTTGTGTACAAGAGTTCAGCAAAAGCTGAATTTCCATATTACTGAATTTTTTTAGATTCATGTGCAACATAAATGGTGTCCCCTTTAGATGTAACATCAGATGCAATTCACAGAATTGATCTTATTTTTACTTGCTGAGTTGAAGAGTTGTAAACGTGAGAGTTTCGTTTTCTGAACATTTTTTTCTTTTTTGCCAATCTTTAATTAAATAATTGACGACCCAACTAAAGAAATTGGGAACCAACAGTCACTAGATTTTAAGTGTCTCTTTTAAATGCAATAAGCGACGTCAAATGTGGTGCCGTGGTTGCCAAGAAAAACGAATTCTCCTTTTACATGTGTTTAGATACGAGCACCCGAGCTAAAGCTTCCTCTTAAACCCATAAGCAATATGACTTTCACCCATTACCTCGTCTAGTCTTTCCCTAATTGTACATCACTTTTCGTGCAAAACTAGCAACTGGAAAGAAGAGTCCCAAGGAGTTGAGAAATTAAGCGATCTGCTAAGGGAGAGAGGCACGGCAACAGCCAAACAGAGAGAAAAAACGAATATTAGCAAACTTAAGCGTTGTTTATTAAAATATTTATGGATCAACATATTTTTATTTAGAAAGGAAGTAGAGAAAACGCCGCCGGAAGTGGAGAACAATTCCGTGTGTTTTGAATGACGCTTCTACAGTTATCAGTCGAGACGCCTGACTTAACCATTTCTCTGCTGTGCTTACGTATAGGTGTTTTTGTAACATTCCGCGGTGGGCGCATAACGCCTATAAGCGCAGCGTCCTGCGCTTTACACGGTTGTACGGGACTGGCGGCCACGCATCGTTACGCAACTTCCCAAACAACAATACGAGTCGGTTGTGGCACTTGACTTAGTAGAGCAATAAACGAGGGATCCAAAACATCTGTGATTTTTCCGCAAATGTATATTCCTCTATAATTCTTACGGAGCTAACTCAAAAAGGCTGCTATAGTCGGATACAACTCAAGTCTACAGTGAATACCCGCACACGTTCTCATAACCGCCAGCCATTGTTCCTCCACGAGGCTGCAAATAATACGTACTTCAAGCTTTTCCTGTTACCCAAATCAAGCGGCAACCACAACAATTAAATTATTAGCGCGTAAATATATACGTTTTCTCTCGCGTATTATAGTCGAATGGCGAATGCCTAATTCTTTATTGAACTGAAA
This sequence comes from Dermacentor andersoni, assembly GCF_023375885.2. Taxonomy (NCBI): domain Eukaryota; kingdom Metazoa; phylum Arthropoda; class Arachnida; order Ixodida; family Ixodidae; genus Dermacentor; species Dermacentor andersoni. The sequence goes on from NC_092820.1 coordinate 66,719,762, forward strand.
TAAAATGCTTGCTTCGCTGCAACTATGCAGTATATTGTCAAGTTCCACTTCAGTTGGCAGTGAAGTTTCTTGAGTAAGACGGGCTCAGCAGTGAAATGAACTGTACCACAGACTTTTTAAGACTTACCTAATAAATTAGGAGCTTTAGGTGCCGAAACCATGAGGCATGCCATAGTGGGGGACTCCAGAAATTCAGACCTTCTCTGTTTCATTACCTTGCACCTAAATCTAAGTACATGGGGACTTTCGCATCGAAAATAAAAAATGTGGCCGTCATGGCGGGGATCCGGATTCGATCTCGCGACCTCGTGCTTCGCAGCCCAACATCATAGCTACTAAGCAACCATGGCAGGTACACTTTTGCAGGGTGAAATGCTCAGACTCCATACACTTTGTCCATGTCTGTTGTAGACCTCATTCTTTCCGTCGATGAAAAGACTCTTGAACGGCAGACGCTCTGGAGGCATAAAGTACCCCGCCATATTGAAAAGACCGCATGACGACGACTTCGTTTGCTTCTGTGATTGGCTGGCAGAGTAATACAACCCCGCACGGTCCGTGTGCTTTGGCTACCAACTGCTGTTTCTTTTTTAAGTTGCATGCTACCATTGAAACCTTTATTTTACACTTTCCCTTTTTTTAATTGTTCTTTTCAGTGTTCTTCCTGCGCGAGTCTATTTGATGTGGTTCCTTGTTGCCTAGTAAAGGAGAGGTGTATCTCACAGGCGTACGTGTGAGATACACATTATTTTATTTCTCTTTTGCGGGTTTACGCGTTTTCGGGGCAAATGGCGGGCGTTATGAACATTTGTAGTAGTAACGGTACCCTCCTCCCCATTTGCATAGAAAACTTACTTTAGATTGCCCCCCGCCCGAAAAATTATCCTGGGTGCGTGCCTGATCTATCCATATGAACTACTGGATCGACCGGCCAATGTAAAGCAGCACGTGCTGTCACGTAGTAGTGGCACTGAAAAGGAGAGTAGGAAAAACTGTGCATCACCAAAGAAGCCTTTTTTTTTTGTGCGAACGTGTGGCGCTAAACTAAGAAAATTTGAAGCACAGTCAATCACCACAGAAAATCTGATCAGCGGGTCAATCTCTCGGCTTCTATACATGGGTGGTCGAAGGTTACAGAGGAGTCGCTGGTGGCCCCGCGTCTTCCATAAACATTACACGATTCGCGTAGCGCATACGATGTGATTGCACAAGGTTCGGGGGCGACAGACAACGAACAGAACCATCCATAACGTTCGAGACACTTCCGATACATATAGGCGCGTTCTGTGCTGAGCGATAACGTTTAATCATTGTTAGCCAGCTGAAAGCGGTCGTCCAAAAAGGATAAACAAGTACACGTGCCAATCGCGCCCCTTCTTCTTAAAATGCATCGCCCCAATGCTACAAACAGGAAAGCGAGAAATCATGAGCCATTCCACTATGTGAGCGGGTATAAAACGGAAGCTGTTTGGCACACGACACGGAGGCGACACCAAATTTCGAACAAAAGTACGAACACATTTATTGTCTTGATCGTTGGTCATCGTGACGATAAATACGAACACGCATTCTCGTATCAGGTAATTCGATCATAACCGCGTATAATCCGTACTCCCGAGGAGCAACACGCCTACGAAAAGCGACGGTAGGAACAGAGACGGGAATGCAATCGCAGCAGGCGGGCGTCAAACACAATCGCTGAAGATTGCGCACAAAATGCCAAGTGCATGCGCGATGTCGCTCTTCGCAGGCGCGTTGCTCCTGGAAGTCCGGACTCGGCCTCCCCATTACGACGACGGAAGAAAAGTGAAATTCAAAATGGAGAACCTCGACTTGTCTTTCTGGTTTTTATATATATTCACGTGAACAATGGGACTGCCGCACTGAGGAGCCAGAAAAGAGTAGATACGTGTGACGTTACGACGGCACCACCTCCAAAGCAGAGCGGCAGGAAACAAGATATGCAAGCGCTTGGAACGCCGACAAGGAGAAGACGGTGCGAACGTAGATATGGCCGACATAGGTCGACCTTTTGTTCTAAGATCTGATCGTAGTATCTGTTATTGCCCTTCTGCCTGAGACCTATTTCCGTTGTCACACCTGGGGCCAACCGGAGCACGTAGGTTAGACCTGGAGCAGCTTTCTGCTTGGGCAGAAAGCTGCTCTTCTCTAGCTTGCGCCATGGCAAAGGCTGGACGCCATCAAAATGTTTTTGTATTCAGCGCTGCATTTTACCAAGTGGGTGGGCGTCGCCAGCAAAGATGAGTGGCAGCGCCTGGACGAGGAGCTCCACGCGCTCATCAAGAAGATCGTGTATGTACCAGCCTGAGTTTCTGATGAATACATCTACAAATTCACACAGGCAGGAAGTGTAGGGATGCCACTTGCGGCGAAGCTGAGTGACGTCTGCCGGGTGGACGGCGTCTTCAAGCTCCTTACGTCGACCAACGTGGCTGTCCGGGAGCGAGAAGCAAGGGACCTAGAGTGGATGGTGACCATGTGTCTGAGGCGACTGGCGAACACCGAGGACATGGACGCCTACCTCTCGGGGGAGACGGAGGGCGACTTCCGACATACGTCCACGCAGGTGCAGTCCGTGTGGACGGAGGCCGGGAAAGCCTCCCATTGCCTCGCCATCGCCTGGTAGCTGTTGTACCATGGTGCCAGCATTCCCTGTGGTGCCTTCGTGTCGGTATGGAATCGCCACAAGCTCATCAAAACCATCCGCGTGCTTCTCTCCGAGGAACAGGACAGCCATCTGCAAGACAAACCGAGCCAGGGCAAGGCGATGATGTGTGTAGCGGCGGACCGGACAAACTCACACTTCATTTGGTCAGGCCGCTACACTCGCTTCACGGACTGGCGCTTCATTCTCCAAGCCCGGCTGAAAGTCATCCCCCAAACGGAACTCGCATTTGGGCCCCCGCAGCCCACAGGCGTTGCAGGCGCTGCAGCAACGGGTAAAATACACTGCCGTACGTTCTCTGTCACTGCATTTGGTAGAGCCGGGCAATGACGGAGTGCCCCAACGCCATCGTCGATCGAATCAACATTACTGCCCTGGGGACGTTTACTGTCATTCCGCAGAAACAGGTCGTCGGCACCACATATGTGAAATCCGACCTGGTGCTGGCCCGTGGACAGAAGGCACTCATCCCGGACATCTGCTGCCCATCCTAAAAGCGGTTGCAGGAATTCCAGGACGCCCGGATGGCCAAGCAGAAGTACGCCTCTGTACAGCGACATTTTATCTGGCAGTTCCTGCGCGTGACGGTGAACACGGTAGTCGTCGGCTACTTACCTTTAGGAAGACGTTTCCATGCGGCGTAGTGGGTAAGGTAGTCGATTGCCACGACGACAGGCATATTAACGGATGTTGACATCTGAAATGGCCCCACGAACTCCATCCCAATTTCTTGGAACGGTCGGCAAGGAGGCTTAAACGGTTGTAGCAGCTGCGCTGGCCATATTGCTTGTGCATTGCGCCGCTGACAGTCCCGGCATGACTTGACGTAACAGGTGACGTCGGCGTTCAGGCGCAGGCAATAGTACTTCCCTTGTATTTTTGCGAACGTACGAGTAAACCTGAGGCGTCTGGCTGTGTGATCAACATGCAGAGCGTGCATGATTTTCGTCCTCACTGCTGAAGGTACAACGAGAAGGTAGTTTGCGCGGACTGGGGAGTTCTTTAATAGGACGTGGTGCTGTAGCAAAAATGAAGGCGATCCGCGCCTTAACACCCTCGGGACAAAGTCGGTCTTGTAATCCAAGCACTAAGCAAGGCTTCTTAGTGCCGGGTCTCCTCGCTCCTCTTCACCGACCTCGTCAGCGCTCAGTGTTAACCCTCGTTTTGGTCGTCTTGCGGTAGTGGGTCGATGGGAGCGCCAGGCATAAAATCGGCATCAGAGTGCTTTCGTCCTGATTTGTAGACCCTGGTGACGTCAAATTCATGGAATCTAAGGCTCCACTGTGCTAGGCGCCCTGAAGGTCTTTTAAGTTTGCCAATCCAACAATGCGGGATGGTCGCTCACGACTGGGAAAACCTACTATATAGTTAATATGGAAACTTTGCCGTAGCCCGAATGATGACATGGAATTCTTTTTCCGGCGTATAACAATTGGCTTCCGCTTTCGATAGGGAACGGTTGCCATAGGCTGTGACCCGTTCAAGCCTGCCTTTTATTTGAACTTGCACGGCACCGATTCTTACCGGCTTCCGTCGGTATAGATATCGTATTGGCGTTTTCGTCGAAATCAGGGAGTACTGGTGGTACTGGAGGCGTTCTGGAGGCGTGGTTGCAGGCGTTCTTTAAGCTCTTGAAATGCTTCGGCTTTCGGCGCTTGCCACATGAACTTAACATCTCATTTCGTGAGAAGGGTCAGTGGTTTTTGAGGATACGTGAGAAGCTCGTAAGAAAACGCCTATAGAGGCCAGAAAATCTTAGTATTCTTCTTGTCGACGGCCTGCGGAAATTTCCCTATCACAGCTGTTTTCTGTAGATCAGGACGGACTCATAATTTGTTAATGACGCGGCGAAGAAACGAGCTATTCGCAGGCGAAGCGGCACTTGTCCACCTTCAGGATGAGCACAGATTACTTGATTGCCTCCAGAACTGTTCCAAGCCGCCAGACGTGATCGTCGAAGTTTCTGGCAAAGGCAGCGACATTATCCAAGTAGATGAGAGACGTATGCCGCCTTAGGTCAGCCTAGCCCTTATTCATCACTTTCTGGAATGTTGCAGGCACAGAGCGAAGCCCGAGGGGCATGGCCTTCAACTTGTTAAGGCCGCCCGGCGTGATGACGGTGGTCTGGCCGCAATCGCTCTCCTTGACTTCTTTTTGCCTGTAACCACTCTTCAGATCCATCGGCGAACAATACTCAGCATTGCAGAGCCGGCCTAGCGTGCCCTCTACCCTTGGGGGGGGGGGATACGTGGGGGGGGGGTATACGTCCTTTTTTGTGATTTTGTTCAAGCGCTGATAATCTCACCGAGCAGTATATCATAGACTTGCTGCTTTATGGCTTCTCGTTCCCGCGTCGAAACTCGGTACGGGCTCTGACACAGGAACCGAGCGCAATCTTCGGTGATTATGCCATGTTTAGCAATGGGTGTTTGCCATAACCTTGATGACGACGAAAAAAATCTATGGGCACTTTGCTGAGCTAAACTGCGATAGGCGAAAGCCTATCAGTGACTGCCTCTGTTGCTGCTGTCTGAACTGTTCTGCGAACGGACGCCACCATGGACGCGAGCATGAGATGCAAGCGCAGTGCGCGCGCTCTGCGAAGACATCCGACTGACTCGGCTATATATATTTTTATTTTTTTGTGTTTTCTTACTTTTTAAGTCTTTTTATTTTTGTTTTCTTTCATTTGTTTTCTTTATTTTTGTGCTTTAGTTTTCTCCCCAAGCGCCGCCAATGGGATCCGAACCTATTTGCGGTCTTCGGAGACATCCGACTCACTCGGTTATTTTTTTTTTAATTTTTTATCCGCTATACAGCTACTGCCTCGCTAACAAATTTTGAATCTTGAACGTTGATTGATCACCCATTGTTCACCAAGGGTCATCCATGAAGCACTGTGACAGCTGTCACCGGCTGTGATTGATCACCACTTTCCTGCGTCCACCACTGACTGTGCGCGGACACTCATGAGCCACTAAAGGCTTACGCCTTAAAACACTCCTTGTGTTGCTCGAGTAGACGCTTGAGCTGCTCTTGGTTATAGCTGGCAAGGTTCGGATTAATATCAAAAGCTGGTTCAGGAGCACGCACCGTCGTTGTAGCTTCGATAGAATCGGAAAGAACAAATGCACTGCTGACAGCTGCAACTTCCTGAACGTATGCAATACTTGTGCCCTTGTTCAGGTGCTTATACTCCTGGCCGAAGTACGTAACCACTACCTGCGCTGCTCCTCCGTGTAACTGGACTATACCCATCGCGAAGACGCTTTCACGGTCGAGTAGCAGGCGTTGGTCGCTCTCGACGACGGCTTCCATGTCTTAGGCTGCTTCTGTCGCGACGGAAATGATAATGCTAATGCGAGGCGGAATGCTGACTTAGTCATCATGTGCACGCAGAGACTCTGACTGAATGTTCTCTCTGGCGCTTTCGAGCATAACTTGTAGCTGGGCGAGTTGGTTGAGATTTGACGAATACATTATTGCGCTAACAGGAAACGACAGGTCGAGTGCAGAGTTTTTTAATAGCTAGAATCTGGAAAGAAGTGTGCGAGATGGGGGCAAAAACAAATCATCATGCGGACCGATCATGGTGGTAGTGCAGAAAGGGTCTAACAAGATGGCACATACCCCTTTGGGCTCACGGATCTGGAACACAACTTTGAACTACCCTTGTCCTGCGTGGAACCCAAATAGCTTTCAGGCACAAAAGTAAGAACAGACCTTTGTGAAAAAACTGTCTTGTATAACTTTTTCAAAAAGGACTGCTAAAAGGTTCTCGGCGTCAACCACGCAAGCGCTCTAGTGTCACTGCGCGTGTTCGTCTTCTTCCACAGCTGGCTCCGTTGTGCAAAAAACTATCATCACGAGCGATGGCTCGAGCTTCGTCATCTTCCCCAGCTGTCGCCATTGCCGCTCATCATTCTAGCTGAGAATTTCACTTCTCTTTTGTCGTCGTAATGGTGAGGCCGCTTTTACCGGGGTGTGAATGGAAAGAAGAATGATAGGTTAAGGAATAAGAAAAGAGCAGAATGGGGTGAGGGAACAAACGCGCGTTAATGACATCTTAGTTGAAATCAAGAAAAAGAAATGGGCATGGGCAGGACATGTAATGAGGAGGGAAGATAACCGATGGTCATTAAGGGTTACAGACTGGATTCCGAGGGAAGGGAAGCGTAGCAGGGGGCGACAGAAAGTTAGGTGGGCAGATGAGATTAGGAAGGTTGGAGGATCAACATGGCCACATTTAGTGCATCACCGGGGTAGTTGGAGAAGTATGGGAGAGGCCTTTGCCCTGCAGTGGGCGTAACCAGGCTGATGATGATGATGATGATCCATTGCTCAAAGGTGTATGAGCCATTCACTCTCTTACATGTCAAACAAACTTAATAACAGAAGTGCTATACCCGAATGTGTGTGTGTCTATATCGCCACGATGACCACAGATTAGGACAACGAATATGTTTGTTTCTTTGTTCTATATTCTGATTCGCCTCTATGTCGTGCGCTAAACAGCTTCGCTGGTCAACCACCTTCCCAGAGTGGAATGTCTCATTATTTTTCTTTTCTTGAAGCAGATACGCTAAAGAAGGGGCCCAACGTAGCAGAAATATACTTGAGTAGAAATTGTTGCTGGGCGAGTTCGTTGAGATCTGATGAACAGATTGTTGTGCTAGCAGGAAATAAAAACTTAGGAAGGAAAGTAGGAAAATATAGGTCGGGCACTCACAGATGGTTTCCTACTTTTCTTCCAAAGTCTTTATTTCCTGTTATCGCAACAATGTATTCTTCCGGCGTTGTCACTTGATCTGTGCACAACGTTATCGACTTGCACTATATCTCATAGACTCCACCGTGTTGTTTCAGAAAGTCCATCCCGGGAATTACGTCGAGCGAGCACTCTTGCAGGGTAGGGAAGGTCGAAGTTTAAGTACAGTCATGCACTGTAACTCTTGCCGCGAAGATTGCAGTCGCCGTTATAAGATGTCCTCTAGCTGTCCGGATATGATGGCCTCCCCATACAATCGTGACTTTCTTTAACATACCGGTGAAGGATCCACTCATGACGGCGTAGTCGGCTCCTGTGTCCACTAAAGCGGTGTCTGCTTTGCCGTCGAGGAGCACATCGAGGTCAAATGTTCTTTGGCTTTCGTTACGGTTAGGTCGCGGCGTCGGATCACGGCTGCATCACATTGTGCTGTTGTTATTACGTCTCGTCGTCAGGTTTTCTGTAGGCGCCGTAGTCTTGTCTTTGTCATTGCTATGTCGTGGAGCAGAATGCTGAAGTGTCGTCGTCGGCGGCGGAGTATGTTTGGCACTTCGACGAACAGCACCCACAACATCATTGGTTGCTGCTTTAGTTTTCCGCATAAGGGCTTACTGACCGACCACGTGTTGGGCCAGTGTTGGGCCAGTCAGCACTGCGGCGAAAGGTTGCCGAGCGATCGAGTGATCGCTGAGCTTTGACAGTGTCAGCGATTGAGGCCACCTGAAGCTGCGACCATAGAAAGAGCTTCTGCAGGTCCTCGCGAACGACCACTCTGATGGTCTGGCTGGGGCCGTATTTGCCGAGTGCTTGAACATTGACGTTGTTTCGAGTCTGCGGTCGGCGGGTAAATTGCCTTCGCTGCATATCGAGCGTCTTCTCAGTGGTTGTGGCCTCGCAAACAAATTCAGCAACGGTCTTGGGCGGGTTGTGTATCAATCCGGCAAAAAGCTCTTGCTTGACACCCCTCATCAGGAAGCGAACTTTTTTCTCTTTTGACATGTCGGAGTCGGCGTGTCTAAAGAAGCGAGTCATCTCCTCCGTGAAAATCACCATGTTCTCGGTCGCTAGTTGCACTCCGGTTTGAAATAGAACTTTTGGCCCTTTTTTGCATTCAGCATCCGTCAAGACCTTCAATAAATTGCCAAAAATAGGTGCCATGTTGTCGGGGTTGACTTTCGATTCTCAAACCACTTTTCAGCAGTGGCCCTCAAGGAAAATTAGACATGGCGTAGTAGATCGTTGTAGTTCCAGTTATTGAAAGTAGCGACCCTTTTACAGGTTTCTATCCAGATTTCCGGTTCTTGGAATGACGATCCGCGGAAGGTTGGTGGCTGCTTGCGATCTCCAGCACGATGGGTGACTCTGGGGCTGCCAGTGTGGCTGTCGACTTTAACTTGATTTGTGTGGTGCTCTCGGGAAGAGTACCGTACTTGGGTAGCAGACCTTGCCGCTTGCGGCTAGCTCGCTGGTTCTTGATGACGTTGGTGTTCGCGGTTCAAGCTTGGATTACGGCTTTTCAGTGGCATTCGGTACATGAACGCAGAAGCGCCTCCTCCAAATGTAACGTAGTAGTGTCAGTGAAAAACACAGTAGCGAAAGCTGTTAATCACAAGACTATCTCTTTATGGGCGAATGTGTGCCCCGAAAAGCAAGTGAAACTGAAAGCAACACGATAGCGGCGAGAACAGCAGGCGATCATCGAAAATCTTATCAATTGGTCAAGCGAGTCGGCATGAGTCGCCGAAGGTTCGAGAATAATCGCTGGTGCCAGACTGTGTTCCAGAATGTACTACACAATTCACGTTGCGCATGCAGTGAGATTACACAAGGTTCCCTGACAACATACAACGGATGGTACCATCGATAGCATTCGAGAAACTTCCGATACATGCAGGTGCGTCCTGCGCTGAGTGATAAGGTTTCACGTTTGTCATCCGGTGAAAATGGTCACCTGAGAAAGCTAACGAAGTACACGGGTAAATATGAACAATAAGCTTTGTGAATTCGGTCTCTGGTTATATCTGAAGCAGTATCTATTTTGCTTCTTCATTAGTGCTGATTTACCTGCCTTAACAGAATGTTCTTCGAATTTCAGACAAATTATGTAGGCTTACCGTTGTCAACCTCAAATGAGCTGGAATTTGGGGCACGTCACTTTGATGTGAGCCGCGGTTCATATATAGCGGCTCTCCGTCTCCGCTTTAATGCATTCAGAAGGTTTGGCTGCTGAGGTTGCCAACCGCTTAGCAGAAATCTTGAAGCGAAGTATACCCCATCAAATTCTGTTGCTTTCCTGCCTTGATGTGCATTCTTTTTGGGTATTGGCTTATTTCATACTTTCTTGTTGTGTATATTTTTTGTCTGCTATACGGCGCATCATTCTAAAAGGCAATAAATGTTTGGAGATCATGAGGAGAAACAAAATGAATATTATTTTCTGTTGTTCTTTATCATTCTGAACCCAGAAACGTGTGTACCCAAGACTCGGCTGCCTGCAGAGCCTCAAAAACACGATGAACACAGCTAAGAAACATGGCGTCGAGGAGAGTGTCCCTCATTCAAGCTTAAATAGCGGCCTCAGCCCAGCCAACTCAACGGCTCTGACGGAACACCGCAAGCAGCCCAAGAAGCGGTCAAAGAGGCCCAAAATCTCAGGACAAGTGTCTCACTCAAGCCTAAATAGCGGCCTCAGCCCAGCCAACTCAACGGCTCTGACGGAACACAGCAAGCAGCCCAAGAAGCGGTCAAAGAGACCTAAGATCTCAGGACAAGTGTCGCCAAGCGACGAAAAGTAAGTCAGGATTTCAGAAACTGAATTCACCATGCATGCATTTCACTGAGTCACTGCGCATAGGAAAACTTTAGATGTAGAAGGGAAAGCACGCAGTCTACTAAATGACAAATATTATACGAGGGGAAATCAACACTTTAGTTGCCCTTGTAGTAACTGAAAACGTTTAGCAAGATTTTCGGTGCATTTTTCAACAATGTTTTTGAAAGTGTTACACACATTGTCCAGTATTCATGCAATGAATTTAAGACCGGAGAAAATAATCTGCAAGTTGGATGCCATATGGAGCCAACTGAGCTGATCTGACGTTTTCATTACTCTAAGATATGTCTCCGTGGAAGGATTTCTATATTACCTAATAGGAAAGTCATCCCAGTTCTTAAATTTGAATAGCTTGTTCCAAGCATTTACTTACTAGATCAGGCATGTAGGGTACGTAGGTGCCCACATTCAGACTACCTGTGCGAACTGGCGCGGTCTCATTACCCGCAGCGCTTTCTTTACCAGTTTCATCGTTGTCCTCATGTAGTGATTCACGTAAACCAGTAAGTGCACTGGCTAACTTGCTCCTAATCATGAACTTCGGAATCAAAACTTATTGGACGTGCGAGAAGATAGTTGCCATGCTTTTCTCAGAATGATTATCTCTCTTAAAATCATAAAACTGGTTGACAACTTGTGCTCCTGCGCCACTGTTGTCCTGGATGACTTAAAATAGTAGAAATAGTAAATGCAGGAGAAGCGTATGTCAGTCGGCGGTTGACCATCAGTTGAGATTCGGCATGAACAGACTGACGCACAAAGGTAATAATGAAGGCGTAGCTTAAGGATATGGAGATATGTTTTTAACCGTAACTCAAATCGGCTCCATTCAATGCGTCAGGGCAACCTGCTAAGAACAATTATCTTTTGAATGTGATTTCAAGACCTTCTTCTAGAACGCTGAACCTACATTGTGCACTTTATTTACCAGAGTCCATACGTCAAGAAAGGAGCTAACGGATGGAACAGCACACTGTTGTATAAAGGTTATCAACAGGGATAAAGCGCCTCTGAAAGGCTGGCCTTCGTTTCGATAGCAGGACCTATCTTCGTCAAAGGCGGCCTCGCCATCCACGGCTTGTTAGTTTTAAAGGGTTAGTAGAGTGACGTCACGTGCGGTTTTTGTCGGTGGTCGTTGGTTGGTTGTAAAGGGAGAGACTTCCAAGAGAATGAGAGCACTCGCCTGACGTCTGTAAGCGTGGTTCTTAAGACGAGAAGACGAGAGCGGGAGAGTAGGAAGGCGGGGAGAAAAGAAAAGAAAAAAGGAAAGACACTGAGAGGGAATAAAGAGCAAAAAGAAAAACAAAGGCATAGGAGGGTGTTGGGGAAGCAAGAGGTTAGGGAGCATCACGGGTGTCGTTGGCGGCATGTTTTGAGGCTTTTGAACAGCCGGTCAGGTGGTCAGTGCGCGAGTAATAAAAACGACCCAAAAATACATCAGTTGAAAGAAGGACTTGAGTAGCATAGCCGCAATGCGTTAGGTAATCTTTAAGGAGTTAAGATGGCGACAAGGAGTCTGGGGTGCAATGCATGGGGTAGCTGGAAGGCAGCGGTATGGTCTTTCAGGGGACGTTAGCCCCAGTAGCTCAACGTATGGGTCGTCATGGTGGTATAGAGAAGTGGCGATATCCTGTGTGGCTGAGGCGCCATGTGTTCGTGAGGGTGTTTCAAGAAAATATAATACAAAATACAGACGAAAAAAGAGGGGGGACCAAAACCGGAAGGAGAAATAGGAGAGTGACATGAGTAAAAGCGGGCGGGGCCAGGTGTACAAGGGAAAAGGGGTCGTACAGTTGATATAAAGGAAAAAAGAACATGAAAGAGTATAATAAATTGAGTAATAGGCAAGGAAAATTGGAAATGGAGGAATAGGTAAGGTTAAGGAATTAAGGTTAGCTGGTGGCAGAATGTGTTTTGTGCCTTGGTAGATGATATTGTCACGTGGTGGTGACGTTAAGACACAGTAGCAATACTGTGAAAGGCAAAACTAGATTTTATTGGGCGAACTTGTGCCCACAAAACAGGCTACACTTATAGCACAACGAGAGCGGCGAACACAGTCGGCGATCGTCGAAAAATCTGATCAGCGGGTCAAGCGCGTCGGCTTTTATAGGTCATCCGTCGAATGTTCCAGATTAACCGATGGGACCCGCGTGTCTTCCACAAAGTTCTACACTATTCGCGTCGCGCATACATGCAATCAGATTACACAAGTTGCGGTGAAAGACAGTGGACGGAACCATCGATAACATTCTAGAAACTTCTTTTCCATGCAGGCGCGTCCTGCGTTGCGCGATAACATTTGTTAGGCGGCCAAACGTGGTCGCCCGATAAAGATAAGTACACGTGTCATTACCCCCCTCTTAAAAAGCATCGACCCGATGCTGCAAAAAAACTAAAGTAATAAAAAAGAAGCACTCGTAGCAAAGAAAACAACAAAATAAGGAAGTTCGTCAGCGTCCACAAAAGGGTTTAAGGCGCACCACGTGGACCACTTCAGATCGTGCGCGGCGCCGCTGTGAATGCGAAATGCCGTCTGGCACGACCTCATAGTCCAGTGCGCCAATACGTCGGATGACCTTGTAGGGTCCGAAATAGCGTCGCAGTAGTTTCTCACTGAGTCCTCGTCGGCGTATCGGGGTCCATACCCAAACACGGTCGCCAGGCTGGTACTCGACGAAGCATCGACGGAGGTTGTAGTGTCGGCTGCCGGTCCTCTGCTGGTTCTTGATCCGCAGGCGGGCGAGCTGTCGGGCTTCTTCGGCGCGCTGGAGATAGGTAGCGACGTCAAGGTTCTCCTCGTCAGTGACGTGCGGCAGCATGGCGTCGAGCGTCGACGTCGGTCTCCTGCCGTCGACCAGCTTGAACGGCGTGATCCTGTGTTGTTTCTTGCACCGCCGTGTTGTAAGCGAATGTTACGTACGGCAGGACGGCATCCCAGGTCTTGCGTTCGACGTCGACGTACATCGTTAGCATGTCGGCGAGGGTCTTATTCAGCCGCTCCATTCGTCCATTCGTCTGCGGCCGTTCGTCTGCGGGTGGTAGGCCGTTGTCCTCCTGTGCCTTGTCTGACTGTATTTCAGAATGGCTTTGGTGAGCTCCGCTGTAAAGGCCGTTTCTCCGTCGGTGATGAGGACTTCTGGGGCGCCATGTCGCAGCAGGATGTTTTCGACAAAGAATTTCGCCACTTCGGCTGCGCTACCTTTCGGCAGTGTTTTAGTTTCAGCGAAGCGGGTGAGCTAGTCCGTCGCCACGACGATCCACTTGTTTCCGGTTGTTCACGTCGGAAAGGGTCCCAGCAAGTCCATCCCAATCTGCTGGAATGGTCGGCAAGGAGGCTCGATTGGCTGTAGTAATCCGGCTGGCCTTGTCGGCGGTGTCTTGCGTCGCTGACAGTCTCGGCATGTTCTGACATAACGGGCGACGTCGGCGTTCAGGCGCGGCCAATAATACTTTTCTTGTATCCTCGATAGTGTGCGGGAAACTCCGAGGTGTCCAGCGGTCGAATCGTCATGTAGGGCGTGCAATACTTCTGGACGAAGTCCTGACGGGACAACAAGAAGGTAGTTGGTGCGGACTCGTGAGAAGTTCTTCTTTACGAGTAGATTGTTTTGAAGCGTGAAGGAAGATAATCCGCGCTTGAATGCCCTAGGGACAACGTCGGTGTGCCCTTCCAGATATTCGACGAGGCCTTTTAGCTCCGGGTCTGCCCGTTGCTGTTCAGCGAAGTCTTCCGCGCTTATCATTCCAAGGAAGGCGTCGTCATTCTCGTCGTCTTGCGGTGGCGGGTCGTGACAGGCAATCGGCATCGGAGTGTTTTCGTCTGGACTTGTAGGTTACAGTTATGTCGCATTCTTGTAGTCTGAGGCTCCACCGCGCCAGTCGTCCTGCAGGATCCTTTATATTCGCTAGCCAACACAGCGCGTGATGGCCACTGACGACTTTGAATGGCCTGCCATAAAGATAAGGGCGAAATTTAGCTGCAGCCCAAACGATGGCGAGGCATTCCTTTTCGGTCGTAGAATAGTTGCCTTCCGCTTTTGACAGCGACCGGCTAGCGTAAGCTATCACCTGTTCGACTCCGTTTCTCCTCTGGACTAGAACGGCACCGAGGCCTAGGCTACTGGCGTCAGTATGGATTTCTGTATCGGCGTACTCGTCGAAGTGCGCAAGTACCGGCGGCGTCTGCATGCGTCGTTTGAGTTCTTCAAATGCGTCGGCCTGCAGCGTTTCCCACTTGAACTCAACATCACATTTAGTTAGCCGTGTCAACGGCTCAGCGATGCGTGAAAAGTCCTTGACAAAGCGCCTGTAGTAGGCACACATGCCAAGGAATCTGCGCACTGCCGTCTTGTTGATGGGTTGCGGGAGCTGTGCGATTGCAGCTGTCTTTTGCGGGTCTCGACGGACACCAGATTTGCTGATTACGTGGCCTAGGAACAGAAGCTCATCGTAAGCGAAGCGGCATTTTTCTGGCTTCAGAGTAAGCCCTGACGACTTGTTGGCCTCTAGTACTGTCGCAAGCCGCCTGAGGTGATCGTCGAAATTTCCGGCTAAGACGACGACGTCATTCAAGTAAACGAGACAGGTCTGCCCCTTCAATCCTGCTAACACCGTGTCCATGACGCGCTGGAACATTGCAGGCGCCGAGCACAGTCCGAATGGCATAACCTTGAACTCGTAGAGGCCGTCTGGGGTGATGAAGGCCGTCTTTTCGCGATCTCTTTCGTCGACTTCTATTTGCCAATAGCTAGACTTGAGATCCATCGACGAGAAGTATTTAGCGTTGCAGAGCCGATCAAATGCGTCGTCTATCCGTGGAAGGGGGTACACGTCTTTCTTCGTGATCTCGTTCAGTCGACGATAATCGATGCAGAAACGTAGGGTTCCATCCTTTTTCTTTACCACGACAACAGGGGATGCCCACGGGCTTTTCGACGGCTGGATGATGTCGTTGCGCAGCATTTCGTTCACTTGGGGCCCTATAACGTAAAACTATTCCACTACGTTTCTATTACAAGCTCCTGACGTCAAATTTGCGTAACCGCCAACGCAAGCACCGGGCGGTCACCCGCAGGGTTGTCTGAACAGACCAATCAAACGCTCTCCTCGTTCATAGGAGGTCACTTTTGCTTGCTTGAAAAACGAATAACATTGCCTGCACTGAGCGGTTTGTCGTATCTAATTGGCTGACAAGAGGCGAGGAGAAGGCTCAAGTGGAGAGGGATTCGATGGGGCCGAGCCACTGCACTGAAAGTCGATAACCAGATGAAGAGGGTGGTGCCGGCGTCTACGATTGGTCGGCTTTCCCTTACTTAGCTTGCGGTGGCTGGTCGAAAATAGCGGCGGCATGGAACGGAAGCTCAAGAATGACGCTAAAGCGGACCCTCAGCAAAGAAGAGTTGGCAGAATGAGGGGGTAAACGTGCCGAAAGTGCTCGAAAACGTTACACGGCCACGCAAAAAGTTTTATTCTACGCAAATACACTCATGCTCTCCGGCAGGTGCGAGTAGCCAGCGTCTGAGCGATCGGCGGTAGCCATCTTCTATTCCTTTCGGAACGGGGCAGCCTATGGCTATTCCGATGAAAATTCAGTTTTGTTCGGCATATTAATGCATCTTTATCGCGTAGACGTCACTTCGACGCGAGGAGTTCTTGCGGTTTTGTGACGTCGCGTGACAGGCAGGTGAAGTGGGTGCAGCCCGAAACCTTTTTACCAATAGCCGAGGGCTAATGGCGAAAAGGCGTCGAATAAGAAATAACTGTTTTTCTTTTTTCTGTCGAATCATGCATAATCAGTGTGTACACATCATATCAGATGGGGAAGTATCGCGGTTTTCGTGACGTCGCGTGACAGACAGGTGAAGTGGGGGTGGTCGAAAAAAGTTTTTGACCAATCGTGGAGGGCTGACAGCAGAATTGGAATAGAAAAGTTTGGAATAGTTTTACGTTATAGCGCCCTTGTTCTCTTATAGCTGCACGTTCTCGCGGCGAAACTCGGTAAGGGCTCTGGCGGAGTGGTCGAGCGCACTCCTCGGTGAATATGCGATGCTTTGCGACTGGTGTTTGTCGAATCCTCGATGACGTCGAAAAGCAGCCTTTGTATCGTCGGAGCAGACTTCTGAGCTGCTGTTGCTTAATCACGGGGAGACTTGGATTAATGTCGTAGTCTGGTTCGGGAACCATCGTCGTCGGGGTAGATGCGGCGGAGTCTGAGAGGACAAACGCATTACTGGTTTCCAGATTTTCCTCGATGTACGCGATCGTCGCGCCCTTGTTGATGTGCTTGAACTCCTGGCTGAAGTTTGTCAGTAACACTTCAGTTTTCCCTCCATGCAGTCGAGCGATTCCTCTTGCGGCGCAAATTTCACGGTCTAGCAGTAGACGTTGGTCGGCTTCGATGACGCCTTCTACGTCAGCGGGTGTTTCGGTGCCGACCGAAATAACAATGCTGGAGCGAGGCGGGATGCTCACTTGATCTTCGAGCACACTCAAGGCGTGGTGACTACGAGGGCTCTCCGGCAGTATCACTTTGTCTTCCGACAGCGTTGTTGACTTCGACTTCAGGTCGATGATTGCGCTGTGTTGGTTCAGGAAGTCCATACCGAGAATGACGTCTCGTGAACACTGTTGGAGGATAACGAAGGTGGCAGGGTAAGTCCCGCCATGAATGCTTATTCTTGCCGTGCAGATTCCAGTCGGCGTGATGAGATGCCCTCCAGCAGTCCGAATTTGAGGGCCCTCCCATGCAGTCTTAACCATCTTTAACTGGGCGGCGATGTGTCCACTCATAACGGAGTAATCGGCCCCTGTGTCCACTAAGGCGGTAACTGCGTGGCCGTCGAGAAGCACGTCCAGCTCGGTGGTTCTTTGTCTGGCGTTGCAGTTAGGTCTTGGCGTCGGATCACGGCTGCGTCGTGTTGAACTGAAGCTGGAACGTCGCGTCGCCAGGTGGTCTTTCGTCGTCGTATTTGCTTCCAGACCTCGTCGGGACGGCGGCTTGTGATGTCGTCGAGGTAGTTTCTTCGGCGTCTTCGTCGGTGGCGGAGGATCTTCGTCAGTTCGACGAACAGCAACCGCACCTCCATCGGTTGCTGCTTTTAGTTTTCCGGATATGGGCTCGCTGACCGGCCCCGGGCTGGGCCAGTGTATGGTCGGCGCTGTGGCGACAGGTAGCGGCCTGGTGATGGCGAACGCGGCGGTCGTCGAGAGCTCCACTGAGTAGCGGCGAGGTAGTCGGCAATATCGCGAGGGCGTTCACCTTGCTGCGGGCGCGGAGTGTTGACAGCGACACCTCGCAGTCCCATCTCCCGGTATGGGTATTGTCGGTAGACGTGACCCGCTTCTCCGCAGTGGTAGCAGAGTGGGCGGTGGTCAGGAGCGCGCCAAACGTCTGTCTTCCTCGGGTAGCTGCGCTGGGTGACGGGTGGGAGTGCTGGCGGCGGCGGTGGCGGTCGACGGAATTGTGGCGTTACGGGGCCCTGGCGCGGTCGTGGAGGGGGGACCTTGACGGCGGGCCACAGGGGCGTAGTTCATCACTTGCGGCTGAGGCTGCGGCGATTCAGGGGCTACTCCGAGTTGTTGTTGGAGCTGCTCACGTACGGCGTCGGCAATCAAAGCCACTTGAGGCTGGGATGATGGGAACAGCTTCTGTAGCTCCTCGCGCACGACCGCTCGGAAGGTCTCGCGTAGGTCGTCGGTGGCCAATGACTGAACTCCGGCGTAGTTTGTCAAGTTCGTGCGGCGGTCGAATTGCCGGTTTAGCATCTCGAGTGTCTTCTCGATGCTGGTGGCCTCGCGAAGAAACTCGTCGATGGTCTTCGGTGGGCTTTGTACCATTCCGGCAAAAAGTTCCTCCTTCACACCACGCATGAGTAGGAGGACTTTCTTCTCCTCGGGCATTTCAGGGTCGACGTGGCGGAAGAGACTGCTCATTTCCTCCATGAAGATCGTGGTTGTCTCATTAGGTAGCTGCACCCGTGTTTCTAATAGCACTTGGGCTCGTTCTCGGCGTACGACGCTTGCGAATGTCTGCAGGAAGCCGCTTCGGAACAGCTCCCATGTCGTTAAGGTGGCTTCTCGGTTTACGAACCGCGTCCTGGCCGCGTCTTCCAATGCGAAGAAGACATGTCGCAGTTTGTCGTCGCTGTTCCAGTTGTTAAATGTAGCGACTCTCTCATACGTCTCAAGCCAGCTTTGCGGGTCCTCGAACGTTGAACCGCGGAACGTCGGAGGCTCCCTGGGCTGCTGCAGCACGACGGGGGACGCTGGGGCTGCCATTGGGGTGGACTTGGTGGCGATCTTCCTGGTCGTCTCAGGCAAAAGTCCGTGCTCCGGGGGCAGTCCTTGGAGCCTGCGGCTACCTCGCTGGTTCTTGCACAATGCCAGGAACACGGTCACAATGCCGAAAGGGCAGGCTTGGCAAAGGCACATGTTCCCTCTAAATACAGACTACTTAAATTGTACAGTTCTATGTAAAAACGAGAGAAACACCGCTCCTTTCTTATCGATTCAGAGCTTAACCTCGTGCTTAGTACCGCACAACGCCCTCCCGTAGCTGCTAATGTAATCTCCTCGTTTTCCCATGGCGAACTACGGTAAACGTTTTTTCCCCAGAAATATACATTCTTTTCCTAATCTCAAAGCACAACTCCTTAGAAGTAACTGGAAAACAAAAACAATTTGAGCTGTGTAATTAAATTACCGTTCCATAGTACTGAAAAAGCCACACTTACAATGAGAAAAACTTGGTAAGCCAGGTCCTGAATAGACGAAATAAAGGTGGTGACGACGCATTATAGTTCCAACTCTACCACGCCGTGACGTGAACGATATTTAATGCGTCTGCCAGGTCCCAATTAAATTTTGTTGGTAAATATGGCCAAAATTGTATTCTAAAAGCGCCAAATGTATAACTTGGCAAGTTTCAGGTACTTTAGTGGGCCTAAATAATCCTATTAGGAGAAAACACGAGAGCGAATCAGAAAGTCTTTGCCCCTATTTTTTTTTAGCTAAATTAGGGGCCTAAATGCGAAGTCAACATATCCATTTCCAGCGGTGGACCTTCCTTGGAACGGCTCGGCCTTATTTGCCGGTAGATCCAAGTCACGACACTGTTGTCAGTTCTTCAAGATGATGGTTGTGCTTCACACGACCATGGCGTACGATCAACGATTTGTGATTCGTTTTCCATGAAGCAAGGGACGAACGCCCATCGAAACTTACAGGGAAATGCAGTTCACGTCAGGGGGAAGGTGACTCACTTTGAGCAGTGCGACGTAGTGGTGCTCTGAGTTTGCAAAAGGCAATGAACACTTGTACGGCAATGAGCGTTCGGGGGAGGCCGCGTGCGTCGCTGACTGCTGACGAGCTCCGGTCATTTCATTGGGGGAGTCAGAACCACCCTCCATAAAGCCCGAACCTCGCTCCTAATGAGTTCCGCGTTTCGGGTGCATTGAATAAGTTTCTGGCAGGACAGGGGTTCACGTGCAACGATGAAGCCTAGACAGCAGCCCGACGGTGGTTACACAGTCAGCGTGGCGAATTCTACCATAGGCGCATCTCAAATTTAGTGCATGCGATGGAACAAATGTCTGAACTGGTGTGGGGACCGTGTGGTTATATACTGTAGAGTGCGTAGAATAGTACATATATTTGTAATTTGCTGTATTTATTGAATTTGGCTAATAAAAAGCGGGGGCAAAGACTTTCTGATACGCCCTCGTACTTTGTAATCTGGGACATAGCATTGATGTACTGACGCTTGAGCTTCGGCGTGAAGTTAAAAAAGATCAAACTTCTGCTTTGATTTTCTATTGCAGTAATCAACTTCCTGTCACAAAATTTGCGAAAATAGGTCTTTAGAAGCACGAATTTATTATTCTAAATATGATTTACTGTTCTCTTTATCGTACGTTTTAACCGTACGGCATGTCCTAAACGTGAGGTTTATACTTTTCTGCGACAATCGGAGCATGTTATCGCTGATCGTTATTGGATGTCTTGGTGCAGTGTGTCTGTGCACCACTGCAGGTTGCAGGAGTGGTGTGGCGTATGTAGGCTGCCGTAACTTCTGTAATATAATCTGTTTTTAGTCAGTACTTGTCCTTTCTTCTGTTTGGTAGGACATCATACATGTTTCTGAATATTGGTGTCATCATGCAGAACACGCACACTTGCCCCGATAGTTTGATTTAAAAAATAGTCTTCCATAATGCACAACGTCATTATTGAAAGCCGTATAGTATAATTTCCTTGCGGCATAAATCATAAAAGGAAATTCATCTCAGCTACATTTTGTGCTAATACGAATGACGCACAGTTGTTTGAGGAGCCGTATAAAAACGGAATTTTTTACAGCCCCGCTTTGTCAATACAGACTGGCTAGCTTTGTAAAGAACGTGGTAGTAAAGTTCATGCTAAACCCTACTACAAGCGCAAATGCATTGAACCTTTTTTATTCTCTTCAAGCTAACATTCTTAAACGATTAAAATAAATCGATTTAAACAACGATGTAGCTGGGCACGACGAAGCCACCTGGTGCTTTTATGGATGTCGCCAGAGATTTGGTATTTGAATGCTTCTGCCTTGCAGATAAATACAATAGCACGAGTGTCTTGAATTCTTCATTAATCAGAAAATATATTGTAGCAGTGTCTAGCAATCGACTTTGCAAGCTTGATTCAAGTGGTGACGAGGCACGCAAATGGAAAAAAGAGGCACTCGTTTGTGTAGTTTTCTCTGTGTCTCGTGGTTCCGGCACTCCATTTGGCCAATAATGAAATACGCACTAACAAGACAATCAATCACAGCTCAAGCTGCGAGTCGTCAGCACAACACCATATTCACTCCACCATAGATGTGGGGTACGTATGCCACATGAATCCAGTGAAAGGCCTCTATGCCTAATCGTGTCAAACCAGTGAACACTTTCACAAGCTTCTTTATGGTAACGTCACATGCAGTAATCAAATGCGCATGTGCTCTAACCATTAAAGTGCAGAGAAGCCCCTATTCACAGAACTTCTTTCTTTTTCTTGAAGTACACCCAGGTCCCAAGATCATGCTTGTGCTTCTTCGCTGCAAAAGCCCAAAAAACAACGCACTACCTTTGCCAGCACCTCCCCACGGGACAAGCGTGACAGCTGCACCGTCTCGCAGTCGTTCAGGGTACCAATGCAAGCTTCGGCTGTTCCACCGAAGCGATCACCAGGCGAACGACCTGTGCCAGCTCAGGCGGACATTCTGCTACTACGAACGCCCAGCTCGCGCAGCATCACGTCACGAGAGGCAGGGGTGAGGATCGCGACATGGGGTCAGCACACAAATTTGATAGACAACCATTTGCGATGAAGTGAACTGGAGTGGTCATGCCATAATAATCGTGATTTTTTTATGTCAACGAAAGTTTGCCGACGAATACTTGACCGTCCAGCGTTATGGCACTAAAATTCAATGGCACCAGAGCTGGGAATGAACCCTCGATCTTTCGTGGGAGTCGAAACCACTACCTTTGGTTCTAATTAATTACTTGATAAAATGTCTCGTTGAAAAAGTAAATCTCAACAACTTCTGTGTATCTGATAAGGCGTGGTGATTTGAAGGATAATGATCCTGAGGTACCTTCATCTCTCTTTATTCTGTCTACGGGAATATGAAATTTGTTGCGTGGAATTGCCGGCAATATATGTAAAATATCATCATCATCATCAGCCTAGTTACGCCCACTGCAGGGCAAAGGCCTCTCCCATACTTCTCCAACTACCCCGGTCATGTACTAATTGTGGCCATGTTGTCCCTGCAAACGTCTTAATATCATCCGCCCACCTAACTTTCTGCCGCCCCCTACTACGCTTCCCTTCCCTTGGAATCCATTCCGTAACCCTTAATGACCATCGGTTCTCTTCCCTCCTCATTACATGTCCAGCCCATGCCCATTTCTTTTTCTTGATTTCAACTAGGATGTCATTTACCCGCGTTTGTTCCCTCACTCAATCTGCTCTTTTCTTATCCCTTAACGTTACACCTATCATTCTTCTTTCCATAGCTCGTTGCGTCGTCCTCAATTTCAGCAGAACCCTTTTCGTAAGCCTCCAGGTTTCTGCCCCGTAGGTGAGTACTGGTAAGACACAGCTGTTATACACTTTCCTCTTGAGGGATAGTGGCAACCTGCTGTTCATGATTTGAGAATGCCTGCCAAACGCACCCCAGCCCATTCTTATTCTTCTGGTTATTTCAGTCTCATGATCCGGATCCGTGGTCACTACCTGCCCTAAGTAGATGTATTCCCTTACCACTTCGAGTGCCTCGCTACCTATCGTAAACTGCTGTTCTCTTCCGAGACTGTTAAACATTACTTTAGTTTTCTGTAGAATAATTTTCAGACCCTCCCTTCTGCTTTGCCTCTCCAGGTCAGTGAGCATGCATTGCAATTGGTCTCCTGAGTTACTAAGCAAGGCAATATCATCAGCGAATCGCAAGTTGCTAAGGTATTCTCCGTCAACTTTTATCCCCAATTCTTCCCACTCCAGGTATCTGAATAGCACCTGTAAACATGCTGTGAATAGCATTGGAGATATCGTATCTCCCTGTCTAACGCCTTTCTTTATTGGGATTTTGTTGCTTCCTTTGTGGAGGATTACGGTGGCTGTGGAACCGCTATAGATAACTTCCAGTATCTTTACATATGGCTCATCCACACCCTGATTCCGTAGTGCCTTCATGACTGCTGAGGTTTCGACTGAATCAAATGCTTTTTCGTAATCAATGAAGGCTATATATAAGGGTTGGTTATATTCCGCACATTTCTCTATCACCTGATTGATAGTGTGAATATGGTCTATTGTTGAGTAGCCTTTAGGGATTCCTGCCTGGTCCTTTGGTTGACAGAAGTCTAAGGTATTCCTGATTCTATTTGCGATTACCTTAGTAAATACTTTGTAGGCAACGGACAGTAAGCTGATCGGTCTATAATTTTTCAAGTCTTTGGCGTCCCCTTTCTTATGGATTAGGATTATGTTAGCATTCTTCCAAGATTCCGGTACGTTCGAGGTCATGAGGCATTGTGTATATAGGGCGGCCAACCTTTCTAGGACAGTGTTCCCACCATCCTTCAACAAATCTGCTGTTACCTGATCCTCCCCAGCTGCCTTCCCCCTTTGCATAGCTCCCAAGGCGTTCTTTACCTCTTCCGGTGTTACTTGTGGGATTTCAAGTTCCTCTAGACTATTCCCTCTCACCTTATCGTCGTGGGTGTTACTGCCACTGTATAAATCTCTATAAAACTCTTCAGCCACTTGAACTATCTCATCCATATTAGTAACGATACTGCTGGCTTTGTCTCTTAACGCACACATCTGATTCTTGCCTATTCCTAGTTTCCTTTTTACTGCTTTTAGGCTTCCTCCGTTCCTGAAAGCCTGTTCAATTCTATCCATAATATAGTTCCTTATGTCCGCTGTCTTACGCTTGTTGATTAACTTAGAAAGTTCTGCCAGTTCTATTCTAGCTGTAGGGTTAGAGGCTTTCATACATTGGCGTTTCTTGATCAGGTCTTTCGTCTCCTGCGATAGCTTACTGGTTTCCTGTTTAACGGCTTTACCACCGACTTCTATTGCGCACTCCTTAATGATGCCCATAAGATTGTCGTTCATTGCTTCAACACTATGGTCCTCTTCCTGGGTTAAAGCCGAATACCTGTTCTGTAGCTTGATCCGGAATTCCTCTAGTTTCCCTCTTACCGCTAACTCATTGATTGGTTTCTTATGTACCAGTTTCTTCCGCTCCCTCCTCAAGTCAAGGCTAATTCGAGTTCTTACCATCCTATGGTCACTGCAGCGCACCTTGCCGAGCACGTCTACATCTTGTATGATGCCAGGGTTCGCGCAGAGTATAAAGTCGATTTAATTTCTAGTCTCACCATTCGGGCTCCTCCACGTCCACTTTCGGCTAACCCGCTTGCGGAAAGAGGTATTCATTATCCGCATATTATTCTGTTCTGCAAACTCTACTATTAACTCTCCGCTGCTATTCCTAGAGCCTATGCCATATTCCCCCACTGACTTGTCTCCGGCCTGCTTCTTGCCTACCCTGGCATTGAAATCGCCCATCAGTATACTGTATTTTGTTTTGACTTTACCCATCGCCGATTCCACGACTTCATAGAAGCTTTCGACTTCCTGGTCATCATGACTAGATGTAGGGGCGTAGACCTGTACAACCTTCATTTTGTACCTCTTATTAGGTTCACAACAAGACATGCCACCCTCTCGTTAATGCTATAGAATTCCTGTATGTTACCAGCTATGTTCTTATTAATCAGGAATCCGACTCCTAGTTCTCGTCTCTCTGCTAAGCCCCGTTAGCACAGGACGTGCCCGCTTTTTAGCACTGTATATGCTTCTTTTGGCCTCCTAACTTCACTGAGCCCTATTATATCCCATTTACTGCCCTCTAATTCCTCCAATGGCACTGCTAGACTCGCCTCACTAGATAATGTTCTAGCGTTAAACGTTGCCAGGTTCATATTCCAATGGCGGCCTGTCCATGTAAAATATACTTGTTTACAAATAAGGCTGAAAGTTGGGAAAGTTTGTTTATGTTCATGCTGAAAATCCGCGCGAATTGAACACGGATGGAGAGACGAAACACACGGACGACCGCTGCAAATAAGAAAAGTTTATTTGTTACCTTGGCGTTACGTACACGGGCTGCACAGACTCGGAACAAATTGTGCGCACAACTGCAGTATCCGTTCAACACCCTGGTGGGTAAATCATAAATCGCAATATGTGCAGCAAAGGTTAAAAGCATAAAAATAGTTCGGGCAGGATCTAGCTCAGCATTGTTGCCGACTGTAACGTAATTATCATTTATTCAGTTAAGCGAAACATCGTACTGACACTTCCAAAACGCGTCGAGAAGAATGTGTGCACCGTAATTTGGTCTCCTTTATTGATCTTTCATTCGATACGATTGGCTTAAAGACACCTACCAAAATAAATAATCATAAGAACTGGGTGAATGGGTCAGAACGATAGGTTAATGAAATATTAATTAAAGGGAAAATGAGACATCCTCCCAGTCGTAGCAAATGCAACAAAATAAACCCACACGGATTCGTCTAAAGAAAAGCCTCACTGTTGAAGAAAAATTTGGCCTCAACTGCAAGGCTTTTCTTTTGAGGAAGCCGCGCAGAGTTCCTTTGTAGGAATTGCTACGATTGGGTGGGTGTCTCGTTTTCCCGATATTAAATACTTCTCGCCAGCTTGCCGGTTTACACAGAACAATTAAGTCAAAACTCTTGCGTTTGCTTTGAGTTGTTCATAAGTTCGACTTCGCCCTGGCATCTGCTAGCCACCTGGTTAGCTCAGATAGTGGAGCGGATGCCACAGAAAGGCATGGGTTCTGGGTTCGAGCCTCGGACCTAAGGCGAATTTTTCTTCGACTGTGACGCTTTTCTTTCAGGGAACCCGCATGGGTTTCCTTTGTAGCAATTGCTACGATTGGGTGTAGATCTCGTTTTCTCTTTATTAACTCATTTCCGCCTTCCGGTTTTCCGTAGAACTATTACAAGCTAATAAAGTATATACAAGGATACATACAGGTATATAAAGTCGTAATATCAACATAAGAGGTAAACAGGTTAACACGCGTGATTACTAACTCGACCAGCATTCGGTATTTGTAATGATTACAAAAAACATAAAAGAAATGTCTTGTTCATGGCAGGGCGTTCCAGTCATTAGTTTCCCTGTAAACATGATAATAATGATCGCGTAGCTGCTCTGGTTTGATGATAAAGATTATAATAATAAGATTTTTTGAATGCGCTTTTACATGGGGCAAAGACCAATAGTCACCTCACCTGCTCGACATAAGCAATTAATCTATACATATCTACGAGACAAATATTTTGCGTGCATCACCTTAACCTTTCTCTTTTTTTAAGACATCTAGATATAGCGATCTTGAACCGCTACATATGCCTGTAACGGATGAATTCTTATCACTTCGTCCCCTGAATTTTTTCCACCAATACTAAAACGTCTCTTGTTTATTTCGACTGCTGACTTGCTAATGCTTTCACCCGCTGTAAATCCAAGTGCTTCTGGAAGGTGAATCTTTCGTGCGGCTCTCGCTGGGTGAATGCCATCGCCTTCCTTTAGGATGTGCTGAGTTGTCTCCGGATTTTCGCTGCAGCAGACACCGGCCTTGTACCGAATATTTGCTCCGCTACGTCTTTCTCTTCAGGCAACCAGGCTCGGACGTCCAATAGCAAGGCACAACCCTTTGCGTTTTCCTGCATATTTCTCTTTGTGATTGCTTCTTGCCTTACTTCTCTATGTTCCCGGGGTATCTTATTGTTTCCATCGATTACTTCGAACTTAGTGCCTCTTTTTCTTTAACTTTCTTTTTCATGACTCCTGGTTATCTATTTAAGCTTTCAGTTACCTTGTACCTGGTAGGCGTGTTTGTTGATGTCATTCTGAATCCTATGCAATTTAGGTAGAAATATGTCTTCACTTTAGCCCCAATCTGTCCCCACTTAATTTCATCCATGTTTGCGACTCTCTCTTAGAAACTATTTTTTCTCTGCGCTTCTCAGATGAAAAAAAAAAGTGCAACACATGTTACCCTGCGCTGCCTCATTCGTGGTTTAGCTTGAACCTACAAAGCCAACCGGCCTCAAAGCATACCAATTTTTTTCAAACTTCGAACCCCGGCAAGGTCCCTCATTTTAAGCGAAGAATGACATTTGCGAACATCAGCGCTAGCAGCATTGCTCGCTTTCCAGATTGCTCCCACCACTTCCTATTCAGTCTAGCACTATTGTTCCTTGATTCATTATTGTTGCATTCAACTTGCCCTTCACTTTTAGATTATCTAGGTTTATATTGGAGTTGGTCATTTCTTCGTTCATGTATACAGTAAGGTATTTATATTGCCTGACTATGGATAAGAACTTGCTGATATTTATTACTCTGCGAATACTGGTCTTTGATATAAATACCGGAATTCTCGATTTTTTTTTCTGCTAAGCCTAACTGGGCTTACAGTCTGTCAAGGACTTTCTGTATTGGAGCGCAATAGGAAGCCTAATGTTCCAAGTGTCCAAAGCTGCAGTGATTGCTACGGAAAGCTAGCTGCAAAGCTTGAACAGAATGTTTCCGTCGGCGCGGTATGTTCTTAACCTTTGTACGGACAGCGACGACGCTGAATACGCAATGGAAGTCTCGGAAGCCATCGATCAATTCATAACTGCGTTCTGCATGACTCCTTTCGTTGGAACAAGCGAGTGCAAATTTCCGACACGTGCTAGCTGGAACCGAAAGAAATTACTTTCATCAGGAATTATAAGTTAGCAGAAAAGCAAGACCTATTTCAGGTAATACATTAGTGTATACAAGAAAAAATAACTCTCGTGCGCTGCTTTTTTGGTTGCTCGACGATACTGGGATTGGTTACACCGTTCCCTCATCGAGCGATGTCGCATGTCATTCTTCCACTGCTTTCACAGACAAATTAAAAATGCAATGCTTTGATTATGGAGTACAAGGATGCTCGTTTCTGTCGATGTGAAACACAATGTTCTCACTCCCGCCACAACAAAAATACATATTACAAATTGTAGACAGCCCCTTAAAGGCCCATCTTTGTCGGTGCGTTGCCAGGTATGGGGTGTTCCAACCAATGGTAGCCAAGTTTTTTTAACACAAAGTACATTTAAAGTACGCACCGCGGAAGCTGCCATTTTAAAACCTACAACGTTGGGTCGTCAGGCCTCTTTCGACCAAACACCGTAGATATTAAAAGTGTAGCATGAACCACGTCTTAAAGCCTCTTTTTTTTTTTTTTTTGAACAGCTTGCCTAAATTTACCTGGGACACGCGGTATTTTCTCAAGTGTGTGAACCTTCTGCATCGGACGCCAGCAGCGCTACGCCGGCCACATACCCTCTGGCACAACGGCCCAGTGAACTTATCTTGCACCTTTTGTTCATTACGCATGTAAGATGTTTCAGGACCCAAATCACTGTTCTCCACTCTCCATGCCGTTAAGAAAAAGCGTGTGCAACAATGGATATAGAGCGAATTCGTGCGTAAGTGCTTGGTGGATTTCCACTTGCTTGTCGCACTTCCGGCGTCTCAATGACTTGGACTCGGTTCTTCATGTGTATCCCCCCTTAAAAGCATCATGCAATGGTCATCTATGCATTCTGACATATATCCTCATCGACAAGCTGCTCCATCAAACAGCGCCGCTGTGAAGTAAGCGCGTATCACGTGTCAGAGTATTTATGCCCTAGTTTCTGCTCCGTTTCCATGTCCCATGGAATGAAGATGTTGTTCTTCTGTTGATTAAAGGGCGAGATGACGCTATAACACACCATTACAAAAGAGAGGAACGCTGTTATCGAGTAGACCGAGCCCTGGCGTCACCGTCATAACCACCTAGGAAGGCGGAAACGCCACGCGTTAGAGAGAAGGCAAGAAAGGACAAGAGAGGGCGCTAGAATAGAAACAGTAAGTGAAAGAAGAAGGTACCATCACCGCTTCCTTTGTCGTGATGGGGGCGGAAAAAAGCGTATATATGGCGCAGAAGTATAGGCGCAAAGGCGCGGATAACAGAGGCTGCGGCCGAGGTGCCCAAGCAACGCGTGGAGCATTTTGAAACTGTTAGAAGCTTACGCCGTGGGTAGAGAGCGTCGCTTGCTTCGGTGTCAGGATGCGGCGGCTTAGCTACCGCGTCTGCAGCAAGAAGCAGACAATAGTTGCACTATTAAAAGAAAGAGTGTGTCTGACCCGCGTGTTTTGTACCACATAGCTCCCTGAAGTGTCTAGTGCAGGCCGGCTTGTTATTTTAACACCTTAGCGAACGTAATACGCCAACTGCCTAATTCGTACTGCCAATAAGAATAGCAGAGCATACTGTGAGGTATCGCGGTGGTATGGGCAACGAAAATGGCTTATTGTACCGCAACAAATGCAGTTGAACTACATAGATTCTGTCGTAGGAGTCGGAAGCAATTAACTGCCGTTAGCATCATTAAAAAAATGCTAATAACCTTGGCGAACACAAAGAAGTGAAATAAGAGAACCAGAAAGAGCTAGCAAAATTATATGCTCTTTTTTTTTTGACGTAAAATGGAACGGAGTGAGGCAGGCAACAAAACGGCACGCGTATAAAAATCAAAATTTCCGCTTGTGACAATGACAGCCGCATCGCTGCTGAAGAATGGATTGGCACTCCCAGCCAGGGTAGTGACACACCACATATGATAGGCTTGAAATAGCCAAGCAGCCATGTTACAAGAGCGTCAGTGCTTTTCAATTTTTTTCTTGGAAGGTGCAGCCCTCTTCTCAAAATAGACATTACGGCTATCATAAGAAGATGAGGATATAAGAGGTTTTAGCGCATTAAAGTGGAGATTTGATGGCAGGCAATACGATAAAGAAATACATAAACAAAGTGCTCATTAAAAAGTAAGTGTGTCCGGAGGCGTGCAAACTGTATACACTAGCCACATGCAATGGCTAAAGTAAAAACGTGCCGAGATGTGCGGGAAATATGGGCAGAGGGGAACCACCGCTAGCAATAACAATATAAATGCCGGATCTGTATCGTCTCCTCTGGCCATTTGAATAATTTCAGCACCTGCGCTCTCTCCAGGCCACAATATTCTCTACAACTACCTCATCTGTGTGTTTTTTTTTTTAATACGAAGCAAACATGAGACACCAGTTTGCTGAAGGTAGATGTGTGAGCTTGTTTGTAGGTCATCTCAGAATTTGTAGCGCAAGCACAACGACACATACATAAAGGCACACAAGTGCCACGTGCGCCTTCTATGTCCGTATCCTTCTGCGAGTGCTACAACTATTCAGAAGGTGACCAGTTTGCTGCCGCATTCACCTATAAGAATGACAATATGACCCGAAGCAAGCAGGAATACGGGACAAGCCTTAAAACGTCACTGAACCACTTTCTATCGGAGTCAAGAAATGCATCTGAAATTAACATAGAATATTTCAAAAGTACATTGCCACAAATACTACATCAAGGACTTCAGCAGAAGTGGAGTTATTGGCAATCAAACCTCATCTATCATCCGCTCGCGCGGCTCCTGCTACATCTGCTGCGCCTTGCTCTGCGAAGGCCACGGCGGACCGGGGCCTCCCCATAACGCGCTGACTACTGAACCACAGAACACCTATACAAACTTAGAGAAGGGAAACTGTACCTTCCACAGTGCTACGGAAATAAGCGTAGCGGTGGCGTCGTGAACTAAAGTATGTGACCACAGGTGGCGCTGTACAACAGGAAACGGAAACGAGGTTTTGCACACGCTTCACCAGGTTTGCACACGCTTTACCAGGTGTTCTGTGGCTTTACTGGGTTTCTGGCTGCTGCGCCGCGATCGTGCTCCCGCCAGTTTAGTTGCTGTGTAGCAAACGTAGCGCCTACATATTTATGTAGGCGCTACGTTTGCTACACAGCAACCAAACTGGCGGGAGCACGATGGAGGCGCAGCAGAATACATGTAGCGCTGAGTCATATCGAGCTAAGGCACACTCTGAACTGACTTTTAAGGACATCCCGAGTAGTGCCGCCGCGCTCCAGCTGTTGCATTTCGTGTAGGGCTACTGACAGAATGCGGTTTCCAGATGGCACGATGGCCTCGACTGGAATAAACGCACACGACACCAAAGATTGAGTAAGCCTGAAAATATTTTATTTGCATTTTACAAGTACAACAAAAAGCACGCGTCTACGCATCCACACAAACGCGGTTACATAGTCAAGAACATAGTCAAGAGATGGCTCATTAATATGGGTAGCACAAACACACAAGAAAGAAGACCTAAGCTACAAAACGTACGGTCGGCTGCTAAGTATGATAATTTCCCTGTCACCGCGTGTCACTTTTATACAGCATCTTTACAGCACTACCAGGCCGGGTAGTTTGGCGGAAAGAACGCAACAGCTTATACGGCCGTCAGCTGCCTCTTCCTTACGGGTGTCATAATTATCCTAATCTCCGCATCAACGTCGTGCAAGTTCGCATACAGGTATCTGTATCTGAACCATATGTGCCAGCTTAATACACGTGTAGTGAAATTATGATAACCACTGCGTGTTATCAAACGTATTGGTTTTGCAAATGCGCATTACAGCTGACGGAACGACATACTGTAAGTGAAGCACAAGAGAACAAGGACAAAAGGAGGATACAACACCTGAAGAAATGAAGAATTAGTAGGCATACAGCAAACAAGCGATGACGGAGAACACACAATGATGCATCGGGTGTTCTGCGACATCGGTTTGCGTACTTACGGTGTTATGGAGATCAACGGCATAAAAACGTACCTTCAAGCGTACTCCCTCAACCTCCGCCGCATTCATTATGATAGTCAACGCCTAAACAAAATGAGGCACTATTCTTTGCCAAGAGTAGACCTTCTTACAGCAAGTCTATGTAATGACTCGCAGACGAAACCAGCATGCTTTCGAAAATGTTTTACCGCCGTAGTATTCGAACGCCAACTGCCAGGAAACACATCGATACCAATAGGCTGTCGGCTGTCGGTGGTTAATCGAGCACAAAAACCTTGACGCTATGACTAAAAAGCAGCTTAAACAATCAAATGAAAAGAAAATCAACTGCCTATTTGCCTGAGGTAAAAAAGCATCCTTAGACACCTCGATTGTTCATGTCAATGGTTTGCGTAAATTAAAAAAATTCAGCATGTTCAGCGCCCCTAGCAGAGAAAGCACAAATTAATCTATTCGACCAAATTACAGTAGCTCCACTTGCGCGCTTACGCTGAAACGCGCCTCGATTGATTTTTCGCCCTCTGTGGCCATTTGTTGAACTTGAGAGTGTGCGGGGCCTGACTGAACGTCACAGTGGCACGCAGTTCCAACAATGATTTTCGATGTTCACGTAGACGCCGCTACTTCCTATCTTGGCGCCCATGACCTACCATATGCCGTTGTGCTCAGCGATCTGCAGTTCGCTCTGCGAGTGTACTCGTGGTGGCATCTCGCGGCGGCTGCGGTATCTACGCTGCGCAACAGGGCGCAGTTACGCGAAGCTGTGTAGTGCGCACGGGCAGTGTTTCCCTTGTGCACGACAGGGCTTGAGCGTGCGCTCGCTCTCATAAACCCCTGTCCTGTCTGGCCGCGCTATGAGATGAAGCCGGCTTTGACCTGCACCGGCCTGACTGACGGATAGTACACACGTCCAACGTGCGCATACGAGGCGAAGTCTGCCATGGTGTCTATCCAGGAATGGCGAGGAGTGACCACGTGCTGGCAAGCGTGAGCGTGGTTTGACCTTATGTTTCACGTGGTTCGAGGCTGATTGAGTGTCCGGAACTAACCGAAGTTAGCGAAGCCCGACGGAGAACACAGCAATAACCACTCTGGCCCAAGTTTCTTTCTTCTGTAGGCGGCCGCGGCCGCGCATCAGCTAACGATGTTCGGCTTCTTCCAGAAGTACGTAAATCTTATCCAAATTCGAGAGCACATTTTCCTTACTTCAGTGTGTCAACTAAACAGCCTCAGTGCATCCGTTATCTCTATGAGTCTCCATCCGGCCAAGACAACCGGTATCTCTATTTGTCAAGCATCTATCCTACGAATTTATATAGCACCGAGCTGCGTCCCCAGCTCTGAATGCAGCTGCATTTTATTAAAAAAATACGGGCATTTGGCTCGCGCGTACGACATTTACTTGCGTAAATGATGTGCAGTATATGAAGATGTACTTCCGTATATGACGTGACGTATATGGCTGGTGCAGTTTTACACAAATGTTATTTAGGACAGTGAAGGGAGTACAATTACTTTCGCACGTAGTAGAGATGACAATATTTTTCATTTTGCCGGCTGGAACCAATTTTGTTAGCACTAAGAAAAATTCCTTTTTGACTGTTGTGTCCGCGATTAAGTTCTGGTTTCGGTCTTCGGATGCAGACGAATTCAGCCGCATAGTCGTAGTATCCGGAACGGCACGCGAACGGCCACGTCCCCGGCAGGCGCCTGGTGCGGGACAGTCAAGTAGACGGTGTTTTCGCGTCAAGTGATACTGAGCGGTCGCCATCCCTGGCAAGGCTACGTACGTTATGTAAACGTGCGGAATAAAGTAATTCCCAGTGCATAACATCAACCATAAACAGAAGGTAATCTTGTGAAATTAATTATACTGAGTTTCTCGCACTGAAAAAAAAATTCTACGCAGAAGTGAGAAACATTCTATACTTGTCGGTGCTTTGCCACGTTACTTTTTAGTGTAGTTTATTGCATTAAGGTAATACATTTTGCTCCACTCATGACTAACTTTCATGGAGTACATCTGGCCACGATGACCTGTTTCGGTAATGGCGTCTAACTGACACAAGAGAAACTTCCTATACAGCTTTGTATTGCTCAATACGTGCTACGTAAAACTGTTTTCCCAGCGTGAAAGATGCCTGTGAGTACATGCAAAATTGCCTCGCGAGTGGCCGCTCGAGGCACATTGCGGGTATTCGCGGGCTTCTTTCACGCTCGGAAAAACACTTTTTTATGTAGCACGTCTCGAGCTACAGTAAGCTGTTTTGGGAATTTCTGATGTTATCCAACAATTTTCTCATTGACTCTTTTGATCTAACTATAATAATCGAGAAGTTGATTAATTAATCAGGGCTGACTGTCTTATTGACTGACTGTCTAAGCGACGGCAAACAACGTTGCCTTAGTTCTGTCTAGCTACGCAGCATTTGCAGTTTTAAGGTTTAGCCCAAGATAAGTGAAACACCATCATTTTCATTATCTGCTCATTTTATCACAAACTAATAATAAAAATTGAAATAAAAAATCAAAACTAATAATAAAAAATTCTCACGCTGTGAATGTCGATGACAAGCAAACCTGCAGCACATCACACAGGGTTCAACAAGGATACATGCATTAATTTTCATCATTTTGTAATGGTAGTGACGATAGCTT
The DNA here is from genome assembly GCF_023375885.2 of Dermacentor andersoni. NCBI lineage: Eukaryota > Metazoa > Arthropoda > Arachnida > Ixodida > Ixodidae > Dermacentor > Dermacentor andersoni. The sequence goes on from NC_092820.1 coordinate 66,754,047, forward strand.
TGTGATTTCTGTCATATACGCTGACTGCTTCGGTTACAAGCTTAGACAGGTTTTCGGCCAAATGTAAACGTATACACGACCGTTGTTGAGTATTTCAGTGACTTGAATTGCTCTGGCACTTCAAGCGAAACTCTTCTAGCACCAACTGAGTGAATGATTGCCTGTCTGGTTTTGAAATGTCCACATTTACGTCGCCAACGATAGCCACAGGGGTCGAGTCATCTCGGCTGAGCCATGCAAAAGGCACGGCATTGAAATTCTCGATGTCAGACTTGGGTGTGCGTGCAGATATATACACAGTGGTATCGCAATTCCGTCTTTCGTTTGTACGGCCCCCAGTGAGTGGGAATGCCGTCTTTCCAGTCCAGGGTGTATGGGCGCACACACAGTTGTCGTTTGCGTATATGGAAACGCCTCTCGCTCGTCAGTCCATGTGACGTTCACAAACAATTCTAGTGCACCCATCGACTTGAAACAATGCATGTTCATTTATTTATTTCATTTATTATTATTATTATTATTATTATTATTATTATTATTATTATTATTATTATTATTATTATCATTATTATTTTAGGGGTGTGGTGCTTGATTCCTGATTCACCTCCGCCGCGGGTCGTCCCGGTAGTGCACTATCTCCGGGATCGGCCCACGCTCCCGTTTTTATTGCAATTCCATGGACAATGCCGGAGCATTTCGGCGTCGACGTCACCGTGATGTTGCGTGTCAAGGCCAAAGGTGGTAACGCCGTCGGTGCACTACGTGCGCTGTGTGTGCGAACGAAAGCGCGCACAAGGCAGCAAAACGCCGTCTCCCATCGCGCGAACGGCCGTGAGGCGATGGGAGGGAGGGGGCGGCGTTCTCCGGCAGCAACTGTGTATTTCGCGACTGCGGGCAAGGGGATTCGATGGTCGCTGCTCAATCTCATGCGGGCCAGGGAGGAAAGCGGGAAGACAGTGCGGAAGGGACGGGGGCGGCGTTCTGCTCCGGCCGCAACTCCATACTTAGAGCGCGCGCCCTATCTTCATAGCGATCTGCAGATGGCACATACCTATGTGTGTGTTCTTTTCTCGCGGCTCCGTTTGCGTTGAAGCGATAGACAGCACGAAGGTCACTTCGCTCGCTGCAATTGCCGCGCTTCCTCACGCCAGTGTTTTGACAGCGAGGGTCCGAGGTCATCGAGTGTGGCGTGTTCATGTTTACCTGTGCACGCTGATATCATGCTTGTTAATTTTAGTAAGTGACTGTTTCCAAGTTTGTACGGCCGATAAAACTAGTATTTTTATTTCGTATAGCTCCCGACTGGTTTTATTTTAGACGCAAGGACAATAAAATACAAGGAACTTTAGCCATATGCAGCTTCGCTGTAACTGGTCCCTACCCTGGATTAGCTGGTTAATCTCCGTATTACAACTTCTATACAATTCTCAGGCGGAAGTTGTCCCCAGTACAGTGACGACATTCGACACCATTCCTAACAACGAAGAGAGGAAGCCGTCCGAGTAAGTACCCTGGCTCGTTCTTTGATGATGAAGTGAATAAATTACTCGACACAGTTACGCCTCATCGTATAGAGTAGTGCTCATTTTCACACACCGTAATTACCCATAGTGTAATTTTATGGAATCGTCAATCAACCTGCGCAGAGAAGCCGCTGGTGGAACAATTTGAATCGAAGCTACTACGCGTATTATCGGAATTCGCATAAAAGGGCACTCTAGAATACCCATAGGGAAACTAAAGTTGTCATTAAGCTGGGGTAAATTAGTAAATTACCCCCCTGGAATAGCAAAAGTGCAATCCTTTCCCAAAGCGTGTGCTTGGTAAGCAGTAAAACGCGCAAAAATGCAGAAACGTGGTGACGCGTCCTTGTTCTTCCGGCACCAGCTCGCAGTGATTCGTATACTATGGAGTGTTCGGGGGCGGAATTCACTAAGCGAACCTACGAACAAATTTTGACGTAAGAAAAATGTTACCCAAAGACCGTATTCACAAAGCTGAATCTATTCGCAAGATCAGCGAGCTTGTGATGCCTGCCGCTGCGAAGACGAGCACTGTAGTCGAAGAAATACATGTATGGAAGAGTAGCACAGGTGCAAACTTCACTACTTCCACCAATAGTAAGCGTAAGTTGGTTTACAAATCCCAAACAGCCGTCGCAGATGACGACTGAAGAAGAACTTCTTCCGATAGGGGGGTAGCAGTCTTACGAACATAACTATGTCTACCTGCGCCGCTTGAGCTGACGCAGGTAAGCGTTGGAACGCGCTATTGCGGCAGATTGACCAGACGCGACAATTGATAGCCGATGATGGCGCACGCTTATATCGTTGTGGCACGCTCTGATTTCTGTGGCGAACTTCTGCCTAATGTCTGATATGCTGTCCTTGTGTATGCGCGCAAAAGCCTGAATTTTCATATTAATCTTGGCGCTATATTGGATGTTAGAAGTGTAGTGTGCGTCTCTGAGAACAGTCAAGTTTGTCATTGCCGTGTTCAGAGCATGTCTGTATTTTTTTTTCTAGTTTGATGTTTCTCTTGATAATATGGCGGCGGATTACTTTTTCCACCGCTTTGAGGCTACAATTTTTCATGCGATACAAGAAAATGAAAACAAAACGCCCAAACGTTTCTAATTATCAAAGCTTGTTGCCGTTTCGCAATTCGCTGTCGCCTTTCGTGCTGTTAGCCCCAGCGTTCTATTGTATAGCTCGCAGTTTCAATTCAGCACTAAATCGAAGCGACGTAGTGTCTGTGCGCCCAGATTCTCTCATTCTGTAGCCTACAGTGTGAACCAACGGCAGCATACGAAGGATGACAATCCTCTCTATGATATGAAGCGGGACCTCAATATGATGACATATAAAAATCGAAATGGCAAACAAAATCATGTGCCACCATTGATACTGAATTGAGGCTGTGAGCTATACAATAGAAGGTGGAAACTAACAGCACTAAAGGCGGCAGTGAATTGCGCAACAGCAACCAGCTTTGCTAATTAGAATGGATCGCTTGAACAAGAGTGATGCTGCAAAATAAGATACAAGCTCACGAAGGAAGCAATCAATTGTCGCGTGAGTCCGAACACACACACACACACACACACACACATATATATATATATACATATATATATATATATATATATATATATATATATATATATATATACACGCTCGCGCACATACACGCACACATGCACACACGTACACACATGTATATATACATAACGACACGGGAGAGTGTCAGTGGAGACACTTCGTTTTTTGGTAAAAGGCGCACAGCATAACGCTCATAAAGACGCCACTTTTTGTTTTGTACGCATAAAGCCATTATCGGGCCAGTGGCCGTGGGAAGACCAGACGACAAAGAAAAGCGACCCCATACGACAGCCATCGTCATTTTATAATTGGCTGAAGGTACTTATTCTAACCCCACACTAAAATCAGTCCTGGGCAAAATGAAGTCACTCACGTTTTTCATACCCTTCCTGCGATATTCTTTTTAGTTTTCTCCTCTCAATTAAGAAACCCTTCATGGGTGTTTATGAATTCAGCGCAAGCAGTTTCTTCCAGCCTTACAGTGCTTACAGTGCTCGGCGCCTGTTGTGCGGGCGACAAGTCAAAACGATGGCATCAAAAAAATTTACCGATGAATACGATGCTCCCTAATGCGAAATTTGAGCACAGCTGCACACGTGTTTTCCTTTCCCCGTTTATTGGGTGGCTCTGACAACGTGTCTCGTGTGGCACGTTGCAGACGCAGCGAAGTGTGGCGTGACTGCCTCGCTAACCGGGAGATAGCGAGAGGAAACGAGTAGTTTGCGCGTGCGCGCTATTCACAGCTGCCGCCGCGGACAACCTGCACTCATGCAGCGCTTTGTTTTCATACAGACGACGCGCAATACTCTGGCGCCATCTCGCTCACAACTATAATTTTTTCATTTATGTACAACTTCCATATTTACGTTCGGCCACAACGCACGTATCCGCAACATCTCAGGCTTCGATTCTGCCTCAGTGATAGTTTCAGCTTGACATGTTTTAACTACCCGCAAGAAAAGTGGGAAATGGTTATCGAGAAATCAGTAAGGCTAGGAGGAATAATATCCCCAATTATATTATCTGTATGCTCAGAAGAAATATTCAAGCTATTTGACTTGGAAGGATGAAAGGCGATGATCAACAGCGAATATCTCAGCAACCTTCAGCTTGCCGATGACATTGTCCTGCTCAGCAACGCTGGGGACACATTGTAAGAATTGATTGAGAACATTTACCGAGAAAGTGTAAGCGTAAGTTGAATAATAATACGTGGAAGTCAAAGATGATGTTGAATACACTGTCAAGTGAACAAGTACTCATGACCAGCAGTCGGCCTCTTGAGTATGCACAGGAATAAGATTATCTAGCTCAATTACTCCCAGGGAACCCAGATCATGAGACGGCAATTTACAGAAGAATCAAATGGCTCAGAGTGCATACAGCCGGTATTAACAAATAGTGACCGGGAGCTCACCGCTGTCGTTGAAAAGAAAAGTATACAATCATTCCAATCTTCAAGCAAAAAAGAAATGTCTGGTTTTACGTGCCAAAACGACGATATGATTATGAGGCATGCCGTAGTGGGGGACTACCGAAATTTGGACCACCTGGGATTCATTAACGTGACCTAAATCTAATTACACGGATGTTTCTGCACTTCGCCCTATCGAAAGGCGGCCGCCCTGGCTGGGATTCCATCCCGCGACCTCGTGCTTAGAAGCTCAACACCATAGCCACTAAGCTACCACGGCGGGCAATCTTCAAGTAGTAAGATGGGGAAAAAACATGGATGCTAAATACGAAGCTTGAGCGTAGGTTAAGGACTGCTCAAACAAGCAATGGAACGAAAAATGGTAGGCCTAATGTCAAGAGAGACGAAGAGAACGGTGTGAATAGAGAACAAACGGGGGTAGAAGTACTTGAAATTAGGATGAACAGTAGGGAGCTGTACCGGCCGCATCACTCATTAAGGCAGATAATCGCTTGTCAGAAAAATATACACAGTGGGTCCTAGGCGAAAGGAAGCGCTGTGGAGGCCAGCAGAATATTAGGTGGGGCACTGTAATCAGAAAATTGGCTGGCATAACATGGAATCACCTAGCGCAGGTCAGGGGTAGAGATCGCTGGGAGAGGCATGTGTCCTGCAGTCAACATAGAACTTCCCTGGTGGCGTTTTGGAGCATGCAAAATTCGTCCGTGCTTTTAAGGGACTGCTGCTCTTTAGCCGCGTATTGATCCGTACTGCGAGGCCGCATTCACATATTTACAGAACGGCGTCGGGCGGCGCCGCTTGGACACCGCCAGACCCACTTTGCATCGTAGTATATGTGCAGTGACAACTCTGAACAGAGTGTGTCAGCAGTGCCAAATCGACAGCTTGAATCGGTGGCCGGTCACTGCTCCGACTATACGACTCTTTCTGCGCCATATATGTCACCATGTGACCATCAGTCGTATCTCTCATAGAAATGCGAGAATAATGCGTAACATTTCGACTGCAATTCTTTTCACGGCGGTGAAGTGAGCTGGTGAGCGTGGTTGCGCTTGTGGGCGCTATAACAGACGCCCGGAAAAGGAAGCTATCAAATAGCATTGTGTATAGCGACTCGTCGTAAGAATTTAACATTATCTACGGGTAAATGATATGTTTTCATGGTATCATCTGATCGTGCTTATTTAATTTCTTATCGTTTAATCCGCGTTTTGCTTCCTCATCGCTCTCGTACGACACCTTAAGCTGCCACTTCCGACGGAAGCTTATCTTAGCGAAAGACATTTTTAGCTAAGTACGTGCGCACGAACAACAGTGCTTAGTGAATTTTGCCCATGATTCGCAAGCCGCCTGCATTACGAATTTCGCTTATCGAGACTGGCTTCGCATGAAATATAGCCATATTGGTTAGGCCAACAAATTATATTGCACTGGAAAACAACGAGTAGTAGGCACTGCTTCGTCGAAGACGACGACGACGAGTTTGGTCTAAGCCGTGTGCCTGGATTATTTGAGCTGTGTGACCTCTGACTGCGAGAGGTCACACAGCTACTAGCTCCGCAAACAACGCCTTACTACGTGCCGAACTGTCCCGCCGGACGACAGGGTTTCGACATTTCCAGTGCTGCTCCAGCCCACTCTCCGTTCATCCACAAAATCAAACAATTCGTTTGCGAGGAAGTCATGCGCCAACTGTTACTGCTGCCTGCTACCCGGTCGTAGGCAGGGAAATGTCAGCCTCCATCATAACCTTCAAGCTAAGGAGAAGCAGTGTACAAGCCGCAAAGCACGCAACACAAAAAAAAAATCACCGAGTTACACAGAAAAAAATTACAGCAATGTTCTTGCTGTAATTGCATGGAAAAGGCAGAAGTGGCGCTAACCAAGTTGAATAATTTTGTATTACCGATGAACATATATAATCAAATTAACTGCGTGGGAAGCTTGTTAAGCCGCGTAAAAAGTGTGTAAACGTTTATCTATACGTGTCATAAGGTTGCTATTATGCATGCTCAGAGAACATGAAATGCAATGTGTGTAATAAATTTTTGCGCAGCATCATCATGGCAATAATCGTGGCTGTGACCATTGCGGCTGTCGTAGGGATCGTCATCTTCTCCATGGTTATCAACGGCCAGCAAGGTTCAAAACACGCGATTGTAGCGAACACCAGCAAAACGAGAACGACGGCCAAGATCAAGACGTCTGTTGACACACCCAGACACCAGGGCAGCGAAGTCACTGCCTCCACGGGTTACAGGAACTCAACTCATCGGCGCATGCTGTAGTATACCATCAAACTTAAGGCTGCGCTGCTTGAGAAGCTAGCTGATTTCACGCTTATTTTTAACATAGTGTTATACAATTTTCGAGGCTCCAAAATAGTTCTAGTAAGCTTGTCATTCTCGATTATATCTTTCTTGCGATTGGCGATGCATGAGTAAAGTCGTGTTCGCGTATTCCTAGCATTGAAGTTCTCCTTCCTCGGCCAGCGTCGGAAAACGGAAAAATGCGTCTGCAGCGCATCAGGGGACCACCACTTATGGCGCAACTACTGCATCTGCATACATCGACTGATGTAAAGCCTGATATGTAAACATGTAAACTTACGTTAATTTTTAATAGTTATCATCTAGTCACCGCTCCAAAGTTGAACCTTTCATAGCAACTCAGGGCGGTTGAGAAGGCACGGTATCGGCGGCCGCCATTAGTTTTTACCAACTGTGCAGCAGTAACATAGGCCTGAAAGAGAGTTCATGTAAGCATATTTTGCCAGACTCCCATTGGCACGTGGACATTGTGACTGCGGATGGAACCAGCGGGAGCGTGATGATTTTAGTGAGGTGGCGTTCACCGATCGTCCCACTTTCAGCTCAAATCTGCAAAGCACCACCATCTCTAGTAGATGCAGGGAAACTAGCATGATGATGATGGTGTGAAGTACGTGAGGAACCAGCGCTGGATAGGCGGCGCGTCGAAAAGAGTGCGTTGCACGCCGCCCTGGCGACGAAACCCGTCGTTTTCGTAAAAAAGCTAGCGCCATCAAGTGAAGAAACGACGAAAGAAGCTCTTTAAGCTTTATATATTTTTCACACTGTGTCGCGGCGACCACGTGTGTTTCTTTAACGGTTGCGCCGTGTGCCGCTGCCATGCTTGTGTGGCAGCCTGCCTCGCAGATCTAGCAGCTATGGCACTGGTCGTGCTGCGCTATGGTTTCGGAAGTATTAGTTGGCCTGAAGACATTTCATACGTCTCCGGCTAGACATAAAAAATTCTGATGTTACTTCGCCCCAGCAGTCAATGGAGAAGAAAGCTTTATCGCATCAGCTGACTCGCGCAAGCAAAGGTTTGAGTGCCCCGCTGCTTGACTCGTAACAACCCTGGCTACATTTAGCACTAATTACATAAATTTACCGGATGCATCTCAGCGCCGAGTCGTCATCCGCATGCGCATTTTTTAAAAACACATAGGCGGCTTAGTCGCGCGTGCGCCCGCAGTATGCGCACACAACTCGTATTACAAGGCAGCTTGCCTGCCACATAATTCTTGGCAATGAATGGATAATATTTGCCTTTCGTATAGTTCGCTTGATGCGGTGGCATTGGAAGGGGCTTGGCGGTGGTATTGCGAAGGAAAAATGGTTGGTACATATACCGGATGGTCCATGCTATTGCTCATTTCGTTTCCGGCGAAATGCCGAATGCAGATTTTGCTGTTTGGTACTGGCTGCCACGGCTGACCGTCTTCACTATCGAATAAACCAAGCACACACGCGAAATTTGATTTAGAAACCAGCCCGACACCGCTTGATAGGGCGACAAGACTGGAACTTATTCCGCTCGCCTGACTGCTTGGATCCTACGCCGGCTCCGTTCTTGTTCGTAGGGTTTAGATGTAAAGACGCAGAAGGATACATCCTCCCTCATCCCGACGTAGTTTTTACACTTGTATACGCAACAGTATCATCGGCGTCCTTTTGTTTTCCTTCGACTTTCAGCGCGCGCAACGCCACTACCAGTAGCAATTTTAGTCCGCGGGAGCGGCTGCATTGTCCACGTTCTGACCGCCAGGGCGGCGCTGCAGGCGTCGTTAAAGCTCCAGCGCTGGTTCCCCATAGGGCAAATCTTCGGGGGCAGCCTGGCATAAAACGCTTGTCCAGATGTATGCCAGTCCCACCAACTCGTAAGTGAAGGAGACCCATGTTGTATCATAGCAATAGCAATTATGTAGACACTCCAGGCACAATTACATCGTCGCAGTCAAGTTAAAGTATAAAGTCCAACAGCTATAACTTCATGGCAGCACACCGCATGCTGAATCTGCGAGTGAAAGCGTGCGATTGTGAGCCGCAGATGGTGGCTCGATCTTGCACGTGGAAGGGGGAAGGCGGGGGGAAGGCCCACCGTCTTCCATCACGTGCTACGTACTGGGAAAGGGGAAGGGTGGAGGCGTTCTACCAGTTCTACTCCGGCAGCGGCAGCGTACGTCGCGGCTGACCGCGGCCACCTGGATCTTCGAAGGGATATGCCAGATGGACACAGTCTCGGTACGCCGAGGGCTGATACCTTCATGCGTACTGTCTTTTGAAAGCTTTGTTCGCGTTGAAGCGAGAGACAGCCCGAATGTCAATTGGTGTGCTGCTGCTATCGCACTTCGTCAGGCCAGCGTTTTGACAGCGAGTGTACGCAGTCATCGGGTGAGATGTGTTCATGTTTGCGCGTGCGCACGTGGCACCATGCTTGTTAATTTAGTCTGTAAGCAAATGTTTACAAGTTTATACGGCCGATAAACCTACTATCCTTACTTCGTATAGCTATTGAATAATTTGCTGTCTGAATCAATGCTTCGCCGTTTTAGTTGAACCGCGACTTTTTAAGCATGTTTTCACAACCTTCCCAAGTCATTGCAAACGCTTCACTGTATACTGAGGAATAGCTTCGCTATACTTGATTATTTATATGCTTCAGTATGTCCTAGCTTTCTAATAAGGCCTGCGTTTTCACTTTAAAGACATGAAAACATTCTACACGCCGTCTTGATGTAGTGGCTATGGCGTGGCGCTGCTAAGCCTGAAGGCGTGGGTTCAAATCCTGGATGCGGCGGCTGTATTTCGATGATGGTAAAAGCACCTGTAAACGATGCATTCAGTGCATTTTAAATAACCTCAAGGGGTCATAAGTAATCCGGAGTACCCCATTTTACCATACCTCATACTCACATCTTGGTTTTGCCACAGTCAAAGCACACCATTTAATTAATTAAAGAAAAACAGTCTATGATCGTCACCAATCTTCAACGCTGTTTATGGTTACGTCGATGAACGTGGTGTCTTCGGACACGTTGAACGCAAAACAGTGATCCTTGGGGGTGTCGTGGGACGAAGGTTTCGGTGTCACGCTCCCAGCACCACTCGGTGGGCCAGCTAAACTGCCCCGGAGAGTGTCAACCCGCGGGATCTCAGGCAGTTGCGTAGACGCCGAAGCCAACACTGATCAAGTGCTGACGCGACGCTACAGTCTCACATGAGCATGAACGGTCATTGGCTTGTTATGCCACCCAAACAAAAATTGATGTTCGCCAAAAGGTGCAGACGCAGTAACAGCAAAGCGCTGGTCAATTTCGACCCATTCTATTTGACCTCACTAGCTGATTGAACGCAAAGTGATAAACAAAAATTACAATTTACAAGGTAAGATCAATGCTCAGAGTTTTCTATTCGAGGGAGGTAATCGTAAAGTTGTAATATTCTATAACTCTCTATTATTGCATTCCCAAGAAAATTCAGGGCCCTCATTCAAGCTGCGTTGCCAGCTGTTGCTTGACTGACATTTGATACGAATCACGATGTGGGAAACGGTAGTCAGTTTGTTTGCGGTGTACTCAAAAGGGTGCTTAGCCTTGAGTCGTACTTTGAATTCTTTCACTGGTTAGAGAGCCGCACAGTTGACGTTTGAATGGAATGACAAAGTTACGCTCCCCCAAATCCGAGGCACCGTCAGTCCGCAAGGCCTCGGCCAAGCATTAATCTGCGAGACATTGCGTGACAGGAGCAACTTTTACTGTTGTTGACGTCCAGCTGACTGCTAGATTTCGGAATATAAATGTGGGAGTCATGAGGAAGACCATAGAATCCACAAGATGCCCGCGAGTACCTCGGGAGACTGAAAATATTATTAGACAAAAGGGCAATGAGCATTATTAATCACTAGAGAAGCAATATGAAACATATATAGGGGAAGAAGGTGGAACTTAAACGCTCACAGTTAAAACAGGTGGAGCATAGGATAAAATAAGTGTTTAACATTTTCAAAGAACTACTATTATCATTGGAAAATAAACTGTCTTACGTGCACCTGGGGAACACTTACTGTTATTCTCTCAACTAACTTCTACCTCTCAACTCGGAAGCACTAGGAGGACCGCATAAAGAGATCAGCATTAAACAAGAGCAAGGTGAACATGAAACAGAGGTAGGACGACCCAATCGTTGCTTTGTGGTGGATCCTGTGGGGTTGATTTCACTAGCGCCGCAAGACTGGTGCGGCGGGTTTCAAAGTGATCGAAAATAAGGAATTGTCGCCTGAAGCAGCTGCTGATCTTCCGCACCTGCAACTTTTGGTTGCCTTGAAGAAATTCATACGGAAGAACGCCTGTTCTTTTCTCACAGGTGACGCCAACGCAAATGTATGGGCAACGTGCTGTCCTATATTGAGGCGATCTTCTAAAATGCAGGAAAGTTGAATAAAAGCTCCTGCTTGCCTAAATTGGCAGAGATCTAACATTGTTAACGAGATCACAGTAGGATTCGAATTTTAATTTAAGGCAATTGTGGAAATATTATTCCGTCGATAAAATGCATATTCGCCAACGGCCTTTCATAACATGACAAAAGTCGCAGTATGTGAACGCAACGAAAATCTCTCTTGACTAAGTTGCACGCATTAATGCAAGAAGCTGAGTGAGTTGGAGCTTGGACATCTGGTACGGTTCGAGCGCTTGAAGGTAAAAAATACACGCAGGAATCACAGCTGAAAACGACAGAATAGAAGAAAGATGTCGTTTAAATTATTGTACCTGCCATGGAAACTACGCCCAAAAAAGCCACGTGGCAGCATACTCAAATGCTAAAAGGCATAATGCATACCCACAAAAAAAAAAACTTGTAATAGACGTGCACATGGTGCCCGCTTATTCTATCAAATCAACTATTATGTGTACAATCGTTGCTTTGATAGCCGTTTTTTTAATAGAGACGCCATAGCGCAGTGGGAACACAACTGCGACAATTGTTAGACTCCCGATTCATGCAGTAAGCTTCACGTATCAGTCTGCATTCCTCTTAGTGCTTTCTTAGAACACTGTGCGACTGAACACAGGCACATATTTGCAATGCTCACAGTCCTCTGCGAAATCACAGGACTGTGATAATACCTACTAGGGGCGAGGACTGATGGAGTCGCCATCTGTCGGAAGCGCCTCACTTGCGTAGTATGAGGGATAACGCCGCGCGCTCCTCATAGGTTTTGCTTACGGCGCCCAATAAAAACACCATGCAGCAGCCCTCCTGGAGATTTGCGTAAGAACTCTTTTACCAAGGGAAGTGTTTATTGTCGCAATAATAACGTTGGACAAACTGAAAACACAGAATCGTTTGCCGACGCTGTCGCTTTACCGAATATGTGCAGTGAGCGCCACCGTGCGCGGTCGCCGCGATGGTGGAGTCTCCCGAACCGGCTTCTTGCGTGAAAGGTAGGCAAACGCATAGAGCAAATTATGTGATATATGTTCTTATAATGGGCTGTCTGTAAAACCTAACGGAGCATAACAGAATGAAGCCTCAATTCAGTGATCGCACGGGTTCGCAGCGACCGACTGGGCGTCTGCGTGCATGTCCGCTGCGAAGGCGTTTTCGCACCGCGCCGTGAGTTTTAGGCAGCATAATATGAGAGTTTGACAGTACACAAGCAACCATTGTTGCGTGGGCGCTATCAGAGCTGTTCAAAAATAATTTTGTGCCGTCGCGACGATTCAATCTTTCTTTTTCTTTTCTTCTAAATTCTTATGTGTTTCAATATTGTTATTTCTCATGTTGCTCCGCACTGTATGTTTATCGGTCTTCTCAGCGTGCGATTTCCTCGCTGCTTCTTTTTCGTAATCCAGCACAATAATTCATAACACAAACAGGACCATGTGCCATGCCTGTATTTAATGTGCTTCTTACCATTCTTTTTCCATTCCAGTGAACTTGCCAGTGTCTAGCATCAAGTTCATAGACCAAATAAAGCGTCATGACACTAGCCGGGCCGCGGGTGCGGGCGAGCGTCTCAGTACATGTTTTCTGCTACTCACCGAACATGGCAGTCCCGGCACCGTAGCAGAAATCTTACTGACGTCTGTGCTTGCTGCATACCCGAATTGTAGCCGATGGCTCTTTGCCGGTTCTAAGTTTCGCGAGCCAATCTTCAAGCAGCTTATTGTTCTTCGGCTACGTGTGAATAAGGCGGACGCTAGGCCCCGTTGTCTACGTCCGGCACTGCGGCACCGAGCACCCTGCCATGCGGCACGCATGCAAAAGCAGCCACTACCTATTATAGTGCTTTCAAATGCTGTCAAGCAGATACCCCCCAAGGTGGAAAAAACCTTGCCACTTACTCATAACTGTAGCGCAGGTGGGACTTTGAACTTTCGTTTTCAACTCGCTTAGGCGCTTCCCAAGCAGCCGACGTGGCCGCTGTGTTCACGTCATCCTTCATACCACGTGACGCCGACGGTGGCGCCAGCTTTTCCAGTGGTGGAGCTCACCCCCAATACCTGAGCACCACGGAGGAAGGAAACTAAGGAGAGGCCCTGATGTCACTCGTTGGGAAGCTAAAGTGAAGCCGGAAGTTCGCGTTGCTCATGGCGTTGCTCCGCCTGTCGGGCCAGCTCTCCTCTCTTTACATTTCTCGCGAAACCACGCCGCGCTGCGCGCAAGCGTGCTGCTCGGACGCGCGCGCTCCGCAGCAATACTAAGTAATCGTTAGCACGTCAGCATGATTCCGCGAAAGAGGGCGACATTTCCCGCGGATTCTTTCGTCCGTAGCCATTGCCGCGGCGCGGTACATTGCGTACAGCGTTGCATGCGCGTTCATTTCACGAACTTTAGTTTCTCCTGTCCCACCGGGCCACAGCAACATCCGGGAGAGCACGGTGCAGCTAACGCAGCGCAACAAAACACGGAGACCAACGCAAACCTGCCCGCACGGCGCCTTTGCCACGGTACGAAACCTACGGAGCAACACGTGTGGGCGCACAGAACCAAAACAAAGGCGCCATTGTGGCCCGAAAGGCATGGCCGCTACGGCAAAGAAATAAAAAATCAGCAAAAAAGAGGAGAACGTACTACGTCACTTCCTCCACACTTTTCTCCTAGCGTGCGGAGGGGGTAGGGCCTCTCCCCAGTTTCCTTCCTCCATGCTGAGCACGATGATCTCATTATGCTGTTTATGCGACGCGTGGCCAGACCACGGGATGCATTGGATTTGGTACGCGATAGGAGATAGTGTTGAAAGCTTCTTTCCTAAAAGTCACTCAACAACATACTGAAATGCTGAAAAACATGATACACGCGTCGGAACACTTGACACACACACATGTATACCGCACAACTGCTGGCATAGATACTCGTTTTTATTTTTTACAGAACAACAAAGGGACGTGAGAGGTTTCCAATAATCCCTGACTTGGATCATGGGTTTTTAATTCATTGCCCTATTCGACACGATGTCCCATCTGACGTTAGCCAAGCTCCTAAGTATAAAATATAGAATATGCGAGGACTCAACCCCTCGTATTCTGTAAGCAGTGACGTGCCCTACCAGGAGGAGCGCTTTCCATAATTGAACAATCGAAAATTAGATAAGATTAATTAGCGATTTCAATGGCTTAGTTGAGGGCAGGAATGTTAATCGAAAAGTTATAGGTGCATTTAAAAACACCCGATTCAGTTCGTCCGTGCTCCGCGAGACCAGTGGTTCCAGGCGTTACTCGGAAGAATGAACTCTGCTGAATGCATTTGTCCTCCTGCTGAATGACGCTGCGCACTGCACAAGATTCCCGCTCCACGGCGAAAAGGCAGCTCATAGTTTGGCGGTGACCAACGGCAATGCCGATGCCTCGCCAAGTTCACATGGCCCCCGAGCCAGACATAAAGCAGAGTTTTTGGGTGTCATGGCCCATGGACGCATAATCATGCAGCTATTTTCGTATTTCACGTGTTTTCTTGATAACGCGGAAGAAATCATTACGCGACACATAGAGCACTGAAAACAACTGAACCGCATGTTTAAGAACACATTATTAGTACTCTGTCAAAATGCGCACTGTCAATTCCGTAATTTAACCACTCGTTATTTGATATCAAGTATTTATTGATGGTTCAATTACAAAAAAGCTCCTCACGGTGTGGTGCGTAACTGCTTGCAGAGTATATTTGGTAACGTCTTCGTATGTTCTGTATTTTATTTTTAAGGACTTGGCTAACGTTAGCTAGGCCATCCTGAAAATAGAGAGTGCTGCATTGCACAGCATGAACATCACTTTGAGAGACCTTTGCGCGTAAGTGTAGGCAGTAGGGGGGCCCACTCATCCAGAAGATAAGTGTGCTGGTGCTATCCACTTACAAAAAATGAATTTAGGCTGTCTATGGTGTCTGTGTAATCTTCTTGTAGACGACTTTGCCTTTCTATAGATTTGGACGTTTGTGGATACAAAATCTACAGACTGTCTGTTGACAAGACGTGGTAAAGTTTCTATTTCTTATTATCTACTCCCACTGTAAAGTCGATATATAGAAAAAAGTCGATAAGATATTGGTTTCCTTTTTTATACTTCTGCTCTATAGACTACCTACAGGCAAACTTCGATATGGCTCTATTTACTATTGTTCATTCTTCGTCTATAGACGAGAGTCGATAAGGTTTCTGTTTCTCTGTCTACTTCCGCTCTATAGACTACCTGTAGACAAAGCACGATAATGTCTCTACTTAACCTTGTGCATTTTTTGTCATACTCTCTATAGGTGAGAGTCGATGCGAGTTGATTACTTTCGTCTACTCCCGGTTTACAGATTGTCGATAGACAAAACTGATACGGTGTACATTTCATTTTGTCTATTCCCAGTCTAAATTTCCGCTGAGACACACACACACACACACACATACACACACACACACACATATATATATATATATATATATATATATATATATATATATATATGTACGTGGACATAGGCTTATCCACTAGCTAGCCGAAGCGTCAGAAATATATGATGCAAAATACAAGGAATGTACTTCCATTTTGTCTGAAATTGTAACTCCTTAACCAGCGTAATTATACCGGGTTTTTCAACTATAATGCACCAAGATTTCAATATATGCAAATGCCACGCAGCTGCTCAGATCCACGGTAATGTTGTTTGCCGGTGCTTGGAGATACTCAGATTATTTTTTTATTTGTTCTGACTATATAATTAGTTTTAATTAGTTAATCAACTTATCGATATGATAAGTAGATTAATATTGACAATGAGAAAAATGTAGAGCAACATAAGAAAGTCCCGATGCAGCTTTCTGTTGCTCAATACGGGCTACATAAAAGTGTTTTTCCGAGCGTGAAAGATGCCTGCGAATACAAGTAAAATTCCCGTGCGACTTGCCGATCGAGGCACATTGCTTGAGTTCGCGGGCTACTTTCACGCTCGGAAAAACACTGGTTAATTGCAGTGCAATGCATCTGCAATTTCGCGAATATGTGGTGGCGATCCAAGATAGTCGCCATGTCAGCTTGCTGATTCGCGGAAGTATACACCGTGGGAGCGTCACAGGAAGTGCCGATACGTAAACGTAATTTCACGTTGCTTGACGTTGCGATAGGCCTCTATTGCAGAGATTTTCCGCCATAATTTGTGGTGTGACGAGCCGCACAATCTATGCTAATGAGCAGCCACATGCAATGGCGGCCTGGAGCAATCAGTATCGGCACATTTTTCTCGTCGTTTGGTGCCATGAAAACCTTTGGTTCATAACGCGTGCTCATAGTATTGTCATCGCTCTCGGGTGATGTTGGCAACTGTGTTTTTGGCCGTCATTTTTCAAAAGAACGCATTTATATGAAATAATATTGGTTGAACATAGCAAACTCTCTGCGCGTTGTCCACATTTGAGTGCTGCGTTTGTATTGTAATCAAGGTGAATTACTTTTCGTACAATCAGATGTTTTACAACGGTGCCTTTTTAATTTATAACAACAATGTACGTAAGGCAGCGCCTTGCAGGTTTCATTACACGGTGCGAGTAACCAGCCAAGTGAACAAGAGATGGCAGCACCGGCGCTTGCGTCGCGCAAGCGGATACCTCTGGCGCGCGCAACGCTATCGGTGACATTCGGCTGTTTCTCAGCCAGCCGAGTCGGGCTGACTCACTTGCGTTTCGCGAGAGAGCGATAACGTAGCCTAGAACGGACGCTCATCACCCCTGGTAGGTCGCGTATGTTGTCTCAAGCAAGAAAAAAAGCGCGTAGGCGTAGGTTCCAATTTAAAGGGGTGGAGACATCAAAATTTTCGTTCATGCGTTTGTTGATTCAAACGTTGCGTCATGCTTCAGGGAGCACGATACACACAGCGGGATTCATATATATCCGATAAAAAATTTAATACCATTATTATTCCGAGCAATTTCGGTTTCGGTTTCTCGGCTCCGGAGGATGCTATGACATCACAGAGGAGGAAACGCAAAGTGGCTCGTCTGCTCGCGCGTACGCATGCTCTCCCAGCAGAGGTAAACAGCTGGCGATTCGAAGTGCATGTCGCGATTATTATAATTATTGCGAAGAGCGACAACAACGGTAAGAATATATTGCGGCTTGTGAGAGTCGGTGATTCATTCCGAAGCGCCGTAAGCTTTAGCTTTGAAGTGAACCGGAAAAGGCCTAGCGGCGATATCGGCGGCGCCGAGAGAATAAACTTTTTATTGTACGAAGGAACTCCGTGGGGTTAATCTCGGGTGGAGCCTTCTTGTAGAGCCCCACTGGCCGTAGCGGCTCGCCGGGCCTGGTCCAGGGTCGCCAGTTGGCTTCCCAGTGCCAGCTCGGAAAGCCGTGCCTCCCAAGACCACGTCGTGAGTGTTTGTGATGAGCTCACCAGCCTAGATACTGCCTGGGCTGGGCGCTCCGTACACTGGTAAGTAACGTGTATCAGTGTGGCTGTGTGGTCGTTACACCACGGACATATCCCTGTTGTGTATACCTCTGGAAAGATTGCGTGCAGTCTCGATATGTGCGGGTATGTGTTTGTTTGAAGGCGGCGCCAGTCCCTGGCTTGTTGGCTGCTTAAGTTGGGATGTGGAGGAGCGCACTTCCGTCTGGTAAGGCGCTGGTACTCCAAAATCTGCCTGCCAGTGATGGTTTCCTCATGGTAATCTGAAGGGGGTCCCGAGGAGGGTTCTGCAGCTCGGCCAGCAAGTCCTCGAGCTACGCAGTTCGCCTCCTCGTTGCCCCCCAGGCCCGTGTGCCCCGGGCACCAGGCGACGGCATGGTCCTCAGTCAATCCGGGGCCCAGGATATCAGTGATGAACCTGGGAAGTGTGCCTCTGAGGTATAACCGACAGGCGGCCTGTGAATCTGTCAGAATGTATGCGGGGCGACCCCTTCGCTCTGCTTCTCTTATTGCGAGGGCTATGGCTCCTGCCTCCGCGTTGGCGCTTGATCTGGTTCGTATAGACGCGCAGGACACCACCTTGCTTTGGTTGGTTACTGCCGTTGCGAATGACTGTTTTCTGGGGCCTTTTAGTGGTGTAGAGTAAAGGCTAGCGTCGGTGTAGTAGGTATCAGGATCGCTCATTCTCTGGAGGAGTTTCCGGGCTCGCGCCGTCTTTACGCTGTTATTTTCTTGAACGTGCATGCCCAGGATTCGCGCTACCGGGCTCCTGTTGATGCCCTGTCCGGCAATCGTCAGGTGAAAGGGGGGCGCACGGTTGGACTGGGTGCGCACTGGTCTTATTTGCAGGTATTCTGATTTGTTGGGGGCGCAGGTCATACCTGCTGCCTGAAGGTAGCTTTGAATCGTGTCTATAGCGGTTTGCAGCACATCTTGCCGTTCTCCATAGGAGCCCTTGGTTGCCCATAATGTAATGTCATCCGCGTAAAAAGCACAGCCTAGGTTCGGTATATCCTCCAGCTGTAGGACTAGTTTTCGGAGGCCGATGTTAAAAAGGAACGGGGACAGGATGGAACCCTGGGGCGTGCCCTTCAGTGGGAGGTCGTACGGTGGTGAGTTTGTGCCGGCCATGCCAATCTGTGCCTTGCGATTGCCAAGGAATGCAGAAACATAGTGGAATATGCGCTCCCCGCATCCAATGGCTGTGAGACCGTCTAGTATGGAAGAATGTGCGATGTTGTCGAAGGCTTTTTCGATGTCGAGCGCAACGAGTATGTTGTTGAGGCTACCTGGAGGTGGGTTGAGCACCTCCTCTTTGAGCAATAAGAATATTTCCTGGGCAGACATCCCTCGCCTGAATCCGTACATAGATGTTGGTAGGAGCCCCCCTTCCTCTGTGTATTGTTCGAGACGGGCGAGTATAACTTTTTCAAAGATTTTGCCCATGCAGGATGTCAGTGAGATTGGTCGTAGCTGATCAAGGCTTCTAGGCTTTCCTGGTTTGGGTATGAGTACAACCTGTGCCAGTGTCCATTCTGTGGGTAGTTTTCCACCCGTTGTCCAGATTTTCTGATTGAAGTGGTCCGTGATGGCTTGTAACGTGTCAGTGCTAAGGTTCCGTATCATGGCGTTTGTAATGCCGTCCAATCCGGGTGCTGTGTTCCTTTTGAAGCTTTGTGCCACTGCATACACCTCCGCAAAGGTGATGGGTGCGTCCAACTCGTGGTTGGGTGCTCCTTTGTATTCTTGACTTGGTATCGGATTTGTGCCTCGCTTGCGTTCGCCCGTGTACCGCTGTTTCAGTTCTTGTATTAACTGATCCTGTTCCCCTTGAAATTCCCCTGCTAATCGTTTGAGGGTAGCGTTTATTTCAGTTCTTGTGGTAGAGGGGTCCAGAAAACTACGTAGGATGTTCCATGTCTTTTTCGTGCTTAGTGTACCTCTTAAAGAGTCACAGAATGTACGCCAATTGTTGTGGTAGAGTTCTTGGGCATATGCCTTTGCTTCCTCTGTGATTTCCGCTATTCGGATTCTGAGTTTTCTGTTTAGCTTCTGTCGGCGCCACCGCTTGGTGAGGCCCCGACAAGCTTCCCAAAGGTGTGTCAAGTGGTTGGCAATGGCGGGGGTGTCTGCCGTAGTTTGATATATTTTAGTGTTTTCCTCATAGATTCCCTTGAGGTAGTGAGTCCATTCAGTTATTGTTTCTGGTTTGGGCCCATTTTCTACTTGCTGTTGCTCTCGATACTTAGTCCAGTTAGTGAGTTTGGCTTTTCCGAGCGGGCGTCGTAGTTGAGCTGTTTCGTAGATTATTTCCACTATATTGTGATCGCTTCCCAGGGTGTCGTCTAACACATTCCAGTGTATGGCTGTGGCATTGTTGGTGATTGCAAGGTCAGGTGTGGTATCCCTGTTTACACTATTTCCCAAACGGGTCGGCCTGCCCGGTGTCGTGAGGAGTACGTAGTCAAATCGCTGTATCGCCTCAAGGAGTCTCGTACCTTTGGGTCTGTCTTTGGCATATCCCCATGTCGTGTGCCATGCGTTGAAATCCCCTGTGATGATTAAGCGGTCGCGTGGTTGAAGCATGGTGTTCAGCTTTTGGAAGATGTGGCCAAACTCTGCTTTCCGGTCTTGCGGAGGACTATATAGGTTGCATATTACCTGCTTTGGTCGTCCCTTTTTGGCTGGCCAGATCGTGACTATGTGGTGTGGAGTTTGTTCGTGTGTTACCGTTGTAAGTGTTGCTGCCAATTCCTTCCGGACGAGTGTTGCTACCTTCGGGTGGTTTGGCTCTATGTGTAATCTGTAGCCCGTAATCGCCTTGGGCCTAGCTCCCACCTCCTGCAAGCAGATTATGTCTGGAGGTATCAGCGCCGCCTGTATGTATAGTGTAAGTGAAGCGTGTTTGTTGTGCAAGGAGCGACAGTTCCAGGACCATATTGTGAGATTCTCTTTTGTTCGAGGCCGCCTATTTGCCATGATAAGAGGTGGTGGTTGTGCTTTCAGCGTCCGAGGTTAGCATGCTTTTGTCATCGGACTCCTGGGAACGCTGTTTGGTGCGCTTACGTTTACGCTTCGATTCTTTGTTAAGGGTTTCCTGAACGTATCGCTTTAGTTCCTGAAATTCTACCAAGAACTGCTGCATTTGTACGTGAGTTTGCTGCTGTATTTGTTGTTGAATTTGTTGAAGTTGTTGTTGTACCGTGAGGTTTGCTTCTGGTTGTTGTGTCCCTGTGTGAACTACAGTATCTCCAGGTGGTGTAGGTTGTAGTTGTGTGTGCCCGTTGTGCGATGGTTTTTTGTTTGGGCTACTTATTTGCTGTTGTGCAGCCTGTACTATGGGTCTTGTGGTTCCCATAAGCTGGGCCAGCTGTTTTTCGAGGTAGGCTATTTTGCTCTCATATCTGTCTAGGCGTTGTTTAAGCTGTTTGTTTTCTGTGATTACCCTTTGATATTCTACGTTTTGTGTGATGGGTGTAGTATATGCAGGTTTGGGAGCCACAACCTCCGCCCAGCTTACCTTGGCTGGTGTCTTTTGGGTGTGTCCATGGTTCCCGCCGATGCTTTTGCCACCTGCTGCTGGCGAATTGTTGTGGTGGTTCTTCTGCTGAGTTGGGGTTTGTGCCTTGTTACTTGGTGGCGTTCGGGGTCGTTGGCCCGGGGACCGCGAGCGCGACCGGGAGTGGCGCTTGTCGTCGCCCGACTTGCAGGCTTCTTCTTCCTCTTCAGAGCAGAACCAGCGTATGTTCTTCGTCCTCTGTGGGTGGTTGTTGTTGTCATGGGGCGTCTTGTGGGCATGGTTGGCCTCCTGTTGTGGCTGTCGAGGTTTCATTGGCTTAAGTCTCTTTTTGCAAGTTGGGTCCCCTGTGGGATGGGCCTCCCCACACGAGGCGCAACTAACAGAGCATGGGTGTCCATCTGTTGGATCTGTCAGTCCACACAGCCAGCAAATAGGGCGGTCCGGATTTGGGCAGACGTCCGTGCGGTGTCCTTTCTCTCGGCAGACCTTGCAAACTTGAATTGCGGGTCTGAATGGGTAGCAACGGAGCTCCCCTCCATAATAGTAGACTGTTCGAGGTAGCGTAGGACCGAAAAAGGTGATGACTGCACTTTTGGTTGTGCTGATCATTCGGGCTGTGATGATCTCTACCCCTTGCGTTCTCACTCGGAGATGGGCCATGAGAGTGTCCGTAGAGGTGTTCATCGGTACACCGTGAATGACCCCTCTTAGAGTGTCGTCTCCGTTTGCAGCGTAGGCGCGGACGGCGTGGGCCCTGCCGTTCAGTACGAGCTTGCGTATGAGGCGTGCTTTGTCCGCAATTTCCTCGTGTTTGGTCGATAGTATCGCTATGTTTGAACCAGGATTAATTCTAAGGATGAATTGGTCATCTTTGAAGCTTGCTTCACATTCCTCTATGATTGCTTGTGCAAGCGTGGGAGTGAGAATGTTCCTCAGAGGGAGGCCCTGGTTCGGGCGAATGACGATTTTGTAATCGTCCCTCGGCAATGGCGGTAGTTTAGGCAATTTCTTGTAGGTTGACGTGCTCGTCCGAAATTGGTTTTGGGCCCCCGCGTCGCAGCGTCTCCGCTCCAATGCCTCTTGTTTACGTTGTTTGGTGGATTTCACTGCCTGCCAGTTAGCGTTCTCTTCTTCACGGAAGTAAGAGTTAGCGTCTTGACTCACCGAGTCATAGTAGTCTTGAGCTTGCTCCATTTGGTCGTCTGCTATTCCATCCTGCTGTAGGTGGTGGGATTCTCGCTCGGTTGCCGCGTCGAGAGCCATGGCGCTCGACTTTCACCCCTCCGACATTCGACACTCCACACTTCTGGCGCGGGAATCTCCGGCGTCGGTGAAGCTGCCGTCGGCTCACCGCGTCGGCGTTGCGTTAGCGTTCACGTGGTGGCGAGCTGTCTGGAATCCTCCTGTCCTTCCGAGAACTCGTAGGCCCACCTGGGTGACGTCCAGATGTTCCTAGGAACTTCGTGAAGCTGGTGGTAAAGTCTCCAGGCGTTTTCAAACGAAAATCCACTGAAAAATCATGAAAATGCAGAGCGCGAAGAGAGCACGTTGGTACTGCTTCGCGCCCCCTAGCGGCCTCTCGGCGGCGCCGAACGATCAGAGGCGGTGAGGCTGCCGTCGGTGCCAGAGTGACCACTCCTCGGTCGCTGATTGGCCGCTTCGCCGTACGACTGCCGCACAAATGGGTCCCGGGCCCTCACATTGAGAAAGGCCAAGCGACCGCTCCGAGCTGCCGAACTATGCGACTATGCGAGGACAGAAGCGGACAACACGAACGCCGCATATCCTGGTCCCTTTCGGAGTCGGCCGGCTAGTGTTACACGCAGTTTGCCGTTGGCGGGACGCCGTGCGGCGTTCGTGTTGTCCACTTCTCTCCTCTTGTGTCAGTGTCTGCACGCATTACCCCTCTTTGCATTAAGAAAGGATTTCTATATGCCTGTAGCTCGATCATAGGGGAGGCTATGCTCGGTCGCTCGGCTCAACAGGCTCCATAATCGGCAATTCATCGCTACTCATCATACGTCACGTTTTTGTGCTAGTGTGCTAAGACGTCAATATTTTCGTTCCTCCTCTTTGACGTCATAACTGCCGCGCTAGCGATGGGTCTCGACCACGAGAAGGAGTTTTTAATGACTTTTTGGAGCTGAATTAAAACTATTTTGAAATGTTTGCAGGGTCCAATACGTCGTTCCGGGTGTCCTTGCATACGGAAGCAGCCTACAACATGCTTTTTATAGCCTCAAAATTTGGTGTCCCAACCCCTTTAAGATGACTCATTCGGTTTTCCAGGGGCACGCATTCTAGCGTCCTAGGTAATGAAGCAGACGACGGAAGCGAGAATTTCCCATGGAATAATTATGCGCTTTGAGCTAGCTGCTTTATTTTTACTGAGTAGAACAGTTGTTTTTCTTTGTTCAGGAACGTTGGGTTCAGTGCCCTCCTTTCAGTTTAAAAAAAATTACTAGGCACACGCCGTAATGGAGGACTCCGGAAATTTCGACCACCTGGGGTTCTTTATCGTTCACGTAAATCTAAGTAAACGGGTGTTTTCGCATTTCGCGCCCATCGAAATGCGGCCGCCGTAGACTGGCTTCCATCCCGCGACCTCGTGCTAAGCAGCTTAACACCATAGCCACTGCGCAACCACTGCGGGTATTTAAGTTTCTTAGGCAAAATGTCATGTTTGCGTCATGTTATGAAAGGAGAACGGAGCCACCAGCGCCATTTTGTACGCGTCGCGCCTACGTCACGCTTCGAAGAAAATGGTGGAATGTCCAGAATAGAGCCGAAGGTAGAGCCCAGAATAGAGCCCAAGGCAAGTATGTTGCTGGCCCGCTAACTAGCACGCGATGCACTCCCGTCCAGCAGCTCCGGCTTGAATTAGCACGTGTCTTACTGCCACGCCGGCACGTGAAAGTGCGCCGATTACCGCCGGTCGCGCTAAGACTGCCGTCACGCTAGATTATTCAGTGTCCACTTTTCGCCGGCGTAGCATAACTGCGCAGCGCATGGCACGCATTCGCGTTACGCCAGATCATATCGGCACCTTGAGCGATCCAAATGCGCACCGTTACTCTCCAGTGCAATTGTTTCAGAAAGTAGGAGCCTGATAATTGTGTCCGCAATACTTCCATCGCTGTGTTCAAAAATGAAAGCGACAACCTTTGCCGAATCTCGTCTGCTACACACTGTGACAAGTTATAGGTTTGACGCTTGCTCTATGTTTTTCAGCCCCAAGGTATGTTGCCAAGTGACGTTTTACCGTATAGTTTTCAATGCAGTAAAACTAGCCTAAGACCAGGGTCTTGCGGGTACCGTCGTGCTTTATCATTTCTTCTACACTGTTTAATTTTACCATAAGCTGCTGGAAATGTCCCAGCTCCGAAGCATTAGAAATTGGAGGGCGCTTAAGGTTCGCCTTTAAGAGTCGTATACGATACCATTCGAAGATCCCTAGCTGGCTCTCAACTTTCCCGGCAACTGCAGCTCGTGCAAAAGCAGTGTTTACAGGGAAACTCTGGCGGCGAACGGTACGGGAGAAGGCGAGCTTTATGTTAGAAATGCGGCCCCTTGCGTGGCCCGATCTCGGAGGATGTTCACAACGCACCAAGAAACTTGCATCATTTTCAGGTTTTCGTTATTGTCTCGCATTTCTAATGTTTATGACTGAGAACACTTAACATAATAGGTATGCCCTGTCAGTGTGTTCATCCATAAAATTTGTTTGTGGGCTGTCGTTGTCAAATTTCAAAGGAACAATTTGTCAAGAAAGTAAGACAGAGTATGAGAAAATTAAGTGATATAATGACGTGGCTATATAACCCGCATATACCGCATGCCATATAACAACACGGGGCAGAAATATATAGCTAAATATACACAGCAATTTTCGCTCACGGGCAACTCCGCCGACGCCGGATTTTGTGCGGCACGGGTCCCTTAAAGGTATCGTGTTAGAACAGAGACGCAAACCCGAAGCATAACGATGGCTCCACTCAAAGAAGATTTAACAGGGGGTACTTATTGCCACTACAGATAAGCGCTATATATAACTATGCGACTACTTAAGGCAAAAGGAAAGAGCCACCGCCGGGCAGTGATTAGGATAAGGAATGTTTTGTTCTGCACGCGAGCTGTCGACCTTTTTCCCATCTGGGGCGCATCTCAGCGTAAGTGCACCATGTACCTATTCAGACCTTGCATTTTCTTTAGGTAACATTTTTAGAAGAAATACGCCTTGTTACTTGCACCCCTACGGAGCACTGCAACGTCTCCCTCCATCACAGTTGCGACGATGTCTTCCGGAGAAAAAACATCGCCTTCGCTGACCACACCTACCGTGATTCCCTCCGAAGTAACTCTGCCTCCTGCCCGTGATACTGGCGTGTTCTCCAGCCAAGCTGATGTCGACACTGACGACTGGATGTAACATTATGAACGTGTCAGGGCAAACAATGCGAACCGACCCTCACGTTCGACAATGTTCTCTTCTATCGGTGGCTTCACCATGGGTATGATTCGAGACGCGCGAAGGTGGCATTACTAGATGAAACATTTTCAAGCAGCAGATCCGCGATCTTTTCGGAAACACCTCAGCTCGTAAGCTTGCTGCAAAGAAAAAAATCTCGCGACTGCAGAGAAAACCGCCTCCAGAGCCATACGTCGCTTACATTCTGGACGTTATTGCTACTTGCCGCGAGGTCGACGGCCACATGTCTGAGACTGGCAAAGTTGCGTACGTGTTAAAAGGCATTGCAGACAACGCCTTCAACCTACTTTTTTACGCTAACATGTGCACTTTCGATACAACTTATAAAGACTGTGGGTGGTATGAACAAGCCAAAAGCCGCCGAATAGCGCATCAGTTCGCCCAGCTCCCAAACACGGCTGAAACTTTGTGATGTAATTGATGCCCTCGCCAACCATCCACTTATGACTTCACGCGCATTGTCCGCCGCTACCTTGACGCTGCCTGTCCCGCACCCACTCAACCAGCCGTTCTTGCATCACACACCTATACGCCTAATCGACGCATTCGGGACGCCACGCCTGCTGCGTGTCGTACCCACACCTGTCCTATGCGCTTTTAGAATCATTTAATGATGGAAAACGCCCGACAATCAACACATCTGTTTTCACTATCCGCATCAGACACATCTATAGCTATTGCCGTCGCCATTGGACCTCCTCAATTCAGCCCGCCTTATTTACCTACCTGCGTCCTACCAGTTCACAACGTTCATCCGCTCCTACTTACCACTCTTAGGCCTCCCACGAGCCTCCAACCACTGACGCCTGTCAGTTGTACCTGTCAGGCGCTATACCCGTCAGGCGCTATTCCACATCCCCATTGTCTCAAGGCCGGCAATCCTGCGCTCGTCAGCCTCGCTGATTTTTCTCCCCGACATTTTCAGGACACTCACAGCCAGAAAACTAGACAGCGAAACTTATGGAGGTGAAGCTGCACTTTACTAAACGAAACCTTTTAATGACGCTACCCACACACCGTAGCCTCCTTGACGTCCAAGTAGACGGTGCTTCTGTTAGTGCTCTTGTCGACGCTATATATAGAGCAAATTTATCCGTCATGAGTGCCACTTTACGCCGCCGCCTACAGATCTTAACGCCCTCTAGGACGCCCACCATAGGTGTTGCGGATGGTGATATTGCAGACGTAGTAGGAATGCGGATTGCTCAAAGAAACATAGAAAAATACTTTGCGGACCTCCCACGGGACATCCGCGCCGAGATCACGGTCCGACCTATACACGGCAATCTTTCTCACATCTACAGCGACTCCATAGCCGCTATCAGAGCTTTCCAAAAAGGCACGATCTGCGCACACGCTCTCAGAAATATCACGAAGAAAGAGATTAAGAACCACGTCATATACTTGTCGCCGGCACACTTAGGACCAAAGATCGGCGACGTCCCCAACCTTAACGAGGCGGCGCACGAGGCTGCGCGCGCGCTTACAGACCGCGCGGCTTCACTCGACCACTGGAGTACAAAGACGCACCCACTACATACAATGAAATAACTAAACACTACTACCTACAACGTAGAGAGTACAGCACACCACGCCGCATGCTTACTCGAGTTCAAGCGGTTACACTCAGAATGCTGCAAACAGAGGCATACCCCACGCAAAACAGACTATACCACTACATGCCTGAGCTCTACGGGAAGTCTTATTGCACCAATTGCAATACATCTCTTAACGTCTATCATTTACACTGGCGGTGCTCGCAAGCTCACATAAACTCCGAACCGGACAAGCGCAAGTTTGAAGAAGCACTCTGGAGCGAAGAACTTGCTCCCCAACTCTGGGCCGCAGGTCCGCGATGCTGCCAGGAAACTCAACCTCCCGGTTTCGTTGTGGGAGCCGCACACTCCATGAGAGCCCAAAGCTCTCGTGGCCTGAAAACCTTGAATAAAGTTGATTTCCTTCCTTCCTGCTCGTGGCGGCATTGCCGGTCGTCACATGGTCGTACTTTTCGGCGTCCTCGCTCGCTCTCCCATGATTTTATCCCCGGCATCTACTTCCTTTCGGCGCACTGTGCCCTTATTCATTGTTCACCTAATACACTCCCCCTTAACCTTCCTGCTCTATCGGATGCCCGTGAAACACTCGTCGATTGTCTAAGCCCCACCGCTTTTGTTCTTCTACCGTCTTAACCTGCCGCGTATGTTTCCTTCTCATTCACTTCTGCTGTCTCTAATGACGACTATTTTGCCAAACCATTATCTTACGTGCAGTTGACGCGCCATGTCATTCTCTCACATGCCGTCGTCACGATTGCAGACAACTGCATGTTCCTTCAGGTCCTAAACATTGGGCTTACCCCACATGTGCTGCCACGACAGATATGGCTCGGCCAGCCCAGCGGTATCAAAGATCACACAGTAGAAGATATTGCTGTAGCGCCTTCTCGTGATCAAAGCAAAGGTCCGCAGTCAGCTGCTTCCAACAACACCATTTACAGAACATGATAGCATCAGATCTTTTGCCTGTGTAGGCTGACGCCCTCTACTGCATTTTCCCTTCTTACAATAAAATTTCTGACACTCGTAGTCGCTACTTAGACCATGCATTGACACTCACCGAATAAAGAGCCGTGACTATGCCATTTCACGCTCGAACTGAACGTGGGTCCACGCAAGAAAGCGAAGTCATTCTTGAGAAAGTGACCAAAACGCTAGCTAAGTACATCATTGAGCCATCATTTAGCCCATGGGCGTCACCCGTCGTATTAGCCAAGTAATAAGGTACGTGGTGGTTCTGCGCCGATTATAGAAACGCCAAGAAGGTGACTAAGAAAAGCTGGTACACGTACTCCATCGTATATATGACATCCTGGACGGGCTCCAAAGTTCCACTTTCTTTTCGTCTCAAGAGCTTCGATCTAGCTACAAGGAAAATCGCTGTAGAACATATGGATCGTGAGAAGACTGTGTTCCTCAAGCCTGACGGCCTTTAACAATTCATCATCATGGCTTTTGGCCGGTGCAATGAGCCAGCAATGTTTGAAGCGCTAATGCACACGCCGCTTCAAGATTGAAATGGTTCACTTGCTTATGTTACTTTGACGACGTGATACCATTTCCTACCATTTTCGTGGCAAGCCTTGTGCGCCTGTGAACGATACTGGCTATATTACGTCGAGCAGGGCTTTAGCTAAATTTTAGCTAACACAAATGACAGTGGTTGGCCATCTTGTTGATGCTTCCAGCTCAAAGCCTACCACCCTCAATCTGAAAAAAACATGTATAGCTGTGCCGAGATGGCGCTTCAACCCTCGGAGGCAATGCCACGCTTCTACGAAAGGCAAAAGGAAGGAGCCATCACTGGGCAAAGACGACGGGAAGGATGATGTCGTTCTGCATATGTACTGTCCACGTTTTTGTTAAGAGCCTTGCATCTCGGCGTAAATACACGCCCCGTGCATGGCCAGACCTCGTGTGTTTTTTACGTAACAATGTTTGTACTATATCCGAATCTGAGACGTCCACGGGAATCTTTTTAATCGCAGTATTCAGTGGTTTCTCTCAAAAGATAACCTGCCATGCGCCTGAAGCTCGCTAAAGAGTTAGAACATCGCTACTTACATGGTAATAGAAACTTAAGTTTATCATGACGGAGCAACTTCTTCTGTTCAATGTACTTATGAAAAACTTCAAATCATTCGCAATATTATTAGTGGAAGAAAAAAAAGAATTTTGATGACTCAGAAGTTATGTGCAAGCTCACCTAACCTAGGCTGCATTTGTGCGTAGTGCTTTTCGCACACTTTGTTCGGAGCACACAACACCAACAAATTTGAGCGAAAAAAAAATAACTATTTTGTAGCTACTTCCAGCATCTGCACACAATTTACGATAATCCCTTCTTGTCATATTAACTGCCTCAAAAACCGACGCGACAAGGCAGTTTGCATGTTTCACATTTAATTTTGGCCATATCATGCTCAAACTTGTTGAGCGAAAATGTGTGTCAGCGCTGGTGATTTCAATCCAGCGTGATTAGGTGGTACGCAGGACCCGCAAGGACCGCAGCGCCGTCTTAACTGCAGGAATGCGGTCGTAGCGGCGTCCGCATTGGCCAGCGTCATCGGCTTCGTACTCGAGACCGTAAAATGCCCAGCCCACATTGGTAGTGGTCCCGCTCATGGTACGCCTGACTTTCATAACCTGAATGAGAAACGGGAAACAAAATTGAAACACAGGCCAGTGTATGTTACGTCTAGAAAAAAGCTTGACATCAATTTAGGAAAGCCGATACCGGTGAATAAAAAATAAAAGAAGGTGTAAGAAGGGTTCGTTATTTGACTAGAAACTGTATCGCACATGTTGTATCCTTTATTGTTTCAGTTTCGTTTCTTTCAGTGTACATATTGTCATCGTCATTCACTATGATTTCCGATATAAGTGGCTTTACTGTGACGAATAAAGAGAGTTGCATACTGCGCTTGCGTGGTCCAGTGTCATGCGTCTAGTCTGAGCCAGACACCACATATTGGCGACGAGGGTGGGACTGATTGACTGGGCCCCTTCAAACTGTAGGTACATGATATCGCTGTTCGATTATCATTCCAAGTGGCCTGAGGTTGCCTTTTCATCTACAGTGACGTCACAGAGTGTGATCGATTTTTTGCAGACTGTGTTCAGCCGAGAAGGCTATCCGGAAGAAATTGTCACAGATAATGGGCCTCAGTTTAGATCGCAAATGTTTGAAACATTCTTGAGAGAGAGGGGTATTGCGCATCGTTGTTCTTCTCTGTACTATCCACAAGGAAACGGCGCAATTGAACGCTTTAATCGCGTGCTGAAAGATTTCATGCAGGTTGCCCGATTGGAACAACCGCCCCTCCAGGCTGCTGTGGTTGACTATCTCGGCATATATAGGTCGACGCCGCATGCGACAACGGGTGTGTCGCCAGCCAAGTTGCTTCACGGGCGCCAGCCAAGGACAAGACTAAATACAGTGGGTTTGCCGACAATAGAGGGTGTCCATGCCAGTTCGAATAAAAATGTTCCTGCTAGGGTTAAGGCGAAGCAGACGTATGCAAAACAGTATACGGACAGGAGGCGAGGTGCGAAAAGACCAGCCTTTAGTGTAGGGGACTTCGTTCGTGTACGCAAGCCAGCAGGCGGTGGGAAAGCGTCGGTAAACTACATGGGACCTTTCAAGATTGTCGGCAGAAAAGGCAAAAATAGCTTTTTGATGAGCAACGGTCGTTGCTGGAACGCGTCTAAACTAGTTCGGGTTCCCTGCAATCAATCGCAGACAACAGAACAATGGGCATGGAAATTGCCTCATGACTACTCGGGTACCGCTGGGGCTGGAAGCCGCGCAGACGCTGAACAGGGTGAACTGTTGCGATCACCGGAAACAAGGGCTGAAGTTAATGAAGAAGTGGTTGCTCCTTTAGAGGATTCGGTGGAGCAACCTTTGCGTCGCAGCACTAGGGTACGCCGACCTGTCGAAAGATTTGGGTTTTCTTTGCCTGAACAATAAGTGTTTAGTTCGTGTTATTTTGGTTGTTGCAAATTACTATGTTGTATTTTCAAGCGGGAGGCGATGTTGTATCCTTTATTGTTTCAGTTTCGTTTCTTTCAGTGTACATATTGTCATCGTCATTCAATATGATTTCCTATATAAGTGGCTTTACTGTGACGAATAAAGAGAGTTGCATACTGCGCTTGCGTGGTCGAGCGTCATGCATCTGGTCTGAGCCAGACACCACAGTACATTTCGTTGCCCCATTATTATTTTTCAGTAAGGTCGCAAAGAATCACTTCCTTGACGCGATAGCTCTTGCAATACACATAATGTGCAATAAGCCACATAGTGTTTTGTTCCGAGTGTGTTAAAGTCATTATTTACAGGTGCGAGAGAGCACTCTCGTTTGATATTTGGGCAATCTCATTATTCGCGCACATGCTATTCTTGAATAAAACAATACGATGTCAGTGCCACCTAATAAACAAGAAAAGCCGACTGGTGAACAAGACTAATAAAGACTAACCAGGCGTGTTGATTAATTGTCACAACATGTACAAGAATATAACCTAATTTAGGAACACTTCCGCAACTGGGAATGCGACGTGTTAGAAGACGTGAGAATACGGGGGGGTCACCCCTATTTGTTACATAGATGTTGAGCGGGCATTAGGCACTCGTAGCAGCTATTGCCGCTATCGGCACTCTCCAGGATCCGTATTGCCCGCACCTGTAGCACCGGCAGTGTAGCTGAGAGCAGAACTTTTTTTTTTTTTTTGCCCTAAGCTAAGTCAAGCATCTCCATCTGTTCAAAAGTATTTGATGAGATACACAACATATCGACCCATAGTCACCAAAGTTAGCGTGGTCAAGATGCCTTGATCCCAGCTCCGCAATGGGAATGCTTAATAGCTGGCAGTGTCTGACTGTAACCATACTCTTTCACGGCTAGGGATAATGTTCGCTGCGAGCAGTTTGCAAACGCCAATCGACAGGTAGTCACCTTCTCCTTGAGGATCTCGGGATCCTCGTAGACGTAGACGCCTTGCATCGATTCGTCCTTGGCGAAGTACATATCACTCACGTTGTGATATCTCCTTGGTTGGCTGCACATCTACGTAAGATAAAAAGCATGAAATAACGATTGAGCAGGAACCTTCTGAGAATGTTATCAAAGTAACCCGATATCTTCTGCAAATCTCCTAAATTAAATGAACACACTAACAATACATCCGACACTGCTGGCATCGATAACGATTTTTGCGGTCCAGATTATCGTTTACATGTTTTGGTGGATGGCATGGCAGCGCGACGACGACGGTGTGGCGTCAAAGGACTGACATTGACGGAGATATTGATGGTTGGACGAGGACGGCTGTCTGACCAAGATGACACTAAAAAAAAGAAAAAAGGAACCGCGACAGCTTCACTACGATGGCGCAATGATGGTGGCACGAAGTAACGAACCGACAACACTGTGGCGATGGCGTTAATACAACGGCTGCGCATGTACGCTTCCTTCGGCCCTCGTTTATTTCACAGAGGCCAAATACTCTTTCAAGCATTGGCAATCTGACCTTGCATACAGCGCGCACTCTCCGACTTGGTCTGAAGGGAACTGTGGTGAGGGTTGCAAGATTACACGGCGCATCTGGACAAGAGACGTGCAGCGAACGTCGCCGGCGAACGCGCCCGGCAACCGCCAGCCCAGGCGATGGTGATAATGATGATAATCATGATGGTGATGATAATTGATTGGCTTACCCTTTGAAACGAGATGGCGAGGAAAAGTCTTCTAGCCTGCTTGAGCTACTGAGGTATGCTACACCTGGTTTTCATTCTCGCTACGGAGAAACGCGAGCAAAACTATGTAAACCTTCAGACGCCACAATGTTCTCGCGCATGTGTGTATGACAGAGCTACAGTTAAGAGCATGTATAACGAAAAGCTTTATAACATGAAAAAAGACAAAAGGACTTCGTTTACGGTTCACTTCACTGTAAAGGTCAAAGTCCTCCATTCTGATCTGAACAAATTTGAGAATAAAAGAAAAGTCGACCTGAGTACCACTGCAACAGCGTGGGCAGGGCGCGTACAACGTACAGAAATCCTTATTTGTCAGGAAATTCTAGAGATACTTAGATAAAGGCGTGACTACTCTTATTTTCCACGACTCGGTCGACCGTATGTGCACGGCTACCGACCGAGAAAGCCCTGGCATGTGCTCGATGAAGTTTGCGTTATGTTGATCACTCCTAATCAGATAAACCAACGCGGCTCGCTGCACCACCGTGATTGGTCAATGTGATCGCACTCGTAGTGTACAGAGTTGACCAGTGTTGGTTTCTACGGGCCGCTCCTGGCAGTTCGATGATGAAGATTTCTACGGCTGTAGAGTTGCTTTTTTCGCGAGCTGCAGGGTGTAGGCGGCAGATACGTTACCGAAATACAGGGTGCTTTCTGACTATACAGAATATTGGAAAATTAACCGTAAAGGACAGCATATTTTAAACCTTAGGCTCGATTACTAGAAGCCGCGGAGATTACTAGCACGAGAAAGCAAAATGCATAATCCACAAATTACGCGAAATCATTAATTACCTTTTTAAATAGTTATCTTACGGCACATACTTCAATCCACGAACTGGAGCTTGTAAGCTTGCAAGGCATATTCACTTAGACCGAATCATCAGGATCGCATGCTTATCGATATATACGCCATGAAACATGACGTAACAATGCATTATTGTTTCACTTACTTTTTGAACTGACCACCGTTTTATGCACTCAAACGCAATATTAGCTCTAACACTCGCGTATTTCGTCGCACACTTAGGAATTGAATAGCTAGAAACTGGTGTCACCCTGAAAATTTGTTCAAAGTAGATACGCGCAGGGAACTCTCCGGTTGAAATTCGTAAATTGCAATACATCCCGCAAAGTAACTAATTGAAATGTTATTTATTATATTTTCGGTAATAACACGATTATGCACTTTGATTTGTCGTGTACTAATGACCGCTTCTTCGAGAGCTCACTGACTAGAATTATGCTGCCTGCCTTAGGCAATTTTTGAAAATTCTCTACGGTATAAAAAAGTACCAGGTATTATCATTTCATCATTAAACGCAGGCTTGCATTGCTCGTGAAATTGTTACGCCGTTCTTTCCACTTTCCATTATAGATAATGAGAATTTCAGCGGCGGGGCCGGTCCCTAGAAGCGTTCGTTGTGAAACAACAAATGACCCTTTGGAACGTGTAAATTTTATTGCTGCACAGGCGAATTTTTTCTACATGCTTTTGGCTGTAGTGACGCTCAAAATACATATGGAAGTTGGGGTTTCGGCTAGTACATACGAAATGTTTCGTTATATCAGTGACTTCTTTATATAGGTGAGTTCATTCATGAGTCGTTCGGCGGCAAACCCGCAATAACACTCTGGACAACCATGAAAATAACTGAATAGTGGCCAAAGAGAAGTATTCACTCAATGAAAGTGCAACTGAATAAATATGCCCCAAGAATATGCTTACAAACAACTAGAAGGCTCGTGCCTGAGCGTTGCAATGGTTTTACGTAATTTTAACAGTGCTCTGTAATCATGGAAACAGAATAAAACAAGTAGTTTTATTATTGCGTACCACTTACGTTTATTTAATCTACGTTTAATTGATACGACAATATAACTTCCGTTGTGCCGAGTATAAAATGGCAACACAGCTCGTTTTATCAGTTTTTTTTTGTATTTAGGGTGAATAGCACTGCGCAAAATAAATTTGAATATGTCAGCAACCTGCGCTAGGACGTGGTCTATATTTTCACACCTCACAGTTGCCACGCTCTCTTTACCAGATGGACTCTTTGCAATAATTTGTAGATCGAATTTTACAAAACCCAGGTCAGTGCCCTTCCACCTAAGTCTGAGCGAAACCGTCATTAGCTTTTGATACTCTTCCGCTCATATATTCTAAACGTGATAATGCATAAGTGGTGACATTGCTATGATGTGGACATACTAGCAAAAGCAGTAATCTGTAGCGGCGCTTTTTCTGACGCTATTTCTTCTCGCTCTTTTTTACGCTTCGTCAGTGGTACGGGCGACGCTCCGCCTGCGCTATCAGTGGAATTGGTCAGCCTTGAATGGCGGTTGATAAGACTGGAATAGAATTGAGCGGAAGGCATCACTAGAAGATCCTGTCCTGGTTCTAAATTCTTCTGGTGCCCTTGCAGCTATAACTGGGGTTGAGTGTTTTTGGTTGCAATCGCGTTTAATTGGGTGTACGTTTCTGTTTTCGTTCTTTTTCGTTATAATAGAATAGAGTAACTTTACCTCCATCTACATGATGGAGGAGGCTGCAAGTAAAAGCTGCTCTAGTAGAGGCAGCTTGACGAGGCCCGCAGCCCCCCACAGAATATTCGGCAACAACATACATGCAAACATATATATATATATATATATATATATATATATATGAACCCACATACTCGCATACACGCATGCACACCCACACCCATATACATACAGAGCCACTGCTGACTATAACAACAATACTTCGGGTAGCTTGTGTGGTTCTCGTGGTGAATGTAAATGAAACGATAAGAATAAGAAGACGCCGCTGAACATTACATATATATATATATATGCATATTACATTACATATATATATATATATATGTACACAGAAGCATATATACGCACTTTATGTACATACTAGCCGATAGGATGTACACTTACCCAGTAATTTAAAAATTCTGCACATACAAGTCTCTCAGCTGTTGGGCCGTTATTTGCGTGACATCAACGCCTAGATTATTATATTTATTGAGAAGCAATGGCATTGTGTATCCAGCTTTTCTCTTAAAGAATTTGTGCTTGGTGTGACCACCCGCCGTATCACTTTATGACGGGTAACATAAAATTTGTCATTTAGCTCAAGGTTACAAAGTTCTGCATGGTTACAAAGTTAATGCATATTTTCTGTTTTTTCGCTAACTAGGTATACAACTAAACAAGTTTCGATTTATTTTTCGTGATATGTGTATTGTCGTGTATGATATGTGTATTGGCTTGCAAAATAAAAGTATGTATAATGACAGGCATAAAATGGCACGTTTATTCGCCAAACTGGAAAAAGAATTAAGAAACACAAACGTACACGGAAGCAAGCCGTTTAGATATTGACTCCACACAGTAACGTACATTTCACTTAAAATCAAGTCGCGATTACTTTCCGATTGTGATACGCACGCAAGTCTTTGCCCTGGTTTTCACCATACGCGCCCTCGCTTGTCTCGTTATCACAGCGACTTTACAGGAGGCCATCTCAAGATTTACACTCGAACGAAATTGGCAAGCCAAGGAGGCGATGGGCCGCAGTAGCTTATGTTGGCCAATCGATCAGATGTAATCGCCGAAAGACAACTAATAGGAAATTTTCGAGGAGAGCGTACTGCAGATATTCACTCAGCTCTTGCTGCAGGTCTTGTATCGAGTCAGTGCCACCATCAGCAAGCTTGAGGTCGCTCTCGTAGTTCGAAAAATGACGGGGCACTTCAGGCTTCACGTTTTTGTCAATTATACGCCCGTCAGAACCAGAATGTTGTTAGTGCAGCCTTATGCCCGATGCTACGCAAAACGTTCTTTTGACACTGTCATTACACTTTTGTGCCACAACTTTACAGCAAGGCTGAAATTTTCGGACCGTTTTTCTTCGTTCCACACGGTCAGCAGGTTAGCAACTTCACTGAGGTATCCTCGCTCCTCCTCGGCCCACCCCTGCATGATCCCACCTAGCCGTAGCTCGAGCACAGAGTAGATATCCCACACAAACGTGTCCGCCGATTGTTAAGATTGTCAAGAACTTTGCCAAGATTGTGAAAAGAGAGTTCGGCTATTCTCTCACAAATTATTCCACCTCCGTCTTGGCGGCTCCACGAGGGATACGGAATAACCGCTCGCTGGCGTCTCGACGCGTCCTCGATAATAGGGGGGAACATTCGAGTAATTCAGCCATAATTCAGTCATTTGTGCACCCGGTGGCTGAAGAAACCGACCCTTTTCAGTTAAACCCTAATTGGGCAAATTAATCTCGGCAGACATTTATCGGTTTCTTTCTGTTTACACAGAAAATGCAGAACTATAGCTACAACCGAAGGGTGTGCGACACTGTGGGCAATGATAAGTGTTTGAAAATGATGTACCATTTTGTCGTATGGGCTGAGGCTGAACACGAAGCACCGCCTGGTGCCGTTGATAGTCGGCACGGTAGTGTCGGGGCTCCGTATAAACTGCATGGCCGGTATCCAAGAGGAGAAGGCTACCGCGGTGTGGCTCAAAGCTGGACTCATACCCGACTGCGTCATCCAGACGGCGGTCGCCTGCGAAGCCAGCAGCAAGGCAACACATAGTGACGTAGGGTTCGCTGTGCTGCCAATAACTGCGGGGAGGACACATTTACCGTGAAATATTCTTGCTGAATGTAACTATCCGGCGCTTGACTTGTTTTTGTGGACCGCCCCCGTAGGCAGTGCAATCTTACACGGGGTCTGGAATTGGGACGTGGTGTTGAATGTGGAGTGCACATGTGTTATCAAACGCCGAGATAGCGCCTAATGTGACCTTAAGACCCAGTAGAGCGACGATGTAACATTCTGCAATCACGGAGTGCTTGACACGTACGCCCTCGGATTCTATGGGTGAGCGATTTTGGTTCTTCCGCAAATGTGCATTGGTATGAAAAATGACGCACATGTGGCACCAGTGAAATTACTGGTGATTTCACCGATTGAAAACACTGTCGAGACCACAATCAGCAAGCCGATGGGCATTGACTAATTATTTCAAGCGATGTACATTTGTATAGTTGCACATATTGTAGCATAGTTCAAAATGTACGCAAGCGTCATATTAACAATGCGATGTTACATTAAGATCACACCTTTTCACAACCGGAAGAACGGGCGCTCGCCGCAAGAATGGGCGCCTACGAGCTGCGCTGTAAAAAAATTCTAGGCTTGTGCTCCCAAAGTCTCTCCGCGCACAAGAATATCGTCACATTGCCGTGACAGCGTAGTCTAAAAACTTTAAAAAGCGTGAATATAAAACCTTCTCAATATTGGGTGAACCTGTGCCAAGGAGAACAAGCCACA